>NC_066581.1:406486048-407137714 GCF_024323335.1 Lathyrus oleraceus
GTTGGATAGTTTTAACTCATTGATGCTTGAAAATCACCACATCATGCTCTGCCATTGTTGATAGCTTGAAGATGCAGAACAAAAGAGAAGGTTCCAGCTGGGATTTTCTGCTTGGATAAGCCTACAAATGTTATCTAGATGATGGAACCATGAAGAAAGCTCGAAGGTTTTTGAGAGTTCTACTCAGAAATTCTGTTTTTGCCAAAATTCCAAATGAGAGAGTGATAGGTTTTTTGGTCGGGTGGTTGCAGCTTGCTTGGTCTCTAGGGTTAGAATCTGGCAGAAATGTGACTTATATATCACGGTTTAGCCTTGCTAATGGAAATGCTAAGTTGGATTAGTCAAATGAAACCAATTTGCCATTTTGCTAAACTTTGCACAAGTGAAGTGGAGGTGTGATGGTCTGGTCGAATGGGCCTGATACAGGTTGTACATGACCATCCAAATGCTGTTTGAACTCTGCACACAAAATGCTGTCCTTGTTTTACTCTTTTCAAACCAATTGCAAAAAATACCAACTTTGCACCTTATGTCAAAATGGTAGTAAAATGGTGATATGAACATGATTTAGGGCTTTGAGCAAGTTTCAAACATGATATGAAAGCAATCTCAATTGGCAAAATGGTGAAAAAAGTCTTAATTCAAAAAGTCAAAGTTTGGTCAAACTTTGATTTTAAAAGGAAAAGGTCAAAAAATGCCATTTTGATTGGCAAGGTTTTGGAGAATGAGGAATGAATTTTTGGAAAGAGGGTGTTAAATGGAGTGTGTAGGAAAAAATCCCACCAAATTTGGCCAAGGGAATTGAGAGATATGCTCATTTGAAGTTCAAAAATTGGTGAAAATGATTTGATCATATCTTGACAACCACACATGGTATTTGAGAGTTCTTGGACTTTTTGAAAATGGGAGAACAAGATCTTCAACTTTCATGTTGGGCAAAAATTCATTTGGAGCTTGTATCATGATGTAAGTTGAGGATCAAGAAGTTTCCATTTTTGGCAGTTGAAATTACAGGTCCACTTTCTATTTTGGGAAATTTCTGATTCTACTTCAAATTCTTCCATGATGAGGTTTGACATGATAGATGAGGCTTATACAAGCATGAATGAGCTCCTTCAAATCAATTCTATCCATCAAATCCTTGATTAAATCCACAGTTGACCAAGTTTGACTTTTCTAGGGTTTTGGATGATTGAACCACTTCTGATGAATTCCAAACCCTAATTCCTTGAGAACTTGACTTCAAATGATGTCCCAAGTTGTATGAACTCTTGATTATTGATCATGGTGCCCAAATTCTGCAAGAATGGCCACCATCCATTGCTTTGACTGACTGTTGACTGCTTTTGACCTAATTGCTGATGATTGCTTCAACTGCAAGCAACAAGGTTAGACTGACAATATTTTTGTACTTTTTTGAATGATAAACATATGAAAAGCAAAGATATACAAATGCAAAGTATGCTTGGTGATCAAGAAACAACCCACAAGGCAACCTACCCACTAGGAGGGGACTAGGGCATGCAATGATCCTTGAGACAATGATATGATATGTTATGGGCCATGAGGGATCATAGGGCCCAAAATTGGGGTCTTACAGATGCCCCTATTTAAGGTCATTCTATCCGGAGAAGTGAAGTTTAGAAATCTTCATCTCGACGCGGTAGAATGGGCTTAAATAACAGTAATGAGACAAATTTTGGTCCCTAAGAGACCTCATGATGCAAATGTATGCATGCAAAAGACACAAATTCTGTGGGGAATATGATTCACACAGAAGAAAAGACGATCCATCGGAGTAGTACACTCACCAGGAACAGAGACTCTAACAAGACTCTATGGGGATAAACAAAACTGACACAACGTGAACAAGACACGACTCTGATTAGGAAATAACAGAAAACAGACTGGAGAACTCACTGGGGAGTGAAGGACTCACACTGGGGAAAAGAATTCCAAAGGAAAATAAATCCATTGGAGAGACACAAGCTGACTCCTGGGGAGAAGCAACGAAAAGTTCCACTGAGGGAAGCAACAAAGAAATGAGATGTTACCGGTATAAGGGTAACAAACTCGGGAAGGAACACCAAGGATACCGGGTTGTAGGTATGTAACAGGTGACCGACCAAAGACGTGAATTGGTGTGTGTTCCAAAACACTCATCATCCTGAAGTGAGCGAAAGCAAACTTGTTTATAGGATGGATATTTGATTCTACAAAGAATACGAATCTTACTCTGAGGGGAAAGCAACAAAGGATTGACCCAAGAGTGAACGAGACATACTATTCATTACCGGCAGACCGTGAATAATATACTCGAAAGGAAAATTATCCTGAACAAGTTACTGGGTTGTTTATAGGATAAGATCCGAAATCGTGAATTGGTTTGTGTTCCAAGACACTCATCATCCGAAAGGAGGGCAAAAAAGCGTGAATTGGTGTGTGTTCCAAAACACTCATCATCCGAAAGAAAGCTAGAACAGCAGACTTGTTTAAAGGATGGACAAAAAAGCGTGAATTGGTGTGTGTTCCAAGACACTCATCATCCGAAAGAAAGCTAGAACAGCAGACTTGTTTAAAGGATGGACAAAAAAGCGTGAATTGGTGTGTGTCCCAAAACACTCATCATCCAAAATGCAAACTGGTTAAAGGATGGGCAAAAAAGCGTGAATTGGTGTGTGTTCCAAGACACTCATCATCCGAAAGAAAGCTAGAACAGCAGACTTGTTTAAAGGATGGCTGAAAAAACGTGAATTGGTGTGTGTTCCAAGACACTCATCCTCCGAAAGAAAACTAGAACAGCAGTCTTGTTTAAAGGATGGACAAAAAAACGTGAATTGGTGTGTGTTCCAAAACACTCATCATCCGAAAGAAAGCTAGAATAGCAGACTTGTTTAAAGGATGGACAAAAAAACGTGAATTGGTGTGTGTTCCAAAACACTCATCATCCAAAACACAAACTGGTTAAAGGATGGATAAAAAGAACGTGAATTGGTGTGTGTTCCAAAACACTCATCATCCTGAAGTGAGCGAAAGCAAACTTGTTTATAGGATGGACATTTGATTCTGTAAAGAATGCAAATCTTGCTCAGTTGGGGAAAATCAACAAAGGATTCCGACCAAAGAGCGCATGAGACATATTATTCATTACCGGCAGACCGTGAATAATATACTCGAAAAGGAAAATTATCCTGAACCGGGTTGTAGGTTGTTTATAGGATAAAATCCGAAGACGTGAATTGGTTTGTGTTCCAAGACACTCATCATCCTGAAGAGAGCGAAAGCAAACTTGTTTATAGGATGGACATTCGATTCTACAAAGAATACGAATCTTGCTCAGCTGGGGAAAATCAACAAAGGATTCCAACTAACGAGCGCATGAGATATACTATTCATTACCGGCAAACCGTGAATAATATACTCGCATGGAAAATTATCCTTAACCGGGTTGTAGGTTGTTTATAGGATAAAAATCCGAAGACGTGAATTGGTTTGGGTTCCAAAACACTCATCACCCTGAAGAAAGCTAGAACAGCAGACTTGTTTGTAGGATGGATATTCAATTCCACAAGGAAAACGAATCTTACTCAACTGGGGACACAAACCCAAATAGTGCATGAGATATAATATCCATTACCGGCAGACCGTGGATAAGATACTCGCATGAGATATATTATCTATTACCGTCAGAACGTAGATAATAAACTCGCATGGTAAGAAACACCAGAGATACCGGTTACTGGGTATATAATAGGTGATCTACCGAAAACGTGAATTGGTTTTCACTTCCAAAACACTCATCATCCAAAACACAAACTGGTTAAAGGATGGATATTCGATTCTACAAAGAATACGAATCTTGCTCAGTTGGGGAAAATCAACAAAGGATTCCAACTAAAGAGCGCATGAGATATATTATTCATTACCGGCAGACCGTGAATAATACACTCGAAAGGAAAAGACACCAGAGATACCGGTTACTGGGTATATAATAGGTGACTAACCAAAAAGAGAGACAATCGATACCAAGCATCCGGGTAAACGAAAGACAACTCAAAGGGATAAATTGCAAGCATCCGGCAATTATCCAACAACAAGAAATATTCGACTCCGCAAAGGGAAATAGCGAATCTTACTCGACCGGGGAAACGCAAAGGGCTTCGACTGAAGAGTGCATGAGATATATTATTCATTACCGGCAGACCGTGAATAATATACTCGCATGGAAGATTATCCACAACCGGTTACTGGGTTAATAAAGGATAAATCAATCGAAAAGAAAGGTATCGGGATACCAAACTAGGTATATAATGATAACCAATCAAAAGGGAGCAACAGTCATTACCAACAAAAGGGTAAATGAAAGGCGATCTGCTGAGGATAAATTGCAAGCATCCGGCAATTATCCACAGGGATTAGCTGGGGATGCATCGGTGTACAACCAATGATCCGGGGAACACAATCACTAGCATACGGTGAAAGGACCCACTGGGGATAAAATTGCTAGCATACGGCAATTATCCACAAAAGACTTGCTAGGGATATAAGTGCTGATCTGAGCAACTTATCCAAGCAAAGGAAAAATCAACATCAAAGACTAGATGAAGATAACCACAAAATTAGGGTTTACATCTACCGAATACGGGGTAGAAGACCAAAAACTCCGCGTGGGGATAGAACAAATCACAAATCCGCACGGGAAACCAAAATAGGGTTTAAACAACCACAAACTGCTGATGAGCAGGAAAATAGGGTTTACAACTACCAGGTAGTAGGTAGAAAACCAAAAACTCTGGCTGGAGAATAAAAGGTGTATAACCACAAATTCTGTCAAGAAAGCCAGGAAAGATAGGACTTACAACTACCGGTTATGAGGGTAGAGGCCCAAAAACATTCCGCTGGGGAACAACCCACTGGGAAACACAAGACATCTGACAAATAGCCAATTCGGGAATGATCCGAAAAGACAGACTGAAACAAGACACGTCCTAATGAGGATGTAACTCAAATAGGAAAATCCATCCCAATATATGTGTTGGGAGGAAACGGAAGAAACCGTCATCCACGAGGATAATCTCAGTGGGGAACTGCAGAAGGAAAGACAACATTTTCTGCTTACGGGCTGACTCTATATGGAGAGATTTTAAACACCCGACATCTGTTTGGGGAGATCTGTAAAGAGATCTATATCACCATAGCAAGAGACACGACAAACAAAAGATATATGGCGAGAAATGCGACATGAATATCTGCATGTTTATGAATATGCATGAATATGCGTGATTTATGTTTGATGAATGCTGACAAAACAGACAATTCTAACACAATAGGTTCAGGAACAACGCCCGGTATTATACTTCCAGGGGAAAAACCAGCTGGAGAGCCAATCTGTGGAGATCTACATGCTGTAAAGCAAAGATCTGCAAATACTGCTGAAGAAGCAGAGAATCATAGATATCAGGAAACAACCCAATCAGGGTACAGAAAGTCACAACGGGCAAAGCGGCCACCAAGACGAATCTGTAGGGGAACAAGAGAAATCCCAAAGCATCTGCAGGGGATCCAATGTCAACTGAGAAATAAAAAGTGCGTAAGCACGAACTGCTGTAGAAGCAAATCCACATAACTCCGCTGGGGAACAACCCACTGAGGGAGAATGATATCATCCAAATAGAGTGTAACTGCATAAGCAACTCTACTGGGGAAAACTGTCGGCTACTCTCCTGGGAACAAACCACTGAGGGAGGACAGATCAAACAAATATATTCTGCAACGAACCACTCCACTTGGGGAGAATATACAAAGCAAACTGATCACAACAAGTAGATTCTGCAATAAGCCACTCTACTGGGGATCACAGACAGTCAGGAAATCAATCCGTTCACTGGAGGCTAGAGCCATCATCTGACCATACTGGGGATTGAAGAAGTATTCAACAGGCGAAAACTGCCACAACAAACATTCTGCAGACTAAGCTGAGGAAAAGATGATTGCAATACGGGGATATCAACCCAAACCAACCACTGAGTAGGAAAATAAATCCTGCTCTGCTGAAGAGAAAAACTCTGATGGAGAGATAGCAACAATCCACAGACGACTTCGCCGGGGAAAAGGTAAAGTATCGGGTATCAAACCACTGACTTACCGAGTCTTCAAAAAGAAAGCGATCATGCTGAGGAAACAGACAATTCCTGCTGGCACACTGCATGGGGAAAAGCGGTAACAACTCCACTTGCAACCCTGGTGGGGATATTAATGACAGTTCTACTCGCGACTCCGAGGGGAGTACCAATCAACAGTTATACTCATGGCTGCTGAGGAGACAAATAAAGTCTGGGGGTAACGACCCACTGGAGAAAGTGACGGGGCACCAAGACGACAAACCATCAACCGCCGAAACTTCTCAAGAAAACACCCATGCTAGGGGAAAACTGCTGCTGGAGAAAACGAAGTCTTCAACCACACTCTACTTGCGACTATACTGGGGAACAACCCCAACAACAACTTTGTTTGAGGAACAACCCCAACAAAGATCTGGAGAAAGAAGATACCACCAAACCAGGAATATGAACGAATGTCTTACCTGTTGGGAATCACGCCACCCTCGGGAGAGCACTGAGATATTCTTGAGTATCCTTTCAATCTTGTGAATGTTCACTTTGTTTAAAACAAAAATTTTGAAAAATTTGATTTGTTTAAAACAATGACATTTTATCAATTTAAAACATGCAAAACATTTGTTGAATTGAAACAAATAAGAGTGCAAATAATTGGATAAAAAGCTCAAATTGATTTGATGGAATGGTAGTCCGCAAATGGCAAGACTCCATAGATCTGTACAAATTTGAAATCAGTGATATATATTGGAAGAGGGCTACATTGAACATAATGATCCTTTCTCTACCAATTTGAATCTCGATGTATCCGAAGCTTCGGTTGACGACGAGTCGAGAATCTTCTGACGAAATGACGACTGATGAACCAGAAAGTCTTGTCAGGATGCAGTTACTTGCCAAATCCCTAATTTTTGCCTAGATTGCCCCAGGGTGAGGTACTCAATCTAGCGGGTATGCAAATATTTTCTTTTTTATCAAGTCTCTAATTTCTGCCTGGATTACCCTTGCGGGTTCTCCACCGAGACGCTCATTTTTGCCTAAGCCGCCCTTTCGGGTTTTCAACTTAGCGAGCTATTCTGTTTTTTCATTCTTTTTTCATTTGCATATACTTTTTTTTTTAGGTAAAGTATCTCTTAACTGCATCTGAATTCACAGGACGAGTGAAATCCTCCCCATCCATTGTTGTAAGCATCAAAGCACCGCCTGAAAAGGCTCTCTTAACAACATATGGACCCTCGTAGTTTGGAGTCCACTTGTCCCTGGAATCGGGCGCGAAAGACAAAACTTTCTTGAGCACAAGGTCACCTTCTCGGAACACACGAGGCTTGACCTTCTTATCGAATGCTTTCTTCATTCTCTGCTGATATAACTGACCATGGCACATGGCAGTCAATCTCTTTTCTTCAATCAAATTCAACTGGTCATAACGACTCTGAATCCATTCAGCATCAGTCAACTAGGGACTTGAGGGTATAATCTTTCTTTTTTCTTTTGGAAAAAATATTTGGAAAAATTTTCCTGATTTTTGATTTTTTCATCTTTTTCACCCTCTTCTCTTTTTTTTTTTTATATATATATATTTTTTTTTAATGCCCCAGTTTGACTGTTTAGCTGATTCTCATGATACAGCTGAATGAGCTTCTTTAGGTGTTCAAGAAGGCGGGTAATCTCGTCAGGAATCCCCTTCAACATCATCTTCCTCTGCCTCAGATACAAGGACTTCAAGATTGGGAGATGGCGTTGGATCATTATGTTCAATGGGTTTAGAAATCCCTGCATAATGATTCTGGATAATGAAAAGCTTTTGAATTTTAAACAAGCAAATCATTTATGCAGATGAAAAAGCTGTTTTATTGTTTTTCAAGGTTTTTTGTGATCACTGATTTCATGCAAAAGCAAAAAGTGAAAACAAATGGAAAAACAAATGTTTAACAATGCATTAATTGAATGAAAACATCATTGTATTAAAATGCTGCCAACAATGTCATCACTTCTCCTTTTGGCATGAGAGAAGGGTTTTAAACAAAATGAACAAATCACGCTGACTTATGAATGACCGTAGGAACATCCACAGCGACCCAATTGTGGCAGACACCACCAGGAATGATGAAAGTGTTCAAATCTTCTGCATCCTCTTTCAAGATAGCAGCAGCTTCCTCTTCAGGTTGATCGGCATGAATGAATCCTCCACTCGTGAACAAACCTTGCTCATTGCATGCCCCAGAACAGTAGCCAATACCAGCTCGGGATCGGTTAACCAGGAATAAATCCATCAACAGGAATAAATCCATCAACAGGAATAAATCCATCAACAGGAATAAATCCATCAACAGGAATAAATCCATTAAAAGCACTTAGGCTGGCAAAATCCTCTCTGAATTCACAACTCTCTTGCTCAGGATGATCCATCAATCTGGCAGAGTTGGCTCTGGTATAATACCGGCAAAGTGCGTCTTCAAAATGAATGAAGATTGCAGGGTCAGACCACAGGACGGGAGACCGGAACAAAACACCTGTTTATGCAAATGATGCATGAAGTGTTTATGCATATGCTGGTTTTTTATTTCAAAGGAACCCGAGGGTTTTATTTGCAAACTTTGAAATGTTTAAGCATTTTGATCATATATGAGAATATCTCATCAGATATATCAGGTGAAAAAAAATTTCCCGGTTTTTTCATGTTTTGAAAATTTTTGCAAATAAACTCCTTTGAGTTCCTTGAAAATTTTCTTTTTTCTGATGATATGAATGCAGATGAATGCGTGAATGCATGAATGCAACAAACACACTCAAGGATCAAGCAAGGCACGCCAAGCAAAGGTCGTGGGAAAGCTCAATGTATCCCTAATATCAATCATCCATTTTGGTGGATTTAGGTTTTCACCTTATCGACACCCAAGTTCCATTGATATTAGCGGTACATGAACCGACTCTAACATCCTTAATATCAACCAGCCGCTTTGGTGGATTTAGGTTTTACACCTGATCCGGGATCCATTGATATTAACAATGTTTGAACGACTCAACCACGAATCATGGGTTTGTTGAGAGTCACGAGCATGGAGTCTCGGTTAAGAACCACCCAATGGGAGTGTACTAGGGTTTAAACCTGCCAGACATGTTCTATCAGAGGTTCCCATAATCATCGTTCCATCTTTCGAATATTATCGGAGGAACGAATACTCGTATTCCAAGAATATTCTCAAGAGAAACTCTTATGAGTGTAGTATCGCGTAACAATCGTATCAGAACTGACATCTGAACGACCTCCGCACTACGGTCCTAAAAATAGGCCAAGATGGGTTCGGTAAACTAAGGTCCTTGGCTTCTGCGGCACATGATTGAAAGAATAATGCCTATCCACAAATAACTTGTGTGACATTATTAGTTCAACATGACCTCCACCAAGTGAATGGACTCGCAAGTCAACTGGCTAAGGACTACTCCACACCAGTCAACAAGACTATGCCATTCTCCTATCCTAGAGTGCACTCGAGTTCGGGTACAGAACTCATCTCACAGATCACCAAAGCAAACAGCAAATGTATATCAAGCAATTCACACATTACAATCAATACAGTGATCCCAAATTGTACAAAAATATGTCAAATAAAGAATAACAATATAGCACAACAAGGGTGAAAAGTAGGCAATACCACCAAGGATTCTGTTGATACTCCCCAGCAGAGTCGCCACTTTTCTGTGACATCTCCCCAGCAGAGTCGCCACTTTTCTGTAGCGGTGTATTCGTCGCTATATGATCTATCGATTAAACCATAAGCTAAGAGATACATTGAAAATTTTCGAGTCGCCACCGCACTTTTATTTATCCAAAGGACTGGCTAAAAAGCGAACAAAAGCCTAAGAAGTTTTACACGTAGAAAACTAATAAAAAGATCAGAGATTCTGGGTAAGGGGTAAATTACGCAATGGGAAGGTGTTAGGCACCCACTACGTCCTAGGTACTCCTAGGGAGCCCTTTTCACACTTGTTGTAAAAGATTGTTATTTGTTATGACATAAAGATTGTGCAAACATGATTGGGATGATGAGAAAAGAATATACAATTTTTATTGGGTTTGAACGGATAAACCCGCTGCCTACGTACCTTCCATCAAAGGTAAGGATCAAAACGCCGTAGTTCGGCTAAAAGATTTCCAAAAGTTGGTGGATTCAGTTTTAAACACAAGCACTGAGGCTTTTCATTATCAATGGGAGAAAACTCGACCAAGACCAACATCCACCATGCGAGGATAGCTTCGACGTACTAGAGGGGTTAGCCCTGTTTTCAGTACGGAAGTCTTACTGTCGACTCACTAAGGATAGGCAAGATTTACATCAACCACAATGATAATTGAAACCTATGGCTAATGCATGAAAAGATTAACAATGGACAAAGCCAAAACAATTGAATAAGTGATGTTAATTGATTGTGATTATGAAAGTGAAGTCAAAGTATGATTAAGATTGATTTGAAAGAAGTATTATGAAATGGAGTTTTTGAAAAAAAGTCAAGTACTTGGGTCCAGGTTTTTAGTTTGAAAAGCATGAAGATGTTTGCACAATATCTATGTCAAGTTGAAATCAAAGTGTGAAAAGGTTTAGGACATAATGAGGATGAATGGATGAAGATGGATTGTAAAACTTCTTAGAAGGTTCACCTCTTGAAATCATATAGGGGATGATTCAAGTGTGTCCTTTGGAATAGCAATGAATAATAATAAACAAACAAGCAAAGAAAAGGCGGATACCGGATGCCAATCACTGGGCTTATACCAATCTCCTAAAACAAAATGGGATATCATAAGCCACTCAATGGACTTACACTAATCTCCTTAAAAGAAAAACAAAGATGAGAAATGGAAGTTAACTGCCAATCTGTCTGGACTTAGGTTAACTCCACAGATGCTCATAGGAAAACCAATGCCACATTGCAGGGACTTACAATGGATCCTCACATACAAGAACAAAAGCAACACATGATCATAGGAATGCAAATGCCAACTTACAGGGACTTATAATTGCAACCTCTCATACAAACAGATAAACAAATTATGATCACAGGAAAGCAGATGCCAACTTACAGGGACTTATAACTGTATCCTCACATACAAACAGATAAAACAGAAGATATGAGTGACCAATGAGGTCTTACACTCTATCCTTCCATATCATAGGAGCAAATGCCAAAGTAATGGACTTACAATTGTCCTCAATGGGCAAACAACAATAATAAAAGTCTCACAGACAAATGATATGATCATGCACTAATGGCAATTGATGATGATGATAAATGCATAACATACAAGCAAACATGTGCATATGAAGCAATCAATCAATCAATAAATATCAAACAGCACACTCTATAGCCAAACAAGGGGGCTCACACAAGAGGGTTTGACTATGAAAGTCCACTGTGATAGGTAAGTGTCGCTCTTAACCTTGCCATTGAGAGGCTAAGGTGAAGCAGATGAAAAGGAGATGAGGGGTGTGCCTCATTGCTTCTATCTCAGATCAGAGAGAGCATCAAATAGAAAGTGGGGGAGTTCAGAAAGATGGAACTCTTTCCCCATTATTGACTCGATAGATCTTGGGTTTTTATCTCAATGCTTCAACCATGTAATGGGAGCAAAGAGAGGACACACTGAATAGTGGGGGATAGATTACTTATCCCTACCTTCCACCAATTTCCTTACTTGAAGGACTTTTCCTGCTTGGGACAATTTTAAACACACACAGGCATTGCCTCTTAAGGAGGACTTCAGACAGTTTGCCCGGTCAAATAATAGACCGGGTCTCCAGACTACAAGAAGAAGAAGGGTTTATACCTCAAAGCAAATGCTAAATAGCAAAGCAAGCAAGTTCAAAGAACTTAAGCAACTAAAGTACCTGAAAAAGTCAAATTTATTAGTAAACAAGTCAACAGTTCAAACCAAAAGAAATGGATAAATAACAGTCAACCATAAACAGAGGTGCCAAGGCACAAAGCCAAACTCATATGAGTCACACCTACAAAACAAGGGTTAGCACAATATATAATCCAACTCAATCAAATTTGAATGATCTTTGAGGCATTGGTGCTTAACCTGAAACAATAGCTCAATTGTAAGCTCAAAAGACCACTAGGACTAGCCTAGGGTCAAAGATGAAAGAAAAAAGTCAAACAGCAAAGAAAAGTCAACCCAATTCATGTTCAGACATTTAAGAAGCTATCACAATTGGATTCATAATCAAATCATGCATTATTATCATTTCATGAACATTTGAAGTCAAAGTAAGGCAAATGAAAGCACAAAAAAGTCAACAGAATGACTTGCATCAAAAGTCAACTCAAACAATCTCAAAAATCATCAAATAAATCACATTCAATCCTAACATCTAGCATGACAAGCATGTCAAATTTTATTGCATTTGGATGAGAGGAAGGCAGTCAATTAAAATCATGAAGTCAAACCAAATTCAAGCATGCATAATGAAGGTCAACAAACATGGGTCAACTTCAAAAAATCATATCAAATTGAAAACAGAAGAGAAATGAATGAGATTAACACCAATGCAAAGCTTGAGATGTCTAGTTATCACATATGAAATTTAATGGACATACAATAAGATATGAGAATTTCACAAAGGATATGGCAATGTGTAGCACAAAAAGTCAACAAATGACAAAGCATGGAAGAAAATTCTCAAAATAAATGGAAAACAGCAAGATTAATTCCAAGAAAATTCATACACAAACTAGACATGTGATAGATGATTCATGCAAAATTTGGGGTCATTTGGATGTAAGGAAGCATGTGAACAAAAATTGGGAAAATGCATATCATTCATGTAGCACCAAATGCAACACATAACTTCAAAAATTTGTAACTCACAAACCACAAATGGGAAATGCATAAACTCTATATGGAAACAAAGGTCAATGTGTCTAGTTTCACCACAAAAAATTTCAAGCTCATTGGATACAACATGAGTATTTCACAATTGAAATGGCAAAGGGTGTCAAATATGCATACTTGTCAAGAAAATTCATGCCAATTAAAATTCAGTCAACCAAAAATTAATTAAAAATCAAAATCAAATACTAGACACATTCATGAACATGATGGAAAAAGAATCAGAATTTTTGGAGTTAAATTGAAAGAGAAATTAATTGTTGAAGTTGATGCACAAATTGATGAAACATGAAGAATTAACATGGTGAACAAGTCAACTAAGGGTCAACGCAGTGGCATAAGTGTAAATAGGCGTCCCACTTAACTAAACTGCAGCGTTTTGGCAAGGCAAATAAAATGTTCTGATTGGCTCTCAGCCAATAGAACAGTAACGTGGCCAATGAGCTTCAAATTTCTGGTTTTAGAAACCCTTAGGGTTTACAGCAGCCATGGCAAACTTATCTTCAAGCAATCCATCAAAACGAAATTCAACAAAAGCACACAAACAATATGGCATTGGTACAGCATCATGCAACATGTAACAAACAGCAACCAACACAACATGAATTGGAGTTCTGGAAAATATGAGAGTTCATGAACGGCAGGGCACATTCATGTAATCCACAAACAAAACTCGATCAAGCATCATACAATCATCATGGTAATGAGATACATCATGCAATCACAAGCAGAAATAATGGCCAACACACATGCACATGTACAGGATTCCTGGAAAATATGTTAGGGTTTATGAACAGCAGCATTCATCATCAACAATTAATCATGGAAATTGAAGTGTCCAGAATCACGAAATTAGGCATGGCAATCAACATATCAATCATCCAGCATGCTCATTCCAAAGTTCATTTGCATTTAAACACCCTAGATATCTTAACTCGAGCAGAAACATCCATGAGCATGAAACTTTAAAGCCAAATATCTTTCAGCATACACAAGCAAAACACACGATTCAAAGCACACAACACTCAATAATGTAGAGACTACACATGGCACAACAAAGTTTTGAGAAAAGAGTTGGTCGAAAACCTTACTTGATTTGAAGAAATCGATGGTACAGTGTTGTTTTGGTGGTTACAAGCTCAAACAGTTGCTTCAGGTACTTGGAAATGATGAATGGTTGGATAGTTTTAACTCATTGATGCTTGAAAATCACCACATCATGCTCTGCCATAGTTGATAGCTTGAAGATGCAGAACAAAAGAGAAGGTTCCAGCTGGGATTTTCTGCTTGGATAAGCCTACAAATGTTATCTAGATGATGGAACCATGAAGAAAGCTCGAAGGTTTTTGAGAGTTCTACTCAGAAATTCTGTTTTTGCCAAAATTCCAAATGAGAGAGTGATAGGTTTTTTGGTCGGGTGGCTGCAGCTTGCTTGGTCTCTAGGGTTAGAATCTGGCAGAAATGTGACTTATATATCACTGTTTAGCCTTGCTAATGGAAATGCTAAGTTGGATTAGTCAAATGAAACCAATTTGCCATTTTGCTAAACTTTGCACAAGTGAAGTGGAGGTGTGATGGTCTGGTCGAATGGGCCTGATACAGGTTGTACATGACCATCCAAATGCTGTTTGAACTCTGCACACAAAATGCTGTCCTTGTTTTACTCTTTTCAAACCAATTGCAAAAAATACCAACTTTGCACCTTATGTCAAAATGGTAGTAAAATGGTGATATGAACATGATTTAGGGCTTTGAGCAAGTTTCAAACATGATATGAAAGCAATCTCAATTGGCAAAATGGTGAAAAAAGTCTTAATTCAAAAAGTCAAAGTTTGGTCAAACTTTGATTTTAAAAGGAAAAGGTCAAAAAATGCCATTTTGATTGGCAAGGTTTTGGAGAATGAGGAATGAATTTTTGGAAAGAGGGTGTTAAATGGAGTGTGTAGGAAAAAATCCCACCAAATTTGGCCAAGGGAATTGAGAGATATGCTCATTTGAAGTTCAAAAATTGGTGAAAATGATTTGATCATATCTTGACAACCACACATGGGATTTGAGAGTTCTTGGACTTTTTGAAAATGGGAGAACAAGATATTCAACTTTCATGTTGGGCAAAAATTCATTTGGAGCTTGTATCATGATGTAAGTTGAGGATCAAGAAGTTTCCATTTTTGGCAGTTGAAATTACAGGTCCACTTTCTATTTTGGGAAATTTCTGATTCTACTTCAAATTCTTCCATGATGAGGTTTGACATGATATATGAGGCTTATACAAGCATGAATGAGCTCCTTCAAATCAATTCTATCCATCAAATCCTTGATTAAATCCACAGTTGACCAAGTTTGACTTTTCTAGGGTTTTGGATGATTGAACCACTTCTGATGAATTCCAAACCCTAATTCCTTGAGAACTTGACTTCAAATGATGTCCCAAGTTGTATGAACTCTTGATTATTGATCATGGTGCCCAAATTCTGCAAGAATGGCCACCATCCATTGCTTTGACTGACTGTTGACTGCTTTTGACCTAATTGCTGATGATTGCTTCAACTGCAAGCAACAAGGTTAGACTGACAATATTTTTGTACTTTTTTGAATGATAAACATATGAAAAGCAAAGATATACAAATGCAAAGTATGCTTGGTGATCAAGAAACAACCCACAAGGCAACCTACCCACTAGGAGGGGACTAGGGCATGCAATGATCCTTGAGACAATGATATGATATGTTATGGGCCATGAGGGATCTTAGGGCCCAAAATTGGGGTCTTACAACCACATTATTGCTAACATCACATCTTGTAACAATCTGAGCTTTTGTGACGAAGAACATCCCGTGGAAGGCAATAATCACAATTTGGCATTGCATATTTCGATGAATTGTAAGGAGGACGCTTTGTCCAATGTGTTGGGTGATACAGGATCATCACTGAACGTGTTGCCGAAGTCAAATCTGTCAAGACTTTCTCATCAAGGCTCCCCGATGAGGTACATCGATGTATTTGTTAAAGCGTTTGACGATTCTCGTAAAATTGTCATTGGAGAAGTGGACCTTCCGGTGAAGATAGGTCTGAGTGGTTTCCAAATTACTTTCTAGGTAATGGATATTCACTCGGCCTATAGCTACTTGTTGGGAAGGCCATGTATTCATGAAGTTGGAGTTGTGACATCTACTCTACATCAGAAGCTGAAACTTGTGAACAACGACAAGCTTGTCGTTGCTAGTGGAGAGAAGGCATTGCTGGTGAGCCATTTGTCATCTTTCACTTTTGTTAATGCCGAGGAAGAAGTTGGAACGCCGTTCCAAGCTTTGTCCATTGATGATAAATTAAAGAAAGTTGGGGTACCCATGTCTTCTTTAAAAGATGCACAAGAGGTTATTCAGGCCGACAGTATTGATAAGTGGGGTTGTGTTGTGGAAGTCGCTGAGAACAAGAACACGGAAGGGCTAGGATTCCAACTAGGGCCATTCAACGCCAATGTCAAGGTTATGCAACCTGTATTCCGCAGTGGAGGTTTCATTCATGAGAATGATCAACACTCAACAGCCATTATTGAAGACAGTGACGAAGACGAAGCTTGCGCCAACTTTGTGACGCATGGCCAGACTTGCAACAACTGGGTTGCTGTTGATGTTCCTACTGTTATTCACCATTCTAAGTAATTTGTTTTTCATTTGTTTTAAGAAAAATCATTCTCCTGTGCCTAATGGAGAAGTGAACATTGTTGGGCATTTTCCTTATTATCATCAATAAAGCAAATTTTTTATTCATCCACATCTATGGTGTTTTATTTTTACTTTTTGCTTTTATGAAAAATGGTAATCACAAAAAACATAAATAAATAATAATCTTTCCATCTGCATAATATTTGTTTGCACCCCACTTCTCTAAAATCCAAATATCAAATCATTATGTAGGTTGGTTCTCAAACCCATTGAATACAATGACCCTACTCCCTCCCCAAACTTTGATTTCTCTGTGTTTGAAGCAGAGGAAGAGATTGATGATAAAGAAGTATTTGATGAGTTATCCCGTTTGCTTGAGCACGAGGAAAAATCCATTCATCCATTTGAAGAGCATATTGAATTAGTCAACTTGGGTTCTGATGACGATGTCAATGAAGTCAAGATTGGTTCTCAACAGGGTCCAGAAGCTAAGAAGGGGTTGATTGATCTTCTTCGAGATTATTTTGATGTGTTTGCTTGGTCCTATCAAGACATGCCTGGTTTGGATTATGAGATTGTGGACCGTAGATTGCCGTTGAAACCAGAATGCCTGTCGGTCAAACCGAAATTGAGAAGGACTCACCATGAGATGGCAGTGAAAATCAAGGAGAAAGTGTAGAAGCAGATTGATGCTGGTTTCCTTGTTACCTCCGAGCATCTGCTGTGGGTGGACAATATCGTGCCTGTTCCTAAGAAAGATGGAAAAGTTTGCATGTGCATTGATGATAGAGATTTGAATAAAGCTAGTCTGAAAGATGATTTTCCTCCGTCACACATTGATATGTTGGTAGACAATATAGCTAAATTCAAAGTCTTTTCGTTTATGGACGGATTTTCCGGTTATAACCAAATCAAGATGGCACCTGAAGATATGGAGAAGACCATATTCATTACACCCTGGCGAACATTCTGTTATAGAGTGATGCCTTTTGGTTTAAAGAATGCTGGTGCAATATACTAGAGAGCTATGACCACTCTTTTTCATGATATGATGCATAAAGAGATTTAAGTTTATGTTGATGATATGATTTCTAAATCAAGTGATGAAGAAGAGCATGTTGAGCATTTGTTAAAGTTATTCCAGCGTTTGAAGAAGTATAAACTTCGTTTGAATCCCAATAAGTGTATGTTTGGTGTTCATTCTACTAAGTTGTTGGGCTTCGTTGTCAGCAAGAAGGGTATTGAAGTTGGTCCTGCCAAGGTGAAAGCAATACAAGAGATGTCGACGCCCAAAACTGAGAAGCAAGTCAGAGGTTTTCTCGGCCGCTTGAATTATATTTTGAGATTTATATCGCATATAACTACCACGTGTGCGCCTATTTTCAAGCTTCTTCGGAAAGATCAATCTTGTGATTGGACCGAGGATTACCAGAAAACTTTTGATAGTATCAAAGAGTATCTTCTTGAGCCTCCGACTCTGTCTCTGCCTGTTGAAGGAAGACCGTTGATCATGTATTTGAATATGCTTGATGAGAGTATAGGTTGTGTTCTTGGTCAGCAAGATTAACCTGGAAAGAAAGAATATGCAATTTATTACCTCAGTAAGAAGTTCACCGACTGTGAGACTCGATATTCTATGCTTGAGAAGACATGTTGCGCATTGGCTTGGGTCGCTAAGCGTCTGCACCAGTATATGTTGAATCATACTACTTGGATGATATCCGAAATGGATCCAATTAAGTACATCTTTGAAAAGCATGCTTTAACTGGGAGGATTGCCTGATGGCAGATGTTACTGTCTAAGTATGATATTGAATACCGATCTCAAAAATCTATTAAGGGTAGTGTCTTGGCTGACCATTTGTCCCACCAACCTATCGAAGATTATCAGTCCGTACAATATGATTTTCCAGACGATGAGATTTTGTACTTAAAGACGAAAGATTGTGATGAACCATTGCTTGAAGAAGGGCCAAAGCTTGGTTCCCGTTAGGGCATGATATTTGATGGAGCTGTTAATTCGTATGGTAATGGAGTTGGGGCAGTGATTATTACTCCTCACGACACTCATTTTCTGTTTATAGCTAGATTGACCCTCAAGTGTACAAACAATATGGCTGAGTATGAAGCTTGCATTATGGGGCTTGAAGAAGCCATTGATATCAGAATAAAATATCTTGACGTCTATGGAGATTCAACTTTGGTAGTCAATCATATCAAAGGTGAATGGGAGAGGAATCAACCCGATTTGATACCGTACAGAGATTATGCGAGGAGGATTTCAACTTTCTTTACAAAGGTTGTGTTTCATCACATCCCTCGAGATGAAAACCGGATGGCAGATACTCTTGCAACGTTGACTTCAATGATTATGGTGAATTTTTGGAATGAAGTTCCTAATTTAACTATGATGCATCTTGATAGGCCAACTCATGTATTTGCTATTGAAGAAGTCAAAGATGAAAAGCCATGGTATTACAAATATCAAATATTTCCTCCAAAGTCAGACTTACCCGTTTGGGGCATCTTTGAAAGATAAGAAGACTTTGAGAAGATTAGCTGGCAATTTCTACCTAAATGGTGATGTGCTTTATAAGAGAAATTTAGATATGGTTTTGCTCAGATGCATGGATGGACACGAAGCAGACCTATTGATGTCTGAAGTCCATGAAGGTTCTTTTGGTATTCATTCCAATGGACATGCTATGGAAAATAAAATATTGAGATCGGGTTACTATTGGATGACAATGGAATTTGATTGTTGCAAGGTTGTGAAGAAATGCCACAAGTGTCAAATTTTGCAAATAAGATTCATGTTCCTCCGACACTATTGAACGTCATTTCCTTCCCATGGCCCTTCTCCATGTGGGGAATTGATATGATTGGTATGATTGAGCCAAAAGCTTCAAACGAACATCATTTAATTTTGGTGGTTGTTGATTACTTCACAAAATGAGTTGAAGTTGAAGGAGAATAGTGATCGAAAATGCAACGGAAATTAAAATTTTTCTCCTTTAGTGATCCTTACAAATGGGCATGATCAGTGATAGAATCGTTACCTCTTGTTGCGATTGAAACCTTTGGTGCAGATCTAAGGAGTGATCACGAATGTTGAATGGTGACAACACCTCTACTCAGTCCACACGAACAAATTCCTTCAATCTCAGTGCTAGCTGCTACGAATGAAGGCTTTGAGTGAGAGAGAGTGAGAAACGAAATTTCAACTGCCCAAATGCTTCTGCACAAGGGTTCTATTTATAGAACTACTTGTGTGAGCTACAAGCTAAAAAGGCCACTTAACTGCATGTAGCCAATATATTTTGATATGAAAAAATCACTTTAGCGCGTGGTGAAGGAGAAGAGAGATCCTAAACGCAGCGGAATTTAAAATTTCTCCTTTAGTGATCCTTGCGAATGGGCATGATCAGTGATAGAATTGTTACCTCTTGTGGCGATTGTAACCTTTGATGCAGATCTACGGAGCGATCACGAACGTTGAACGATGACAATGCCTCTACTCAGTCCACACGAACGGATTCCTTCAATATCAGTGCTAGCTGCTACAAATGAAGGCTTTGAGTGAGTGAGGGAGAGAAACGAAATTGCAACTGCACAAATGCTTCTACACAAGGGTTCTATTTATAGAACCACTTATGTGGGTTACAAGCTAAAAAAAGCCCACTCAAGTGTATGTGGCCAATATCTTATAATATGCCAAAATCACTTAAGCACGTGGTACCTTACCATATTTCGTATTCTACTTAAGTACATCGTACCTTATGATTTTCTACAATTCACTTAAGTGCACCGTACATTACGGTATTCCTTAGTTACTCTATCTCTCATCAATCCGTCCTTTTGTGTGTGACCCTGTAGGTTTTCGCGGCATTGGCAATTATATTAAATCATGTATTTAACATAATAAACAGTGAGCGGTATCTAGCAACACATCACTTCTACCCAAGACGAAAATGTCATGTGATCTGACAAATCCTTTTGTGAAAATACTTATGTGTACAATTATCCTTTTGCCCTTATGTCTATATTGAACACAAGGCATAGACCGTGTCATCCTTGTCCAATTCAATATTTGGCCCATAGACATTTATCCTGTTATGCTGGATGGGAAAATTTCATCTAGGTCACTCATGTCCCTTAGCATGCTTCGTGGAGTACCCATCAACTGTCTTTATGGTCATCCAGTTACGGACAATGTTTGATCAGCAATAAGGCACTCGACTCTACATCTAGAGTCCATAGTGGTTTCAGGTCGAAGGGTGGTATACACCATTATCACCATGAGAATAACGTATGACACTTTGCATAACATTCTATATAGTATTCTCATAGCGGGTCAATCCAGTATAAATATTACTCTTAGCATTCATGCCTATGTTTAAGACTTGATAACTCGTTATCCATGATCCATGAGATGTGATCATCAGTCTATATACATAATAGTCTTAATGCTTTAATATTATCCCACTTCACAATAAAGCTCGACTATGGATACTTTAAGAATAGTGTTCTTATGTTTAATGTGATCTCATGATTAAGTCACACTTGATACATTAAACGGACTATCTATTCTAGGGACTTTATTAGACAAACATAATAAAGAAAAAACCTTTTATTATTAATAAATAATTCGATACAAGTACCAAAAGTATTGGCCTATAGGGCTTACACCAACAATCTCCCACTAGGACTAAAGCCAATCAGGCATACCCCAAATGCCCATAGATCTAGTATGGCCATCATGCTTCTGCTGCGCAAGAGGTTTTGTCAGTGGGTCAACAATATTGTCAAGTGTAGGTACTCTGCATATTTTCACATCTCCTCTATCTATTATCTCTCGAATGAGGTGATACCGCCTAGGCTTCTTAGCTTGTGCGATAGCACCATTGTTATCACAATAGAGACCAATGGGATCCACAATGCTAGGAACTATGCCAAGTTCACTAATGAACTTTTTGATCCAAACAACTTCCTTTGCTGCAATTGAGGCAGCAATATACTCGGCCTCGGTGGTAGAATCAACAACTGTTTCTTGCTTTGAACTTTTCCAGGTCACAACGCCACCATTTAAGCAAAACACATAACCAAATTGCGATCTAAAGTCATCCTTATCTGTCTGGAAGCTAGCATCGGTGTATCCAATTACAGCCAACTCTTTCGGACCTCCATATATCAAGAATGAGTCCTTAGTCCTTCTCAAATACTTAAGGATATTCTTGACAGCTACCCAATGAGCATCACCAGGATCAGATTGGTCCCTACTCGTTGCACTTAAAGCATACGAGACATCTGGTCGAGTACATAACATGGCATACATGATAGATCCTATTGCAGATGCATATGGAATCTTATTCATGCAATCCCTTTCTTCCTTAGTTGAAGGGGATTGTGTTTTTGATAGACACAAGCCATGTTGCATATGGCTGAATCCTTTCTTGGAATCATGCATATTAAAGCGTCTCAGCACTTTGTCTATGTACGAACTCTGACTTAGGCCAAACAGTTTTTGTGATCTATCTCTATAGATTCTAATTGCTAATATATAGGCTACTTCACCTAGGTCCTTCATATGAAAGCATTTCCCCAACCAAGACTTCACTTGTTGTAGGGTAGGGACATCGTTTCCAATGAGTAATATGTCATCTACATATAATACCAGGAAAATAATCATGCTCCCACTAACCTTCTTGTAGACACACGGCTCATCTTCGTTCTTGATGAATCCATATTGTTTTACTGTTTCATCAAAACGAAGATTGCAGCTTCTGGAAGCTTGCTTCAATATATAGATTGATCTTTGTAACTTGCATATCTTTTGGGCTTCTTCTGGTATGTCAAATCCTTCAGGCTATATCATGTACACATCCTCAAGAATATTCCCATTAAGGAAAGTAGTTTTGATATCCATCTGCCATATTTCATAATCATGATATGCATCGATATCAAGTAAAATCCAAACAGATTTAAGCATTGCAACTGGTGAAAAGGTTTCATCATAGTCAACCCCATGAATTTGTTTATATCCTTTTGCAACCAGTCTTGCCCTATAGGTATGTACCTTACCATCCATGTCAGTCTTCTTTTTGAAGACCCACTTGCATCCTATAGGCTTAACTCTTACATGAGGCTCTACCAAAGTCCAAACTGAGTTTGTGTACATGGAATCCATTTCAGATTTCATGGCTTCTAGCCACTGTAGTGGGGTATTCATTACCTTTAGATTTATTGACTAAATCAAAAGTAAATCATACAATTCGAGTCGCCACCGCACTTCTATTTATCCAAAGGAAAGGTTAGAAAGCGAACAAAAACCGAGAAGTTTTATCAAATCAAAAACTAATAAAAATGTCAGAGATCAGAGTAAGGGGGTTTGTTATGCAATGGGAAGGTTTTAAGCACCCAAAACATCCTTAGTACTCTAAGAGAGCCCTTTTTACAAATGTTGTATGGTAGGTTGGTATTTGTGAAAAAATATTTGTGCAAACATGATTGGGGAGATGAGAAGAGAATATATAAATTATTTACAATTTTGTTTGAATGGATAAACCCATTGCCTACGTACCATCTTAAAAAAGGTAGGATCAAAACCTCGTAGTTCGGGGTAAAAATCTCAAAAATTAAGTTGGTGAATTGATTGGTCAAAAGCCTTAAGGTCTTTTGTTATCAAAGGGAGAAAACTCAACCCAAAACCACAAATCCACCATGTGAGGAGAGCTTCAAGATGCTACTGAGGGTTTAACCCTATAATAAGCATGGAAGACTTATAACCCAACACTAAGGATACAGGTGAGTATCATATCAACCTCTATGATAACTCAAACCTATTAGCTAATGTTTATGAAAAGCTTTGGCAAAAAGTGGCCATTGGAACCACAAAAACAATTTGAGTGAGTTGTATTTACAAATGAAAAGTATTCACAAAATAAAGTCAAAGTTGACTTAAGATTCAATTCAAAATAAGTGTTATGAAAAGAGTTTGAAAAATCAAAGGCATAGTGCCTAGGTTTCTAATTTTGAAAGCAATGTTAATGTTGCACAAAAAAAGTTTGGCTTAGGTTAGAGTGGAGAGAAGAAGAGAAGGGCTAGGTCCTAAACATGCAAAGATGAGGGAAGAGAAATAAAACTACTTGGAGTTCCATTCTTGAGATCATAAAGATGATTCAAGTTGCTCCTTTCCTTTGGACTTAGCAAGCAATAAGAAAATAACTCAAGCAACCAAGCAAATATTCAATCAAGCTCCTAGGAATCTTCCAATTGGCTTTTGTATCTCTTATCTTAGATGTCCATGACAATGGTCCTTCTAATTGGCTCAAATTTAGGATCCCTATCACAGAAGAACGCACAAATCAAAAAGTTCCACAATGCAATAAAACAGAATGGACAAGAGTGAGTTTAGAATTATGGTCCTTTCAATTCATATTCAAGATTAAGCATTCTAAAGGCATGAGGCCTACTTGCTCTTCAACATATTTAGCGTTCTAAAGGCATGAGGCCTAGTTGCTCTTGAAACTCCATTTAGCATAGGTAAGGTCCTAAATCTAAGTCCTTTCTCCATTTGCATTGGTTTCACACAATCAAAAACAAAACAAGCACAAGGCAATAGTATATACACAATAATATGCTCAAGTGAGCAAAAGGCAAATTGCATTAACATAAACATGAGCTCAAGTGAGAAAAGGGCAAAGACAAATGAATTAATGAGCAAGAAATTAAATTGCATTAAAGTAAATTGCAAGAATTAAATGCTTGAATCAAAAGTTAATGATTAGTAGTTAGTGTTAGTGTGCCATAAGGAAATTTAGCTCTATGTTAAGCAATCGTAAGTGGACTAATGTAGTAGTCACACCTATCTGAGGCCGGTCAATAAAACTATAGGCAAAAAAACACAAGTTAGAGATCATAACTAGTAAGCCAAGCTCCTACAACTTGCCATGCCAAAAGAAAAGAAGAATGACCTTGTATGGATTTAGGTTTTTTGCTTGACCAAGAAGCAACCTATCTTTAATGCAAATCAATTCACTTGATCTTTGATCAAGATGAATTTGATTTGTATCAAAGAAGGTTAAGCCTCTCATATGTCGAGGATAACCACCAATCATTAACTCATTGGTTAAAAAGAATAAAGAAGAAGAAGAAGATGGAAATGGAATGTACATAATTGAAATTCAAAAGACATAAGCAAAACACATTGATCAAACATAAATGGAATCAACATCAATCAATGGTAAACAGAAGTGAGATGAAGCTTAGAAGTCAAGAAACAACAAACATATTTTTGGTATTTTTTGGAATTAAAATAATACATGAAATAAAATAAACAAATAAAGGTCAAACTTCAAATTCAAATCAACTTGGAAAAGTCCAATTGGATCATCATAGGTCTAACATGGTCACACAAGTTTTGACAAAAATTTTCATCATTTTTTGAAAACAGAAACTAATTTTAAACAATTAAAAATGAAGAAAAATAACATAATTGAACTAAAATCTCAAATAAATCTCAAATCAATTAAGAAATTGATGAGAATATTATTCATAGATCCATCATCATCCAAAGATGTTAAGAAAATATTTTTCTCATTTTTGAATATTGAAAAGTATTTTAAATGAATTAAAAACAACCAGAAATGAAATAATTCACAAAAAATATTAAATGGAATCACAAAAATAATTAAAAATCATTTTTAGAAACCAGAATTCAAGGGAAATTTTTTGCAATTGGTCCCATATTTTTGTGATTCCAAATAAAGAAGTTATGAATTATTAAAATAAAATGGAATAAAAGAAAATTAAAACAGAAATTAAAAATAACAAAAATCCTGAGGCGTCAGATCCACTTCATTAATTGACGTGGTTGATCTAGTGGATGAGAAGCGCGCGCGCATGGAACACTTAAGTCAACAACGAAGCACATGGATTAAAAGAAAGTCATAACAATCAAAGGACCAAATTATATCGTTCCAGTTGGATCCTAGGGCTATGAGGTCAGCCACGTGTGGACGGTGGTGGAAACCACCGTCTTCTACGGTGAGAAGCCTTTTCCCGACCACCAGTTGCAGGTTTTCAAACCTCAACCATAACACGCGATCCATACATCATTCGAAAGCTGAGGTGATGTACATCACCCCTGTAACCTTAATTTCTACTCAAGATCCCTATAGAGAAAGAAATCTGAGATAGAAAAATGAGGTGTTCAATCTGAACTTGTTCAATTCACAAAATTAAAAGCACAAATCAATTGCCTCTCACATGAGGACTTTAGAGGTACCAACCAAACCAAGCAATGCACTATAATAAGGGAGATTCGAAGGAAAACAGTTGGAGAATCAACCTTTGAAGTGCAGCTTTTCAGTGCTTGATCCAATCCAAATCTTCAGTGCAGCTTGATCTTGAAGTAACAAGGAAGCAAGGCTAAGGAATTGTAAGTCAAAGATCAACCAATGAAGTTGAAATTTGAGCTTGAAAAATGAAGAGAAAAATCAGAATTCCTTTAATGGAGGGTTGGGGATTCTGTTGTGCAGAACTTCAGGCGCCTTTAGGTTGAGATTTGAAGTGAGCAAGGCATTCTATTTATAGCCAAGGTTGATGCAAGCAAGGAGAAAACTCGTGTGTGCATGAGCTTGGGTCCTCCATGCATGGGCCTGTACAGGCGCATGTGAGGCCCAAAATCCATTGCAAATAAAAGCTGAGATGATTGTGAGATGATTTGGACGCGCAGACTGCAATGCATAAGCTTGTGCACAAAGATTTAACATGGTTTCAATAAATGATCACAAAACTTCACCTCTTCGAAAATGCCATTTGGAAAATTGAAACATAGGCATGTGGCTAATGGTTAGAAAGGTATTGACATAAGGAACAAATGTTATGTTGATCAAAAGTTCATTTGGAGTGTGGAAAATATTGAAATTGGCCATGAAGTTCAATGTACAAAACATGTATATGGGAATTTTGCCAAAATGGACCAACTTCAAGCCCTTCTGTTTCAATGATATAAGCCTCAAATGAAAAAACCTCAAAATTCAAAGTTGTATATATTTTCAAGACAATAAATATGGACTTAAATTTTGCATCATTTGGATTTTTGATGAGAAAGTTATGGGCACTTGAAGTTGGACTTTTTCACATTTCAATGAATTTGGTCCAAAGTGACCTGTAATGTTTTGTATTATCACATGTATTTCTTTTAGGGTTATGAAATTGTGTCCAACATAACAATTGAATTAGACATATCAAACTTTCCAATGCACTTGGTACCACCTCAAAATCATAAAAAATGTAGGAGTTAGGTCCTTGGGAAGTTGACCCAAAATTAGGGTTTCAGTAAAAATGACCTATAATGTTTTGAAATGAATGATGACCATCCAAGTTTCAAATGAATTTTTTATGAACATTAAATTTGTTCATATGGTTCTTAAGAACATTTTTTCTCTTGGCATAATCATCATTTGACAAACACATCAAAAGTTAGGTCTTAGTGGATTTCAAAATAGTCAGATGATTTGACTGATCAACTTCTCAAAGCCAAACTTCAAATCTTGATGAATTGATGATTGAGGACACTAAAATAGGATCATATATTCATAAAATGATGAAATAAAGAACTTCCCTTGATTGTATTTGATCATAGGTTGAGGTTGCTTCATGAGCTAGGCACAGTCAATGCATAGTTGAATTAGGGTTTCCTTGGGAAACAATCCTCAAGCCCTTTGGTTTATCTTGATCAAGTTGACAAATTAAGATACTTGGGAGGAATATATGATGATTGAGAGCTTTGTGAACCATTGTCATGCTTGCTTTCACTTTCATCTGGCCACTTCTTTGAGCATAGGGGCCTCCTAGGAGCCTTAGATCACATAACTACTTGAGCTTCAAAACAAACAAAGTTAGTGACATATTTTTGTGCTTTTGGTTAGTAAAAAAAATGAGAAAAGCAATAATATATAATTCAAGCATGCTTGGTGGTCTCAAACCAACACACACAAGTCCCAACCCAAGGGTTAAGGAGCCAAGATGCTATGATCCTTGAGGCAAATGCAATTAGCAATGATATGATGCAATGGGGTCAAAATTAGGGTCTTACAGATGCCCATATTTAAGGTCATTCTAGCCGGAGATATGAAGGTTAAAATCTTCGTATCGACGTGGTAGAATGGGCTTAAATAATAACAAAGAGACGAATTTTTGTCCCTAAGAGACCTCATGATGCAAATATTTAGGGTTTAGGGTTTAGGGTTCAGGGTTCAGGGTTACTGGGTAATAAGCTCAAAGGGACACGTGATCAAAACACTGGTATAAGGGTGAGAGAACAACACGCTCGGGGAGAAAGAACATCTAATACCGGTATAAGGGTGAGAGATATCAATCATCCAAAATATATGAGGAAGACCTAAAAAGGTATATTTCCACTCAGGAAAATCTGACTCCACAGGGGACAAAAGTCATAATAGGGAGCAGAAGAAAGGAACACCAGGGATACTGGTTACTGGGCATATAATAGGTGACCGACCAAGCGTGAATTGGGGAATGAAATTCTAGTTATCAGACTTTAGATGTCACACGGGTTGTTATGACATCCAATTCTGCACAGACAAGCATTATGCAGAACTTAACAGTAAGTGCAGTAAATAACACAAGTAATTGTTTACCCAGTTCAGTCCAACATGACCTACATCTGGGGGCTACCAAGCCAGGGAGGAAATCCACTATCATTAGTATTAATTCAAAGCTAAACTCACCCATTTACAACTTGTCACTTAATCCCTACCCAATGCAATTTCAATCTTACTCTAAGATCAGAGTTCCTACTCACTCCCCCTCAATCACCTCAGTGATTACTACCTTTAATCAATATTAAAGACAATTTTGAAGTCACACTTCAAACAACTCTTGATTGTGCTTAACAGCTTTAATCAAGATACACAGCACTCACGCTTAAAAGCTTTGAGCGACACAACACTTACAACTCAATGAACACCCTATGCCAAAGCAATCATCAACGTGATAAAGGCTTGGCTTACAAGATACGTCTAATACAAGACTCACACAAATACAGCAGTGAAATATGATGGACACACTTAATCTTCACGCCTCAAAATCCCCGATACTGAATGAAGAAACGACTTCCTTTTATATTGCAGTACCTGGGCTGTTGCACTTGTATTCTCCTGAATTTAAGGTCACGCAAGTTCCCATAAATTCAACATCTAGGTTACTAACAAATAGGCTATTTGTTAGGTTCATTAAATGTAGCTTGGTTGTTGATTTCCTGGATTTTCTCTAAGCTGTTGAATCCCTGAAGAATAGCCTGAGAAAAAGCTGAAACAGAAAACTGAACAACCTACAATATAGCATATGCTGTTAGGAATGAATGTCACGACATTCAGCTTGACATCAAGGATCATATGCTGAGTCTGTTTTTCCATAAAACAGACTGTACAATTTTGCTGACCTGTACATGACCAAAATGACCATACTACAGTAACAGCTTACAATAATAAATGTCAAAGTATCCAATTTGACATTTACACATTTGGCCTTAAGTCAGTTCTGTTATCCTCTTGAAGAACAGACTAAGAAACATACTGAAGTGTAGCAGAACACCACTCTGTCTATTATTCAGTATATACTGTCCATGATGAATGTCATAACATCCAATTTGACATTCATATAGTAGGCCTTATGCCAGGTCTGGTTCTTCCTTGATAACCAGACTGCAAATGAATACTGAGCTCAGTATCTGCTGACAGGGATGAATGTCACAATATCCCGTTTGACATTCAATAAATCCTGTATTAGCTAATCCTGCAGTAACTACTCAAGTGTGTCATGACATCACTCAAGACATCAGAGTACAGTTAGATATTCTAACCTACAGTGCAGTCACACATACACACCATGTCATGACATCAGTCAAGTCATTAGAATCCAACTAGTGTTTTACCATATAATGCAGCCAATTAAACACCTACAAACTCCCCATTTGGCAAATTTTTGGCTAAAACACTTTGATCCCCATAACAGAGTTCATAGCAGCCAAATCACACATCTAGCAGGAAATAAACCTAGCTAATACACTCAGAGTGGCAGCACACTCACATACATGGAAGTTAAATAAAACTTCAACACACATCAGCTGCTGCAGGGGGGGAATCTTCGAATCTGTCATGAATGTCTGTTTTCACAGACCAATCTGTTGTCTGGGGTATCACCTGTTACTCCCCCTTTTGGTCAAAAATGTTGCCAAAGCCAACAACATAAACAGAAAAAAATGACAGACTTACAGACTTGGTTTTACTTCACAGTTTCAACCAAGTTAGTACCCACATGATCTTGCTTCACAGCTTTGATCAAGTAATCACCCACTTTTGCTTTATTGTAGGTACAACCATATCAGATGCCATGACTTTGTTTCTGCAATCCAGAACCACTCCTGCATGAACAACGTCCTTGAATTCCTGCAGGTGCATAGGCCTTCTCACGTTAGGGTGTCTCCTTACCCTCTTGTTGCCACACTTGTTGCAAGTTGTATAGCTATGATCTGTTGACTAATCAGAACATAGTTCCAATAAATACATTCCAAACATCATTGGTTGCTATAAGGTCTCAGAGAGACATACTCCCAGTTTGCCCCTTAAATTTTCAAACTGAGTAGCATCCAGAGCCTTTGTAAATATGTCAGCCAGTTGTAGTTCAGTGGCTACATGTTCCAAAGTAATGACCTTGTCTTCCACCAGATCTCTGAAGAAGTGATGTCTAATGTCAATATGTTTGGTCCTGCTGTGTTGAATGGGATTCTTGGAAATATTGATGGCACTGAGATTATCACAGAATAATGTCATGACATTTTGAGTGACATTGTACTCAGTGAGTATCTGTTTCATCCACACCAGTTGGGAACAACTGCTTCCAGCAGCTATGTATTCAGCCTCTGCAGTGGACAGGGATACACAGTTCTGCTTCTTGCTGAACCAAGATATGAGATTGTCTCCCAAGAAGAAACATCCTCCTGATGTGCTTTTTCTGTCATCAGCACTTCCAGCCCAGTCAGCATCACAGTACCCAGATAGGACAGGCTCAGACCCATGTGAGTACAGCATCCCATAGTCACACGTCCCATTGATGTACTTGAGGATCCTTTTGACTTGATTCAAGTGACTCACCTTAGGCTCTGCTTGGTATCTCGCACACACTCCAACTGCATAAGAAATGTCAGGTCTACTTGCAGTTAGATATAGTAGACTGCCTATCATGCTTCTATACAAGCATTTATCAACACTAGGCCCTCCATCATCTTTTGTTAACTTCAGATGAGTAGGAGCAGGAGTCCTTTTGTGCCTAGCATTATCCATACCAAACTTCTTAACGATGTTTTTGGCATACTTGCTTTGGGAGAGAAACATAGAGTCCTCTATTTGGTTGACTTGCATTCCAAGAAAGTAGGTTAGTTCCCAACCAGACTCATTTCAAACTCAGATTGCATCTGTTGAACAAAATGTGTTACCATTTGTTCTAACATACCACCAAAGACTATATCATCCACATAGATTTGAGCAATCATGATTTTGCCGTCTTCATCCTTCACAAACAAGGTTTTATCTATTCCACCTTTTCTGTATCCATTTGAGGTCAGAAATTCGGTCAACCTTTCATACCATGCTCTAGGTGCTTGTTTCAACCCATACAAGGCTTTCCTTAACTTGTATACATGCTTAGGTTGGTTAGAATCACAGAACCCTTTAGGTTGTTCCACATAGACTTCTTCATTCAAGTAGCCATTCAAGAATGCACTCTTCACATCCATTTGGAATAGTTTAAACTTCAGAATGCATGCTACCCCTAACAACAATCTGATGGACTCAAGCCTAGCCACAGGAGCAAATGTCTCATCAAAATCAACCCCTTCAACTTGAGTGTATCCTTGAGCTACTAGTCTAGCTTTATTCCTAGTAATTACTCCTTTTTCATCAGATTTGTTTTTGTAGATCCACTTGGTACCAATGATGTTGGTCCCTTCAGGTCTTGGAACTAGCTCCCATACTTCATTCCTTTTGAACTGCTCAAGTTCCTCTTGCATGGCATTGATCCAGTATTCGTCAGTCAGGGCTTCTTTCACATTCTTTGGTTCAACCTTGGATACAAAGCAGGAATTTGAGCTTATTCCCCGTGACCTGGTAGTCACACCACTATTAGGATCCCCTATGATAAGATCCTTAGGGTGGTCTTTCTGAATTCTGATAGATGGCATTTTGGTGGTTGCATCTACTTCACATTCAGGAGGAGGTTCCTGTACTTCTTCAGACTTGACTGGAATGTCAGTTGAACTGTCAAGGAATGTTTCAACATCCTCTATGACATCGATCCCTTCCTCTTTATCATCCACAATAACATTTATGGATTCCATCATGACATTGGTCCTATAGTTGAACACTCTGTAGGCTCTGCTGTTAGTGGAGTATCCTAGAAATATACCCTCATCACTTTTGGGATCCAGCTTCCTTCTCTGTTCACGATCTGTGAGAATGTAGCATTTACTTCCAAAGATATGAAAGTACTTCACTGTGGGTTTTCTTCCTTTCCATATTTCATATAGAGTGGAGGAGGTTCCTTTTCTCAAGGTGACTCTGTTGTGAACATAGCACGCGGTATTCATCGCTTCTGCCTAAAAGTGCATGGGGAGCTTCTTTGCATGAATCATTGCTCTGGCAGATTCTTGAATAGTTCTATTTTTTCTTTCAACTATCCCATTCTGCTGGGGAGTTATAGGGGAGGAGAACTCATGACTTATTCCTTCAGACGAGCAAAACTCATCAAACTTGGAATTCTTGAACTCCGTACCATGATCACTCCTAATCCGGACCACACAACTGTCGTTTTCCCTTTGAAGTCTGATGCACAGGTCTTTGAAGACATCAAATGTATCTGACTTCTCTCTGATGAAGCTTATCCACGTGTATCTGGAATGGTCATCAAGCACCACGTAAGCATATCTCTTCCCACCAAGACTTTCAACCTGCATAGGTCCCATTAAGTCCATGTGCAACAGTTCCAGAACTCTCGAAGTTGTAGAATGTCCCTGCTTCGGATGTGACATCTTGGTTTTCTTTCCCACCTGGCATTCTCCACAGACTCTTCCTTCATCAATAAGCAGCTTTGGAATTCCTCTGACTGCTTCCTTGGATATAATCTTCTTCATTCCCCGTAAGTGAAGATGTCCAAGACGTCTATGCCACAACTTCACCTCCTGTTCTTCCTTGGCTGAGGAGCATATTGTGGAAAAGTTATAGACTTTAGGTTCCCACAGATAACAGTTATCTATGGACTTGGTTCCTCTCATAACTTCCTGATTGTCACCATTTGTCACAATGCACAGCTCCTTAGTAAATTGAACATAGAACCCTTGATCACACAGTTGGCTTATGCTGATGAGATTTGCAGTCAGTCCTCTTACTAACAGCACATTATTCAGTTTTGGAACTCCAGAGCAGTCCAGCTTACCCACACCTTTTATTTTTCCTTTGGCACCATCACCAAAGGTCACATAGCTGGTAGTGTGAGGCTGAATATCCACCAGTAGCTTTTCCATACCAGTCATATGTCTTGAGCATCCACTGTCAAAGTACCAGTCTTCTCTGGTAGAAGCCCTTAGAGCTGTGAGCGCTAACCTAGCATACGATTGTTGCTTCTTGATGGGGACATAGCGCTTATATGTCTTATGCTTAGGCCTGACATGCGAGGTTTGGTTAGGGAAACCATGAAGCCAGTAGCAGAAGGCTTTTATATGTCCAAGCCTACCACAGTGGTGACATCTCCACTTCTGGTATTTCCTCTTCTGATGATTATTCATCTTAGTTCCCCGATGTTGAGACATTGGCTTTGACTTCCGCTTGAACTTCTGAACTTTAGCCTTTGGGCGTTTGTGTTCAGCTGAGGATCTTTTCCCAAATCCTAGGCCAGATTTGGTTCCAGACTTCTGCCCCACCTTTAGAATCTCTTCCAAGGTGTCAGTTCCCTTGTTCATCATTCTGATGGATGTAGTCATATGATTCAGCTTGGAGGTCAGCAAGGCTATCTCACCATTTAGACCCTCTATGGCTGTCAGATGCTTCTGCCTCTCATCTTCCAGTTCCTTGATGAGTTTCTTCTGCTTTTCCCCTTGTGCACAGACTTCTACACTGGTGGTACACACCTTCTTATAGGCTGCAGCAAGTTCATCAAAGGTCAGTTCATCTGCACTTGAGTCATCATCAGAGGCACAAACACTGGTTAGTGCAGTGACATGTTTGGCAGATTCTCCTTCAGATTCACTTTCAGAATCTCCTTCAGACCATGTGATAGTTAGCCCCTTCTTTTGCATCTTGAGATAAGTAGGACATTCAGCTCTGACGTGTCCATACCCTTCACAACCATGACACTGGATTCCCTTGCCTTGGTTGAACTTTTCTTCAGAAGTTGATCTTTTCCTGATGTCAGACGGGATGTTCTTGACATTAGGTCTCCCTCTTTGATCAATCTTCTTCACGAACTTGTTGAACTGTCTCCCAAGCATGGCTAAGGCTTCTGATATACTTTCATCACCTTCAGTATATCCTGCTGCTGACTCCTCTTCAGCATTAGATACAAAAGCTACGCTTTTATTCTTCTTTTCAGCATTCTCACACAAGCCCATTTCAAAGGTTTGGAGAGAACCAATGAGCTCATCCACCTTCATATTGCAGATGTCCTGCGCCTCCTCTATGGCTGTGACCTTCATAGCAAATCTCTTAGGCAAGGACCTGAGAATCTTTCTTACAAGTTTCTCTTCAGCCATTTTCTCACCCAGTCCACCAGAGGTGTTTGCAATTTCAAGAATATTCATGTGAAAGTCATGAATAGTCTCATCCTCTTTCATCCTCAGATTTTCAAACTTGGTGGTCAGCATCTGAAGTTTGGACATCTTCACCTTGGAAGTACCTTCATGAGTTACCTTGAGGGTATCCCAAACTTCCTTAGCTAGTTCACAGTGGTGCACCAGCCTGAAGATGTTCTTACTGATTCCAATGAACAATGCATTCAAGGCCTTGGAATTTCCAAGAGCTAATGCCTCTTGCTCCTTGTCCCACACTTCTTCAGGAAACTCCACACTGATTCCATCTTCACCTGTCTTCGTTGGATGCTCCCATCCTTTGTTGACAGCTCTCCAGACTTTGCTATCTAGAGACCTTAAGAAGGTTATCATACGAGGCTTCCAGTCATCATAATTAGAGCCATCCAACATGGGTGGTCTATTTGAGTGTCCTATATCCTTGTCCATGGTACTAGAAAGTAACTTCCCTAGATCTCACCCAGAAATTCAGAGGCAGGGTGCCTGCTCTGATGCCAATTGAAATTCTAGTTATCAGACTTTAGATGTCACACGGGTTGTTATGACATCCAATTCTGCACAGACAAGAATTATGCAGAACTTAACAGTAAGTGCAGTAAATAACACAAGTAATTGTTTACCCAGTTCAGTCCAACATGACCTACATCTGGGGGCTACCAAGCCAGGGAGGAAATCCACTATCAGTAGTATTAGTTCAAAGCTAAACTCACCCGTTTACAACTTGTCACTTAATCCCTACCCAATGCAATTTCAATCTTACTCTAAGATCAGAGTTCCTACTCACTCCCCCTCAATCACCTCAGTGATTACTACCTTTAATCAATATTAAAGATAATTTTGAAGTCACACTTCAAACAACTCTTGATTGTGGTTAACAGCTTTAATCAAGATACACAGCACTCACGCTTAAAAGCTTTGAGCGACACAACACTTACAACTCAATGAACACCCTATGCCAAAGCAATAATCAACGTGATAAAGGCTTGGCTTACAAGATACGTCTAATACAAGACTCACACAAATACAGCAGTGAAGTATGATGGACACACTTAATCTTCACGCCTCAAAATCCCCGAAACTGAATGCAGGAACGACTTCCTTTTATATTGCAGTACCTGGGCTTTTGCACTTGTATTCTCCTGAATTTAAGGTCACGCGAGTTCCCATAAATTCAACATCTAGGTTACTAACAAATAGGCTATTTGTTAGGTTCATTAAATGTAGCTTGGTTGTTGATTTCCTGGATTTTCTCTAAGCTGTTGAATCCCTGAAGAATAGCCTGAGAAAAAGGTGAAACAGAAAACTGAACAACCTACAATATAGCATATGCTGTCAGGAATGAATGTCACGACATTCAGCTTGACATCAAGGATCATATGCTGAGTCTGTTTTTCCTGAAAACAGACTGTACAATTTTGCTGACCTGTACATGACCAAAATGACCATACTACAGTAACAGCTTACAATAATAAATTTCAAAGTATCCAATTTGACATTTACACATTTGGCCTTAAGTCAGTTCTGTTATCCTCTTGAAGAACAGACTAAGAAACATACTGAAGTGTAGCAGAACACCACTCTGTCTATTATTCAGTATATACTGTCCATGATGAATGTCATAACATCCAGTTTGACATTCATATGGTAGGCCTTATGCCAGGTCTGGTTCTTCCTTGATAACCAGACTGCAAATGAATACTGAGCTCTAACAGAACACCAACTGTTCTATTCCTCAGTATCTGCTGACAGGGATGAATGTCACAATATCCCGTTTGACATTCAATAAATCCTGTATTAGCTAATCCTGCAGTAACTACTCAAGTGTGTCATGACATCACTCAAGACATCAGAGTACAGTTAGATATTCTAACCTACAGTGCAGTCACACATACACACCATGTCATGACATCAGTCAAGACATTAAAATCCAGCTAGTGTTTTACCATATAATGCAGCCAATTAAACTCCTACAGGGAATATTTCCAAGACACTCATCATCCAAAAGGAGGGCTGAGAAAGCAGACTCAATTACAGGATGGACATTCTATTCCATAAGGACATACGAATCTTACTCAACTAGGGAAGAAAAAGACTTCGACAGAAGGGCGCATGAGATATATCATCTATTACCGTCAGAACATAGACAATATACTCACATGGAAGATTATCCACAACCGGTTACTGGGTTAATAAAGGATAAATCGACCGAAAAGAAAGGACATCGGGATACCGGCTACCGGGTAAAAAATAAAGACCAATCACGGGGAGAAACTAACATTACCAAACAAGGGTAAATGAAAGATGACTCGCTAGGGGATAAATTGCTTGATCAAAGCAAATATCCAAGAGATATATCACCGGTTACATGGTGGTATACTAAAAAAATATGAAGGAATATCAATACCGAATACTGGATAAAGATAACCAACAAGGAGGGGATTACATCTACCGGTTACTGGGTAGAAAACCACAGAAGAGGGTACCCGTCATCGGTTAGGATGAACAACATCAGGGATTAACTCTGCAAGGGGACAAAATGGGGTTTACAACTACCGATTAATGGGTAGTAAACCATAGAAATAAGACTTACAACTACCGGTTACTGGGTAGAAGGCCACAACATCCGCTGGGGAGAGAATGAACAATTACTGTTTACGGAGTAATTGATCACCTGAACCACAAGGAAGTGCAGGGGAAATAACAAGAAAGGAGTCAGTCTAGGAACAAACTAGAGAGATGCAATGAAGCAAGACTCAACCCAATGAGGATATAACTCAGGGGAGTAATTCCATCCCAATACTTATTTAGGGAGGAAACTAAAACAATAATCATCCACGAGGACATAACTCAGTGGGGAATATGGAAGAAAAGATAGACACTTTTTGCCTATAGGGCTGACTCTATATTGAGATCAGACACAAATATCTGCTTGGGGAAAAACATTTCACCAACTAGCAGGAGATGACAAGCAAAGATATATGGCAAAAAATGCAACATGAATATCTGAATGCTATAATTATGCATGATTTATGTATGATTAATGCTGACAAACAGACATATCTAACACAAACAGGTCCAGGAATCAATTGACAGACATCCGGTACAACATATCAAAAGAGAAAGCCAAGTCCACAGGAGAAATCCAATCTGGTGGGGGCAACAAATACCAGGAAACACCAATCACATTTGAGGATCGAGCGAAGTCGCTGCCAGGGACAAAGACCACTGCTAGGGGATCTTCCAACAGTACGCAGAGACATAGATAAGATTAGTCAGAGAAGAAATCTACTAGGGATCTTATCGCGGGGTGATGTAGAATTCTGCGGGGAACAACCACCAAACAGAAGCACATCAAATCAAACACTCACTTCTATCCACCGAGGGAAACATCTCTGCTGCGGAGAAGGAGAACCAGTCACTCCACTGGGAAGGAATCAACACATCTTCCTCGAAGTTCCAAAGCCAAACTAGGATCAAGCAGAGCCTTAGCTGGGAGAACTAAACACGGAAAAGATCCACCGTAGAAGTAACTCTACTGGGGAAAAACCAAGGAAAGATAAGAAACTCTGTGGGGAATAATCCACCAAACAAAAGTTCCAAAAACCATCACATTTCCTCATACTGCTAGAGAAACAATCTCTGCCGAGGAGAAGAGAAACACCGCTCCGCTGGGGATAGAAAATAAACATTTTCATCACCCGCTCTGCTGGGAGGAAACCATCCTAGAAGGAGGAAGTAACAACAATTGGACTCCGATCAGGTAACTCCACCGGGGAACAACTACTGACGACTGAACTAGGGGATAACCTGTAGGCGATCAGCTGGAGATAACCTGCTGGTGACCAAACTGGGGAAGTCTAATGTGAGCAACCCTAATGAGGATGAACGGTAGGAAAACCTGCTGAAGATCAAGGTATGCGAATCCGCTGGGGATAAGCTACAAACCAACTTGTTGAAAATTCCACTCATGCTGGGATTTCCCGCTCATTCTGCGAGAGATTTCCAATCTGAATCTAGGAATTCCAACTTCCTCGAAAAATATAGCATGTCAATTTATCAATCTATAAGGGATTTTAGGTCAATCCACATAAGGGATGACAACCATATAATTGATAAAACACAGATGCCAGACCCAGCCTTACTGGGGAGCTAGAAAACTGAGATAAAACTCCGGACTCTCTAGGGACTTTGGTAGTGTATTACCTTTCTCTGTGCTCGCTGAGGAGACAACCTGAAAGATGATGAAAAGGACACAAATATGTTAGGAATATGAACAAATGCCTTACCCCTTTTGGAAATCGTACTATCCTTGGGAGAGCACTGAAGACATTGCATTTATCCTTTCAGTCATTGTGAATGTTCACTTTGTTTAAAACAGTTTTTAAAACTTTATTTGTTTAAAACAATGATATTTGTCAATTAAAACATGCAAACATTTGTTAAACAAAAACAAATAAGAGTGCAAAGAATTGGATAAAGGCTCAAATTTATTTGATAGGATGGTAGTCTGCAAATGGCAAGACTCCATGGATCTTTACAAATTTGAAATTGGTGATATATATTGGAAAAAGGATACATTGAACATAATGAACATTTCTCCACCAACTCTGAATCCAATGTATTTGAAGCTTCAGTTGACGATGACTGAGCGAGAATCTTTGACAGAAGACGGTTGAAAAACAAAGTCTTGTCAGAATGAAGTTACTTGCCAAATCCCTGATTTTTGCCTAGATTTCCCCAGGGTGAGGTACTCAATCTAGCGGGATATATATTCATCTTTTTATGTCTCTAACTTTTTCCTGGATTGCCCTTTCGGGTTTCAATCCACCGAGACGCTCATATTTGCCTAAGTCTCCCTTTTGGGTTTTCGACTTAACGAGCTATTCTACTTTTATTTAGGCGAAGTATTTCTTGACTGCATCTGAATTCACAAGACGAGTGAAATACTCTCCACCCATAGTTGTAAGTATCAAAGCACCGCCTGAAAAGGCTCTCTTAACAACATATGGACCTTCATAGTTTGGAGTCCACTTGCCCCTAGAATCGGGCACGAAAGACAAGACTTTCTTGAGCATAAGGTCACCTTCTCGGAATACACGAGGTTTGACCTTCTTATCAAAGGCTTTCTTCATCCTTTGCTGATATAACTGACCATGGCACATGGCAGTTAATCTCTTTTCATCAATCAAATTTAGTTGGTCATAACGACTCTGAACCCATTCAGCCCCAGTCAACTTGGCTTCCATCAAGACTCTCATTGATGGGATCTCAACCTCCATGGGGAGCACAACCTCCATGCCATAAATAAGAGAGAAAGGGGTTGCCCCTGTTGAAGTGCAGACAGATGTACGATAGCCATGCAAAGCAAATGGCTGCATCTCATGCCAATCTTTCTACGTAACAACCATCTTCTGGATAATCTTCTTGATGTTCTTGTTAGCAGCTTCAACAACCCCATTCATCTTGGGTCAATAAGGAGAAGAATTATGATGTGCAATCTTGAACTCGCTACACAGCTCTTTCATCATCTTGTTGTTCAAGTTAGATCCATTGTCAATAATGATCTTGTGTGGCACACCATAACGGTATATGAGTTGATTCTTGATAAACTTTACAACTACCTGCCTGGTCACGTTTGCATATGATGCAACTTCAACCCACTTGGTAAAGTAATCAATTGCTACGAGAATAAACCTGTGACCTTTGGACGCCTTTGGCTCTATCATGCCAATCATGTCAATTCCCCACATAGAGAAAGGCCATGGTGATGAAATCACATTCAGAAGTGTCAGGGGAATATGAATCTTATCCGTATAAATCTGACACTTATGGCATTTCTTCAAATATTTGCAGCAGTCAGACTCCATTGTCAGCCAATAGTAGCCTGCTCTCAACATATTCTTTGCCATGACATGTCCATTGGAATGAGTCCCAAATGAACCCTCATGGACTTCAGTCATTAACAGGTCTACTTCGTTTCTATCCACGCATATGAGCAAAATCATGTCAAAGTTCCTCTTATAAAGCACATCGCCATTGAGGTAGAAACTGCCAGATAATCTCCTCAAAGTCTTCTTATCTTTAACAGATGCCCCGGGCGGGTAAATCTGACTCTGAAGAAAACACTTGATGTCATAATACCATGGCTTATCATCTTTCACTTCTTCAACTGCAAATACATGAGTTGGTCTATCCAAGCGCATCACAGTGATATTGGGAACTTCATTCCATAATTTCACCATAATCATCGAAGCAAGCGATTCTCATCTCGAGGAATATGATGGAAGTCAACCTCAGTAAAAAACGTTGAAATCTTCCTCGCATAATGTCTGTATGGGATGAGGCCAGGCTGATTCGTCTCCCATTCACCCTTAATCTGATTAACAACAAGGGCCGAATCACCATAAACATCAAGATGTTTGATCCTAAGATCAATACACTTTTCTAAACCCATAATACAGGCCTCATACTCTGCCATATTATTCGTGCATTTGAAAGTTAGCCTTGCTGTAAAAGGAAAATGTGTGCCCTAAGGAGTAATAATTACTTCCCCAATACCATTTCCATATTGATTTACAGTGCCATCAAACACCATGCTCCAACGGGAACCAGGCTCTGGCCCTTCATCGAGCATAGGCTCATCGCAATCTTTCATCTTCAAATACAGAATCTCCTCATCAGGGAAGTCGTACTGAACAGGCTGTTAATCCTCAATTGGTTGATGTGCCAAATGGTCAACCAAGATACTACCTTTAATAGCTTTCTGAGCTCGATACTCAATATCATACTCAGATAACAACATCTGCCAACGGGCAATCCTCCCAGTTAAAGTAGGCTTCTCAAAGATATACTTGATTGGATCCATTTTGGATATCAACCAAGTCGTATGATTCAACATATACTGGCGTAAGCGCTTAGCAACCCAAGCCAAACCACAACATGTCTTCTCAAGCATTGAGTATTGGATACTGTCAAAGGCCTTCTGGCAATCCTCAGTCCAATCATAACGCTGATCTTTTCGGAGGAGCTTGAATATTGGCGCACATGTGGCAGTCATGTGGGATATAAATCTGGAAATATAATTCAAGCGGCCAAGAAAACCTCGGACTTGCTTCTCAGTTTTGGGCGTAGGCATCTCTTGTATTGCTTTGACCTTGGCAGGATCAACCTCAATACCTCTTTCACTGACAATAAAGCCCAATAACTTGCCGGAACGGACTCCAAATGTACACTTGTTAGGATTCAAGCGGAGTTTTTACTTCCTCAAACGTTGAAAAAGCTTCAACAAGTGCTCTACATGTTCAATTTCCGTTCTCGACTTTGCAATCATATCATCAACATACACCTCGATCTCCGTGTGCATCATATCATGAAACAAGGTAGTCATAGCTCGTTGATACCTTGGTCCGGCGTTCTTCAAACTGAAGGGTATCACTCGATAACATAATGTTCCCCAAGGGGTGATGAATGTTGTCTTCTCCATATCCTTGGGTGCCATTTTAATCTGATTATATCTGGAAAATTCGTCCATAAACGAGAAGACATTTAGCTGTATTATCTACCAACATATCAATATATGGTAGAGGAAAATCATCTTTCGGACTAGCTTTATTCAAGTCTCGATAGTCCACACACATTCGGACTTTTCCATCTTTCTTAGGCACGGGCACAATATTGGCCACCCATTGAGGATATGTAGAAGTAACCAGAAACCCCGCATCAATTTGCTTCTGAACTTCTTCTTTAATCTTCACTGCCATATTAGGATGAGTTCTTCTGAGCTTCTGTTTCACAGGCACACACTCAGGCTTCAAAGGCAGGAAATGTTGAACGATATCAGTATCCAGACCAGGCATGTCTTCATACGACCGGGCAAAGGCGTCGACATATTCTCGTAGCAACTCAATCAACCCCTTCTTCACAGACTCTTCCAGGAGTGACCTATTCTTCACTTCACGAACACAATCTTCAGACCCCAAGTCGACTGTTTCCAGATTCTCAAGATGTGGCTGAATGATCTTCTCTTCGTGCTCCAGTAGACGGGTAATCTCATCAGGAATCTCTTCAACATCATCTTCTTCGGCCTTAAATACAGGGAACTCAAAGTTGGGAGATAGTGTTGGATCATTATGTTCAATGGGTTTGATCAACCTACATAATGATTTTGGATATGAAAGAGATTTTAGAATTCAAGTAAAGCAAATCATTATGCAGATGAAAATATTGATTTTATTCTCTTTTTTAGGGTTTTTTGTGATCACCAATTTCATGCAAAAAAGAAAAAAGTGAAAATGATTTGGGAAAACAAACATTTAACATGTAATTATTAAATGAATATCATTGTATTTATGTGCCAACAATGTCATCACTTCTCCTTTTGGCATGGGAGAAGGGTTTTGAAACAAAAATGAACATTACGTGGACTTCTGGACAACTGTTGGAACATTAACAATGACCCAATTAATGCAGACTCCTCCAGGGATGACAAAGTTGCCAGAATCTTCCTTTGCATCATCTTCCACTATAGAAACTGCCTCATGGTCTTCGACCGTGTGGATGAAACCACCACTCTGAAACAAACCGCGCTTGTTGAAAGTGTCTGAAGAGTACCCTATGCCAACCCAAGATATATTGTCTTCCAGCTTAGTCATTTATCCTAAACCAGTAGTTGTGCCATGCTCAATGGCCAACTTCGCATCATTGTAGGACGCAAATGAAGAAGTTCCTTTCTTATAAGGCTCATCAATTGACAAGGCTTGGAATGGCATCCCAACCTCATCCTCAGCATCAATATAAGAAAAGGAAGACAAATGGCTTACAAGGAGAGCCTTCTCTCCCCCTACCACCACCAACTTCTTGTTCTTCACGAACTTTAACTTCTGGTGTAGGGTGGATGTCACGGTGCCTGCCTCGTGAATCCATGGTCTGCCTAACAAACAACTATATGATGGGTGTATATCCATGACCTGCAAAGTGATATGGAAATCACTAGGTCCTATCTTGATTGGGAGTTCAACCTCACCAATTACAGTCTTTCTGGATCCATCAAAAGCCTTGACTACCACTCCACTCTGCCTCATGGGAGGCCCCTGGTAAGAAAGTTTCGCTAGAGTGGATTTTGGCAACACATTCAGCGATGATCATGTGTCTAGCAGCACATTAGACATGGCATTATCCTTGCAGTTCATTGAGATGTGTAGAGCCAAATTGTGGTCTTTTCCCTCCTCGGGAAGATCAGCATCGCAAAAGCTCAAGTTGTTACAAGCAGTAATGTTTGTAACAATGCTATCAAACTGTTCTATTGTGACATCGTGATCCACGTATGCCACGTCCAACACCCTCTGCAAAGCTTCGCGGTGTGGGTCGGAGTTCATCAACAAAGACAACACATATATCTTTGATGGAGTTTGAAGTAGCTGATCTACAACATTATATTCGCTCCTCTTGATGAGCCTTAGCATCTCATCGCAGTCCTCTTTCAACATGCCATTCTGGCCAACAGGGACAGGAACTCTAGCAATCACGACGGGTCTATCAACAGCAAGTTCCGGATTCGGAGAAGAAGAAGAATTCCCCACAGGACGGGCAACACTATCAGCAGCATCAGTTCTTCTGGTGTCAACTTGGGGTTTCGGCGGTGCCGAAAAAACACGACCACTGCGGGTCAATCCACTGACATCAGAAATTCTTGTCACAGAAGTGGAGGGTAAAGGCACATCCTTCCCATCTTCTAATGCAACTGCATTATATCGATAGGGAACAGCCTTGTCTGAAGAGTATGGCACGGGGCCAGCTGGCTTAATAATGAGAGTAGGAGAGGCCTTTTGCTTGCTGCCATCATATCTGGCAACAACAGGCTCAGGTATTCTGAATACAAGCGATATAACATTAACTTCATCCTCATCACGATTCTAAAGTATCTCGATCACACCCTGATCCAGCATTTCTTGGATGTCTTTCTTGACTTGGCGACATCCTCTCTCATTGACAGTGCACACACAACAACTGTCATGGTCATGCTCATAGTGATTGTATCCACATGACAATCTATGCATCTCGACCAATGATTGTCTGATATGGCTGACATATCTGACCTTGTATTTTCCAAGACAACCCTGAACCATATTAACAACAGATTTCCCATGCTCGGGCAATGGGTTCTTCTTCACATTAGGACCTACGTCCTCGAAAAACAGAATACCACTTCTAACAAGGTCTTGAACCTTGGTCTAGAGAGGGTAACAGTTCTCCACATCATGTCCAGGAGCACCGGAATGATAAACACAGTGAAGCTCGGGATTATACCACCACTGAGGGTTGGTTGGTATAGAAGGTGGGTCACGTGGAGTAATCAGCTTTCTTTCAATCAGTGAAGGATATAGCTCTGCATAAGTCATTGGAATAGGATCAAAAGTGACCCTCTTCCTATCATATCTAGTGCTAGTTTAATTGTTGTTTCGAGGCTGGTAGGCCTGCTGTTGCGGACGATGTTGTTGATGTTGATATTGTTGATGTTGTTGTTGCTGGTTCTGATGCTGATAATGTTGATTCTACCTGAAGGAAGGTGTTATATGAGCCACCTGATGCTGGTTACTGGCGGGACACACAGTCTTCCTCTTCACAGAGGGTCTTCTTTGTTTAACATGGGAGGACACATCATGTGCCTCTCCATCTTTCTTCTTGGAAAACGCCCCATAACGTTTGGCAGAAGAGCCTTCTTCTCTGGTCAGGTGCCCTTCCCTGACTCCTCCCTCTAGTCGCATCCCCATGTTCACCATCTCGGTGGAATCGGAGGGAGCACTAGCAATCATCTGCTCGTAGTAGAAAGAGCTTAAAGTCTTGAAAAAGATCTTCGTCATTTCTATCTCTTCAAGCGGGGGCACAATCTGTGCAGCCAATTCACGCCACCTCTGGGCGTACTCCTTGAATGTTTCTTTCTCCTTCTGGGAAATAACCCTCAATTGGTCCCTATCGGGAGCCATATCACTGTTGTATTTGTACTGCTTGAAGAAGGCTTCGCCAAGGTCGTTGAAGGAGCAGATGTTCGCACTATCCAGGCCCATGTACCATCTCAATGCGACACCGGACATGCTGTCCTGGAAGTAGTGGATCAGGAGTTGATCATTGTCGGTTTGAGTCGACATCTTGCGTGCGTACATCACAAGATGGCTGAGCGGGCAAGTGTTTCCTTTGTATTTTTCAAAGTCAGGCACTTTGAATTTGATAGGAATCTTGACATTTGGCACGAGGCACAACTCATCAGCAGATTTGCCGAAGAGGTCCTTCCCTCTAAGAGTTTTAAGTTCCTTGTGCAGCTCAAGGAATTGATCATTCATAACGTCCATTTTCTCATACACATATGGGCCTTCAAATGTCTCAGAGTGATAAATGGTGTCATCAACTCTCGACAAAGTATGCACAACTGGAGGTGGCACAACGAGGACCGGGCTAAATGCCGGCAGAGAAGCAAATGTAGGGGCGAGACCCTTTGGAACAAAATTAGCGGGCATCCCCCAGGGAAACCTGGCTGGCATAGCAGACGGAGCAAAGTGAGCACTGGTAGCAGGCATGGTAGAGGAAGCAACCTCTGAAATGACCGTCCTCTGGGGAGGAGTTGAAGGAGTTGGAGAAGACTGGCTTTGGGCGGCCAGGAATGACTCCATCAGGGAAGTTAATCTTGCCACTTCCTCCTTGAGTTCTCTGTTTTCTCGCTCGAGGTGATCCATTAGCTTTGAAGAGTTGGCTCTGGTATAGTACCGGTGCGTCAACTTGTCTTCAAAATAAATGAAGAACACAGAGTTAGACCACTGATCAAGAAGCTCTGAACAAAACCTGCTTATGCACATGATGCATGCAATGCTTGTGCATATGATTTTATTTTTGTTCAGAGGAACTTTAGAGTTCTATTTGCAAATATCTGGAAAATATTAATCATTTAGATATATATGGAATAATCATATCAATAATATCTGGAAAATTTTTGCACCAAAGAAGTACAATCTTGGTAACCAAATACAATACAAGAGAGAAGGAAAATGAACATCCTATGGAACCCTAGAAATAATCGTCCAAAGCTCTCGAGACTGGAAGATAAGTTGCACGAAGCCTCTTCACCTCTCTCTCATAGGCTGCCTCCATATCTGCGTTCTCCTTGGAGAGTCGGTCGTACTTCCTCTTCCAAAACTTGGAAGACTGAGGAAGAAGAGAAGTAACCACATCATCAAGCTCATCGATAACCTGATGCTCCAAAAACTCTACCAAAGCATCCTTATCTCTAAGTTGCTGAAGTAACTCCTATCGCTCACGGACCTAAGCACGCGAACAGTCTTCATCTCTCAACTCCTCTACTCCTTGGTTACGGAGGGTTGAAGGCCCAACCATAACCATAGGTGTAGGTCAGGGGTAATCATAAGGCATGCGGTACTCAGAAGCTCTCCTCCTTGCCCACGAGGTGTAGGGTTCCAAAGCAATACAATTCTTCAGACCAAGCTCTTTCCTTCCCTTCCTATGAATCTTGCGCCAAGCGCGGACCATCTTGCCCTTCAAGTTTTAGGGATCTTTACCCTCTTGAAAGAACACACCTTCTAACAAAATGTTATTAGGTTTATCCTTTAAGGGGAACCCAAGCTGACGGCGTGCCAAAATAGGGTTGTAGTTAATCCCACCACATGTACCAAGAAGAGGCACATTGGAGAATTCACCACAAGAGTCAATAATCTGCACACCATCATATGCACGGTTATACCAAAAGATATCATCATTAGTGAGAGACATAAGTCTCATGGACCACCGTAGACATCCTTTGTTCTCCTTGAAGGCGAGCGTCTGTGGCAAGTGCGAAATAAACCACTTGTATAATAGAGGCAAACAACACACAATGGTACCACCACCCTTTGCATTCCTCATATGCCAAGAGAAATAACTGTCACCCAACAGAGTAGGAACGGGATTAAGAGAAGGGAAAATCCTAATAGCGTTCACATCCACAAAATTGTTGATGTTGGGGAATAACACTAGCCCATAGATGAGAAGTACAAATATGGCTTCAAAGGCGTCCTCATTCATGGCCGTCCCAAACATAGTAGCTTGAGCAATGAGGAAATCAGATGGGAGACCTTGAATTCCACCTTTGGTAGTCATATGAACACCAACAATAGATTCATCTATATGCAACATATAAACAATTTCTTGGGAAGAAGGAACTCTCTCCAAGCCACTGAATGGCAATTGATCTAGGATAGGTATACCCATAAGATAGGCATACTCCTTAAGTGTAGGTAAAAGTTGGAAATCCGGAAAAGTGAAGCAACAGTACAAGGGATCATAGAACTACACCAACACACTCATCAGACCTTCATCCACCTGAGTAGCAAGAATAGGCAGAAGCTTCCCATGGCGAGCCTTGAACTCCAAGGGGTCTAATACATAAGATGTCAAACTCCTTAACTCTTTCAAGTCGAGTTGTCTGAAACTGTACTTCTTCGTATTCCTTATATGCTTATCCATGTCTGAAAATTTGCAAATAGACCTCTTAAGTTCCTTGACAATTTTCTCATTGTTGATGATATATATGTGAATGAATGCATGCATGCATGGATGCAACAATCACACTCAAGGATCAAGCAAGTCACACCACACAAAGGTCACGGGATGGATCAAGTCATCCTTAATATCAATCATCCATTTCGGTGGATTATGGTTTACACCTTATCAAAACCCAAGTTCCATTAATATTAAGGATATACGAGAACGGATCAACCACGAATCAAGGGTTTGTTGCAGGCCACAAGCATGGAGTCTCGGTTAAGAACCACCCAAAGGGAGTGTACTATGGTTAAACCTGACAATCATGTTCTACAAGAGGTTCCCATAGTCATCATCCCATCTTTCGGGTATTATCGGATAAACGACTACTCGTATTCCAAAAATATTCTCAAGAGAGACTCTTATGAGTGTAGTATCACGTAACAATCGTATCAAATCTTACACTTGAACGACCTTTGCACTACGTCCTAAAATAGGCCAAGATGGGCTACGTAATCTAAGGTCCTTGGCTTCTAAGGCATATATTGGAAAGAGTAATGCCTAACCACGACTACTCGTGTGACATTATTGATCCCAACATAACCTCCACCAAGTGAATGGGATTGCAAGTCAACTTGCTAAGGAATAACTCCACACAAGTCAACAAGACTATGCCATTCTCCTATCATAAGTGCACTCAAGTTCGGGTATAGAACTCATCTCACTAGAGATCACCAAGCACAAAAGCAATTGATATATCAAGCAATTCATACATTACAAACAATACAGTCATCCCAAATTTGCACAAAAATATGTCACAAATAATATAAACATACAATACAACAAAGGTAAAAGTAGGCTAAACCCACTAGAGACAGCAACCTCTCCCCAGCAGAGTCGCCATTTTTCTGTAGCGGGGTATTTGTTACCTCTAGATTTATTGACTAAATCAAAAGTAAATCATACAATTCGAGTCGCCACCGCACTTCTATTTATCCAAAGGAAAGGTTAGAAAGCGAACAAAAACCGAGAAGTTTTATCAAATCAAAAGCTAATAAAAATGTCAGAGATCTGGGTAAGGGGGTTAGTTATGTAATGGGAAGGTTTTAAGCACCCAAAACATCCTTAGTACTCTAAGGGAGCCCTTTTTACAAATGTTGTATGGTAGGTTGGTATTTGTGAAAAAATATTTGTGCAAACATGATTGGGGAGATGAGAAGAGAATATATAAATTATTTACAATTTTGTTTAAATGGATAAACCCATTGCCTGCGTACCATATTAAAAAAGGTAGGATCAAAACCTCGTAGTTCGGGGTAAAAATCTCAAAAATAAGTTGGTGAATTGATTAGTCAAAAGCCTTATTGTCTTTTGTTATCAAAGGGAGAAAACTCAACCCAAAACCACAAATTCACCATGTGAGGAGAGCTTCAACATGCTAGTGAGGGGTTAACCCTACAATAAGCATGGAAGACTTATAATCCAACACTAAGGATACAGGTGAGTATCATATCAACCTCTATGATAACTCAAACCTATTAGCTAATGTTTATGAAAAGCTTTCATCATTTTTTGAAAACAGAAACTAATTTTAAATATTTAAAAATGAAGAAAAATAACATAATTGAACTAAAATCTCAAATAAATCTCAAATCAATTAAGAAATTGATGAGAATATTTTTCATAGATCCATCATCATCCAAAGATGTTAAGAAAATATTTTTGGCATTTTTGAATATTGAAAAGTATTTTAAATGAATTAAAAACAATCAGAAATGAAATAATTCATAAAATATATTAAATGGAATCACAAAAATAATTAAAAATCATTTTTAGAAACTAGAATTCAAAGAATTTTTTTTGACAATTGGTCCTGTATTTTTGTGATTCCAAATAAAGAAGTTATGAATTTTTAAAATAAAATGGAATAAAAGAAAATTAAAACAAAAATTAAAAATAACAAAAATCCTGAGGCGTCAGATCCACTTCATTAATTGACGTGGCTGATCTGGTGGATGAGAAGCGCGCATGCATGGAACACTTAAGTCAACAACGAAGCACATGGATTAAAAGAAAGTCATAACAATCAAAGTACTGGATTATATCGTTCCAGTTGGATCCAAGGGCTATGAGGTCAGCCATGTGTGGACGGTGGTGGAAACCACCGTCTTCTCCGGTGAGAAGCCTTTTCCCGACCACCAGTTGCAGGTTTTCAAACCTCAACCATAACACGCGATCCATACATCATTCGAAAGTTGGGGTGATGTACATCACCCCTGTAACCTTAATTTCTACTCAAGATCCCTATAGAGAAAGAAATCTGAGATAGAAAAATGAGGTGTTCAATCTGAACTTGTTCAATTCACAAAATTAAAAGCACAAATCAATTGCCTCTCACATGAGGACTTTAGAGGTACCAACCAAACCAAGCAATGCACTATAATAAGGGAGATTCGAAGGAAAACAGTTGGAGAATCAACCTTTGAAGTGCAGCTTTCCAGTGCTTGATCCAATCCAAATCGTCAGTGCAGCTTGATCTTGAAGTAACAAGGAAGCAAGGCTAAGGAATTGTAAGTCAAAGATCAACCAATGAAGTTGAAATTTGAGCTTGAAAAATGAAGAGAAAAATCATAATTCCTTTAATGGAGGGTTGGGGATTCAGTTGTGTAGAACTTCAGGCGCCTTTAGGTTGAGATTTGAAGTGAGCAAGGCATTCTATTTATAGCCAAGCCTGATGCAAGCAAGGAGAAAACTCGTGTGTGCATGAGCTTGGGTCCTCCATTCATGGGCCTGTACAGGTGCATGTGAGGCCCAAAATCCATTGCAAATGCAAGCTGAGATGATTGTGAGATGATTTGGACGTGCAGACTGGAATGCATAAGCTTGTGCATAAAGATTTAACATGGTTTCCATAAATGATCACAAAACTTCACCTCTTCGAAAATGCCATTTGGAAAATTGAAACATAGGCATATGGGTAATTTTTGGAAAGTTCTTGACATAAGGAAAAAATGTTATGTTGATCAAAATTTCATTTGGAGTGTGGAAAATATTGAAAACTGGCCATGAAGTTCAATGTACAAAACATGTATATGGGAATTTTGCCAAAATGGACCAACTTTAAGCCCTTCTATTTCAATGACGCAAGCCTCAAATGGCAAAACCTCCAACATCAAAATTGTATATCCTTTCAATACAATAAATTTAGAATTAAATTTTGCATCATTTAGATTTTTGATGAAAAAGTTATGGGCACTTGAAGTTGGACTTTTTCACATTTCAATGACTTTGGTCCAAAGTGACCTATAATGTTTTGTATTATCACATGTATTTATTTTAGGATTATGAAATTTTGTCCAACATAACAATTGGATTAGACATCTCAAACTTTCCAATTCACTTGGTCCCACCTCAAAATCATAAAAAATGAAGGAGTGAGGTCCTTGGGAAGTCCACCCAAAATTAGGGTTTCAGTCAAAATGACCTATCATGTTTTGAAATGAATGATGACCTTAAAAGTTTAAAATGAATTTTTTATGAACATGAAAGTTGTTCATATGGTTCTTAAGAACATTGTTTCTCTTGGGGTCATCATCATTTGACAAACACATCAAACGTTAGGTCTCAGTGGATTTCAAAATAGTTAGATGATTTGACTAATCAACTTCTCAAAGCCAAACTTCAAATCATGATGAATTGATGATTGAGGACCATCACATAGGCTCATATATGCATAAAATGATGAATTAAATAACTTACCTTGATTGTATTTGATCATAGGTTGAGATTGCTTCATGAGTAAGGCACAGTCAATGCACAATTGAATTAGGGTTTCCTTGAGAAACAATCCTCAAGCCCTTTGGTTTATCTTGATCAAGTTTACAAATTAAGATACTTGGGAGGAATATATGATGATTAAGATATTTGTGAACCATTGTCATGCTTTCTTTCACTTTCATCTGGCCACTTCTTTAAGCATAGGGGCCTCCTAGGAGCCCTAAATCACATAACTGCTTGAGCTTCAAAACAAACAAAGTTAGTGACATATTTTTGTGCTTTTGGTTAGTAAACAAAATGAGAAAAGCAATAATATACAATTCAAGCATGCTTGGTGGTCTCAAACCAAATCACACAAGTCCCAACCCAAGGGTTAAGGAGCCAAGATGCTATGATCCTTAAGGCAAATGCAATGAGCAATGATATGATGCCATGAGGATCTTAGGGTCAAAATTAGGGTCTTACAGCAACTTCTCAGACTCGGGACCAGTTATGGCCTCTTGGTAGTTCATAGGCTCATCTTAATCCATGAGTAATACATCACCTTTATCATTTATGAGATATCCATACCTCTCAGGCAAGTGACGTATCCTGCTTGACCTACGCTGGTCTTGTTCTACTTAAGCAGGTTGCTCTTCCGCAACTACTTGTGTTTCCTGCTCTAATTCCTCCATAGGTGTATCAATGCTTTTTGATTCTTGTATTTCTTCAAGCTCTACTTTCCTCCCACTGATTCCTTTGGAAATAAAATCCCTTACTAGGAAAACTCCAGTTTGAGCGACAAACACTTTGCCCTCAGAAGGATTGTAGAAGTAATACCCTATTGTTTCTTTAGGATACCCCACAAATAAGCATTTGTCAGATTTGGGCTCAAGCTTAGATGAAATTTGTCCTTTCGTATAAACTTCGCAACCCCAAATCTTCATGTAAAACATATGTGGTTTCTTATCACTCCATATCTCATATGGTGTCTTCTCAACCTTTTTGGATGGAACACGTTTAACAGGGTTCAATTTCTTCTCTCAGATACACCATTCCATTGGGGTGTTCCAGGAGGAGTAAGTTGGGACAGGATTCCACACTCTTTCAGATGGTCATCAAATTCTAGGCTTAAATACTCACCACCTCGATCTGATCGAAGAGTTTTAATATTCTTACCAGTTGGTTTTGTACTTCATTCTTGAATTCCTTGAACTTTTCAAAGGACTCTGATTTGTGTTTCATTAAATACACATAACCATATCTACTAAAATCATCAGTAAATGTGATGAAGTACTAAAAACCTCCTTTGGCTGGTATGTTCAGTGGTCCACATACATCAGTATGTATGACGGCCAAAAGATCATTAGCTCTTTCACCTTTTCCTGTGAATGGAGAGTTTGTCATCTTTCCAATTAAACAAGATTTGCATGTCTCATATGATTCATAATCAAAAGAGTCCAAGAGTCCATCTTTATGGAGTTTGGAAATGCGTTTCTCATTTATGTGGCCTAATCGATAATGCCAAAGGTAAGTTGGATTTAACTCATTAGGTTTCATCCTTTTAGTATTAATGTTATAAATAGGCATTTCAAGATCAAGGACATATAGTCCAGTGTTCATTTGTGCAGTAGCATAGAATATATCATTCAAATAAATTGAGCAACAATTGTTCTTTATTATAAATGAAAAACCAAACTTTTCCAAACAAGAAACTAAAATAATATTTCTGCTAATTGCAGGTACATAATAACAGTTCTCTAACTGAATTATTAAACCACTAGGTAAAGCCAATACATAAGTTCATATGGCTAAAGCAGCAACCTTTGCTCCATTGCCAACTCGTAGGTCAACTTCACCTTTTTCCAAATCTCTACTCCTTTTTAGCCCCTGCACATTGGTACAAATGTGAGAGCCGCATCCTGTATCTAATACCCCTGATACAGAAGCAGATAAATTAATTTCAATAACAAAAATACCTGAAATTGAAGTCTCTACTTCATTCTTCTTATCTTCCAGGTACTTTGGGAAGTTTCTTTTCTAGTGTCCGGTCTTACCGCAATGGAAGCACATGCCTTCCTTTGCTATGCCTCCACTAGGCTTCAAATCAAGAGCAATGGGTCTTTTGTTCTGTCTCTTTCCATTTCCGATCATCAGAATGGACTTGCTTTTTGACTTTAAATTTTGCTCAGCAGTTCTTAACATGGCTAGCAGTTCAAGAAGAGATCTATCCATTTCATTCATATTGAAATTAATAATGAATTGATTGAATCTATCTGGCAACGATTGCAAGATCAAATCAGTCGCAAGGTCCTTCCCGAGGGGAAAACCTAACCTCTAAAGGTTCTCCACATACCCAATCATCTTGAGCACATGGGGACCTACAGGGGATCCCTCAACTAACTTGCCTTGAAAAAGGGCTTTTGAAACTTAAAACCTTTCATGCCTTTCCTGCTCTTGATAAAGCATCTTCAGGTGTTCGATCATATTGAACGCTATCATGTTCTCGTGTTGCTTTTGCAACTCTGAGTTCATGGTAGCTAGCATGAGACAAGCAGTTTCATTGGCATCATCGACATGCTTCTTATCAGCATCTCTTTCCTCCTTAGGTGCATAACTAGGAGGTTCCTCTTCAGGAACAGGTTTCTCCAAGACCTACAACTTTCTATCATGTTTGAGGATAATTCTCAGATTTCAGTGCCAATCAAGAAAACTTGTCCCAGACAATTTTTCCTTATCAAGGATTGATCGCAAAATGTTGTTAGAGGTGTTTCTTGTCATGGTAATCTACATGAAAAATACTGAAAATATAGGAAAACTAAATAAAGGAAAATTAAGGCCATAACCGATCACCACAAGACAATAATAATAAACACATTATTATTATTAATTTAAATTCTGTTAATTAAATAAACTAAATTAAATTTCAACGACCGATCACACTACACAGAGTTAGCTGGGGGCAGCGCCCCCTACGGGGTTGCAGAGGCAGTGCCCCGATGCAAAATTTTAATGAACAATTCATTTCAAATAGACGTCGATTTTCGCATCAACACTTGATACTTTAAAGCACAACTCTTGCGCAGTCATAGCCCTAATCGCATAACCCTTTGACAACACAACCCTTGTACTGTCATGAACCCTAATACACCAATTTCATATCGTCAAACACACCTCGATGGTTAATTCAGTATGATTGATCAACACGTCATTGCTTCACCATACTTTCGTCAGATTCCGAAGCAAATGACCATTGATCGCTCAATGTAAAACAACCATTAAGTGTTTGAATGAAAGAAAGAGAAACAATATATCATATATATCGTATTTTGCATCAGAATTACTTATATCATATATATAACTTGATCTATCTCAATTGTTTAACCTATGGACGATCCATGTATCGCTGCTTCACCATACTAACATCGGATTCCGAAGCATAGTCAACATCAATCATCCAAATCGTACACACATGATGCCAAATTTAATTACTCGTTTATTCTTTGATTCATTCTGTCTTTTAATCGTATTAATATAAAAAATACAAAAAATAAACAGCTATCAGATGCATGGTTTCGTAAGTGGCTCTGATACCACTGAAGGAGAATATCGATCCAAAACGCTACGAAAATTAAATTTTTTTCTCCTTTAGTGATCCTTACGAATGGGCATAATCAGTGATAGAATCATTACCTCTTGTGGCAATTGAAACCTTTGATGTAGATCTAAGGAGTGATCATGAATGTTGAATGGTGACAATGCCTCTACTCAGTCCACATGAACGGATTCCTTCAATCGCAGTGCTAGTTGCTACGAATGAAGGCTTTGAGTGAGAGAGAGAGAAAAGGAATTTCAACTGCATAAATGCTTCTGCACAAGGGTTCTATTTATAGAACCACTTGTGTGGGTTGCAAGCTAAAAATCCCACTTAAGTGTATGCGGCCCATGTCTTATGATATGCCAAAATCACTTAAGCGCGTGGTACCTTACCATATTTCGTATTCTACTTAAGTACACCGTACCTTACGATGTTCTACAATTCACTTAAGTGCATCGTACCTTACGATGCTCCTTATTTACTCTATCTCTCATCAATCCTTCCTTTTGTGTGTGACCCTGTAGGTTTTCGCGACATTAGCAATTATATTAAATCACGTATTTAACATAATAAATAGTGAGCGATATCTAACAAGACATACCCAAGACACGGAAATGTCATGTGGTATGACAAATCCTTTTGTGATAATACTTATATGTATAATTACCCTTTTTCCCCTATGTCTATATGGAACACAAGGCATAGATTGTGTCATCCTTGTCCAGTTCAATATTGGGCCTGTAGATATTTATCCTGTTATTCAGTATGGGAAAATTCCATCTAGGTCACTCATGTCCCTCAACATTTATGTGGAGTACCCATCAACTGCCTATATGGTCATCCAATTATGGACAATGTTTGATCAACAATAAAGCACTCGACTCTACATCTAGGGTCCATAGGGGTTTCAGGTCGAAGGGTGGTACACCACTATCACCATGAGCATAACTTATGACACTTTGCACAACATTCTATATGGTATTATCATAGTTGGTCAATCCAGTATAAATATTACTCCTAATATTCATACCTATGTTTAAGACTTGATAACTCCTTATCCATGATCCATGAGATGTGATCACCAGTCTATATGCATAATAGTCTTAATGCTTTAATGTTATCCCACTTTACAACAAAGCTCGACTATGAATACTTTAAGAATAGGGTCCTTATGTTAAATGGGATCTCACAATTAAGTCACACTTGATACATTAAACGGACTATCTATTCTAGGGACTTCATTAAACAAACATAATAAAGAACAAGCCTTTTATTATTAATAAATAATTCGACACAAGTACCAAAAGTATTGACCTCTAGGGCTTACCCCAACAGAAGTGACATCGTATGCAAATGTGACCGAGCAGGTGGTGGTCCAGTTTATCCATAATAAGATCATATATCGTTATGGTGTGCCAAGCAAGATCATTACTAATAATGGATCTAACTTGAACAATAATATGGTTGAATCTCTTTGAAAAAACTTCAAGATTTCACATCAAAATTCTTCTCCCTACAAACCCAAGATGAATGGGGTTGTTGAAGCTGCAAACGAGAACATTAAGAAGATTATTCAGAAGATGGTTGTAACATACAAGGATTGGCATGAAATGCTCCCATTTTCTTTACATGGGTACCATACATCCATCTACACTTCAACATGAGCAACCCCTTTCTCTCTCGTTTATGGCATGGAAGTTGTGGTCCCCATGGAGGTTGAGATTCCATCATTGCGTGTCTTGATGGAAGAAAGTTGACAGAAGCTGAATGGTGCCAGACCAGATATGACTAGTTAAATTTGATTGAAGAGAAAAGATTGTTTGCCATGTGTCATGATCAATTGTATCAGCAGAGAATGAAGAAAGCTTTTGATAAAAAGGTCAAGCCTCGTGTGTTTGGAGAAGGTGACCTCGTGCAAGGGGCAAATGGACTCCTAATTATGAAGGCCCATATGTTGTGAAGGGAGCCTTTTCAGGCGGTGCTTTTTTTCTTACAACTATGGATGGTGAAGAGTTCACTCGTCCTATGAATGTCGATGCAGTCAAGAAATACTCCGCCTAAAAAAAATAAAAGAACAACTCGTTAAGTTGAAAACTCGAAAGGGCGGCTTAGGCAAAAATGAGCGTCTCGGTGGATTGAAAACCCGAAAGGGCGATCCAGGCAAAAGTTAGAAACATAAAACATAAAATTTATCCTGGTAGATTGAGTACCCCACGTTGGGGAAATCTAGGCAAAAATTAGGGATTATGGCAAGTAACTGCATCCGGCCGATCTTGATCTTTGAAGGAGTTTTGAATAATTCATTTGGTTCTGATTCATCATTCTCAATCAAAGACAAGAGCACATCGGATTTCGAAGTTGATACGGAAAGTAATTGAAATTCTAGTATCAGATATGATATGTCGAAGGTAATGTCACGACACTAATATCTGAGTAACAACTAAAATATAAACAGGATAAAAACAAAGAAACAATTGAACAAGCGACACAAGCAATTGTTAACCCAGTTCGGTGCAAACTCACCTACGTCTGGGGGCTGCCAAGCCAGGAAGGAAATCCACTAAACAGAATTAGTTCAAAGACTCTCAGTAAACAACTTCAAGTTACAGTCTTTTCACCTAATCTCTAACCGTGTGACTTCTATCTAAGCACTCTTAGATATGAGACCCTACTCACTCCCCCTCAATCACATCAATGATATAAAAACAAATACAAAAGAAAGAAGACACACTTCAAGGACACATACTTGATCTTGCTTAAAAGATTCGGCCAAGTAAATAAACACTCGTGCTTCAAAGCTTAGAGTGGACAAAATATGGCTTCAAAAGCTTCCTTACTCATGGCCTTCCCAAACAAAGTAGCTTTAGCAATGAGAAAATCAGATGGGAGACCTTGAATTCCACCTTTGGTAGTCATATTGGCACCAATATCAGATACATCCATATGAAGCATGTCATCAATCTCTTGAGAAGACGGAATCTTCTCCAATCCACTGAACGACAAATGATCAAGAATAGGTATACCCACATGATAGGCATACTCTTCAAGTGTAGGCAAAAGCTGGAAATCCGGAAAAGTGAAGCACCGATACAAAGAATCGTAGAGCTGCACCAACACACTTATCAGACCCTCATCCACCTTAGTAGAAAGAATAGACAGGAGTTTCCCATGGAGAGCTTTGAACTCCAAAGGCTCTAATACATAAGATGCCAAACTCCTTAACTCTTTCAAGTCGGATTGTCTGAAACTGTACTTCTTCGTATTCCTTCTTTGCTTATCCATGTCTGAAAATTTGCAAATTGACCTCTTAAGTTCCTTGAAAATTTTCTCATTGTTGATGATATGAATACATGAATGCATGGATGCAACAATCACTCTCAAGGATCAAGCAAGTCACACCACACAAAGGTCACGGGATGGTTCGAGTCATCCTCAATATCAATCATCCATTTTGGTGGATTATGGTTTACACCTTATCAACACCCAAGTTCCATTGATATTGAGGATATACGTGAACGGATACACCGCGAATCAAAGGTTTGCTGAGAGTCACGAGCATGGAGTCTTGGTTAAGAACCACCCAGAGGGAGTGTACTATGGTTAAACCTGACGATCATGTTCTAAAAAGGTTCCAGCAGTCATCATCCCATCTTTCGGATATTATCGGATAAAACGACTACTCGTCCTCCAAAAATATTCTCAAGAGAAACTCTTATGAGTGTAGTATCGCGTAACAATCGCCTCAAGTCTTACACTTGAACGACCTTCGAACTACGTCCTAAAATAGGCCAAGATGGGCTAGGTATCTAAGGTCCTTGGCTTCTAAGGTTTATATTGGAAAGAGTAATGCCTAACCACGACTACTCGTGTGACATTATTGATCCCAACAAGAACTCCACCAAGTGAATGGACTTGCAAGTCAACTTGTTAAGGAATAACTCCACACAAGTCAACAAGACTATGCCATTCTTCTATCATAAGTGCACTCGAGTTCGGGTATAGAACTCATCTCACAAGAAACCACCAAGCATACAAGCAATTAATATATCAAGCAATTCATACATTACAACAATACATTCATCCCAAATTTGCAGAAAAAATATGCCACAAATAAATATAAACATACAACACATATAAGCAAAAAGTAGGCTAAACCCACTAGAGATAGTTCCCCAGCAGAGTCGCCACTTTTCTGTAGCGGAGTTTTCGTTACCTTTAGGTTTATTGACTAAACCAAAAGTAAACATACAATTCGAGTCGCCGCCGCACTTTTATTTGTCCAAAGGAAAGGCTAAAAAGCGAACAAAAGCCAAGTAAGAAGTTTTTCAAATCAAAAACTAATAAAAATGTCAGAGATCTGGGTAAAGGGGTTGGTTATGAAATGGGAAGGTTTTACGCACCCAAAACATCCTTAGTACTCTAAGGGAACCTTTTTTGCAAATATGTGTTGTAGGTTGGTATTTGTGAAAAGATTTTTACAAAAAGATTGGGGGGATGAGAAGAGAATAAATTATATCTACAAATTTGTTGTTTGAACGGATGAACCCATTGCCTACGTACCATCACAAAGGAGGATCAAAACCTCATAGTTCGGGGTAAAAATCTCAAAGATTGATGAATTGATTTGATCAAAAGCCTTAAGGTATTTTGTTATCAAAGGGAGAAAACTCACCCTAAACCAACAATCCACCATGTAAGGAAGGCTTCAACATACTAGTGAGGGGTTAACCCTATAATAAGCATGGAAGACTTATAATCCAATCACTAAGGATGAGGTGAGATTTACATCAACCATTATGATAACTCAAACCTATGACTAATGTTTTTGAAAAGGTTTAATAAGGTGGCCATTGGAACCACAAAAACAACTTGAAGTGAGTTATATTTACAAGTTAAGTTTATTTACAAAATAAAGTCAAAGTTGAATTAAGATTTATTCACAAATGAGTATTGATGAAAATGGTTTTGAATAATTCAAAGGCTTAAGGCCTAGGTTTCTAATTTGAAACAAAGTCAAAGTTTAGAAAAAGATTTTTTGGCTTGGGTTAGAGTGGGAAGAAGAAGAGAAGGGCTAATCCTAAAGCATACAAAGATAAGAGAGAAAAGATACACCCTTGTAGTTCCTTTTCTTGAAATCATAGAGATGATTCAAGATTCTTCTTTCCTTTGGACTTAGCACACAAACAAGCAATCAATCAATATTTGGATTCAAGCTCCTAGGATCTCCATTTCGCTTGTCTCTTAACTTGGCTACTTATGACAATGGTCCTCTTGCACAATCTCAAGGTGGAATCCCTATCACACAAGAACAAACATCAAAAAGTTCACAACACAATAAGGGGAATGGACAAAGAATAAATTTGAATGAGAAGTCCTTTAAGATCAACTTTGGATTTTAGCATTCTAAAGGCATGAGGCCTAGTTGCTCTTGAACAAATTTAGCATTCTAAAGGCATGAGGCCTAGTTGCTCTTGAACTCCTTTAAGCATAGGTAAGTCCTAATTCTAAGTCCTTTCTCCTTTTGTAATTGGTTCACACAAAAACAAAGACAAAGCAAACACAAGATAACAATATATTTATATACAATAATGAGCTCAAATGAGCAAAAGAAAAATGACATAAACATAAAATATGTGCTCAGGTGAGCGAAGTGAAAATCAATATGAATAAATGAGCAAGAAATAAATGGCATTAAAAGTAAAGGGCAAGAAATTAAATGCATCAAATTAAAGTTATTAATTAGTGAAGTTATGTTAGCTTGTCATAAGACAATGTAGCGCTATGTTAAGCAATCGTAAGTGGACTAATATAGTAGTCACACCTATCTGAGGCAGGTCAATAAAAATATAGGCAAATAACACAAGTTAGAGATTATGACTAGTAAGAAAGGCTCCATAAACTTGCCATGCCAAAACAAAAGGGGAAAGGCCTTGTATGGACTTTAGGTTATTTGCTTGACCAAGAAGCAACCTATCTTGGACACAAAACAACTCACTTGATCATGGATTAAGTTGAGTTTGGTTTGGATTAAAGAAGGTTAAACCCCTCATTTGTCAAGACCAACCATGAGACATTAACTCATTGGCCATTAATGGAAAGAATGGGATGACGATGAAAGGGAGGGAAAAAGAAGACAAGTATCAAGTCCAATTGATCAAATATGAACTAAGTCATCATCAATCAAAGCTAAATAGAAAATGAATGAAGATTATAAGTCAACAAGTCAACAACAATTTTTTGGTATTTTTTGAATTAAAATAAAATGAAAAATAAAAATAATCAAATAAGGTCAAACCTCAAATTCAATTCAAATCAACTTCAACAAGTCCAATTAAATTCTCATAGGTCTAACATGGTCAAACAAGCTTTGACTAATTTTCTCAACAATTTTTGAAACCAGAAAGTATTTAAAAACAATTAAAAATAGCACAAAATGAATTAAAATCTTAAATGAAATAAGAAATTGATGAGACTATTTTTCATTCACTTATCATGACCCATAGATGTTAGGAAAATATTTTTTGGATTTTTCAAATATCAGAAAGTATTTTAAAATGAATTAAAACTATTAAAAACCAAATAATTCACAAAAAATATTAAATGAAGTCACAAAAATAATTAAAAATCAAAATATGACACTAGATTTTTCAAGAAAAAATTTGGAATTGGTCTCATATTTTTGTGACTTCAAATAAATTTTCTATGAATTTTTGAAAATAAAAGGAATTTACTAAAAATAAAAGAAAACAGAAATAACTGAAAATTGCGCAGCCATTGGATCAGGCTCATTAATTGACGTGGCAAGGAGAAGCGGTCCAGATGTGAGGGCGCATGGTGTGACCAAGTCAAACGCGTGGCAAAGTGATTTAAAAAAGGTAAACACAATGGATGCTTAGGATTATAACGTGGAAACACGATCCAAGGGTCATGAATGCATACACGTGGTGATGGTGGTGGAAACCAACACCTTCTCCGATGATCCACCAATCTCCGGCCACCAGTTGCAAATAATTTTTTTTTAACAAAAATGAAAAGCAAGGACATCAAATTGAAGCTTGTGAGATGTACATCACCACTGTATCCATGGATCTTCCTCACTCTTCCTATTTTGAGAGAAACATGAAGTGGAAGATCATGGTGTTCAAACTTAAAGTGCACGAAATGGAAAATTGAAACCACCATTGGCTTTCCTCAAGTATGAGGACTTCAAAAAACCACACAAACAAGAGAATACTACATTGAATTGCAAGATTTAGATCCAAAATGTTTGAAGTTTGCAAGCTTCAAATGGAAAAACCTAAAACATCAAAGTTTTAGATATTTTCAATATGATCAATTTAGACTCAAATTTTGCATCATTTAGATTTTCTATGACAAAGTTATGGGTATTTGAAATTGGGTACTTTTTCAAATTCAATGAATTAGGTCCAAGGTAACCTATAATGTTTTGTATTATCACATGTATTTCTTTTAGGATTATGAAATTTTGTCCAACATAACATTTGAAGTAGACATCTTACGATTTCTAATGCATTTGGTCTCACCTCAAAATCATAAAGATTAATGGAGTTATGTCCTTGGTAAGTTGAACCAAAATTAGGGTTTTAGTCAAAATGACCTATAATGTTTTGAATTGAATGATGAAATTCCAAGTTTCAAATGGATTTTTGATGAACATGAAAGTTGTTCATATGGTTCTTAAGAACATTTTTGCTCAACATCTATGGGTCACAGACAGACAGACATCACAAATAGGTTCAAGAATCACGAGCGGACACCCGACACAACACCTCAACAAGAAGGGGAAAGCCTACTGGAGAACTCAGCTCAGGTGGGGATGACCAAACACAGGAATACGTTGATCACAACTGGGGATGGGCAAAGTCACAACTTCCAACTGCAAGAAACAAACTTCTACACAAGAGGAGTCTCCTAGGGGCCAACAATCCTGACATGCAGAAGAACCTGTCGGGGACTTTCCATTAATTCTCGGGAACAGGTGGCTGAATATTAATAAGATCCGTCGTAGAAGAAAACTCTACTAGGGAACTTATCAAGAAATGATGTGAAATTCCATGGGGAACAAACACCAACCAGATACACATCAATCAAAACACTCCCTTCTATCTTCTGGAGAGGAAACTCTAATAAGGGGAGAAAGAGCAATTTACTCCACAGGGGAAGGAAACAAACACTTCTTCCACACCGACTCTTAATGCTAGAAGAAATCTTCAGACTCAGAGGGGATACAAATCATCAAACTCGGATCAGGCAACCCTAGTGGGGATAAACTGCAAATGTTCTCAAAGGAACTGTCTTGGCTAAGGGAATCGGAAATGAATCCTTCATCAATACGTGACATGCTGGGGATGAAAAGGGAAACTAGCCCTTCATCGATTTCCCTAGGCAAATTCCTGCTGAGGAGACAATTGTCTGAAAGATAGCTCTGTAGGGAACACATGCTTACTCTGCTGATAACTTCAACTCATGCTGGGGAAAGACAAAGTCTTCGTGAGTAGAATAGCATATCAACTTTTATCAATCTATAAAGGATTTTAAGTCAGTCCACACAAGGGGTGACAAACATATGATTGATAAAACATAAATGCTAGTGCCTGATATAGAGGGATACACGTCTCTAAAAGATCAAGGCAAAAAACTGGTACAAAAGGGATCATCCACAGATCAACCAACCATGTATCGCCAAGACTCCGCGGGGGAAACAAGCATGTATGCATAAACAAACTATCCGGGAACTGTTTGAATGAACATCCACAGATTCTGCTAGAAGAAAGCAATTCAACAAGGTAGAACAATATACTGCCATCATAGAAGACTTCTCATATATGACTCTCTGGGGAACTAATGACTTTTTTCAGTGCTTGACGGGGAGAAAACTGAAAGCTGATGAAGAGGATATAAACATGCCAGAATATGAACAAACGTCTTATCCTTTGGTGATCATACTATCCTTGGGAAAGCACTGAGGACATTCCACTTATCCTTTTAGTCCTTGTGACTGTTCATTTTGTTTAAAACAATTTATAAAATCTTTATTTGTTTAAAACAATGATATTCATCAATTAAAACATGCAAACATTTGTTAAACATAAACAAGTAAGAGTGCAAAGAATTGGATAAAGGCTCAAATTTATTTAATAGAATGGTAGTCCGCAAATGGCGAGACTCCATGGATCTTTACAAATTTGAAATTGGTGATATACATGGAAAAAGGGCTACATTGAACATAATGACCATTTCTTCACCAACTCTGAATCCACTGTATTTGAAGCTTCAGTTGATGATGATTAAGCGAGAATCCTTGACAGATGACAGTTGAAGAACAAAGTCTTGTCAGGATGCAGTTACTTGCCAAACCCCTAATTTTTGCCTAGATTTCCCCAGGGTGAGGTACTCAATCTAGCGGGATATGTATTCATTATTTTTTTCCTGTCTCTAACTTTTGCCTGGACCGCCCTTTCGGGTTTTAAATCCACCGAGACGCTCATTTTTGCCTAAGCCGCCCTTTCGGGTTTTTTAGTAAGCTATTCTGTTTTTATTTTTAGGCAAAGTATTTCTTGACTGCATTGGAATTCACAGGACGAGTGAAATCCTCTCCATCCATAGTTGTAAGCAACAAAGCACCGCCTGAAAAGGCTCTCTTAACAACGTATGGACCTTCATAGTTTGGAGTCCACTTGCCCCTGGAATCGGGCGCGAAGACAAGACTTTCTTGAGTATGAGGTCACCTTCTCGGAACACACGAGGCTTGACCTTCTTATCAAAAGCTTTCTTCATCCTTTGTTGATCAAACTGACCATGGCACATGGCAGTTAATCTCTTCTCTTCAATCAAATTCAGTTGGTCATAACGACTATGAACCCATTCAGCCTCAGTAAACTTGGCTTCCATCAAGACTCTCATTGATGGGATCTCGACCTCTACGGGGAGCACAACCTCCATGCCATATACAAGAGAGAAAGGGGTTGCCCCTGTCGAAGTGCGGACAGATGTACGATAGCCATGCAAAGCAAATGGCAATATCTCATGCCAATCTTTGTATGTAATAACCATCTTCTGAATGATCTTCTTGATGTTCTTGTTAGCAGCTTCAACAGCCCCATTCATCTTGGGTCTATAGGGAGAAGAATTATGATGTGCAATCTTGAACTCGCTACACAGTTCTTTCATCATCTTGCTGTTCAAGTTAGATCCATTATCAATAATGATCTTGTCTGGCACACTATATCGACATATAAGTTGGTTCTTGATAAACTTCACGACCACCTGCTTGGTCACACTCGCATACGATGTTGCTTCAACCCACTTGGTGAAATAATCAATGGCTACGAGAATAAAACGGTGACCGTTTGACGCCTTAGGTTCAATCATGCCAATCATGTCAATTCCTCACATGGAGAAAGGCCATGGTGAGGAAATAACATTCAGAAGTGTCGGGAGAATATGAATCTTATCCGCATAGATCTGACACTTGTGGCATTTCTTCATATACTTGTAGCAGTCTGACTCCATTGTTAGCCAATAGTAGCATGCTCTCAACATCTTCTTCGCCATAGCATATCCATTGGAATGAGTACCAAATGAACCTTCATGGACCTCAGTCATCAACAGGTCTGCTTCGTGTCTATCCACGCATCTGAGCAGAACCATGTCAAAATTCGTTTTGTAAAGCATATCACCATTGAGGTAGAAACTTCCAGATAATCATCTCAAAGTCTTCTTATCTTTACCAGATGCCCCAGGCGGGTAAGTCTGACTCTGGAGAAAACACTTGATATCATAATACCATGGCTTATCATCTTTCACTTCCTCAACGGCAAACACATGAGTTGGTCTATCCAAGCGCATCATAGTAATATTGGGGACTTCATTCCAATACTTCACTACGATCATTGAAGAAAGCGTAGCGAGAGCATTTGTCATCCGATTCTCATCTCGAGGAATATGATGAAAGTCAACTTTAGTAAAGAAAGTTGAAAACCTCCTCGCATAATCTCTGTATGGGATGACGCCAGGCTGATTCGTCTCCAATTCACCCTTAATCTGATTAACAACAAGGGCCGAATCACCATAAACATCAAGATGTTTGATCCTAAGATCAATAAATTCTTCCAAACCCATAATACAAGCCTCATATTCTGCCACATTATTCGTGCATTAGAAAGTTAGCCTTGCTGTAAAAGGAAAATGTGTGCCTTGAGGAGTAATAATCACTGCCCCAATACCGTTTCCATACTGATTGACAGCACCATCGAACACCATACCCCATCAGGAACCAGGCTCTGGCCCTTCATCGAGCGTAGGCTCATCACAATCTTTCATCTTCAAATACAGAAACTCCTCATCAGGGAAGTCGTACTGCACAAACTGATAATCTTCAATTTGATGATGTGCCAAACGGTCAGCCAAGATACTACCTTTGATAGCTTTTTGAGCTCCATACTCCATATCATACTCAGATAACAACATCTGCCAATGGGCAATTCTCCTAGTTAAAGCATGCTTCTCAAAGATATACTTGATTGGACCCATTTTGGATATCAACCAAGTTGTATGATTCAACATATACTGGCGCAAACGCTTAGCAGCCCAAGCCAAATCACATCATGTCTTCTCAAGCATTGAGTATCGAGACTCACAGTCAGTAAACTTCTTACTCAAGTAGTATATTGCATACTCTTGCTTTCCTGATTCATCTTGCTGACCAAGGACACAACCCATGGAATCATCAAGCATGGTCAAGTACATAATCAACGGTCTCCCTTCAACAGGCGGAGACAAAATCGGAGGCTCGGACAGGTACTCTTTGATACTATCAAAGGCCTTTTGGCAATCCTCGGTCCAATCATGACGCTGATCTTTCCGGAGGAGCTTGAATATAGGCGCACATGTGGCAGTCATGTGGGATATAAATCTCGAAATGTAATTCAAGCGAACAAGAAAACCTCGGACTTGCTTCTCAGTTTTGGGCGCAAGCATCTCTTGTATTGCTTTGACCTTGGCAAGATCAACTTCAATACCTCTCTCGCTGACAATAAAGCCTAATAACTGACCGGAACAGACTCCAAATGTACACTTGTTCGGATTCAAACGGAGCTTGTACTTCCTTAAACGCTGGAAAAGCTTCAACAAGTGCTCTACTTGTTCAACTTCCGTTTTCGACTTTGCAATCATAACATCAACATACACCTCGATCTCTTTGTGCATCATATCATGAAACAAGGTAGTCATAGCGCGTTGATACGTGGCTCCGGCGTTCTTCAAACCGAAGGGCATCACTCGATAACAGAATGTTCCCCAAGGTGTGATGAATGTTGTCTTCTCCATATCCTCGGGTGCCATTTTAATCTGATTATAACCGGAAAATCCGTCTATAAACGAAAAGACATTGAATTTAGCTGTATTGTCTACCAACATATCAATATGGGGTAGAGGAAAATCATCTTTCGGACTAGCCTTATTCAAGTCACGGTAATCTACACACATTCAGACTTTTCCATCTTTCTTAGGCACAGGCACAATATTGGCCACCCATTAAGGATATGTAGAAGTCACTAGAAACCCCACATCAATTTGCTTCTGAACTTCTTCTTTAGTTGTATTGTCTACCAACATATCAATGTGTGGTAGAGGAAAATCATCTTTAGGACTAGGAAAATCATCTTTCTGTAGGAGACAAGCTAGCATAGGGTACTCTTCTGGTGTTTCTAATGATCCCGGGCTGTTCCAGAATGGAGGTTTTATCCACACCATTGAAGATCAGGAAGCTGCTGCCATTGTCGAAGAAGATGAAGAGGAAGACCTCGGCAACTTTGTCATACCTGGAGGGATCTACAATAATTGGGTCGCTGTTGATGTTCCAACAGTTATCCATAAGTCAACGTAATGTGTTAAAAAAAACCCTTCTCCCATGCCAAAAGGAAAAGTGAAGACATTGTTGGCATATTTGATTAATACAACGATATTCATTCAGTAATTGCATGTTAAATGTTTGTTTTCTCGAATTATTTTTCCTTTTTTCTTTTTGCATGAAATTGGTGATCACCATAAAACCCTAAAAAGAGAATAAAATCAATTTTTCATTTGCATAATGATTTGCCTTGTTTGAAGTCTGAAATCTATTTTATACTCAAAATCATTATGCAGTTTAATCAAACCCATTAAATATAATGATCCAACACCATCTCCCAACTTTGAGTTCCCTGTATTTGAGGCAGAAGAAGATGATGTTGAAGAGATTCCTGATGAGATTACCTGTCTGCTTGAGCACGAGGAAAAGATCATTCAGCCACACCTTGAGAATCTAGAAACAGTCAACTTGGGGTCTGAAGACTGCACTCGTGAAATGAAGATTGGGGCACTCCTTGAAGAGTTTGTTAAGAAGGGGTTGATTGGGTTGCTACGAGAATATGTCGATGTCTTTTCCTGGTCGTATGAAGACATGCCTGGTCTAGATACTGATATCGTGCAACATTTCTTACCGTTGAAGCCTGAGTGTGTGCCTGTGAAGCAGAAGCTTAGAAGAACTCATCCTGCTATGACAGTGAAGATTAAAGAAGAAGTTCAGAAGCAAATTTATGCGGGGTTTCTGGTGACTTCTACATATCCTCAATGGGTGGCCAATATTGTGCTTGTGCCTAAGAAAGATGGAAAAGTCCGAATGTGTGTAGATTACCGTGACTTGAATAAGGCTAGTCTGAAACATGATTTTCCTCTACCACATATTGATATGTTGGTAGACAATACATCTAAATTCAATGTCTTTTCGCTTATGGACGGATTTTCCGGTTATAATCAGATTAAAATGGCACCCGAGGATATGGAGAAGACAACATTCATCACACCTTGGGGAACATTCTATTATCGAGTGATGCCCTTCGGTTTGAAGAACGCCGGAGCCACGTATCAACGTGCTATGACTACCTTGTTTCATGATATGATGCACAAAGAGATCGAGGTGTATGTTGATGATATGATTGCAAAGTTGAAAACGGAAGTTAAACATGTAGAGCACTTGTTGAAGCTTTTCCAGCAATAAAGGAAGTACAAGCTCCGTTTGACTCCGAACAAGTGTACATTTGGAGTCTGTTCCGGTAAGTTATTAGGCTTTATTGTCAACGAGAGAGGTATTGAAGTTGATCCTGCCAAGGTCAAAGCAATACAAGAGATGCTTGCGCCCAAAACTGAGAAGCAAGTCCGAGGTTTTCTTGGTCGCTTGAATTACATTTCGAGATTTATATCCCACATGACTGCCACATGTGCGCCTATATTCAAGCTCCTCCGGAAAGATCAGCGTCATGATTGGACCGAGGATTGCCAAAAGGCCTTTGATAGTATCAAAGAGTACCTGTCCGAGCCTCCGATTTTGTCTCCGCGTATTGAAGGGAGACCGTTGATTATGTAGTTGACCGTGCTTGATGATTCCATGGGTTGTGTCCTTGGTCAGCAAGATGAATCAGGAAAGAAAGAGTATGCAATATACTACTTGAGTAAGAAGTTTACTGACTGTGAGTCTCGATACTCAATGCTTGAGAAGACATGAAGGTCTCGCATTGAGTAGCAGCTTCCTGATCTTCAATGGTGTGGATAAAACCTTAATTGTGGAACAGTCCGGGATCATTAGAAACACCAGAAGAGTACCCTATGCCAGCTTGTCTCCTACAGAAAGATGATTTTCCTAGTCCGAAAGATGATTTTCCTCTACCACACATTGATATGTTGGTAGACAATACAACTAAAGAAGAAGTTCAGAAGCAAATTGATGCGGGGTTTCTGGTGATTTTAGTTCATGAATCCAGTTCTCGCCATCTCTGGGCGTATTACTTGAAGGTCTCCTTGTCCTTCTGGGACATCGCTCTCAATTGGTCCCTATCTGGAGCCATATCCATATTATATTTATACTGCTTTACAAAGGCCTCTCCTAGATCGTTGAAAGTGCGGATGCTTGCACTCTCCAGCCCCATATACCACCGGAGCGCAACACCTGTCAGGCTATCCTGGAAGTAATGAATCAGCAGTTGATCGTTATCTGTTTGGGTTGAAATCTTGCGAGCATACATCACAAGATGGCTGAGCGGACATGTATTTCCCTTGTATTTCTCAAAGTCAGGCACGTTGAATTTAACAGGGATTTTAACGTTAGGCACCAGGCACAACTCAGCAGCACTTTTCCCAAAGAGGTCCTTACCCCTCAAAGTCTTCAGTTCCTTGCGCAACTCAAGGAATTAATCTTTCATTTCGTCCATTTTTTCATTTACGTCCGGGCCCTCAGATGGCTCAGAATGATAAATGGTGTCTTCTAGACGGGGAAGGGTGTGCACAATGGGAGGTGGCACAGACAGGACCAGGCTAGATGCCGGCATAGAAGCAATAGTAGGAGCGATACCTTATAGTATGTGTCGCATTACGCGAAAAACCGGCGGGAAAACAAGAACAACAGAGCCGCCACCGTGCGTTATTTATCCCAAAAGAGGGAAAGGAAACGCTCAGAGTAAACCTGGAAAAAGCATGGTCTCACGACCAAAGAGAATGGGATCGGGAGTCGGTTATGCGAAGGGAAGGTATTAGCACCCCTACGCATCCGTCGTACTCGACGGGATCCACGCACAATAGGAAGGAAAATGGTTGCTAAAAATACTGCTCACACACACAAACATCGGCTGAAAGAGACACAGGAAGCAAACAAGACTGACTCGGCAGGATATCGCATCCTGGGCCTACTTAGTCTATCAGGCATAGACATCAGAGTCAAAGTAGTTCAGACTGGGGAAACGACACATGCTCGCTAGGATGTCGCATCCTATGCATACGTATCTCCTTTGGACGAAGGAGAATCAGAGCATCCGTAGCTCGGCTAACACGCACACAAACAAATGCAGGCAAAGGCAAACGTGGAGCCTGAATGCCAATCACTGGACTTGCATCAGCATCCGAACTAGAACACACACAAGAAGGCTAACATGGAGCCTGAATGCCAATCACTGGGCTTACATCAGCATCCGAACCAAAACACACGTACACTGGAACCCGAATGCCACTCGATGGACTTACATCAGCTTCCAAGCACACAACAAGACACAGGATGTGGAATGCCAATCGTTGGGCTTACATCCACCTCCTAACACCAACACAGGAAGAAGAAGGGTCTCGATTGCAACTAGGGCAAGAGAAAGGGGAGGTCTCAATCGCAACGAGGGCGAGAGAAAAGAATTAGTGTTAGTTGTTAGTCAAACTCGACAAGACATCGCATCTCGTGCCTACGTATCTCATCTGGACATGAGAATCAGAGTTGCCGTAGTTCGGCTAAACTATTCCTGTTGGTTTGTGTTTTTTAAGTGGACAACGTCACTACGCAATCTACCGGATGCTCGACCTTTGGAGACTTACTCACCTGTAGTAGAAGGAGTTGACGTATCCTTAAGAGGGGATAATGTTTGTTTGTGTTTTAGGAAAGCTCAAGCAAGAAAGGAAGTCCTATAAGAAGGAACCGTGCTACCTTAATTGACATGCAAACGAGACTACGCGGAGTCTAGCAAACCTAGGGGATACAATCACACCACACAAACATATACAGCATGAAATAAACACACCAACAAGGGGCTCAAACATCAAGGCTAGGCTTTAGTCGAGGGGTCATATCAACCTCAACAAACAAGCCTCTGCATCGGGGTAAGGTTAGCTCTTAACCTTGACATTGAGGGTCAAGGTGAAGCTGATGAAAGGTGAGTGAAGATGAGACTTCACAACTCTTATCCTTGGTCAGGGAGAGCTTCAGACAAAGGAGCGTGGGTCCAGAATGTGGGAACCCTTCTACACTCGAGACTCTGACACAACTGTACATTGTACAAGATCTTGGGTTTGTGTCCCAATGCATCAACACAGTGGTGTGAGCAGAGGGACGACTCAACAGAATAGTGGGGGATAGATTGCATATCCCTTAGATCCACCAATTGCCTCATAGAGGTCTTTACCTGCTTGGGCACAAATGTAAACAACCACAAACATCGCCTCTTAAGGAGGACTTCAGACAGTTGCCTGGCCAAGTAACAGGCCAGGTCTTCCAGACTACATGAGGAATAGAAGTCCTACCTCAATTGGTTTAAAAACCAAGCAGCAGCAAGCAAGTTCTTAAATAACTGTAAGCGACTAAATGTACCTGAAATCAATCAAGTATCATCAGTACTCAGACAAACCAACAATAAACAGCAAATGTTAATCTATACAGACAACACAAGTCAATGCACACAAGTGCGAGCTATAATCCCAAGCTCAAGCCTTAATCCCTACAAAACAAATACATGTTAGTGGACAACATCAACCAAACTCAATTCAAATTGCCTTGAAGCAATCTCCTTAAGCATTGTGCATTTCATCCTGAAAATCCACACCAAATGTGAGAAACTAGACCACTAGGCCAAGCCTAGGGTCCAAAAGGGAGAAAAAAATCTAAACAGCAAGTGCAAACCAACCAAAATCACATTAAAACAAATCAAAATCAAATGCAATTAGTCCCATGCTCATACCATTCATCATTATCATTTCATGCACAATTTAACATCAATCATGAAATTTGCAACTTCAAATGACCAAACAGAACTATCTCACTCAAAAGCATATCAAATCAATTCAATTAATTCCACAAAAACTCACACCTAAACAGGACACATTCAATGTATAGCATGTCAATTTTCAGCTCAATTGGACAAGAGAAAGTAGGTCAATGAAAATCAATAAGTCCAGACACATTTATACAAGCCAATTCAAGACATCAACATAAGCATCAACTTCCATAAATCATAAAACAGTGAAAACATATTAGAAATGAATGGGACCAAAGCTAAACTACACCTAAACATGTTATGAATCACTCCATAAAATTTCACATTCATATGATATGGTATGAGCATTCAACAACACATGTAAAGTTTGTTACACAAGAAACAACCCAAAGATGCTAAACAGAAATCAAAAATCCAAATCAATTAGAAAATGGACCAATTAAATCCACCAAAAATCATGTTGAAAGTTAACATTCATATTGTATCTCATGCAAAAAATCAGAGCCATAGGCCTAGGGGAAGCATGGTAAATTAATTCATGAACTCAGCATATCATAATGTGACACATAATGTCACACTCAAAAAGAAAAAATCATATCTACAAATCCAGAGATACAAAAATTACAAATGATATACCAAAATCTCCAGAAATGTGTCAAGAATCATCATATGAAATTTCATTAATTTTGGATAATGTATGAGTATTTGGTGATTAAAATGGCAAAATATACAATTATGTCACACATGTCAAATATCAATATACCATTCAAAAATTCTACCAGGCACAACTTACACTACTATGCCTAAAAAAAAGTAAACAAAATTTGGAAACTAACAAAAAAAATCCCACCTAATTTGGATTTAAATTGAATTTTTTATGAATTTTTTAAGTTTTGTAATATTATGTGATAATTATTTAAGTTGGAAAATAAATTAGATTAAACTGATGGCATTATTGTAAATACCAAAACGTGGTACAACCTTCATTAATGCCGTGGCGGCTCACCATTGGCCAGATTTGGTGGGAAACACATTTTGAACATGGCCATGCGAAATTAATGGATTGAACGAGAAAAAATTTCCAGATTCTGCGTCTTCATCGCGTGCGTTCGTGTTCATCAAGCGGCAGCTTCGGTCATGAGCAATATTGCACCAAAATGCGCAAACGATATACCGATTTCTTCCTCTTCCAACGTAGATCGCGATTATGTCCATGAAATCGGCTAAAGATTAACGTACAAAAAGATCTAATCGAAAGAAGTTTCACACACAAATATTCGGATCAACATATCTAGCTCAATACTTAACGGAATCGCGCGATTCAAACATCAAATTAACCTACATTCCACGAACTATCTAAGCCATATCTTGATTTCACGAATTAAAGATTTCGAAAAATCACCTTCTTGAAGTGCAGCCGTGAAATTCTCGTGTTATTGGCCTTGATTCTTGAAAACAGATCGTGATTGATGATTATGAAGATGAATGATGATGATTTCGCAGCTCAACGGTGCACGGATCAGTGGAAAATCGTAACTGCCATGTGAGAGCAAGCTTGTAGCAGCTGGAGTTTCGGACGGTTTTTGCTTCAATTTGCTACAAACAGAACTCTAAGATCACCTGCAAATGAAGATTCAACCAAGAATTCGCAGAAACAATAGTGAATTATTGAAGAATTGATGAAAAAGTGTATGTGGAAATTGGAGAAAAAGTGAGAGAATTTGAGAGTTTTTTGGATGAATCTGAAAAAATGATTAGTGCTTAGTGAATACAGTTGCAATTATCTATTTATACCAAGGCTTAATCACAAAATTAATTAAGATTAGCAATATGTACATGATTAGTGTTAATGTGCAATTTTCAAGTGTGGCCAAAATGCCCTTGGTTAATGCAGCTGATTTTTCTGTCCAAACTTGGTTCAAAAAAGTCATAAATGATATTTAGAAATTGTTGCAAAAAGTCCCATGCCAAAATTCCAAATATTTTGAAAGTTGGACCATTTTGCCCTTGGATTTTAATTAGTGCACTTGAAAAATGGCCTTTTTATGTGAATGCTTTTGGCAAAATGTGGTGATGGATTATGAAAGTACACATTAAATGTGATTTTCTCAAAGAAAAACCATCCAATTTGGCCATTCCATGTGAGAGTTATGCCACTTTGATTTCGGGCATTTTTGGAAAACGACTGGACCATATCTTGCTAACCACACATGGGAATTTCAAGTTTTTGGACTTTTTGGAATGGTGAGATCAAGATCTTCAACTTTCATGTTGGACAAAATTCCATTTGAAGCTTGTATGATGAAGTAATTTTGAGGAGAAAAAGTTTCCATTTTGGGCAGCTGCAATTACAGGTCACCTGCTATTTTTGGAAACTTCTTGTCTGACCTCCAAATCTTCAACCTTGGTCTTTGATATGTCAAATGAGACTTGCATGGACATGAATGAGGCCCTTCAAACCATCTCACACCTTCCAATCCATAAAATCAGGCACAGTTGACCATAGTTGACTTTCTATGGTTCCAACTGAAATTCAGCTTGACTGATGACTTCTGAGCATCCAATCTTTGGCCAAATCACCTCACAATGATCCTTAGACCATATGAACTTGATAAATCCACCCTAGGGCTTTGTCTCAATGAAAATGGCACTTGCTTGCTTGATTGACTGATTCTCCTGATCAGTTTGACCCAATTGGTCAGCTGAGCTTGCACTTGGGCAAATGGCTATGCAATGGCCTATGTTATGTTATGACCTATTATGAAAATGAATGTACAAAAGGTAGGGTGCAAATTTGAGGTGCTACAGTATGAAATTAGATGGCATTCCCCTAGGGAATCCAGCTGGCGTAGTTGGAGCGAAGTGGGTTGTTGCAGCGGGTACTATTGAAGTAGCCACCTCAGAGATGATCGTCCTCGTGGGAGGAGTTGCAGGAGTTCGTTAAGCTTGACTTTGTGCGGCCAGAACTGACTCCATCATGGCAGTCAATCTAGCAATCTCTTCCTTCAGGTCCCTGTTCTCTTGCTCGAGGTCTAACATTATCTTCGGATGATTTGCTCTGAGCAAAGAGTTAGACCACTGCTCAAGAGCTCGGAACAAAAACCTACTTATGCATATGATGCATGCAATGCTTGTGCATATGATTTTATTTTTAATCAGAGGAACTTTTTAGATATCTATTTGAAAATGTTTGGAAAATATTAAACTTTTTAAGACATATATGGAATACTCATAGCAATAAGATTTGGAAACTTTTTGCACCAATGAAGTAGTACCGTTTTGGTAACAAAATACAATACAAGAGGAAAGGAGAATAAACATCCTATGGAGCCCTAAAAGAAGTCGTCCAAAGCCTTCAAGATCGGAAGATAAGCTGCACGAAGCCTCTTCACCTCTCTCTCATAAGCTACTTCCATACCGGCCTTCTCCTTGGCGAGCTGATCGTACTTCCTCTTCCAAAACCTAGATGAGTAAGGAAGAAGAGAATTAACTATATCATCAGGCTCATCGATAACTTGATGCTCTAGAAACTCTATCACTGCATCCTTATCTTTGAGCTGCTAAAGAAGTTCCTCACGCTCACGAACCCATGCACGTGACCGGTCTTCGTCTCTCAACTCCTCTACTCCTTGATTAGGGAGGGTCAAAGGCCCAACCATAACCACAGGGGTAGGTCTCGGATACTCGTACGGCATGTGGTACTCAAGAGCTCTCTTCCTTACCCAAGAGGTATAAGGTTCCAAAGCAACACAATTCTTCAGACCAAGCTCATTCCTCCCTTTCCTATGAACTTTGCGCTAGGCACGGACCATCCTATCCTTCAATTTCTGGGGATCTTTACCCTCTCGAAAGAACAAGCCTTCCAACAAAATGTTGTTAGGTTTATCCTTTAAGGGGAACCCAAGCTGACGGCGAGCCAAAGCAGGGTCGTAGTTAATTCCACCACATGTACCAAGAAGAGGTACATTGGAGAACTCACCACAAGAATCAATAAATTGAACACCATCATAGACACGGTTATACCAAGAAATATCATCATTAGTGAGAGACATAAGCCTCGCGGACCACCGTAGACATCCCTTGTTCTCCTTGAAGGCAAGCGTCTGAGCCAAGTGCGAAGTAAACCACTTGTACAATAGAGGCAAACAGCATACGATGGAACCACCACCCTTTGCATTCCTCATATGCAAAGAGAAATAAGTGTCACCCAATATAGTCGGGACGGGATTAAGAGAAGAGAAAATCCTAATAGCATTCACATCCACGAAGTTGTCGATAACACTAGCCCATAGATGAGGAGTACAAATATGGCTTCAAAAGCTTCCTTACTTATGGCCTTCCCAAACAAAGTAGCTTTAGAAATGAGAAAATAAGATGGGAGACCTTGAATTCCACCTTTGGTAGTAATATTGGCACCAATGTCAGATACATCCATATGAAGCATGTCAGTAATCTCTTGAGAAGACGAAATCTTCTCCAATCCACTTAATGGAAACTGATCAAGAATAGGTATACCCACATGATAGGCATACTCTTCAAGTGTAGGCAAAAGCTGGAAATCCGGAAAAGTGAAGCATCGATACAAAGGATCGTAGAACTGCACCAACACACTCATCAGACCCTCATCCACCTTAGTAGAAAGAATAGACCAGAGTTTCCCATGGTGAGCTTTGAACTCCAAAGGCTCTAATACATAAGATGCCAAACTCCTTAACTCTTTCAAGTCGGGTTGTCTGAAATTGTACTTCTTCGTATTCCTTCTTTGCTTATCCATGTCTGAAAATTTGCAAATAGACCTCTTAAGTTCCTTGAAATCTTTATTGTGGATGATATGAATGCGAATGAATGCATGAATGCATGGATGCAACAATCACACTCAAGGATTAAGCAATTCACACCACACAAAGGTCACGGGATGGCCTCAATATCAATCATCCATTTTGGTGGATTATGGTTTACACCTTATCAACACCTAAGTTCCATTGATATTGAGGATATACGAGAACGGATCAACCGCGAATCAAAGGTTTACTGAGAGTCACGAGCATGGAGTCTTGGTTAAGAACCACCCAAAGGGAGTGTACTGTGGTTAAACCTGACGATCATTTTTCTAAAAAGGTTCCCATAGTCATCATCCCATCTTTCGTATATTATCGGATAAAACGACTACTCGTCCTCTAAAAATATTCATAAAAGAAACTCTTACGAGTGTAGTATCGCGTAACAATCGCCTCAAGTCTTACACTTGGACGACCTTCGTACTATGTCCTAAAATAGCCCAAGATGGGCTAGGTATCTAAGGTCCTTGGCTTCTAAGGTTTATATTGGAAAGAGTAATGCCTAACCACGACTACTCGTGTGACATTATTGATCCCAACAAGACCTCCACCAAGTGAATGGACTTGCAAGTCAACTTGTTAAGGAATAACTCCACACAAGTCAACAAGACTATGCCATTCTCCTATCATAAGTGCACTCGAGTTCGGGTATAGAACTCATCTCACAAGAAACCACCAAGCATACAAGCAATTAATATATCAAGCAATTCATACATTACAAACAATACATTCATCCCAAATTTGCACAAAAAATATGCCACAAATAAATATAAACATACAACACACATAAGCAAAAAGTAGGCTAAACCCACTAGAGATAGTTCCCCAGCAGAGTCGCCACTTTTCTGTTGCGGGGATTTCGTTACCTTTAGGTTTATTGACTAAACCAAAAGTAAACATACAATTCGAGTCGCCGCCGCACTTTTATTTGTCCAAAGGAAAGGCTAAAAAGCGAACAAAATCCAAGTAAGAAGTTTTTCAAATCAAAAACTAATAAAAATGTCAGAGATCTGGGTAAGGGGGTTGGTTATGAAATGGGTAGGTTTTACGCACCCAAAACATCCTTAGTACTCTAAGGGAACCTTTTTTGCAAATATGTGTTGTAGGTTGGTATTTGTGAAAAGATTTTTACAAAAAGATTGGGGGGATGAGAAGAGAATAAATTATATTTACAAATTTGTTGTTTGAACGGATGAACCCATTTCCTACGTACCATCACAAAGGAGGATCAAAACCTCATAGTTCGGGGTAAAAATCTCAAAGATTGATGAATTGATTTGATCAAAAGCCTTAAGGTATTTTGTTATCAAAGGGAGAAAACTCACCCTAAACCAACAATCCACCATGTGAGGAAGGCTTCAACATACTAGTGAGGGGTTAACCCTATAATAAGCATGGAAGACTTATAATTCAATCACTAAGGATGAGGTGAGATTTACATCAACCATCATGTTAACTCCAACCTATGACTAAAGTTTTTGAAAATGTTTAATAAGGTGGCCATTGGAACCACAAAAACAACTTGAAGTGAGTTATATTTACAAGTTAGGTTTATTTACAAAATGAAGTTATAGTTGAATTAAGATTTATTCACAAATGAATATTGATGAAAATGGTTTTGAAAAATTCAAAGGCTTAAGGCCTAGGTTTCTAATTTGAAACAAAGTCAAAGTTTAGAAAAAGATTTTTTGGCTTGGGTTAGAGTGGGGAGAAGAAGAGAAGGGTTAATCCTAAAGCATACAAAGATAAGAGCGAAAAGATAAACCCTTGGAGTTCCTTTTCTTGAAATCATAGAGATGATTCAAGATGCTCCTTTCCTTTGGACTTAGCACACAAACAAGCAATCAATCAATATTTGGATTCAAGCTCCTAGGATCTCCATTTGGGTTGTCTCTTAACTTGGCTACTCATGACAATGGTCCTCTTGCACAATCTCAAGGTGGAATCCCTATCACACAAGAACAAACATCAAAAAGTTCACAACACAATAAGGGGAATGGACAAAGAATAAATTTGAATGAGACGTCCTTTAAGATCAACTTTGGGTTTTAGCATTCTAAAGTAATGAGGCCTAGTTGGTCTTCAACAAATTTAGCATTCTAAAGTCATGAGGCCTAGTTGCTCTTGAACTCCTTTAAGCATAGGTAAGTCCTAATTCTAAGTCCTTTCTCCTTTTGCAATTGGTTCACACAAAAATAAAGACAAAGCAAACACAAGATAACAATATATTTATATACAATAAAGAGCTCAAATGAGAAAAAGAAAAATGACATAAACATAAAATATGTGCTCAAGTGAGCAAAGTGAAAATCAATATGAATAAATGAGCAAGAAATAAATGGCATTAAAAGTAAAGGGCAAGAAATTAAATGCATCAAATTAAAGTTAGTAATTAGTGAAGTTATGTTAGCTTGTCATAAGACAATGTAGCGCTATGTTAAGCAATCGTAAGTGGACTAATGTAGTAGTCACACCTATCTGAGGTCAGTCAATAAAAATATAGGCAAATAACACAAGGTAGAGATCATGACTAGTAAGCCACGCTCCATAAACTTGCCATGCCAAAACAAAAGGGGAAGGGCCTTGTATGGACTTTAGGTTATTTGCTTGACCAAAAAGCAACCTATCTTGGACACAAAACAACTCACTTGATCATCGATCAAGTTGAGTTTGGTTTGGATCAAAGAAGGTTAAACCCATCATTTGTCAAGACCAACCATGAGACATTAACTCATTGGCCATTAATGGAAAGAATGGGATGAAGATGAAAGGGAGGGAAAAAGAAGACAAGTATCAAGTCCAATTGATCAAATATGAACCAAGTCATCATCAATCAAAGCCAAACAGAAAAGGAATGAAGATTACAAGTCAAAAAGTCAACAACAATTTTTTGGTATTTTTTGAATTACAATAAAATGCAAAATAAAAATAATCAAATAAGGTCAAACCTCAAATTCAATTCAAATCAACTTCAACAAGTCCAATTAAATTCTCATAGGTCTAACATGGTCAAACAAGCTTTGACTAATTTTCTCAACAATTTTTGAAACCAGAAAGTATATAAAAACAATTAAAAACAATTAAAAATAGCACAAAATGAATTAAAATCTCAAATAAATCTCAAATCAAATAAAAAGTTTATGAGACTATTTTTCATTAACTTATCATGATCCATAGATGCTAGGAAAATATTGGGTTTTCAACTTAGCGAGTTGTTCTTTTCTTTTTAGGCGAAGTATTTCTTGACTGCATCTGCATTCATAGGACGAGTGAACTCTTCACCATCCATAGTTGTAAGAATCAATGCACCTCCTGAAAAGGCTCTCTTAACAACATATGGGCCTTCAGATTTTTAGGAGTCCATTTTCCTCTGGAATCTGGCTTGAACGTCAAAATATTCTTGAGCACAAGGTCACCTTCTCTGAACACTCTAGGTTTGACCTTCTTATCAAAAGCTTTCTTCATCCTCTGCTGATACAACTGACCATGACACATGGCAGTCAATCTCTTCTCTTAAATCAAGTTCAACTGGTCAAACCTGGTCTGACACCATTCAGCTTCAGTCAACTTGGCTTCTATGAGCACACGTAATGAAGGAATCTCAACCTCTACAGGGAGCACTGCTTCCATACCATACATAAGAGAGAAAGGGGTTGCCCATGTTGAAGTGCAGACAGATGTACGATACCCATGTAAATCAAACGGGAGCATCTCATTCCAATCCTTGTATGTGACAACCATCTTCTGGATAATCTTCTTGATGTTCTTGTTCGCAGCTTCAACAACCCCATTCATCTTGGGACTGTAGGGAGAAGAGTTATGATGTGCAATCTTGAAGTCTTTGCAAAGAGCTTCCACCATATTGTTATTCGAGTTTGATCCATTATCAGTAATGATCTTACTTGGCACACCATAACGGCATATAATCTGATTCTTGATAAACCTTACCACAACTTTCTTGGACACATTTGCATATGATGCCTCTTCAACCCATTTTGTGAAGTAGTCAATTGCCACTACAATGAAACGATGTCCATTCGAAGCTTTGGGCTCAATCATCCCAATCATATCAATTCCCCACATGGAGAGGGGCCATGGGGAAGAGATAACATTCAATAGTGTCGGAGGAACATGAATCTTATCAGCATAGATTTGACATTTATGGCATTTCTTCATAAACTTGCAACAGTCAGATTCCATTGTTAGCCAATAGTAACCTGCTCACAACATCTTCTTCGCCATTGCATGTCCATTGGAATGAGTACCAAAGGAACCTTCATGCACTTTGGTCATCAACAAGTCTGCTTCGTATCTATCCACGCATCTGAGCAAAACCATGTCGAAGTTTCTCTTGTACAGTACATCACCATTCAAGTAGAAGTTACCGGCTAATCTTCTCAAAGTCTTCTTATCTTTCAAAGATGCCCCAGGCGGGTAAATCTGACTTTGGAGGAAACACTTGATGTCGTAATACCACGGCTTCTCATCTTTGATCTCTTCAACAGTGAACACATGAGCTGGCCTATCAAGACGCATCACAAATAAATTGGGAACTTCATTCTAATACTTTACCACAATCATCGATGCCAACGTTGCAAGAGCATCTGCCATCTGATTTTCATCTCGAGGGATATGATGAAACTCAACCTTTGTAAAGAAAGTTGAAATTCTCCTCGCATAATCTCTATATGGTATTAAACAGGGTGGGTTTTTCTCCCATTCTCCTTTGATTTGATTCACTACCAAAGCTGAATCACCGAAGACATCCAAATATTTGATTATGAGATTCATGGCCTCTTCAAGCCCCATAATGCAAGCTTCATATTCTGCCATGTTATTTGTACACTTGAATGTCAATCTAGCTTTAAATGGTAGATGCGTGCCTTGAGGAGTAATAATCACTGCCCCAATGCCATTTCCATATTGATTAACAGCTCCATCAAATACCATGCCCCAACGAGAACCAGGTTTTGGCCCTTCTTCTAGCATTGGTTCATCACAATCTTTCATTTTCAAGTACAAAATCTCTTCATCAGGAAAATCATACTGCACTGACTGATAATCTTCAATAGGTTGGTGAGCCAAATGGTCAACCAAGATACTACCTTTGATTACTTTTTGAGATCGATACTCAATATCATACTCTGATAACAACATCTGCCAATGGGCAATTCTCCCAGTTAAAGCAGACTTCTAAAAAATATACTTGATTAGATCCATTTTGGATATCAACCAAGTGGTATGATTCAACATATATTAACGCAGACGATTAGCAGCCCAAGCCAATGTACAACAAGTCTTCTCAAGTATAGAATACCGAGTCTCACAATCGGTGAACTTCTTAATGAGGTAGTAAATTGCAAATTCCTTCTTCCTAGTCTCATCTTGCTGACCAAGAACACAACCCATACTATCTTCTAGCACAGTCAAATACATGATCAACGGTCTTCCTTCAACAGGTGGAGACAAAATTGGAGGTTCAAGCAAATATTCCTTGATACTATCAAAAGCTTTCTGGCAGTCTTCGGTCCAATCACAAGACTGATCCTTCCGAAGAAGCTTGAATATAGGCGCACATGTGGCAGTCATGTGGTAAATGAATCTGTAAATAAAATTCAAGTGGCCGAGAAAACCTCTGACTTGCTTCTCAGTTTTGGGCGCGGGCATCTCTTGTATTACTTTGACCTTGGTAGGATCAACTTCAATACCCTTCTCACTGACAATAAAGCCCACCAAAAGTACACTTATTGGGATTCAAGCGGAGTTTATACTTCCTCAAACGCTGGAATAGCTTCAACAAATGCTCAACATGTTCCTCTTCATCAATTGATTTAGCAATCATATCATCGACATAAACTTCAATCTCTTTATGCATCATATCATGAAAAAGAGTAGTCATTGCTCTCTGGTAAGTTGCACCAGCATTGCTTAAATCGAAAGGCATCACTCTATAACAGAATGTTCCCCAGGGTGCAATGAATATGGTCTTCTCCATATCCTCGGGTCCCATCTTGATTTGATTATATCCGGAAAATCCATCCATAAACGAAAAGACTTTGAATTTAACAGTATTGTCTACCAACATATCAATGTGTGGCAGAGGGAAATCATATTTCGGACTTGCTTTATTCCAATCTCTGTAGTCAACACACATGCGTACTTTTTCGTATTTCTTCGGCACAGGCATAATATTGGCCACCCATTGCGGATACTCATCAGTTACAAGGAAACCGACATCAATCTGCTTCTGAACTTCCTCTTTGATCTTCACAGCCATATCAGGATGCGTTCTTCTCAACTTTTGCTTGACTGGTGGGCATTCTGGCTTCAACGGCAATCTATGCTCCACAATATCAGAATCCAACCCAGGCATGTCTTGATAGGACCAAGCAAACACATCTGAATACTCTTGAAGAAGATCAATCAACCCCTTCTTATCATCTGGAAACAGTCGAGACCCAATCTTGACTTCCTTCACATCAGAACCCAAGTTGACAAGCTCAATCTGTTCTTCAAACGAATGAATAATCTTCTCATCTTGCTCAAGAAGACGAGACAATTCATCACTTACTTCTACGTCACTTTCCTCTTCGGCCTCAAACACAGGGAATTCAAAATTTGGAGAAGGAGAAGGATCATTGTATTCAATGGGGTTAGGAACCAACCTGCATAATGATTTGATATTTTGATTTTAGAGAAATGAATTTGTAACCAAATATTATGCAGATGGACAATTATATTGTTTATTTATGTTTTTTTGTGGATGAATAGAATTAATTTTATTGATGATCAATTTTAAAATGCCCAATAATGTTCACTTCTCCCTTAGGCATAGGAGAAGGATTTTAAAATATAAAAAGCAATTACTTAGATCGATGCAAAATAACAGGAATATCAACAGCAGTCCAATTGTTGCATGTCTGTCCATGCCTCACAAAGTTGGTGCAGTCTTCCTCTTCATTGTCCACTAGCACGGCAGCTAAGTGTTGTTCATTCCCATGTATGAACCCTCCGCTACAGAAGCTTAGTTGCATCTCTTATAATCTAACGGTTGACGAGCCCTTCTAGAACCCCAAACCAGTTCTTCCTTTGTCCTCAGTGACCTCTACCACACGCCCCCACTGATCAACAAGACCTTCCTCAACAATCTTCTGGGCATCTTTCAGAGAGGACATAGGTGCCCCAACTCTCTTCTCAGCAGCAATAGACAAAGCTTGGAACGGCGTCCCAACCTCATACTCAACTTCCACATATGGAAAAGATGACAGATTGTTGACCAACAATGCTTTCTCACCTCCCACAATCACCAACTTGCCATTCTTGACAAACTTGAGCTTCTGATGCAGAGTGGAAGTAACAGCTCCTGCTTCATGAATCCATGGTCTTCCCAATAAACAACTGTAGGTTGGGTGAATATCCATTACCTGGAAAGTAATTTGAAAATCACTCGGACCTATCTTGACTGGAAGGTCCACTTCTCCAATGACTGTTTTGTGCGAGCCATCAAAGGTTTTGACAATTACTCCATTGTACCTCATGGGAGCTCCTTGATAAGATAACTTTGACAATGTTGACTTTGGAAGCACATTGAGTGACGACCCAGTATCAACTAGCACGTTTGACAAAGCATCTTCCTTGCAATTTATCGAAATATGCAAAGCCAGATTGATATTTCTTCCCTCCTCAGGGAGTTCTTCATCATAAAAACTCAAATTGTTGCATGAAGTGATGTTAGCTACAATGTGATCAAATTGAGCCACATTAACATCTTGCTCCATGTATGCCTGTTCGAGAACTCTCTGAGTGCTTCTCTGTGCGCTTCAGAGTTTAAAATCAGAGACAACACAGAAATCTTTGAGGGAGTCTGAAGCAATTACTCAACCACTTTGAATTCACTCCTCTTGATCAGCCGGAGTACCCCATCATCATTACTATTGGCTTTCAAATTGATGGATTCACCAGACTTATCTCTAACAGGATCTATAATAGGCACCTTCGCCTTCTTACCAACAATCGATTCTTCCTTACTCTCGGGGACAACTGGCCCAAAAACTCGACCACTACGGGTCACCTTCGTAACATCTACAATGCTTACTACTGAACTGGTCGTAGGCAACGAGACCTCTTGACCTTTCTCAATCATCGTAGCATTGTATTGATACGGTACAACTTTATCAGATGCATACGGGACTGGGCCCCTCAACCGTATTACCAACGGTGAAACTGATCTATTGCTGGCGTTCTTGCTGCTATCATATTGCATCACCAACCGCTCTAGTTGCTTCAAAATGGGAACAATGACATTAACATCGTCATCTTCATGACGGGATTGAGAAATCTAGATCATGCCTTCATCCATCAGGCGCTGGATGTCCTTTTTCACAACAATGCACCCCTTTGGGTTCACACTACAAATATCACAACCTTCGTGATCATGTTCACATTCACTCACCATACAGATGTCCTTGTGTATCTGCATCAAGGATCCACTAATGAAACGCACATCAAAAACTTTATATTCACCTGGACAACCGTCCACCATATTCACTGTGGTATTCCCATGAGCGGGTAAGGGATTAGCTTTCACATTAGGCGCGCGGTCTTCAAAAGACACCATGCCACTCTTCATAAGCTTTTGCACCTCATATTTCAACGGATAGAAGTTCTCAATATCGTGCCCAGGTGCACCCTGGTGAAAAGCACAACGAAGTTCAGGTTTGTACCACCATGGAAGTGGTTCTGGAACCTGTGGCGGATTCCTCGGTTGGATTAAATTCTTAAGGACTAAAGATGGGTACAATTATGCGTACGACATAGGAATCGGTTTGAAAGAGACCTTCTTCCTCTCAAAGTTATGTTGTAGGTGATGATTGTTGCTGGAATTGTTGTTGTTGTAGGTGTTTGTTCTTTGTTGCGGTTGTTGTTGTTGACGTTGATTTTGATACTGATGTTGTTGTTGTTGTTGAATTGGTCTTGTTGACTGATTTGAAAACACTGGAATAATAGAGGATACTTGATGATGATGATGTTGACGGGGTGGTAAATTCCTTCTTGCTTGAGGCCTCCTCTGCCTCCGACTGCTTACTGCATTTGTTTCATTTTCCTTCCTCTTGCTAAAATTGCTCCCATACTTCTTGCTAGTTAACGCCTCTTCATTCAACAATCGTCCTTCACGGACCCCTTCTTTCAACAATCACTAGGGGCTCTGGCGATCATGCGTTCATAATAAAATGAACTCAGGGTTTTGAGAAAGATCTTTGTCATCTCCTTCTCCTCTAAAGGAGGAGTAATCTGGGCAGCCAACTCCCTCCAACTCTAGGCGTACTCTTTGAATGTCTCATTGTCTTTCTGAGACATGGACCTCAGCTGGTCCCTATCTGGCGCCATATCCATGTTGTATTTGTACTGTTTCACGAAAGCCTCTCCTAGATCATTGAAAGTGCGGATGCTTGCACTATCTAGCCCCATATACCAATGGAGCGCAACACCTGTCAGGCTATCTTAAAAATAATGAATCAGTAATTGATCATTATCTGTCTGGGATGACATCTTGCGGGCATACATTACAAGATGACTGAGTGGACACGAGTTTCCCTTATACTTCTCAAAGTCAGGCACTTTGAATTTGACTGGGGTCTTGACATTGGGCACTAAGTACAAATCAACAGCACTCTTCCCAAACAGATCTTTGCCTCTCAGCGTTTTCAGTTCCTTACACAGCTCAAGGAATTTATCCTTCATCTCATCCATCTTCTCATAAACGTCCGGGCCCTCAGATGGCTCGGAATGAAAGATGGTGTCTTCTACATGCGACAAAGTGTGCACAACGGGAGGTGGCACAGACATGACCGAGCTAGATGTCGGCATGGAAGCAAAAGTGGGAGTGAAACCCTCTGGCAAAAAATTAGGTGGCATTCCCCAAGGGAATCCAGCAGGCAAATTCGGAGCGAAGTGGGCGGTGGCAGCAGGCACTATAGAGGTAACTACTTCAGAAATGACAGTCCTCGCGGGAGGAGTTGCAGGAGTTGGAGAAGCTTGGCTCTGGGCAGCAAGAATTGACTCCATCATGGAAGTCAGTCAGGAAATCTCTTCTTTTAAGTTCTTTTGCTCAAGGTGTTCCATAATCTTTGAATGATTGACTCGAGTGTTGTACCGGTGAGTCAGCTTGACTAAAGCACAAAAGAACACCAATCAGACACCTGGCAAAAACCTGCATAATGATTTGATATTTTGATTTTAGAGAAATGAATTTGTGACCAAATATTATGCAGATGGACAATTATATTGTTTATTTATGTTTTTTTGTGATTACCATTTTCAGAGTAAAGCAAAAAGTAAAAATAAACATCAAAGATGTGGATGAATATATTAATTTTATTGATGATCAATTTTAAAATGCCCAACAATGTTCACTTCTCCCTTAGTCATAGGAGAAGGATTCTAAAATATAAAAATCAATTACTTAGATCGATGCAAAATAACAGGAATATCAACAGCAGTCCAATTGTTGCATGTCTGTCCACGCGTCACAAAGTTGGTGCAGTCTTCCTCTCCATTGTCCTCTAGCACGGAAGCTAAGTGTTGTTCATTCCCATGTATGAACCCTCCGCTACAGAAGCTTAGTTGCATCTCTTATAATCTAACGGTTGACGAGCCCTTCTGGAACCCCAAACCAGTTCTTCCTTTGTTCTCAATGACCTCTACCACGCGCCCCCACTGATCAACAAGACCTTCCTCAACAATCTTCTGGGCATCTTTCAGAGAGGACATAGGTGCCCCAACTCTCTTCTTAGGAGTAATAGACAAAGCTTGGAACGGCTTCCCAACCTCATACTCAGCTTCCACATATGGAAAAGATGACAGATTGTTGACCAACAATGCTTTCTCACCTCCCACAATCACCAACTTGCCATTCTTGACAAACTTGAGCTTCTGATGTAGAGTGGAAGTAACAACTCCTGCTTCATGAATCCATGGCCTTCCCAATAAACAACTGTAGGTTGGGTGAATATCCATTACCTGGAAAGTAATTTGAAAATCACTCGGACCTATCTTGACTGGAAGGTCCACTTCTCCAATGACTATTTTGTGCGAGCCATCAAAGGCTTTGATAATTACTCCACTATACCTCATGGGAGCTCCTTGATAAGATAACTTTGACAATGTTGACTTTGGAAGCACATTGAGTGACAACCCAGTATCAACTAGCACGTTTGACAAAGCATCTTCCTTGCAATTCATCGAAATATGCAAAGCCAGATTGATATTTCTTCCCTCCTCAGGGAGTTCTTCATCATAAAAACTCAAATTGTTGCATGAAGTGATGTTAGCTACAATGTGATCAAATTGAGCCACATTAACATCTTGCTCCATGTATGTCTGTTCGAGAACTCTCTGAGTGCTTCTCTGTGCGCTTCAGAGTTTAAAAGCAGAGACAACACAGAAATCTTTGAGGGAGTCTGAAGCAATTGCTCAACCACTTTGAATTCACTCCTCTTGATCAGCCGGAGTACCCCATCATCATTACTATTGGCTTTCAAATTGCTGGATTCACCAGACTTATCTCTAACAGGATCTATAATAGGCACCTTCGCCTTCTTACCAACAATCAATTCTTCCTTACTCTCGGGGACAACTGGCCCAAAAACTCGACCACTACGGGTCACCTTCGTAACATCTACAATGCTTACTACTGAACTGGTCGTAGGCAACGAGACCTCTTGACCTTTCTCAATCATCGTAGCATTGTATTGATACGGTACAACTTTATCAGATGCATACGGGACTGGGCCCCTCAACCGTATTACCAACGGTGAAACTGATCTATTGCTGGCGTTCTTGCTGCTATCATATTGCATCACCAACCGCTCTGGTTGCTTCAAAATGGGAACAATGACATTAACATCGTCATCTTCATGAAGGGATTGAGAAATCTAGATCATGCCTTCATCCATCAGGCGCTGGATGTCCTTTTTCACAACAATGCACCCCTTTGGGTTCACACTACAAATATCACAACCTTCGTGATCATGTTCACATTCACTCACCATACAGATGTCCTTGTGTATCTGCATCAAGGATCCACTAATGAAACGCACATCAAAAACTTTATATTCACCTGGACAACCGTCCACCATATTCACTGTGGTATTCCCATGAGCGGGTAAGGGATTAGCTTTCACATTAGGCGCGCGGTCTTCAAAAGACACCATGCCACTCTTCATAAGCTTTTGCACCTCATATTTCAACGGATAGAAGTTCTCAATATCGTGCCCAGGTGCACCCTGGTGAAAAGCACAACGAAGTTCAGGTTTGTACCACCATGGAAGTGGTTCTGGAACCTGTGGCGGATTCCTCGGTTGGATTAAATTCTTAAGGACTAAAGATGGGTACAATTATGCGTACGACATAGGAATCGGTTTGAAAGAGACCTTCTTCCTCTCAAAGTTATGTTGTAGGTGATGATTGTTGCTGGAATTGTTGTTGTTGTAGGTGTTTGTTCTTTGTTGCGGTTGTTGTTGTTGACGTTGATTTTGATACTGATGTTGTTGTTGTTGTTGAATTGGTCTTGTTGACTGATTTGAAAACACTGGAATAATAGAGGATACTTGATGATGATGATGTTGACGGGGTGGTAAATTCCTTCTTGCTTGAGGCCTCCTCTGCCTCCGACTGCTTACTGCATTTGTTTCATTTTCCTTCCTCTTGCTAAAATTGCTCCCATACTTCTTGCTAGTTAACGCCTCTTCATTCAACAATCGTCCTTCACGGACCCCTTCTTTCAACAATCACTAGGGGCTCTGGCGATCACGCGTTCATAATAAAATGAACTCAGGGTTTTGAGAAAGATCTTTGTCATCTCCTTCTCCTCTAAAGGAGGAGTAATCTGGGCAGCCAACTCCCTCCAACTCTAGGCGTACTCTTTGAATGTCTCATTGTCTTTCTGAGACATGGACCTCAGCTGGTCCCTATCTGGCGCCATATCCATGTTGTATTTGTACTGTTTCACGAAAGCCTCTCCTAGATCATTGAAAGTGCGGATGCTTGCACTATCTAGCCCCATATACCAATGGAGCGCAACACCTGTCAGGCTATCTTAAAAATAGTGAATCAGTAATTGATCATTATCTGTCTGGGATGACATCTTGCGGGCATACATTACAAGATGACTGAGTGGACACGAGTTTCCCTTATACTTCTCAAAGTCAGGCACTTTGAATTTGACTGGGGTCTTGACATTGGGCACTAAGTACAGTTCAACAGCACTCTTCCCAAACAGATCTTTGCCTCTCAGCGTTTTCAGTTCCTTACACAGCTCAAGGAATTGATCCTTCATCTCATCCATCTTCTCATAAACGTCCGGGCCCTCAGATGGCTCGGAATGAAAGATGGTGTCTTCTACATGCGACAAAGTGTGCACAACGGGAGGTGGCACAGACATGACCGAGCTAGATGTCGGCATGGAAGCAAAAGTGGGAGTGAAACCCTCTGGCAAAAAATTAGGTGGCATTCCCCAAGGGAATCCAGCAGGCAAATTCGGAGCGAAGTGGGCGGTGGCAGCAGGCACTATAGAGGTAACTACTTCAGAAATGACAGTCCTCGCGGGAGGAGTTGCAGGAGTTGGAGAAGCTTGGCTCTGGGCAGCAAGAATTGACTCCATCATGGAAGTCAGTCAGGAAATCTCTTCTTTCAAGTTCTTTTGCTCAAGGTGTTCCATAATCTTTGAATGATTGACTCGAGTGTTGTACCGGTGAGTCAGCTTGACTAAAGCACAAAAGAACACCAATCAGACACCTGGCAAAAACCTGCATAATGATTTGATATTTTGATTTTAGAGAAATGAATTTGTGACCAAATATTATGCAGATGGACAATTATATTGTTTATTTATGTTTTTTTGTGATTACCATTTTCAGAGTAAAGCAAAAAGTAAAAATAAACATCAAAGATGTGGATGAATATATTAATTTTATTGATGATCAATTTTAAAATGCCCAACAATGTTCACTTCTCCCTTAGTCATAGGAGAAGGATTCTAAAATATAAAAATCAATTACTTAGATCGATGCAAAATAACAGGAATATCAACAGCAGTCCAATTGTTGCATGTCTGTCCACGCGTCACAAAGTTGGTGCAGTCTTCCTCTCCATTGTCCTCTAGCACGGAAGCTAAGTGTTGTTCATTCCCATGTATGAACCCTCCGCTACAGAAGCTTAGTTGCATCTCTTATAATCTAACGGTTGACGAGCCCTTCTGGAACCCCAAACCAGTTCTTCCTTTGTTCTCAATGACCTCTACCACGTGCCCCCACTGATCAACAAGACCTTCCTCAACAATCTTCTGGGCATCTTTCAGAGAGGACATAGGTGCCCCAACTCTCTTCTTAGGAGTAATAGACAAAGCTTGGAACGGCTTCCCAACCTCATACTCAGCTTCCACATATGGAAAAGATGACAGATTGTTGACCAACAATGCTTTCTCACCTCCCACAATCACCAACTTGCCATTCTTGACAAACTTGAGCTTCTGATGTAGAGTGGAAGTAACAACTCCTGCTTCATGAATCCATGGCCTTCCCAATAAACAACTGTAGGTTGGGTGAATATCCATTACCTGGAAAGTAATTTGAAAATCACTCGGACCTATCTTGACTGGAAGGTCCACTTCTCCAATGACTATTTTGCGCGAGCCATCAAAGGCTTTGATAATTACTCCACTATACCTCATGGGAGCTCCTTGATAAGATAACTTTGACAATGTTGACTTTGGAAGCACATTGAGTGACAACCCAGTATCAACTAGCACGTTTGACAAAGCATCTTCCTTGCAATTCATCGAAATATGCAAAGCCAGATTGATATTTCTTCCCTCCTCAGGGAGTTCTTCATCATAAAAACTCAAATTGTTGCATGAAGTGATGTTAGCTACAATGTGATCAAATTGAGCCACATTAACATCTTGCTCCATGTATGTCTGTTCGAGAACTCTCTGAGTGCTTCTCTGTGCGCTTCAGAGTTTAAAAGCAGAGACAACACAGAAATCTTTGAGGGAGTCTGAAGCAATTGCTCAACCACTTTGAATTCACTCCTCTTGATCAGCCGGAGTACCCCATCATCATTACTATTGGCTTTCAAATTGCTGGATTCACCAGACTTATCTCTAACAGGATCTATACTAGGCACCTCCGCCTTCTTACCAATAATCAATTCTTCCTAACTCTCGGGGACAACTGGCCCAAAAACTCGACCATTACGGATCACCTTCGTAACATCTACAATGCTTACTACTGAACTGGTTGTAGGCAACGAGACCTCTTGACCTTTCTCAATCATCGTAGCATTGTATTGATACGGTACCACTTTATCAGATGCATACGGGACTGGGCCCCCCAACCGTATTACCAACGGTGAAACTGATCTATTGCTGGCGTTCTTGCTGCTATCATTTTGCATCACCAACCGCTCTGGTTGCTTCAAAATGGGATCAATGACATTAACATCGTCATCTTCATGACGGGATTGAGAAATCTAGATCATGCCTTCATCCATCAGGCGCTGGATGTCCTTTTTCACAACAATGCACCCCTTTGGGTTCACACTACAAATATCACAACCTTCGTGATCATGTTCACATTCACTCACCATACAGATGTCCTTGTGTATCTGCATCAAGGATCCACTAATGAAACGCACATCAAAAACTTTATATTCACCTGGACAACCGTCCACCATATTCACTGTGGTATTCCCATGAGCGGGTAAGGGATTAGCTTTCACATTAGGCGCGCGGTCTTCAAAAGACACCATGCCACTCTTCATAAGCTTTTGCACCTCATATTTCAACGGATAGAAGTTCTCAATATCGTGCCCAGGTGCACCCTGGTGAAAAGCACAACGAAGTTCAGGTTTGTACCACCATGGAAGTGGTTCTGGAATCTGTGGCGGATTCCTCGGTTGGATTAAATTCTTAAGGACTAAAGATGGGTACAATTATGCGTACGACATAGGAATCGGTTTGAAAGAGACCTTCTTCCTCTCAAAGTTATGTTGTAGGTGATGATTGTTGCTGGAATTGTTGTTGTTGTAGGTGTTTGTTCTTTGTTGCGGTTGTTGTTGTTGACGTTGATTTTGATACTGATGTTGTTGTTGTTGTTGAATTGGTCTTGTTGACTGATTTGAAAACACTGGAATAATAGAGGATACTTGATGATGATGATGTTGACGGGGTGGTAAATTCCTTCTTGCTTGAGGCCTCCTCTGCCTCCGACTGCTTACTGCATTTGTTTCATTTTCCTTCCTCTTGCTAAAATTGCTCCCATACTTCTTGCTAGTTAACGCCTCTTCATTCAACAATCGTCCTTCACGGACCCCTTCTTTCAACAATCACTAGGGGCACTGGCGATCATGCGTTCATAATAAAATGAACTCAGGGTTTTGAGAAAGATCTTTGTCATCTCTTTCTCCTCTAAAGGAGGAGTAATCTGGGCAGCCAACTCCCTCCAACGCTAGGCGTACTCTTTGAATGTCTCATTGTCTTTCTGAGACATGGACCTCAGCTGGTCCATATCTGGCGCCATATCCATGTTGTATTTGTAATGTTTCACGAAAGCCTCTCCTAGATCATTGAAAGTGCGGATGCTTGCACTATCTAGCCCCATATACCTGTCAGGCTATCTTGAAAATAGTGAATCACCAATTGATCATTATCTGTCTGGGATGACATCTTGCGGGCATACATCACAAGATGACTGAGTGGACACGAGTTTCCCTTATACTTCTCAAAGTTAGGCACTTTGAATTTGACTGGGGTCTTGACATTGGGCACTAAGCACAGTTCAGCAGCACTCTTCCCAAACAAATCTTTGCCTCTCAGCGTTTTCAGTTCCTTGCATAGCTCAAGGAATTGATCCTTCATCTCATCCGTCTTCTCATAAACGTCCGGGCCCTCAGATGGCTCGGAATGAAAGATGGTGTCTTCTACATGCGGCAAAGTGTGCACAACGGGAGGTGGCACAGACATGACCGGGCTAGATGCCGGCGTGGAAGCAAAAGTAGGAGCGAAACCCTCTGGCACAAAATTAGGTGGCATTCCCCAAGGGAATCCAGCAGGCAGATTCGGAGCAAAGTGGGCGGTGGCAGCAAGCACTATAGAGGTAACTACTTCAGAAATGATAGTCCTCGCGGGAGGAGTTGCAGGAGTTGGAGAAGCCTGGCTCTGGGCAGCAAGAACTGACTCCATCATGGCAGTCAGTCAGGCAATCTCTTCTTTCAAGTTCTTTTACTCAAGGTGTTCCATGATCTTTGAATGATTGGCTCGAGTGTTGTACCGGTGAGTCAGCTTGACTAAAGCACAAAAGAACACCAATCAGACACCTGGCAAAAACCTGCATAATGATTTGATATTTTGATTTTAGAGAAATGAATTTGTGACCAAATATTATGCAGATGGACAATTATATTGTTTATTTATGTTTTTTTGTGATTACCATTTTCAGAGTAAAGAAAAAAGTAAAAATAAACATCAAAGATGTGGATGAATAGAATTAATTTTATCGAAGAAAATCTCGTCTCAGGAACCAAGTCTTCGTGTTGTTGATGTTGATGTCCCACTTAACATCCTCTGCAAAAATGATGAGAAACTCGAACAAGTTGCATTAGGACGAGAGTTTCACATAAGTTTGGGAAGAACTGTTCCATTACGAGTACATCAAATTGACTCAGTGGTCTCAATGCTAAGAAACAAACTTCAAACTCAACAACAGTCAGTTTTTATTCTTATTTTGTTCAGTTATGAAAAATGGAACATAATATTTTTATCAACCTCTTACCTGATTGTTGCCTTTAACTTGTCATTTTGAAGCAGTTATTGGATTGACTTTAACAACTGGGAGGTTTTTGTTAACGATGATCGAACACACACCTTCCTTTCAGTAGAAGTTGTTCATGGTGGACTTGTAGAGGTATGCATCATAGTATTTTCTCTTCCAATTTTTATCCCTCTATTTACTACATATGATGTTTGTTTTTCTTTTCAATTGAGATCAGATCCGGAAGCAAATTGAAGCAGTCAATGCAATTTAGAGGCTTCATAATCTACCTGAATTTTACGAGGTCAGTTTTTGTAAACCACAACTATGCTTCGAATATCATTGAATGACTAAACTATTTTTGAAAAAAAATTTGTAGTAGGTTATGTTTTCTTTTATCATCGTCGTTCTATCGAATTTGTTTTTTTACTAGTACTTAAAACTTGAAGTTTCTGTACAGGATCCGCGTCCTCACAATTCCTTAGCATGGTCACTGGGCAACACCAGCGATTCCCTAAAAAAAGTTGTGGGTGAGGAAATGAAGAAATCTGTCACTGGAAAATCTTTGAAGAAGTGTGTTTTTACGTGTAAGTTCAGAGGTATCGAGTGTAAGATTGGTAATAAAACATACACAATATGTAAAGTTTCAGATAGATGATAATGTGAATGGTTTATGTAAGAATATCAAACTCAAGTTTGAGTTAGATGAAATTGACATGTAAACTCTATGAAATTTCATCGAATTTACATCATATGAAAATTAATATATTATTTGAAATATATACTTAGATAATATTATAGATGTATAAATAATTTAAACTTCCAACTTAATTATAAATTTATAATATATCAAATTTGAAGGGAGATTGTGACAAACGCTGCAGATAAACTAATAAAAAAAATATTTTTAAATATAGATCTTTACAAATGATCATGAGTTATGAGTTAGAGATCATATGATTACTTGGAATGTAAAATATCTTATTATCGAAACATATTGATTGATCAAGAGCGCACAATAAACTACACTCCTCTACTTAAACCAACAAACAAAGTTTGCAACTAGATTCTGCTACCTTTAGTGCTAGTGGTGTACGAACAAAAGTTTTAGATATAACACAAATTTTGAATCTTAAAATCTTAGTACGGCTGGGTTATGAGAATAAGGAAATAAGTGACTATCACTTTAATATAAAGACTTATATGCATAGTAGCTTTATGTTTTTCTAATTATAAGAGTATAAAGAATAATTTCTTGCAATGAAACACATCACTGCTATTCAATTGACGAGAATTTCATGTGAAATGATATAACTTTTTTTGTGCTAATGATTACATATATAAACTTTTGCCCTTATATTTTTATTCAACACAAAACATATTTTGTGTCACCCATGTATAGTTCGATTATACTATTTGACACCATAATATACTTATAAAAACAAACAAACTGAATATTTCATATTGACTCATTGCAACATGATCATGCATTTACAATCATAGTCGATCAATGGTCTTGTAGATATCAGTCTTGTAGATATCACTCTTGCATATGTAGAAGACAAATCTATTCTAGGTCACTCATGTCACGCCCCATGACTCTTGAGTATCCAATTTATCGACTTTATAATTGTCTTATTACAAACAATGTTTGACGACACTAAAGTGTTCAACACCGACCATGGTGGTTTGGGGTCAAAGAGTGACATACACAACTATTAATATGACAATAACGTATGACACTTACATTACATGCTTCAGGGAAACACAACGCATGTTTCAGACACCTATAAAATGCATTTTCTTCCCCTTTTTAAGTATGAACTTGAATGTGGTGAAATTTCAGTGAGAGAAACTTAGAGAGACAGAATGAATTCTTAGGATTCATTATCCTAAAAATTGAAGACCTTTGGGATATCTAAAGGAATTGAGAAACAATTTACCTTGGGTTTATCTGGTTCATATAATGAGAGTTGGAGAGATTGAAAAATACTTGGGTAGAAAATATGATTGAAGACTATTTTCTTTTAACTCATCTTGTAATCTCTTGTATTAACTTTTTAAGTATAGAGGATAAGAGAGTTATGCCCTCCCCTTGAGTAGATCGATTTGATCAAACTGAATAAATAAATTATGTCTGTTTTCATCTTTTATTCTTCATCTTGTGTTTTTTCCCCACTGTTTCGTGTATCAGTAGGTCCTTGTGTGAAAGAACTCATTATATCAATTTATTCACAACAAGTGACGCCCACAGTGGGACAAATGAATTTAGTTTACAAGTGAAACACCATGAGTTCTAAATGAGATTTCAAGAAGTTTTACGGAAATGACACTTTTGGGTTATGAAATTTGAATATACAAGCAATCTTAATTCAAAAAAATGTGCAAAACATTGAAGTGAGATACAACCATGCTTACAATCCTAACACATGAAGAGAAGACCAAAATTGTAAATAATGCCAGAAGTGTCATTATCTCGTGTCTTAAGGATAAAGTTCCTAAGGAAGTCGCGAGAGATAAGACCACAACTAAAATGTGGGTCAAGCTTGAATCATTTTATATGATAAAGTCACTGACTCACATATTGTGTTTGAAGTAACAATTGTATTATTTATGTATGGTGGAGAATAATTCCATTGTGGAGCAATTCACATAATTTTGCTAAATCATTGATGACTTGAAAAATATTATGGCGGAGGTTGATGATATGTACACGTATCTACTATTGTTAAGCTCATTAAAAAAGAACCTTTGAGCATTTCAAGGATACCCCTTTTCATATAAACGAAGTTACTATCACATTGGATGAAGTCCAAACGTCTCTGGGTCCAAGGAGCTTTCAATGATAAAATACTTAAAGGTTAGCTCAAAAGCTTGAGTGTGTCAAGAGAAATGAGTGATAGTAGAGGAAACCAAAATGGTAAAATCCAATTCAGAGTAAAAAACCTATATTTTTGATAACTCGAAGTTTAAATGCTTCACTTGTCACAAAACCAACCACTTCAAGAAGGATTGTCTCGAGAGGAGGAGCAATGATGAGTCTATTTAAATTATAGTTTCCTCAAATGAGGATGGTTATTAGTGTGATGAAGTGTTAATGGTGACATGATTGGAGATAGAAAGTAGTTGGGTCATAGACTCAAGATGCTCTTATCACATGTGTCAAATGAGAGAATACTTTGAAACTTTAGAGGCAAAAGAAAATGGAGTTGATTAACTCGGTAATACTAAAGCCTAAAAATTTCGGGGTATTAGTACGATAAAACTTAAAATATTCGATAACTGTCAGTTCCTTCTACGTAATGTGAGGTATGTTCTCAAACTCTTGTAAAATTTATTATCCATAAGCATGTTCGACGATTTATGCTATTGCATTGAATGTGGGGTAAAACTTTTCATGGTTCATTAATCATGACTAAAAAGGGTCTAAAATGTGTGGGTAATATATTTTAGATGGTTTCACTATTATTAGTCAAACATCATTAGCTAGTTATGAATTTCATGAAAAAACCAAGTTATAACATTTGAAATTAAGGCTCGTCAGTGAAAAAAGTTTGGTTGAGCTAGTTAAACAAGATTTGCTAGAAATTGAGAAATTGAATATACTATAATTTTGTGATCATTATATACTAGGAATATAACACAAGGTGAAGTTTGAGAATGGTTTTCATAATTTTAGTAGATCATTTGAGTATGTTCACTATGATTTATGATGTTTGACAATGGTGGCAACTCACTGGGTGACTTATATTTCCTCACTATTATTGATGCTTTCTCAAGAAGAATATGAGTTTACATATTGAATAAAAGTGACACTTTTGAAAAATTCAAAGAATATCGTACTCTTATATGAAATCACTTAGGATCTAAGTTGAAAGTATTGATACTGATAATGACCTAGAGTTTGTTTTAGGAAAATTTAATGGGTTTTGCAAGAAACAATGTATCAAGAGGCATAAAATTGTTTCTGCCACACCTCAACAAAACAATCTAGTTAAACATATGGATATGACCATTTTGAAGAAGGCAAGGTGCATATTGTTGCGAGTTGAGTTACTAAAAATTTACTAGGGTGAAGTTGTTGCTACATCAACTTACTTGATCAACATATGTCCATCCATGAGAATAAACTTCAAGACACGTTTAAAGTGAGAAACTGATATGTTACTCTAATTTAAAGGTCTTCAAAGCTTTGAAGTATGTGCATATTAAGTAGGACAAGCTTGATGCTAGGGTCATGGTGTGTCTCTTCATTTGTTATATAAAAGTTGTGAATGGTTGCAAGTTGTGGAAAGTGGAACTTGGAGGATCAAAATTTATCTTAAGTAGAGATATTACTTTTAATGAGACCCGTATGAGGATGAAGTGCAAATACCTTTAAGTGAAATAGTAAAAAACTATGATGGATAAGATCTAGTTTGAGGTTAAGGTTCCTACTAGTGACATTGAAAATGAGACTCGAGTATATTAAATAAATCTTTGTACGAGTTAAATTAAATCTCAAGGAAGTGATATCGTTGGTTTAATGAATTTCTTCTTCAACATGATTATATGAGAAGAAATTTTAGAAATTTTGTATACATATTGAAAAGGAATGAAAAAGTCACTCTCTACCTTATTTTGTAGGTTGATCATATATTGATGAAAAACTCTAGCAAGGAAGAGAACACTAAGTTTAAGAAGATTTTTAATGAATAATTTGAAATGAATGATCTTAGTGAAGTTAAGATGGTTGTATGAATGAGTATCATGAGAAACTGCAAGATGAGTGAATTATTCTTATCTCGATCTGGTTAATTGAAGAAACTAGTGTAGCAATTTAGAATGTAAGATGTTAAAACCTTTAAGAGTCCTTTAGGTTATCATATGAAGCTTTTGATAATGTAATATCCTCAAAACGACAAAAAAAAGATGATTTTGAGTAATATGTATATAGGTATAGTTGAAAGCATAATGTATGGTATGGTTTGTAGTAGACCAAAATTAGTCTACCATTTAGCATAGTAAAGTTGGTTTATGACGATTAACGGTTAATTTCATCGAGAAGCTTTTAAATGGATGTTAAGTATTAAATAATTTGTTAAAGTGTTGTTTAAAGTACACAAAGACAACTCAAGAGGAAGATATTTTTGAGGGTTTTATAGATGTATACTATCTAAGTAACATTGACGCTAGAAAATTCCTATCTTGTTTTGTGTTTATGTTGTTTGGAAAAACTATAAACTAGAAGGAAAATTAATAATCAATGGCCACACTATCTACTACTCAAAATTAAATATTTTCCCTTGTTGAAGGGGTCAATAAATTCATATGGTTGAGAGGCATGATTATGGAGTTATGGATCACTCAAGAATGTGTAAATATACACTATGAAGGTCAAATTTCTATTCACTTGGAAAATTATCAAATATATCACGTATGGACAAAACACATTGACATTCACGTGCACTTCATAAGAGACATGATCGAGTAGAAGGAAATCGTAGTTTCAAAAGTAGATTTAGAAGAGGATACAATGAATGTATTCACCAAGTCATTTCGTATATCAAGGTTTAAATATTGCTTTTACTTGATCAATTTCGTTGAGGGATTATTCAAGCTTTAGAGAGAGACAAGATTACATATCACTACATGCACTTCCATCTATGTCGTCCTTATTACATTAACTTGTACCAATATTTGGAGTTATATTGGAAGCATTCCTCAAGGGATCACTAACCCTTGGATGATCATTGGAGACTTCAACGAGACCCTTCTTTCTAGCGACCAAAAATGGGGATATCTTCAACTCTTATAGAGCTACAATCTTTGATATTTTTTTCGACACTTGAAACTTGGTGGATCTTTCTATAACACCCTAATACCGACTCAATATTTAGTAAAATAATCCAAATAAAAATTCATATTTGAGTGTTACATCTGCTTCCCCATAGCATAAAAACATCAAATACGAAATAGTCATATGAAAGTAAGCAGAGGAAATAAACAAGTTCGGCATAAAAGTCTTAACAACCAAAAACTCCAACATAAATAAAGCATAACACAATAACAAATGACATCTCATCCCCAATGCTACACATCCGAGTGAATCCTCTAAGGTCCAATGATAAAAGCTAAAGAGGTATCGACACCATCCTCTAACACAAATGACTACTCCTGTACTTGATTGTTCGTACTCCCAAAGGGCACATATGCCACAATAAAAAACAGGGGGTGATAACACATCTAATAAATATTAATGATGAAATTTAGCAAAACAAGATAGTAATAATGAGTTATACAATATCTCAATAACACTCAAAACAAAATCAAGTAAATGACAATGTAATATAATGTTAATGCCACAAACTCCTTCTCAAATGCATGTGGTACCAAAACTACTAGGATCAGAGGTGTGTTACTGATTTTCCCATGCCCCCGATTCCTCTATGTGCCTTGTTCCTCTCTGGACGTGAGACCATAATAGTTCCTCTCTGAACTAGGTCATCACTGGACCGAAGTCTTACCTATCTTCGAAATAAATGAATGCATGGCTATGAACAATACAAACATGCAACAACATCAACATTACATAATCGCAAAAACACAAATTTCAAAACATCCTAAAAAATATTCCTCTCTTGAACCTATAATTCGCCAATCACAGGTCATAATTGTAATCTGTATGGGTTTCAATGCATAAATCACCACTCAAGGAGATCACTGTAATCCTATATGGATTACTATACTCAAATCGCCAATAAAGGCCTCAATGTAATCCCTCTCTGTATTACTATGCTAAAAAATATGTTTTTAAAATAATTTCAATTATTTCTCCTCAAAAAGGTCAAGTTGTGTTATTACCTAAAATTAACAATTTCTCAAATTACTTTGGGAGCTCAAAATGTCTCAAAAATTCATAATTCTCAAAATTCTCAAAAACGCATAATTCTCAAAATGTCTCAAAATCTCATTAAAAGAGTAACTCACTATTATTATTACTTGTGTCAGACTATCAACATGGTAATAACCCTTACTAAAATACAACTCTAAAACATATCAAAGTTACTAAAATAGTAACTCTAACAACTATAAGGTAACAATTTCCTCTCTTAAACTTATCAACATAACTTTAAAGCTTATCGGAGTTGCTCAAAGGCAACCTTAAAACATATCAAACTACTAATTACACCCTCAGATCTCTAAACATCTCAAGACTACTCAATAGAAACTCTAAACTCATCAAACAACCCCAAAATCATGATTTCTACTAGTCACACATCATATTCTAATAATGCTTTAAAATATAAAAAAGACTCAAAATCAAGTAATATATATGTTATTGAAATCTTAGAGAGTCTATTTTAAGAATACGATTTTTATTACAGAACTTAATACACCAATCAATTTAGTTTAATCAAACAACCATAACAGGTACTCGCATTGGACAAAATGTTTCACCTAACTTCTAAATGGGGCCAAAAGTTGTATACTAATGAAAAAATTATGAAAATTTCCAGTTGAAAAGATCATTTAACTCTCATTCTAATTCAACCGATGACATCCCCAAAGGACTTAGGAAGCTCAAGTTATGCCTGGACCATGATGACCAACGCAGGACTGAAATTGACTATACCTATGGTATAAAACCAGCAAACTGCTACTGTTGTAGCGCCCCTAGACCTAATTTATTTTCTAAAAAAGAAAGATCATCGCGTTATCTTTCCAACACTTCGAACTACACCTTAATCCGAGTCTCAAATTCCAAGATATGCCTCAAATAAGGTGGTCAATCCCCTTCTAAGTCTACCTACAATTTTTCTACGTTTTCCCCCTATTGAACTATTTTTTTTAAATTACAATTTTTAAAAAGTTCTGAATGTTAAATTTCTGTCAAAAACCTATTTTTAATGAAATAATCAAAAATTAAAGTTTCTCTATAATTGGGGAAAATTCCAAATTAATCGAATTAGAAAAAGTTTACGAAAATAGAAAAAAGGTCTCAATATCACGCACGCATTTGGGAACTCAAACGATCTAAAGAGAGTTGTTCAAAATCCCTGGAGCAAGAAGCCTTCACTATCCACATGCATAAAATCACCCATGAGTAAACAATCCCTCATTACCTTAGATTTGCAACAAGGTTGATGATTCCAACAAAGATGATTGTTCCTCTCCTCAATCCCAACCCTTCTTCCCCAAATTCTTTCTCTGTTCCTCTGTCTCTTTTTCAGGTACTGCTAGAATTCTTCTAACTTAACTTCTACTCACACTTTAAAATTTATATTGGTCTTATTTCTCAAAATTACTCTTTTTGCCAAATTACTCTCCTCTTCCCACCTTACACAAAATGCCCATTCTCCTATTTATTCAATTAAATTATTATTTAAATTAAATAAATATTCAAATTAAATAAATATTTAACTCTAATAATAATTTATTCAGAATTATATATTTTTTATTATTCTATCTTATTACAAAAAATTAATATGCTAATCATCTGCAATAATCTAAATAAAATTATTTTAATTATCTGCTCTCAGATTTCATAACCCTGGTAATTAATAAATTACTAATTTACCCCTACGCTCTGAAAACAATAAAATTCAATATAATAAATAAATCACACCAATAAATAAATAAAATATTATAACTATAAGTTGGGGTGTTACACTTTCCACTACACGAGGTTCATTGAATTGCATAAGCTTCAATAACGTTTAAAAAAACTCGTCTGGGATCATATGAACTATATCCTCAAATTTTAGATTCGCCATGCTTTGATCAAAAACCAAGCTCTGATATCAATTGTTGGGTGGAAATATGGATACAACAATGTCTAAAGGGGGGGTGTTAAATAGATCCAAAAATATTTTAGACAATATGAAAAACCTCTCATGTCCCATAATATGAATTCAAAGATTTTAGCTAGGAAGCATCTCAATGAATCAAGCTACATGAATTAATACATAAGAGAACTATGAGATATATCATTCCTAGTACAAGTCATTTACATGACATACAAAGCCGCTTGCAAGAGAAGTGATTTAAAAACACATTATTGGATGATCTTAACAATTCATAATTGACTTCATGATGATTCTTTAGAATTGATACACCACATGCCTAAGTTTATAAATTAAAACACTATAAGCAAGGTCTAACCTATATGGTAAATAATCTATGCAATTGCAAATATGAAATAAATAAATGCTTTTAAAGTAAAAGGATACAGAAAGAGAAAGATACACAGAGATATATAGTGCTTCGATATTCGTCCTTGCTTTGCCTACCTGCACTCTTTAATGGATGATTCCATTAGAACATAATCACGATCTTCCACTATGATGATAAAATGATTACAACATTTTGATTACATGGAACTATCACACAATAATTCTAACTGATGAAGCAAACACTACCCTGCTAACATGATTCAAGATCCCAAAAGATCTTGATCCAATAAACTCATTATTCATAAAAATCTTCTCCAAGTATTCGTATGTGGCAACCCGCCGAATCTTACTGATTTCTTATCTAAGCAATTTCCATTAACTGAGCGTATATTGGACAACTCCAAACTTTGTCTGCTAGTAACCTTTCTCCAACGCCATAAAAGAATAACAACTTCCAACTCCGCCTTACACACAGTTGATACATGATTTCGTCAAAGTCTTCCTTGGAGTATAACGGAAACTCTCATCTTGTTAGATAACTTCTCAATCCCAAACTTCACTCAAGAAATGATATTTGCACCTGTTACAAATAAAAAACTAGCTATACACAAACACATTAGATACCTTAATGTACCACTAGTCTCCTTTTCACTCAATCTTTAGAGGAGGATCCTTTAATAAGGAAAAACACTAAGGATGAAGATGGTGAACAATGCCAAATAATCTCAAAAATAGCTGACATTACAAGCGATTAATCAAGTAATTCAGTTTGATGAAAAATGAACACACATATAAGGTTCAAACAAGTTTCTAGATAAGTGGGTATTGGTCTTTTAAAGTTATCAAGAGCTTGATCAAATCCTCAACAAGATCTGAACAACTCATTCTCAAAAACACACAAAACAATAACCCAATTTCACAAATCAAGTTGCAAAAAAAAAATTGTGAGTGCAGTTTTCCGTTTAGATGTGTTTTGAATGATGTCAAAACTATGTCAAAACTAGGAGAAACTTTTGCATTTTTGTACATTGGATGGTATCAACTGATTCTAGGTGTGTATTATGCATTTTAGCATTAGGAAGAATGTCAACATGATTGGAAATGATTTATAAAGGATTCATATATCAAGAAAATATTTTTATGCATCAAAATTGAGTTTTTGTGTGAAAACATTGCATAGGTCGACACATACGACTTTAGGTCGACATATAAAAGATATTCTTCAGTATTGGTCGACAAATACGACTTTAAGTCAACCTATATAAAACTTTCTTCAACATAGGTTGACACATAAAGTGTACATGTTGACACCCATACTGCATTATTAAATCATGTAAGCTCTGTTCCATGTGCCGTCTTGTCAGGTCGACCTAGAGGGAGCACGTGACCTTTACAGGTCGACCTATGCTTCAAACAGGTCGACACATGACTTGTATAGGTCAACATATGGCTCGTATAGGTCGACCTATAGACCTCAAATCTTGAATTTTTGCATTCTTTTCAATTTCTTTTTCATTCCTTTATGCCTTTAATCACTCGTGCATATAAATACTAAATACATGCATATTTCTCTGGTGAGGTTTCTAGAGTGAGTAAAACCAACATGAATCCAGGATTTCAAAGCACTCTCATCATCTTCAACTTCATCTATGCATACACATAATCAAAATACACATAATAATCTTTTGATTGGGTACCATCTAGATTAGGGTTGATAATGTCAAATTAGGTTTGTTGTATCGAGAATATTGGGTTGAGAAATTTGAGGGATTCAAATCAGAAAACCAAGTTGGTTTTTCCTTCAAGATCTCTTAAGGTTTGAAGGTTTCGGATAAGATTGTGCAATTCGGATTCAATCGAGTGAAAGCCTTGGGACAAGGGGTGCCTTGCACGGGAGTAGCGTGAGACGGTGGATCGTGTTGGTAAATATTGGGTTCCAACAAGTGTGCGCTTGGGTTAATTCAACGGAGTGAAATCCTTGGGACAAGGAGTGCCTTGCAAGTAAGTAGCAAGAATAGGTGAAGTGAAGTAGCATTGTTGGTTACTTGATCAATCTTTGATCAAGGGTTTTGGAGGTGGTAGAGTCAACATCAAACTTACGGGTTGTAGATCTAGATTTATTCATATCTTGTATACACAGATTTTGCAAAGTAAGATTTGTTTTAATATCTCAATTAAAATTGAACCATGATGAACCATGATGATGAACCCTAGTTTCTACTAGGTGTAAGCACAGAGCCATGAATTCAAGCCACCTTCCCCCTTGTGTTGAACCATGCTTATGCAGATGAAATGGATGATTATGATGATATGCAACTGATTAAGTTAGTGACCTAGATGAACATTGTGAAGGGTAAGGTGAATTTTGGGGTATGACAACAAGTGAATGATTCGAATCAGATATTACACATGATCCAAATCAATTACCAAAAACATCAAAATTCAAATGTTCTAACTTGTGATTCAAGCTACTTATGTGGAAATGACAAAGCAGTAGCTTTCATAGGCTCAAAAAGGAAATAGCTAATGAGGATTAATTGAGTACAATATGAAATGCAAAAGGTTCTTAGTGGTACAATTACATAACCAAACGATTACAACAATAAAAAATAAAGTATACAATCACACATATTAATTGAAAGAGTATACAAATTAAAAATACACAATGAAATAATAATTGAATTGTAAAACATCAAAACTCAATAGATACTTAAAACACGTAAATAATACCAAATGAAACTATGTGATTTCAGTCTCCCCCTTTTTGATGTTTGGAAAAATTGAGAGGTTATTATTGATGAAATAATCCAGTGCAAAATTTGGAATTTGATGAAACATTATTCATACTGATGACTATCACACAATACTACCTTTAAGTCATAAAAACTGTAAATCTCCCCCTGCATTAAATACGTAATGCGCATAAATATCGACAATGTCTCAACTACCTCTCCCCCTTTATCAAATATAAAAAAGGAGAGAACCAGACAAAAGCAAAGAAAAATGCAAAAGGAATCTAAGCTAACATAAAATCCAAAGCTAAGTGACACACTTAGTGTATCAAGAGCACAACCATACACATCACATATAAGAATTGACACAAATACGCAACATGATAAAGGTAATAAGATAAAATATCCATAGAGTCAATATCAAAAATACTAAAACAATGTGAATTAAAATTATACTATTCACATGGTACACAAAAGATGTTCTAATAAACGAAAGATCAAAATTTCACATCAATATAGTTCAAACCAAAACACACATAATATATTAAAAGTAATTATGCTAAATTTCATGACATGAAATGATATAAGACATCACACAAAATCACTGGAAACAAACTCAGAGGATAGTGAAGGAGGTGTAGTAGCAACAACAGGGTCTTCCAGAACATGAATACCCACTACAACAGTGTCGTGATGAAAAATGTAGTTGTTACCACCTAGATAATCAACTAATTTTTTCACCCCTTCAATCTGACTAGCTAGGCGTCCTTCCGATGCAACAATCTCTTCCTTTATCTTCACCTGGTTCTCCTCTCCAACATTGGCAATCACATCAATGTGTACCATGATACAATCCTCTATGATATGGTTATATGCAAGTAGCTTTTGGAGCATATCATCCAACAATGCCTTCACATCAACAGATGTAGAAGTAGCAGCGCTTCCACCAGCAGTGGATGAACCATTAGTCTCAGGAGGTTCCTTCTCAACAATCTTATCATCATAGATTCTTCTGCCAGAAGTATCTAAGTAGTAACAATCACCAGTATAATCCATGTAATAACTTTTCTTTGACACATCACCATAATGCAGGATCATCAAAGATTCAATGAGCTCTTCCTTCTTGCCCTCAATGCCATTAAGCTGCAAGATCATCATAACAAATGAAGAGAAAGAGATAGGCTTCTTAGGATTGTCCCTGTAGTAGATCATTATATCAAATATGAATTTAACCCAATCATTCCTATAAATCTTGATGATGTAGATGAGACACCACATCAAGTACAAGTCAGTATCACCAACCCTACTAAAGTTACTTGGTCTCCTAGCCAAAATCTTCACAATAACCAAGTCAATCAACCTCATTCCAAACTTGATTTGACTTATCCTCAAGTTTGACATTTCCATATGTTCATAGACAAATTTACAAATATCCAAAACAAAAGCAAAATCTTCATAATGTTGTTCTTCTTTTGGATTAGATAAGTTTGTTCCTTTACTTTTCATACCAAAATATTGATGAAGTCAGAGTAGCCAAACTTCACAATTCTATCCTTAAATATACTCTGTAAACCTGTAGCGGTGAGCTCAACATTATAGTAAAAATCCTTGACATAATCAGGGTTGTACTTCCGATTCAAGCCAATGAGCGTCAATAGGTTTTTGTCAACAAACAATTTCAGGAACTTGGTTTTCAACTCACTCTCAACATAACTATTCACATAATACTCAGGGTCTATCGGTTTGTAAAAAAGGAATGTGTAAAAGCCATTAAGAAATTCCACATACAACTATCAGCTGATTTCAAAGTTGATAGAACTGACGCATCGAGGTATAAAGTTTATTGTCCAAATGAGCACTGCCTTTTTAGGTTGTCAGCTTCGTGCCGGAAGAGGAATGAGTCTTGGGAGATTGGATCAATGGGTCTAGATCACACATGCATGCTGACAAACCCAATGCAGACTTGATCCGAATCAAATTTAAAGAGTCATGCATTTTACTTTCTTTTCTTCTCTTTTCATATTTTTTAACTAGTCAACAATAAAAAATTTCTCCATCACTCATCATATATCATCTCAATACATCACTCATCACTCATTATCATCCATCATCATCATGACCCGTGACCATGGTAACCGTGTGAGCACTGACAAGCAAAGGAGCAAGCAACAAGTTGTTGAATCTGATTCACCTCCACCCATTCTGAAAAGGTCCAGAACCATATTTCAAGCAAGAAAGGCCTCTACAGATGGTGTTTTTAGTGAGAAAGCAAAGCGGTCATCTAATACAGGTTCATCTTCTCTAAATAAGTTGTGTGATAATGTTGCACATCTCTTACATGAGGATAGTTTTCAAAAGTACATTGATAAGACTTTTTACAAACCGATGGACCCTGAGAATTATGTGAATAGTTATGTTGAGAGTGAGTTGAAAACCAAGTTTCTGAAATTCTTTGTTGACAACAACCTATTGACGCTCATTGGCTTGAATCGGAAGTACAACCCTGATTATGTCAAGGATTTTTACTATAATGTTGAGCTCACCGCTGCAGGTTTACAGAGTATATTTAAGGATAGAATTGTGAAGTTTGGCTAATCTGACTTTATCAATATAGAGAGGAGGAGGATAAAGACCTCACTATCTTTTAGTCGTAGAATGCGGAGGATCGTTGGATTTATCTAGGGCGTAGATCTTCTGTAGGGAGGTACAGATTAGCCATATAGTAAAGGAGAGATTCTAAAAACATGACTATATAGTTAGTCGATTAGTTATTGCTCGTCAACGGCCTATCTTAGGGTGGTCGATCCAAGGAGGACATGGTCGGCCCAGAACAATTTTGTATAAAGTGATAAGAGATTATTTATTACTAACATATTTTTAATTTGTTTAACTCCTCCAATACAATTTTTTAGTTCCTCAAATTAGCAAAATTTTGATTTTTTAATAAAACTAAATCCCATAAAATTCTTCTGTTTTATTCACTCAATCTTTTCTTTTTTTCAAATCTCTAGTTTCCCTTCCTTTTCAAACTCTCAAACAATACTTAAAAGAATTTTTTTTATTCTTAAAATAAAAAAGAGTTGAGAATTCGGTTAATCATATTATTATAGATGACTTTCTTTCTTCTCTTTTCTCATATGGGACCCATTAAACTGATACCTGAATAAGGAAGAGACAGGAGTGAAGCCATCATATCTTTGATTTTTTTCTTACCACTTGTTTCTTCCCCTACAACTCCATGTTATGCAACATAACCCTCAAGTCATTGCATTTAATGCACATTTACTTATTTGTTTCTACAAATACTCCTTGATTTACCAATACAATTGTTCTCAAAAGAGTATACTATCTATTTGTCTATGAGAATGTTAGTCACATACCTTTTTTTTCTTTCTGAGCATTTCCTGCAATGCATATTGCAGTGCCATGCATCTTGCCAGCACTAATCAACATGATCAACATATCAAGTTGGTGAACAAACCACATTTCTCTATCAAGGTGTGTCCCAACTAAAATATTTTAATATGTTTAATACATTTTTTATATACTCTATAAATTAAACTATTATATGTTGTATAACTAATGTATTATGTGCTTCATTATAGTTTTTATTTTTTATTTTTTATTTTTTTGCAGACCGATGACATAAAAGGTTTTGAATCCTTACGAAGTAATTTTCCAATAATGAATGAAGGAAAAAATGTGAAGACTTTCTTGGTCAATAATCAAAAGTCAGGAAAAGAAAGATACAATAACCCAAAAATGCTCAATGCTATAAGAAAAGATTATGTTGCTTCAGAAATCAAAACACTGGGCTCAGTTTATAGGAAAGTTTCTCGCAAATTACCTAGGGAGAAAAATTCTGAATTTAACTTGGACTATTCACTACCCAAAGTGCATCCTCCTTCAAATAACTAGGTAATAAAGTCAACAATTTATTACACAACTTTGTTGACTGTATGTGTAGCCGAAATATGAGGAAGAAAATAATTTGTATCTATCATCTATAATAGTATCATGTGGCACCGATTTGAAATAATGCTTTTATTCTGCTTCTTCAGATTAATGCATTGGACAAAATCTCGAAGGGAAATAAAATGATTACAAAGATTCATTTCAATAATCTACAAATATACTATTCATATCCTCAAAGTAATAAATACACAATAAATTTTATGGTAAAAAACCAAGTCTATATATAAGAAACTTTGAGAATATTTGTTCCGTGGGCAATCTACAAGAAAAGGAATGCAGATGGTATGCTTATCTGATATTCTGGTGTAATTTAAGGATTGGTCTATTTGGTGAAAGAAGGGAGGTATATATATATATATATATATATATATATATATATATATATATATATATATATATATATATATATATATATATATATAATATATATATATATATAATATATATATATATATATATATATATATATATATAATATATATATATATATATATATATATATATATATATATATATATATATATATATATATATATATATATATATATATATATATATATATATATATATATATAATATATATATAATATATATATATATATATATATCAGGATCGGTCATGTGCAAATGCAGCATAGCATAGATCCCCAAATTTTAAAGAGTCCTAAATTTTGAAATATTCATTTTTTTTTCATAAATATTAATAAAAATAAATAAAATATTATTAAAAAATTCAATAATTGAAAGAAATGTTATAATAAAAATTCAATACATATAAAAATTAAGATTGATCAAAATTCAAAATAATTATAATTAAATTTATTGCTAATTAATACATAATTGTACTTTTGATATTTTTTTAATTATTATAATTTTATTTTTAAAAAAATTTGGTCCATTTTTGAAATTAGAAACGGGATATCCAATATGATTGAGTCGGCCCTGATATATATATATATATATATATATATATATATATATATATATATATATATATATATATATATATATATATATATATATATATATATATATATATATATATATATATATATATATATATATATATATATATATATATATATATATATAGAGAGAGAGAGAGAGAGAGAGAGAGAGAGAGAGATTATACTAATATAGTTTTAGTTTTTAGTTTTTCTTAACAGAAGTTTTGGTTTAGTTAAAATTTTAGTTTTTTTATGTTGTTCACGTATGTACTTTCTGAATCCAAAAATGTCTAACACAACTAAAGTTTTTCACAATAAAGGAAAATAAGAGAAAAACAAACTATAATACTAAAAGTAAAGTTTCAGCATCATTAACTATAATGATGTTAATCAACTTCAACAAAAGCGAAAGATTTTTGTGAATCAGAAGATCGTCGTTATTAGATGTAATGGATTTTATCATGTAATATGGAAGGAATGGATAGTTGTAAACAAACTATTTTAAGAAAGATATCTTTCATATTCTAGATCAACGTTGCATGTTTATGATATTTATTCAAGGTTGTCTAAGGCTAATATTGAGGGATGAGTCACTGTAACATGTCAAATCAATAATGTTCATACACTTGCCTAGAGATAGCCCTTTGTTGATGACCCTAAGTTCACCGTGGAGAATTACTGAAGAATTTGGGATGAATCCAGAGAAATCACATTGTCATGTTCCAGATGCAGAAGAAGTCTTCCATTAAGTGGGCATGTTGGTGAAGGTTTGAGACCTGAGAGTGTTAGGTTTGAATCTCACTATGTGCTAACAATTTCAAGTAAATCTTCTTCTTGGGAGCATCCAAGAGTAGTCTTTTTTAGCAATGTAAGTGCCATGTATGTTATCAGACCAAATGAATACATATTTTGTATTAGGTTTAACCATGTTCTTTTAATGGTTAGTTCAATGATGATGTTGTGAGGGAGCTAAGTGTCTAGGTAGTTGATGTGTAGAGGTGTTGTAAAGTAAAAATATTTAGCTAATAGATTAAGGTCAGGAATGTGTACATAGTCGATAAGAGAAACCAATGGATCAAGATAAGTCTTGAGGTTGTACTAGATAGAAAATGAGTTTGATTTAAGCCTTGAGTCTTACCCATATTTGAGGACTTTCTTTGCTTTGACAATATAATTCTAAATGAAGGAACCTGTAGTGATAGAAAGTGAGAGAAAAAAGGAACCAAATAAATATTTAAGGGCGAGGAGGAATACACAACAAAAATCCAAAATACAACAAGCAACTTCGAAGAAACTCATAATTAACATTATCAAAACCCTTTTTAAGGTCTAGCTTGAAGGCCACATCCTTTATTTTCTTATTTGTTTCATGCATGTAGTGAACAATTTCCTGTAAAATAATAGAATTGTTAGTGATATCCCTACTGGAAAGGAAACTCATTTGGTAGGGGCCAATAAGAGTGTTTAGGATGGGTTAGAGCTAGTTAACAAAAACTTTGGTAGTAATATTGTACACTATGTTTCAAAGGCTTATAGGTATCAAATCTTTAAAGGCTCTCTGAGTGTCAACTTTAGGAATAAAGGATATTAAAGTTTCATAGATAGGAGAATCAAAATACGCAATGGAGAAAACTATTTTTGACTAAATTTTAGACAATGTCACCCATAATATGCTAGTAATGCTTAAAGAAAATACATTGAAACTCATTGGGATCATGGGGATTTGAAAGGCTTCATTAATATTAAGGAATAAGTAACTTCATCTTTAGTGGTAGGGTTGATGAGTGAAGCTATGGTGACGTCGTCCATTACCAGATGGTAGTGTGTTGTTTGAAAAGCTGGTTGGCTATTGTTATTGCAACAGAAGAGAACTTCAAAAAAATAGGAGCTTCTTGCAGGATGATGGTGTTATCAATAGTATAAATATTGTTATAGATCTTGATTCAATATATATTTTTCCTTTTGCTTCTTATGGTAGTTTTAGCATGGAAGAAAGAAATATTTTTTTCATCAAATTTAATCCATTTGTCACGGGACTTTTGGAACTTGTGAATTTTCCGTTGGAAGAAGGTGTGGTTGTAATCTCTTTGTAGTTTTTGTTTGAGGTAAACATGACAAGGAGATTAAACTATGTCTATTTAGCTATGGATCACATTTAGTCCTACTTCAATCTCTTTTTTTTTTCAACGAAAAATGTTTTCGCTAAAACGTTTATTGAATGTGATGAAGTATTCCCGCACTTTCTTTAGAGGGAAGCAACATTGATGTTAGCGAAAGGCCAAGCATGGTTAACTACATTCTGATAATCTTCATGATCAATCTAATATGCCTCAAAGTTTAAAATCATCAAACCTTTTTATAAAGGAAGGCCACCGAAGCAGAGGATGATTGGGTTATGGTCAGAGTGGTTTGAAAGCACATAGTATTATTTAGTATCGTTTACGTGCTTTGAGTATCTATTGTGTTTTGATGTTTTACAATTCGGTTATTGTTTCATTGTGTATTTGTATACTCTTTCAATTCATCTGTGTGATTGTATTCTTTCTTCCGATTGTTGAAATCGTTTATTTATGTGACTGTACCACTAAGAACCCTTTGCATTTCATATTGTACTCAGTTGATCCTCGTTAGCTATTTTCTTTTTGAGCCTATGATAGTTACTGCCTTTTCATTTCCATACAAGTAGATTTGATCACAAGTTATAAAATTTCAATTTTGATGTTTTTGTTAATTGATTCGAACCCTGTGTAATATCTGATTCGAATCATTCACCTGTTGAAAATTGGGGTTACATTCTGGATCATTTTATTTGGATCAAAACTTGAACATGATTCGAATCAGAATGCCATTTGATTCGAATCAGAATGCCATTTGATTCGGATCAAGTAAAAATAATGATTTGAGTCGTTTTCCTTAAAAAGAATCTCATTTTGGTTCTGTCCAGATAGTTTCGAACAATTTTCCTTCGTGATTCAAATCAAACCATAATAATCCATTTTAGATCATTCATTTAAATGCTTGTTTCTTTTGATTACAGTATCAAGTATGGGAAATATATGATGATTAGCAGAGACAAAAATAGTTATTTTTTTCCTCTCTTCTTAATGTGTTCATCTTCACACGGTTCCTCTCTCTTCTTCACCAAACACCAATCTTTGATATTGAATCCATGTCAATCATTTATGTGTTTTTATTGCATCTTGATCTGTGAAATTAGGTTGTTGTTGTATGTATTTTTGAGAATGAGTTGTTCAGATCTTGTTGAGGATTTTATCAAGCTCGTGATAACTTTCAAGAACCAAGACCGACTTATCTAGAAACTTGTTTGAACCTTGTGTGTGTGTGTGTTCATATTTCATCAAACTGAATTACTTGACTAATCGCTTATAATGTCATTTATTTTTGAGATTATTCGACATTGGTCACCATCTTCATCCTGAGTCTTTTTCCTTGTTAAAGGACCCTCCTCCAAAGATTATGCAAAAGGGAGACTAGTGGTACATTTAGGTATCTAATGTGCTTATGAGTAGTTGGTTTTTTATTTGTAACATGTGCAGGTATCATTTCTTGAGTGCAGTTTGGGATTGAGAAGTTATCTAATAAGATGGGAGTTTCCATTATACTCCAAGGAAGACTTTGGCAGAATCAAGTATCAATGGTCCGTAAGGAGGAGTTAGAAGTTGTGCTTCTTTGCAATTGCATAGATTATTTACCATATAGGTTAGACCTTGCTTATAGTGTTTTAACTTATAAACTTAGGCATGTGGTGTATCAATTCTAAAGAATCATCATGAAGTCAATTATGAATTGTTAAGATCATCCAATAATGTGTTTTTAAATCACTTCTCTTGCAAGCGGCTTTGTATGTCATGTAAATGACTTGTACTAGGAATGATATATCTCATAGTTCTCTTATCTATTAATTCATGTAGCTTGATTCATTGAGATGCTTCCTAGCTAAAATCTCTGAATTCATATTATGGGACATGAGAGGTTTTTCATATTGTCTAAAATATTTTTGGATCTATTTAACACCCCCCCCCCCCCCCTTTAGACATTGTTGTATCCATATTTCCATCCAACAATTGATATCAGAGCTTGGTTTTTGATCAAAGCATGGCGAATCTAAAATTTGAGGATATAGTTCATATGATCCCAGACGAGTTTTTTTAAACGTTATTGAAGCTTATGCAATTCAATGAACCTCGTGTAGTGGAAAGTGTAACACCCTAACTTATAATTATAATATTTTATTTATTTATTCGTGTGATTTATTTATTATATTGAATTTTATTATTTTCAGAGCGTAGGGGTAAATTAGTAATTTATTAATTACCAGGGTTATGAAATCTGAGAGCAGATAATTAAAATAATTTTATTTAGATTATTGCAGATGATTAGCATATTAATTTTTTGTAATAAGATAGAATAATAAAAAAAAAATTCTGATTAAATTATTATTAGAGTTAAATATTTATTTAATTTGAATATTTATTTAATTTAAATAATAATTTAATTGAATAAATAGGAGAATGGGCATTTTGTGTAAGGTTGGAAGAGGAGAGTAATTTGGCAAAAAGAGTAATTTTGAGAAATAAGACCAATATAAATTTTAAAGTGTGAGTAGAAGTTAAGTTAGAAGAATTCTAGCAGTACGTGAAAAAGAGACAGAGGAACAGAGAATAAATTTGGGGAAGAAGGGTTGGGATTGAGGAGAGGAACAATCATCTTTGTTGGAATCGTCAACCTTGTTGCAAATCTAAGGTAATGAGGGATTGTTTACTCATGGGTGATTTTATGCATGTGGATAGTGAAGGTTTCTTGCTCCAGGGATTTTGAACAACTCTGTTTGGATCGTTTGAGTTCCCAAATGCGTGCGTGATATTGAGACCTTTTTTCTATTTTCGTAAACTTGTTCTAATTTGATTAAATTGGAATTTCCCCAATTATAGAAAAACTTTAATTTTTGATTTTCATTAAAAAATAGGTTTTTGACAGAAATTTAACATTCATAACTTTTTAAAAATTGTAATTTAAAAAAAATTGTTCAATAGGGGGAAAACGCAGAAAAATTGTAGGTAGACTTAGAAGGGGATTTACCACCTTATTTGAGGCATATCTTGGATTTTGAGACTCGGATTGAGGTGTAGTTCGAAGTGTTGGAAAGATAACGCGATGATCTTTCTTTTATAGAAAATAAATTAGGTCTAGGGGCGCTACAACAGTAGCAGTTTGCTGGTTTTATACCATAGGTATAGTCAATTTCAGTCCTGCGTTGGTCATCATTGTTCAGACATAACTTGAGCTTCCTAAGTCCTTTGGGGATGTCATCGGTTTAATTAGAATGAGAGTTAAATGATCTTTTCAACTGGAAATTTTCATAATTTTCTCATTAGTATACAACTTTTGGCCCCATTTAGAAGTTAGGTGAAACATTTTGTCCAATGCGAGTACCTGTTATGGTTGTTTGATTAAACTAAATTGATTGGTGTATTAAGTTCTGTAATAAAAATCGTATTCATAAAATAGACTCTCTAAGATTTCAATAACATATTTATTACTTGATTTTGAGTCTTTTTAATATTTTAAAGCATTATTAGAATATGATGTGTGACTAGTAGAAATCATGATTTTGGGGTTGTTTGATGAGTTTAGAGTTACTATTGAGTAGTCTTGAGATGTTTAGAGATCTGAGAGTGTAATTAGTAGTTTGATATGTTTTAGAGTTGTATTTTAGTAAGGGTTATTACCATGTTGATAGTCTTACACAAGTAATAATAATAGTGAGTTACTCTTTTAATGAGATTTTGAGACATTTTGAGAATTATGCGTTTTTGAGAATTTTGAGAATTATGAATTTTTGAGACATTTTGAGCTCCCAAAGTAATTTGAGAAATTGTTAATTTTAGGTAATAATACAACTTGACCTTTTTGAGGAGAAATAATTAAAATTGTTTTAAAAACATATTTTTTAGCATAGTAATACAGAGAAGGATTACATTGAGGCCTTTATTGGCAATTTGAGTATAGTAATCCATATAGGATTACAATGATCTCCTTGAGTGGCGATTTATGCATTGAAACTCATACAGATTACAATTATAACCTGTGATTGGCGAATTATAGGTTCAAGAGAGGAATATTTTTTAGGATGTTTTGAGATTTGTGTTTTTGCGATTATGTAATATTGATGTTGTTGCATGTTTGTATTGTTCATAGCCATGCATTCATTTATTTCGAAGATAGGTAGGACTTCGGTCCAGTGATGACCTAGTTCAGAGAGGAACTATTATGGTCTCACGTCCAGAGAGGAACAAGGCTCAGAGAGGAATCGGGGGCATGGGAAAATCAGTAACACACCTCTGATTCTAGTGGTTTTGGTACCACATGCATTTGAGAAGGAGTTTGTGGCATTAACATTATATTACATTGTCATTTACTTGATTTTGTTTTGAGTGTTATTGAGATATTGTATAATTCATTATTACTATCTTGTTTTGCTAAATTTCATCGTTAATATTTATTAGATGTGTTATCACCCCCTGTTTGTTATTGTGGCATATGTACCCTTTGGGAGTACGAACAATCAAGTACAGGAGTAGTCATTTGTGTTAGAGGATGGTGTCGATACCTCTTTAGCTTTTATCATTGAATCTTAGAGGATTCACTCGAATGTGTAGCATTGGGGATGGGATGTCATTTGTTATTGTGTTATGCTTTATTTATGTTGGAGTTTTTGGTTGTTAAGACTTTTATGCCGAACTTGTTTATTTCCTCTGCTTACTTTCATATGACTATTTCGTATTTGATGTTTTTATGCTATGGGGAAGCAGACGTAACACTCTAATTATGAATTTTTATTTGGATTATTTTACTAAATATTGAGTCGGTATTAGGGTGTTATAGAAAGATCCACCAAGTTTCAAGTGTCGAAAAAAATATCAAAGATTGTAGCTCTATAAGAGTTGAAGATATCCCCATTTTTGGTCGCTAGAAAGAAGGGTCTCGTTGAAGTCTCCAATGATCATCCAAGGGTTAGTGATCCTTTGAGGAATGCTTCCAATATAACTCCAAATATTGGTATAAGTTAATGTAATAAGGACGACATAGATGGAAGTGCATGTAGTGATATGTAATCTTGTCTCTCTCTAAAGCTTGAATAATCCCTCAACGAAATTGATCAAGTAAAAGCAATATTTAAACCTTGATATACGAAATGACTTGGTGAATGCATTCATTGGATTCTCTTCTGAATCTACTTTTGAAACTACGATTTCCATCTACTCGATCATGTCTCTGTAAGACCTCATGGCATCATAACATTGCATTGCATAGCCTCAAGGATCATTGAGCATCTTGGTTCCCTTTCCCTTTGGGTGGGAATCCTTGTGAGTGGTTTGAGATTACCAAGCATGCTTGAATTGTATATCATTGCTTTTCTAATTTTGTTTACTAACCAAAATCACAAAAATATGTCACTAACATCTTGTGTTTGTAGCTTGAGCAATCACAAAGTCAAAAGCTTCAAGCAGATCATTAGGGCAAAGACATGGTCAAGAGAAGATGATAGCAAACATGGTAATGGTTCCCAAAGTTCTCATCCATCAAATATGCCTCCCTAGTACCTCAATGCATCATTTTGATCAAGCAAGTCAAAGAGTTTGAGGTCTTGCTCTTCAGAGAAACCCTAATTCATTTGTGCATCACAATGCCTTTGCTCCTGAAGCAACCTCAACCCATGATCAAATACAACCAAGGTAAGTTCTTTAACTCTTCATTACATGCATATTTGAACTTATTTGAGTGTCCTCAATCATCAATTCATCAAGGTATGAGGCATGGATTTGAGAAGTTGATCAGTCAATTCATCTGACTATTTTGAAATGCACTAAGACCTAACTTTTTATGTGTTAGTCAAATGGAGATGGTTCCAAAAGCAAAACTGATCTTAAGGACAATATGAACAACCTTAATGTTCATCAAAAATTGATTTGAAGCTTGGAATACCATCTGCCACTCCAATACATTATAGGTCATTTTGACTGAAACCCTAATTGTGGGTCAACTTCCCAAGGACATAACTCATTCATTTTTTATTATTTTTGGGTGGGATCAAATGCATTGGAAAGCTTAAGATGTCTACTTCAAATGTTATTATGAACAAAATTTCAAAATCTCAAAGGAAACACATGTGATAATGCAAGACATTATAGGTCCTTTTTGACCAAAGGCATTAAATATCCAAAAAGTCCAACTTCAAGTGCCCATAACTCTTTCATCAAAAATCCAAATGATGGAAAATGTAAGTCCATTTTGATTGTCTTGAAAAGATCTATAACTTTGATGTTGGAGGTTTTTCCATTTGAAGCTTGCATCATCAAAACAGAAGGGCTTGAAAGTTGGCCAATTTTAGAAACCTTGCCTTGACATGTTTTGCACATCACACTTTAAACTCAAATTTCATAAACTTCCACACTTAAAATGAGTTTTTGTCCAACATAACATTTGTTCCTTATACAAAGACCTTTCCAACCATTACTCACATGATCATATTTGGATTTTTTAAGTGGTCCTTTCGAAGAGATGAATTTTTAGGTACAAAGAAGGAATTCACTTGAAATCTTGGTGCATAAGCAATTGCCTTGCAATTCACACGCCCAATTCCATTTGGCTGATGCTCAGAGTTCATTTGGCATTGTTTTTGGGCCTTGTGCATGATCATGCAAGCCCATGCAATGAAGCTTCACATGCCATGCACACGGATTGCTCACACTCTCCTTTCCACTTTTTCTATAAATAGAGGCCTCATTCCCTCCATTTCACACGCCTAATTCAACCTGAAATGCTGCATAATTCTCTCCCTAACCATCACTAAAGAAGCAATTATATTTTTCTCAAAAAAAATTAGATCTCGAATTCAGCTTCATCTGGTTGTATTCTTAGATCTAATGCTTCTAGACCTTCATTATACACTTTATTGAACTTCTGTTTCGATAAAGCAAGCAAGGCGTCTTGTTGAAATCACCAGAACTCAAGCTTACATTCCAACTGGTAGTTTCTTCGATTCTCCTAATCCATTGACCTTTTGGCTTAGATTTTGTGTTGGCTGAAGTCCTCTCAATATGATGAACACCAGATTTTTCCATCTCTGATTTCTCACACTATGGAGATCTAGAGGGAAAATGGATGGTACAGGGATGATGTACATCATCCCAGCTTTCTAATGATGTTTAGATCGCACGATTTGGTTGCCTTTTGAGTTTCTGCAATTTGGCCGGAATCTGCAAGCTCACCGGAGAAGACGGTAGCTCCGGTGGCTTCATCCTCTCCAGTTTGAATCCTGGCCATGTGATCTAATTTCCAGATGCAATCAGGAGCGTTGCTTGTTATGACTTTCATTTGTTTTCCATGTGAGCGCATTGACCGTGGATCACCATAGGCGCGCGTCTTTGGAGCGTGTGATCTGCCAGATCAATTAATGAGCTCAGATCTAACACTCCACGTTTTTTGCATTTTTATTTTCTGGTTTTAATTTCTTTAATTCCAATTATTTTCAAAAATCAATATCTCTTTCATTTTTAATCCAAAAATTATGGGACCAATTGCATTATTTCCCAAATAAATTCTAGTTTCTATTTCTGATTTTTAATATTTTTTATTTTGTCATTTGATATTTTTTGTGAATTTTCTCTTTTCTGGTTATTTTTAATTCATTTTAAATAGTTTTTGATATTCAAAAACTACAAAAAATGTTTTCCTAATTTATTTGAATGATAATGGATCTATGAAAAATATTCTCATCAATTTTTGAATTGATTTGAGATTTATTTGAGATTTTAATTCAATTAGGTCATTTTTATTCATTTTTAATTGATTAAAAATAGTTTCTAACTTTTAAAAATGCTGAAATTTTTTGTCAAACTTTGTTTGACCTTGTTGAACTTAGGATAAATTACTTGGACCTTTCAAGGTTGATTTGAAGTAGTTTTGAAGTTTGACCTTTCCATTTATTTTAATTCAAGTTTATTTCAAATATTAAAAAATGCCAAAAAATAGTTTATTCATTTCTTGACATCCAATCTTCATCTCACTTCTGTTTTTGATTGTTTGACCTTGACTTTCAATGTTATTGGTCAACATATGAGGATTGGTACATTGTATTCCATTTAATGCACTTTAATTTTGTCATTTTCATTTCTCTTATCCTCTTCTCCTTCTCCTTCTACTTCTTTTCTTTTAATCAATGAGTTGAAGGTTGATAAGTTAGCATTGATTAGAGAGATTTAACCTTCCTTGATTCAAATCTAATTAATCTTGATCAATTGATCAAGTGAATGACTTTGCATTAAGGATAGGTTGTCTTTTAAATCATGCAAAAGGCTTAAACCAATACAAGATCATTTCTCTTCTTCTTTTTGGCATGGCAAGTTGTTGGGACTTGGTTCACTAATCAAGACTCCTAACTTGTGTTTGTTGCCTACATTATTATTGACCGGCCTCAGATAGTTGTGACTTCTACATAAGTCCAATTACGATTGCTTAACATAGCACTAAATTTGCCTTATGGCACACTAACTACTAACACTAACTATTGACTATTAACATTTATTTTATGTAATTTACTTTATGCCATTTACTATTCTTGCACATATTATCCATTTGATTTTCTCTTTGCTCACTTGAGAACATGTTTATGTTAATGCCATTTGCCTTTTGCTCACTTGAGCACATAATTGTGTATATATTATTGTGCTTGTGTTTTTTTGTTTCGATTGTTGTGGACCAAATGCAAAGAAATGGACTTAGTTTCTAAGATTTTCCCTATGCAAAGAAATGGAGAATTGGACTTAGATTCTAGGACCTTCCTTATGGAAAATTGGAGTAAAAGGATCTTAATGATGAAGATGGATTAGAAGGACCAAATCTCTAAACTCACTCTTGTCCATTCTTGTTTTACTTCATGGAACTTTTTATGTGTGTGCTTTTGTGCTAGGAGTTTCCATTTGAGCTTAATTGGAGGACCATTGCCATGTTCATCCAAGTGGAAGATACAAGATACATTGAGGATCTCTTATGAGACTTGTTTGATTGCTTATGCTTTGTGCTTGCTTATTCCAAAGGATGGGAGCTACTTGGATCATCAATATGATCTCAAGAGAGGAACTCCTAGTGTGGTTTCATTTCTTATCCCTCATCTTTTTGTTTTCCTTAGGACTTAGCCCTTCTTCTTCCTCTCTCCACTCTAACCCAAGCCTAAACCTTTTGTGCAAACATTTAACTATTGTTTTCAAACATTAGAAACCTAAGCCTTATGCTTTTGATTTTCAAACTTTCTTTTCATAACACTTATTTTGAATTGAACCTTTAAGTCAACTTTGACCACTTTTGTATATACTTCCAATTGGTAAATATAACCCATTTAAATTTTTTCTTGTGGTTTCAATGGCCACTCCCTTAATCAAACTTTTTCATAACCTTTAGCTATTAGGTTTGAGTTATCCTTGAGGTAGATGTAATACTCACCTATATCCTTAGTGGTGGACAATGAGTCTTCCATGCGTATTATAGGGTTAACCCCTCACTAGCGTGTTGAAGTTATCTTCACATGGTAGATTTGTGGTTTGGTTGAGTTTTCTCCCGTTGATAACAAAAGACCTTAAGGCTTTTGGACCAATCAATTCACCAACTCATTTTGAAATTTTTACCCCGGACTATGAGGTTTTGATCCTAATCTTTTTGTAAGATGGTACGTAGGCAATGGGTTTATCCATCCAAACACCAAAATGTAAATAACTTGTACATTCTCCTCTCATCTCTTCGATCATGTTTGCACACACAAATTTTTCACAAGACAACAACCTTTGCAACAAGTATGAAAAGGGCTCCCTAGGAGTACCTAGGATGTTTTGGGTGCCTAACACCTTCCCATTACATAACCAACCCCCTTACCCAGATCTCTGTTTCTCTTTTACTAGTTTTTGTTAAAACTTTTAGGTTTTTGTTCGCTTTCTAACCATTCCTTTGGATAAATAGAAGTGCGGTGGCGACTCGACTTGTATGATTTACCTTGGATTTAGTCAATATCTCTAATGGTAGCGAATACCCCGCTACAGAAAAGTGGCGACTCTGCTGGGGAATAAGAATTTGCCTAGTGGGTTTTGCCAACTTTTCATGCTTGTTGTATTGTGTTTGTTTTGTGACATATTTTTCGTGTAATTTAGGATTACTGTATTGTATGTAATGATTGATTTGCTTGATATTAATTCATTGTATGCTTGGTGATCTTTGTGAGACGAGTTCTATACCCGGACTCGAGTGCACTTAGGATAGGAGAATGGCGTAGTCTTGTTGACTTGTGTGGAGTTATTCCTTAGCAAGTTGACTTGCAAGTCCATTCACTTGGTGGAGGTCATGTTGGGATCAATAATGTCACACAAGTAAGTTGTGGTTAGACATCACTCTTTCCAATATAGACCTTAGAAGCCAAGGACCTTAGTTTACAAAGCCCATCTTGGCCTATTTTTAGGATGTAGTGCGAAAGTCGTTCAAGTGTAAGATTTGATACGATTGTTACGCGATACTACACTCATAAGAGTCTCTCTTGAGAATATTTTTGGAATACGAGTAGTCGTTTCTCCGATAATATCCGAAAGATGGGATGATTGAAGGAGAATAGCCATCCAAGGCGCAGCGGAATTTAAAAATTTCTCCATTTAGTGATCCTTACGAATGGGCATGATCAGTGATAGAATCGTTACCTCTTGTGGCGATTCAAACCTTTGGTGCAGATCTCTGATAATGATCAAAACCTTTGATACAGATCCACGGGGCGATCACGAACGTTGAACGATGGCAACGTCTCTACTCAGTCCACACGAACGGATTCATTCAATCGCAGTGCTAGCTGTTATGAATGAAGGCTTTGAGTGAGAGAAAGAGGGAAACAAAATTCCAAGTCTCTACTTGAATTTCAGTCTGAGATGAGTGACAATACTTCTACCCAAGGGGTTCTATTTATAGAACCACTTGTGTGGGCTTCAAGCTAAAAAGCCCACTTAAGTGTAGTTTGCCCATATCTCATAATATGCCAAAATCACTTAAGTATTTGGTACCTTACCATATTTCGTTTCCACTTAAGTGCACTGTACCTTACGGTGTTCCTTAGTTACTCTATTTCTCATCAATTCGTCCTTTGTGTGTGACCCTATAGGTTTTCGCGGCGTTGGCTATTATATTAAATCACGCATTTAACATAATAAACAGTGAGCGGTATCTAGCAACACATCACTGCTACCCAAGTCACGAAAATGTCATGTGATCTGACAAAACCTCCTGTGATAATAATTATGTGTATAATTACCCCTTTGCTCTTATGTCTATATTGAACACAAGGTATAGACCGTGTCACCCTTGTCCAGTTCAATATTGGGCCCATAGACATTTATCCTGTTACGCAGGATTGGCAAATTCCATCTAGGACACTCATGTCCCTCAGCATGCTTCGTGGAGTACCCATCAACTGTCTTTATGTTTATCCAGTTATGGACAACGTTGGATCAACAATAAAGCACTCGACTCTACATCTAGGATCCATAGTGGTTTCAGGTCGAAGAGTGGTATACACTATTATCACCATGAGAATAACTTATGACACTTTGCATAACTTTCTATATAGTATTCTCATAGCGGGTCAATCCGGTATAAATATTACTCCTAATATTCATACCTATGTTTAAGACTTGATAACTCTTTATCCATGATCCATGAGATGTGATCATCAGTCTACAAACATAATAGTCTTAATGCTTTAATGTTATCCCACTTCACACTAAAGCTCGACTACGGATACTTTAAGAATAGTGCCCTTATGTTTAATGTGTTCTCATGATTAAGTCACACTTAATACATTAAACGGACTATCTATTCTAGGGACTTTATTAATCAACCATAATAAAGAAAATGCCTTTAAATAATTCGATACAAGTACCAAAAGTATTGGCCTCTAGGGCTTACACCAACAATGATGACTATGGGGACCTCTTGTAGAACATGTTTAGCAGGTTTAAACCTTAGTACATTCCCTTTGGGTGGTTCTTAACCGAGACTCCATGCTCGTGACTTGCAACAAACCCTTGATTCATGGTTGATTCGTTCATATATCCTTAATATCAATGGAACTTGGGTGTTGATAAGGTGTAAACCATAATCCCCCAAAATGGATGATTGATATTAAAGATGATATGATCCATCCCCTGACCTTTGTTTGGTGTGCTTTGCTTGATCCTTGAGTGTGATTGTTGCATTCATGCACTCATTTGCATCCATATCATCAATAATGAAGAAAATTTTCAAGGAACTTAAGGGGTTTATTTGCAAAAATTTTAGACATGGAAAGACAAAGAAGGAATACCAAGAAGTACAGCTTCAGGCAACCAAATTTGAAAGAGTTAAGGAATCTGACATCCTATGTACTAGATCCTTTGGGTTTCAAAGCTCGTTTTGGGAAGCTTCTTCCTCTTCTGACTACTCAAGTGGATGAAGGGTTGATGAGTGTATTGGTGCAGTTTTATGATCCTTTGTACCGTTGCTTCACGTTTCCGGATTTCCAGCTTTTACCTACCCTTGAGGAGTATGCCTACCTTGTGGGTATACCTATTCTAGACCAGTTGTCGTTCAGTGGCTTGGAGAGTATTCCTACTTCCCAAGAGATAGATGGCGTGTTGCACATAGATGAATCTCTGGTTGGTGCTCATATGACTACCAAAGGTGGAATTCAAGGTCTCCCTTCTGAGTTCCTCATTGCTCAAGCTACTGTATATGGGAAGGCCATGAGTGAAGATGCCTTTGAAGCCATATTTGTACTTCTCATCTATGGATTGGTATTGTTCCCCAACATCGATAAGTTTATGGATATGAATGCCATTAGGATCTTCTCTACTCTTAATCCCGTTCCGACTCTGTTGGGTGATGCTTATTTCTCTTTGCATATGAGGAATGCAAAGGGTGGTGGTGCCATTGTATGTTGTTTGCCTCTGTTGTATAAGTGGTTTATTTCTCACTTACCGCAGACGGTCGCCTTCAAGGAGAACAAAGGATGTCTACGGTGGTCTACGAGACTTATGTCTCTCACTAATGATGATATCTCTTGGTACAACCGTGTGTACGATGGTGTGCAGATTATTGATTCTTGTGCTGAATTCTCCAATGTGCCTCTTCTTGGTACATGTGGTGGGATTAACTACAACCCTGTTTTGGCACGTCGTCAGCTTGGGTTCCCCCTAAATGATAAGCCTAATAACATTCTGTTAGAGGGTGTATTCTTTCAAGAGGGTAAAGATCCCCAAAACTTGAAGGGCAGAATGGTTCGCGCTTGGCGCAAGGTTCATAGGAAAGGAAGGAAAGAGTTGGGTCTTAAGAATTGTGTTGCTATGGAGCCTTATACTGCTTGGGTGAGGAAGAGAGTGTCTGAGTATCTCATGCCTTACGAGTATCCGAGACCTACACCTATGATTATGGATGGGCCTTCAACCCTCCCTAATCAAGGAGTAGAGGAGTTGAGAGACGAAGACCGTTCACGTGCTTGGATCCGTGAACGAGAGGAGTTGCTTCAGCAGAATAAGGAGAAGGATGCTTTGATAGAGTTCCTCGAGCATCAAGTTATTGATGACCCTGATGATGCATGGACTTCTCTACTTCCTCAATCTTCCAAGTTTGGGAAGAGGAAGTATGATCGACTCGCCAAAGAGAAAGCAGATATGGAAGCAGCCTACGAGAGGGAGGTGAAGAGGCTTCGCGCATCTTATCTTCCTGTGTCCCGAGCTTTAGATGATTGTTTCTAGGGATCCATAGGATGATTATTTTCCTTTTCTCTTGTATATGATTGACAATGTTGTACTTCTTTTCCCTGATATTATTTGATGAGATATTTCCATATGTAATAAATGTTTAATATTTCCAAAATTTACGAACAAAACCCTAGAGTTCCTTTGAAATAAAAAACAAATCATATGCACAAGCATTGCATGCATCATGTGCATAAGCAGGTTTTGTTCCCGGCTTCTTGTCCTATGGTCTAACTCTGTGTTCTTCATTTATTTTGAAGACAAGCTGACTCACCGGTACTACACTAGAGCCAACACTTCAAGACTGATGGATCATCTAGAGCAAGAGAACCGTGAGCTGAAAGAGGAAGTGGCTAGACTGAGTGCTTTGATGGAATCATTCCTGGCTGCCCAGAGCCAGTCTTCTCCAACGCCTTCAACTCCTCCCCAGAGGACAATCATTTCTGAGATTGTTTCCTCAACTGTGCCTGCAGCCAGTGCACACTTTGTTCCAACGGCCATGCCAGCCGGATTCCCGTGGGGGATGCCTCCCAATTTTATGCCTGAGGGTCCTGCTCCAACTTTTGCTTCTATGCCGGCATCTAGCCCGGTCTTTGCTGTTCCTCCTCCTGTTGTACATACCATGCCCAGGGTAGACGACACCATTTATCATTCTGAGCCGTCTGAAGGCCCAAATGTCTACGAGAAGATGAACGCTATGAATGATCAATTTCTCGAGCTTCGCAAGGAATTGAAAACTCTTAGAGGAAAGGATCTTTTTGGCAAGTCTACTGCCGAGCTGTGCTTGGTGCCCAATGTGAAGATCCCTGTGAAATTCAAGGTCCCTGAATTTGAAAAATACAAGGGGAATACTTGTCCTCTCAGCCACCTGGTCATGTATGCCAGGAAGATGTCAACTCAGACCGATAACGACCAGTTACTCATCCATTACTTTCAGGACAGTCTGTCCGGTGCCGCTCTGCGTTGGTATATGGGTTTAGACAGCGCGAACATCCGATCCTTCAACGACCTTGGCGAAGCCTTCGTCAAGCAGTACAAATATAACATGGATATGGCTCCTGATAGGGATCAGCTAAGGGCCATGTCCCAGAAGGATAAGGAGACATTCAAAGAGTACGCCCAGAGGTGGCGAGAGTTGGCAACACAGATTGTGCCTCCGCTAGAAGAAAAGGAAATGACCAAGATCTTTCTAAAGACCTTGAGTTCATTCTATTATAAGCGGATGATCGCTAACGCTCCTTCTGACTTCACCGAGATGGTGAATATGGGGATGCGTCTAGAAGAAGGGGTCAGAGAAGGGCATCTGACCAGAGAAGAAGGCTCTTCTTCCAAATGTTATGGGGCGTTTGCGAAGAAGAAAGATGGAGAGGCACATGCTGTGATCTCCCATATGAAATCTAGAAGACCCTCGATGAGGAGGAAGACCGTGCGTCCCGCCGGTAACCAGCATCAGGTGGCTCATATAGCACCTGTTTTCAGAGACAATCAACAATATCAGCAACATAACAACAATAGCAACCACATCCGTAATATCAACAACAACAGCAACATCCGCAACCGCAAGCCTACCAGCCTCGAAACAGTAATCAAACCAGCACGAGTTACGAGAGGAAAAAGATCACTTTTGATCCTATTCCAATAACGTACGCAGAATTATATCCCTCTTTGATAGAGAGGAAATTGATTACTCCGAGAGACCCACCGGCTATACCGGCTAACCCACAGTGGTGGTATAAGCCTGAATTGCATTGTGTTTATCATTCTGGTGCTCCCGGCCACGACGTGGATAATTGTTACCCTTTGAAGACCAAGGTTCAGGACCTTGTGAGGTGTGGCATTCTGTGTTTCGAGGACGTAGGTCCTAACGTAAAGAAGAACCCATTGCCCGAGGATGGGAAATCTGTCAACATGGTCCAGGGCTGCCCTGGCAAGTACAAAGTCAAGTATGTCAGCCATATTCGACAGTCTCTTGTTGAGATACATCGTTTGCTATGCGAGTACAGTCATTACGAGCACGACCATGATAGATTCCGAATATGCCCGGTTAACCGATTGGGTTGTCGCCAGGTACGCAAAGATATTCAGGAAATGCTGGATGAAGGAGTCATTGAGATTCTTCAGAATAGGAATGTTGACGAAGATGAGCCTGAGGTCAACGTAATTTCCCCAGTATTCCGGATGCCCGAGCCTGTTATCATTAAGTATGACGGTAGCAAGCAGAAGGCTTCTCCTACCCTGATCATTCAGCCTGCCGGTCCAGTACCGTATTCTTCTGAAAAAGCAATCCCTTTTCGTTACAATGTTGTTGTTGTAGAAGATGGAAAGGAAGTGTCCTTACCATCCTCCTCTGTTGTTAACATTGCGGATGTAAGTGGTTTGACCCGCAGCGGTCGTGTGTTTTCCGCACTTCCCAAGCCCCAGGCTAATGCTGATTTTGTTGAACGCCCGATTGGGAATGCTGTGAGCACCCCGAATCCGGCACCTGTTGCTAAGTCCTCCTCTATATTGATAACTCGTACTTCTGTTGGCCCAAGCGGCAATGTGAAAGAAGAATGTGATGAGATGCTGAGGCTCATCAAGAGAAGTGAGTACAATGTGGTAGACCAGCTGCTACAAACGCCATCCAAGATATCAGTGTTATCTTTGCTATTGAATTCAGAACCATATAGAGAGGCTCTGCAGAAAGTTTTGGATGTGGCATATGTAGATCATGATGTCACAATAGAACAGTTCGATAGCATTGTTGTAAACATTACTGTTTGTAACAATTTGAGTTTCTATGACTCTGATCTCCCTGAGGAGGGAAGAGACCACAACTTGGCTTTACACATATCTATGAATTGCAGAGACGACGCCATGTCCAATGTCCTGGTGGACACTGGGTCATCCCTGAATGTATTGCCAAAGTCCACTCTTTCAAGACTATCATATCAAGGGCATCCCATGAGGCAGAGTGGAGTAGTTGTGAAAGCTTTCGATGGGTCTCGAAAGACTGTGATTGGGGAAGTTGATCTCCCAATCAAGATTGGACCAAGTGATTTCCAAATTACCTTTCAGGTTATGGACATTCACCCATCGTACAGTTGTCTCTTAGGCAGACCATGGATTCACGAGGCGGGCGCCGTGACATCCACCCTACACCAAAAACTAAAATTTGTGAAGAACAAGAAGTTGGTGGTGGTAGGGGGAGAAAGGGCTCTCCTAGTTAGCCACTTATCTTCCTTCTCATATATAGATGCTGAGGATGAAGTTGGAACTCCTTTCCAAGCTTTATCAATAGCTAAGCCTATTGAGAAGAGAACTCCATCATTTACTTCCTATAGAGATGCGAAGTTGGACATTGAGTGTGGTGCAACTGCTGGCTTAGGAAAAATGATTGAGCTAGAAGACAATAAGTCTCGGGCTGGCATAGGCTTTTCTTCTGGGGTTTTCAATGAGAAAGGGTTGTTCAAGAGTGGAGGTTTCATCCACGCAGGTCAGGATGAAGAAGCTGCTGCTGTCTTGGAAGAAGATACAGAGGATTCTGGCAATTTCATTATCCCCGGAGGGGTCTGCAACAACTGGGTCGTTGTGGATATTCCTACAGTTATCCACAAGTCAACGTAATGATCACTTTGTTTAAAAACCCTTCTCACATGCGAAAAGGAGAAGTGATGACATTGTTGGCAACATAAATACAATGATATTTTCATTCAATAAATTCATGTTAAAATGTTTGTTTTTCCAATTATTTTCCCTTTTCGTTTTTGCATGAAATTGGTGATCACATAAAACCCTGAAAAATAGAATAAAATCAATCTTTTCATCTGCATAATGATTTGCCTTGTTTGAATTCTAAAGTTTTTCATATCCAAAATTATTATGCAGGTTGATCAAACCCATTGAACATAATGATCCAACACCATCTCCCAATTTTGAATTCCCTGTATTTGAGGCGGAAGAAAATGATGTTGAAGAGGTTCCTGACGAGATTACCCGTCTACTTGAGCATGAAGAGAAGATCATTCAGTCGCATCTTGAGAATCTGGAAACAGTCAACTTGGGGTCTGAGGATTGTGTGCGAGAAGTGAAGATTGGGGCACTCCTGGAAGAATCTGTTAAGAAGGGGTTGATCGAATTGCTATGAGAATATCTCGATGTCTTTGCATGGTCATATGAAGACATGCCAGGCCTAGATACTGATATTGTGCAACATTTCCTACCCTTGAAGCCTGAGTGCGTGCCTCTGAAGCAGAAGCTCAGAAGAACTCATTCTGATATGGCAGTAAAGATTTAAGAAGAGGTTCAGAAGCAAATTGATGCGGGGTTTCTGGTGACTTCTACATATCCTCAATGGGTGGCCAATATTGTGCCCGTGCCCAAGAAAGATGGGAAAGTCCGAATGTGTGTGGACTATAGAGACTTGAATAAAGCTAGTCCGAAAGATGATTTTCCTCTACCACATATTGATATGTTAGTAGACAATACATCTAAATTCAATGTCTTCTCATTTATGGATGGATTTTCCGGATATAATCAGATCAAAATGGCACCTGAGGATATGGAGAAGACAACATTCATCACACCTTGGGGAACATTCTGTTATCGAGTGATGCCTTTCGGTTTGAAGGATGCCGGAGTCACGTATCAACGAGCTATGACCACCTTGTTTCATGATATGATGCACAAGGAGATTGAGGTATATGTTGATGATATGATTGCAAAGTCAAGAACGGAAGTTGAACATGTAGAGCACTTGTCGAAGCTTTTCCAGCGTTTGAGAAAATATAAGCTTCGTCTGAATCCCAACAAGTGTACATTTGGAGTCCGTTCCGGCAAGTTATTGGGCTTCATTGTTAGTGAAAGAGGTATTGAGGTTGATCCTGCAAAGGTCAAAGCAATACAAGAGATGCCTGCGCCCAAAACTGAGAAGCAAGTCCGAGGTTTTCTTGGCCGCTTGAATTACATTTCTAGATTCATATCCCACATGACTGCCACATGTGCGCCAATATTCAAGCTCCTCCGGAAAGATCAGTCCCATGATTGGACCGAGGATTTCCAGAAAGCTTTCGATAGTATTAAAGAATACCTGTCCGAACCTCCGATCCTGTCTTTGCCCGTGGAAGGAAGACCTTTGATCATGTATCTGACTATTCTTGAAGACTCAATGGGTTGTGTCCTTGGTCAGCAAGACGAATCAGGGAAGAAAGAATATGTTATTTACTACCTGAGCAAGAAGTTCACTGATTGTGAGTCTCGATACTCGATGCTTGAGAAGACATGTTGTGCTTTGGCTTGGGCTGCCAAGCGCTTACGCCAGTATATGATAAATCATACAACTTGGTTGATATCCAGAATGGACCCAATCAAGTACATCTTCGAGAAGCCTGCTTTAACAGGGAGGATTGCTCGTTGGCAGATGTTGTTATCTGAGTATGATATTGAGTATCGAGCTCAGAAGGCTATTATAGGTAGTATCTTGGCTGACCATTTGGCACATCAGCCAATTGAAGATTATCAGTCAGTTCAGTATGACTTTCCAAATGAGGAGATTCTGTATTTGAAAATGAAAGATTACGATGAGCCCACACTCGATGAAGGGCCAGAGTTTGGTTCCCGATGGAGTATGGTGTTTGATGGTGCTGTAAATCAGTATGGGAATGGTATTGGGGCAGTGATTATTACTCCTCAGGGCACACATATTCCTTTTACAACAAGGCTAACTTTCAAATGCACGAATAATATGGCTGAGTATGAGGCCTGTATTATGGGATTGGAGGAATGTATTGATCTAAGGATCAAGCACCTTGACGTTTACGGTAATTCGGCCCTCGTTGTTAATCAGATTAAGGGTGAATGGGAAACGAATCAGCCTGGTCTCATTCCATATAGAGATTATGCGAGGAGGATTTCAACGTTCTTTACTGAGGTTGACTTCCATCATATTCCTCGAGATGAGAATCGGATGGCAGATGCTCTTGCTACTTTAGCTTCAATGATTATGGTCAAGTATTGGAATGAAGTTCCCAATATCACTGTGATGCGCTTGGACAGACCAGCTCATGTATTTGCAGTAAAGGAGGCGAAAGATGATAAGCCATGGTATTATGACATCAATTGTTTCCTTCAGGACCAGGTTTACCCGCCTGGGGCATCTGTGAAACATAGGAAGACTTTGAGGAGATTGTCAGGCAGTTTCTACCTCAATGGCAAAGTGCTTTATAAGATAAATTTTGACATGGTCCTGCTCAGATGCGTGGATAGACACGAAGCAGACCTGTTGATGGTTGAGGTCCATGAGGGTTCATTTGGTACTCATTCCAATGGACATGCCATGTCTAGAAATATGTTGAGAGCAGGCTACTATTGGCTGACAATGGAGTCTGACTGCTGCAAATATGTGAAGAAATGCCACAAGTGTCAGATTTACGCGGATAAGATTCATATTCCCCCGACACTTCTGAATGTGATTTCATCACCATGGCCTTTCTCCATGTGGGGAATTGACATGATTGGCATGATAGAGCCAAAAGCGTCTAATGGACACAGATTTATTCTCGTAGCAATTGATTACTTCACCAAGTGGGTTGAAGCGGCATCATATGCAAATGTGACTAGGCAGGTAGTCGTGAAGTTTATCAAGAATCAACTCATATGCCGATATGGTGTGCAAGATAAGATCATTACTGATAATGGGTCCAACTTGAACAACAAAATGATGAAAGAGTTGTGTAGTGAGTTTAAGATTGCACACCATAATTCCTCTCCTTATAGACCCAAGATGAATGGGGTTGTTGAAGCTGCTAATAAGAACATCAAGAAGATTATTCAGAAGATGGTTGTTATGTATAAAGATTGGCATGAGATGCTGCCATTTGCTTTACATGGATATCGTACATTTGTCCGCACTTCAATAGGGGCAACCCCTTTCTCTCTTGTTTATGGCATGGAGGATGTACTCCCAGTAGAGGTGGAGATCCCATCAATGAGAGTCTTGATGGAGGCCAAGGTGACTGATGCTGAATGGGTTCAGAGCCGTTATGACCAACTGAATTTGATAGAAGAGAAGAGATTAACTTCCATGTGTCATGGTCAGTTATATCAGCAGAGAATGAAGAAAGCTTTTGATAAGAAGGTCAAGCCTCGTGTGTTCCGAGAGGGTCACCTTGTGCTCAAAAAAGTCTTATCTTTCGCGCCCGATTCCAGGGGCAAGTGGACTCCAAACTATGAAAGCCCATATGTTGTTAAGAGAGCCTTTTCAGGCGGTGCTTTGATACTTACAACTATGGATGGGGAGGATTTCACTCGTCATGTGAATTCAGATGCAGTCAAGAAATACTTCGCCTAAAATAAAAACAGAATAGCTCGCTAAGTTGAAAACCCGAAAGGGCGGCTTAGGCAAAAATGAGCGTCTCGGTGGGTTGAAAACCCAAAAGGGCGATCCAGACAGAAATTAGAGACATAAAAAATGAATATCTATATCCCGCTAGATTGAGCACCTCACCCTGGGGCAATCTAGGCAAAAAATTAGGGATTTGGCAAGTAACTGCATCCTGACAAGACTTTGTTCTACAACTGTCATCTGTCAAAGATCCTCGCTCAGTCATCCTCAACCAAAGCTTCGAATACATCGAATTCAGAATTGGTGGAGAAATGGTCATTATGTTCAATGTAGCCCTTTTCCAATATATATCACCAATTTCAAACTTGTAAAGATCTATGGAGTCTTGCCATTTGCAGACTACCATCCCGTCAAATAAATTTGAGCCTGTTATCCAATTGTTTGCACTCTTATTTGTTTCTATTCAACAAATGTTTTACATGCTTTAATTGAGAAAATGTCATTGTTTTGAATAAACGAATTTTTCATAACTTGTTTTTAAGCAAAGTGAATGTTCACCATGACAAAAAGATATTTAGGAGATCCTCAGTGGTCTCCCAAGGATGGTATGATCCCCAACAGGGTAAGACATTTGTTCATATTCCTGGCATGACTGTATCTTCTTCCCCCCGGAATCCCTTATCTCCCTCTGATGGATTCCCCAATAGAGTTGCTTATGTGGCAGATTCTACCTGTGCAATATACTCTTTTCCCCAACTGTGGCTGATGATTCATCCCCTGCAGAGATTTTGTTGTTTCCTGGTATCTCTGATCCCCGGCAGATTGGATATTCTCTGGTGATTTGGCTCTCCCTTGAGGTGTAGTACTGGATGTTTGTATTCCTGCGAAACATGTTTGCGTTAGAAATGTCTGTTTGTAAGCATTCATCATACATTAACCATCACATATGTGTGCATATATTCTTCAAACATTTGGATATTCATATTGCATTGTTTTCCATATATCTTTGTTTGTTATCCCTCTGCTAGTGGATAATACTTTTTCCCAAGCAAGATGTCGGTGTCTGATCCTTCAATATATAGAGTCAGCCCCTTAAGCAGAAAGTGTTCATCTTTCCTTCCACATTCCCCACTAAGTTATATCCTCGTGGACGGCGGTTTGTTTTCGCTTCCTCCCAACACCTATATTGAGATGGGTTCCCCTATTGAGTTATATCCTCATTAGGACGAGTCTTGATTCAGGTCGCCTTTTTGGTTTGGTCCTAAATTGGCCTCTTGTGACTGTTTCTGGTGTTTCCCCGTGGTATAAATGAATAAGTGCTCATTAATCGGTAATTATTCATCTTATCCCCGGCGGAGCCTGTGGTTTTCTACCCTTGTACCGGTGGTTGTAAATCCTACTTTATCCCCTTTGCAGAGTTAACCTTGTTGCTCATCCTAGTCGGTGACGGTTACATTTTCCGTGGTTTTCTACCCCATATCTGGTAGATGTAATCCCCTCCTTGGTGGTTATCATTATCCAATATTCGATATTCATATTCCCTCCTTCTTTTGGATAATTGCTATGATTAGACAATTTATCCCCAGCGGGTCCTCTTTCATCTACCGGTTACCGGTGATGTTTGTGCTTCTTTTGATTGGTCATCATTATATACCTAGTTTTGGTATCCCGATGCCTTTCTCGTTGTCGGTCGATTTATCCTTTATTAACCCAGTAACCGGTTGTGGATAATCTTCCATGCGAGTGTATTATCTACGTTTTGACGGTAATAGATAATATATCTCATGCACTCTTTGGGCGAAGCCTTTTGTTCTTCCCCAGTTGAGTAAGATTTGTATCCCTGTTTTGGAATCGAATGTCCATCCCTTAATCGAGTTTGCTTTTTTCCCTCTTTTCTGATGATGAGTGTTTTGGGAGTATTCCCCAATTCACGTCTTGGTTGGTCACCTATTATATGCCCAGTAACCGGTATCCCTGGTGTTCCTCCCCTTCTGCTCTCTATTATGACTTTTGTCCCCTGTGGAGTCAGATTTTCCTGAGTCGAAAAATACCTTTTTAGGTCTTCCTCAGATGATTTGGTTGATTGATATCTCTCACCCTTATACCGGTCTTGGATATTCATTCTTCCTGAGCATGTTGTATCTTTCGCCCTTTTATCGGTGTTCAGATCACATGTCTCATTGAGCTTATTACCCAGTAACCGGTAAAACCTCATCTCGTTGCTCCCCCAGGAGAGTCTTTTTTTTTATATCCCCAATGAGGTCCCTTAGCGGATTATCCTCACCTGAGTCCGGATTTTTATCCGAAGTATCCATAGTGGATAATTTTTGCTGTATTGGCATATTCCCCAATACATGCATCTTCGAGTCAGCTCGGGTCTCCCCATTTATTTCTGCTCCCCAAGTTCCAAGTCTTGACCTGCTCACGCATTTTATTCCTTTTCTTATCCCCATGAGAATCCCCAGAGTTTCTGTCCCGTTGGGCGTACTACTCAGATGGATTGTCAAATCCTCCTAATCTTTTCCTCTGTGGATACATGTCTCCACAGAGTATTACCTTCTTGCATGCATACATTTGCATCATGAGGTCTCTTAGGGACCAAAATTCGTCTCTTTGTTATTATTTAAGCCCATTCTACCCCGTCGAGACAAAGATTTTAACCTTCACTTCTCCAGCTAGAATGACCTTAAATAGGGGCATCTGTAAGACCCCAATTTTTCCCCTAAGATCCCTCATGGCATCATAACATTGCATTGCATAGCCTCAAGGATCATTGAGCATTTTGGTTCCCTTTCCCTTTGGGTGGGACTCCTTGTGAGTGGTTTGAGATCACCAAGCATGCTTGAATTATATATCATTGCTTTTCTCATTTTGTTTACTAACCAAAAGCACAAAAATATGTCACTAACATCTTGTGTTTGTAGCTTGAGCAATCCCAAAGTCAAAAGCTTCAAGGAGATCATTAGGGCAAAGACATGGTCAAGAGAAGATGATAGCAAACATGGTAATGGTTCCCAAAGTTCTCATCCATCAAATATGCCTCCCTAGTACCTCAATGCATCATTTTGATCAAGCAAGTCAAAGATTTTGAGGTCTTGCTCTTCAGAGAAACCCTAATTCATCTGTGTATCACAATGCCTTTGCTCCTGAAGCAACCTCAACCCATGATCAAATACAACCAAGGGAAGTTCTTTAACTCTTCATTAGATGCATATTTGAACTTATTTGAGTGTCCTCAATCATCAATTCATCAAGGTATGAGGCATGGATTTGAGAAGTTGATCAGTCAATTCATCTAACTATTTTGAAATGCACTGAGACCTAGCTTTTTATGTGTTGGTCAAATGGAGATGGTTCCGAAAGAAAAACTGTTCTTAAGGACAATATGAACAACCTTCATGTTCATCAAAAATTGATTTGAAGCTTGGAAGACCATCTTCCATTCCAATACATTATAGGTCATTTTGACTGAAACCCTAATTGTGGGTCAACTTCCCAAGGACATAACTCATTCATTTTTTATGATTTTGAGGTGGGATCAAATTCATTAGAAAGCTTAAGATGTGTAATTCAAATGTTATTATGAACAAAATTTCAAAATCTCAAAGGAAACACGTGTGATAATGCAAGACATTATAGGTCCTTTTTGACCAAAGGCATTAAAAGTCCAAAAAGTCCAACTTCAAGTGCCCATAACTCTTTCATCAAAAATCCAAATGATGCAAAATGCAAGTCCATTTTGATTCTCTTGAAAATATCTACAACTTTTATGTTGGAGGTTTTTCCGTTTGAAGCTTGCATCATCAAAACAAAAGGGCTTGAATGTTGGTCAATTTTAGAAACCTTGCCTTGACATGTTTTGTACATCACACTTTAAACTCAAATTTCATAAACTTCCACACTTCAAATGAGTTTTTGTCCAACATAACATTTGTTCCTTATACAAAGACCTTTCCAACCATTACTCACATGATCATATTTGGATTTTTTAAGTGGTACTTTCGAAGAGATGAATTTTTAGGTACAAAGAAGGAATTCACTTGAAATCTTGGTGCATAAGCAATTGCCTTGCAATTCACACGCCCAATTCCATTTGGCTGATGCTCAGAGTTCATTTGGTATTGTTTTTGGGCCTTATGCATGATCATGCAAGCCCATGCAATGAAGCTTCACATACCATGCACACGGATTGCTCACACTCTCCTTGCCATTTTTTCTATAAATAGAGGCCTCATTCCCTCCATTTCACACGCCTAATTCAACCTGAAATGCTGCAGAATTCTCTCCCTAACCATCACTAAAGAAGCAATTGCATTTTTCTCAAAAAATTTCAGATCTCGAATTCAGCTTCATCTGGTTGTATTCTTAGATCTAATGCTTCTAGACCTTCATTATACACTTCATTGAACTTCTGTTTTGATAAAGCAAGCAAGGCATCGTGTTGAAATCACCAGAACTCAATCTTACATTCCAACTGGTATTTTCTTCGATTCTCCTAATCCATTGACCTTTTGGCTTAGATTTTGTGTTGGCTGAAGTCCTCTCAATAGAGGCATCATGTTTGTGCATTCAATTTTTGAAATCCATTAAGTTCATGATGAACACCAGATTTTTCCATCTCTGATTTCTCACACTATGGAGATCTAGAGGGAAAATGGATGGTACAGGGATGATGTACATCATCCCAGCTTTCTAATGATGTTTAGATCGCACGATTTGGTTGCCTTTTGAGTTTCTGCAATTTGGCCGGAATCTGCAAGCTCACCTGAGAAGACGGTGGCTCCGGTGGCTTCATCCTCTCCAGTTTGGATCCTGGCCGTGTGATCTAATTTCCAGATGCAATCAGGAGCATTGCTTGTTATGACTTTCATTTGTTTTCCATGTGAGCGCATTGATCGTGGATCACCATAGGCGCGCGTCTTTGGAGCGTGTGATCTGCCAACTCAATTAATGAGCTCAGATCTAACGCTCCACGTTTTTTTGCATTTTTATTTTCTGGTTTTAATTTCTTTAATTCCAATTATTTTCAAAAATAAATATATCTTTCATTTTTAATCCAAAAATTATGGGACCAATTGCATTATTTCCCAAATAAATTCTAGTTTCTATTTCTGATTTTTAATATTTTTTATTTTGTCATTTGATATTTTTTGTGAATTTTCTCTTTTCTGGTTATTTTTAATTCATTTTAAATAGTTTTTGATATTCAAAAAATACAAAAATGTTTTCCTAACCTATTTGAATGGTAATGGATCTATGAAAAATATTCTCATCAATTTTTGAATTAATTTGAGATTTATTTGAGATTTTAATTCAATTAGGTCATTTTTATTCATTTTTAATTGATTAAAAATAGTTTCTGACTTTTAAAAATGCTGAAATTTTTTGTCAAACTTTGTTTGACCTTGTTGAACTTAGGATAAATTACTTGGACCTTTCAAGGTTGATTTGAAGTAGTTTTGAAGTTTGACCTTTCCATTTATTTTAATTCAAGTTTATTTTAAATATTAAAAAATGCCAAAAAATAGTTTATTCATTTCTTGACATCCAATCTTCATTTCACTTTTGTTTTTGATTGTTTGACCTTGACTTTCAATGTTATTGGTCAACATATGAGGATTGGTACATTGTATTCAATTTAATGCACTTTAATTTTGTCATTTTCATTTCTCTTATCCATCTTCTCCTTCTCCTTCTACTTCTTTTCTTTTGATCAATGAGTTGAAGGTTGATAAGTTAGCATTGATTAGGGAGATTTAACCTTCCTTGATTCAAATCTAATTCATCTTGATCAATTGATCAAGTGAATGGCTTTGCATTAAGGATAGGTTGTCTTTTAAATCATGCAAAAGGCTTAAACCAATACAAGATCATTTCTCTTCTTATTTTTGGCATGGCAAGTTGTTGGGACTTGGTTCACTAATCAAGACTCCTAACTTGTGTTTGTTGCCTACATTATTACTGACCGACCTCAGATAGTTGTGACTTCTACATAAGTCCAATTACGATTGCTTAACATAGCGCTAAAGTTGCCTTATGGCACACTAACTACTAACACTAACTATTGACTATTAACATTTATTTTATGCAATTTACTTTATGCCATTTACTATTCTTGCACATATTATCCATTTGATTTTCTCTTTGCTCACTTGAGCACATGTTTATGTTAATGTCATTTGCCTTTTGCTCAGTTGAGCACATAATTGTGTATATATTATTGTGCTTGTGTTTTTTTGTTTTGATTGTTGTGGACCAAATGCAAAGAAATGGACTTAGTTTCTAGGACTTTCCCTATGCAAAGAAATGGAGAATTGGACTTAGATTCTAGGACTTTCCTTATGCAAAATTGGAGTAAATGGACCTTAATGATGAAGATTGATTAGAAGGACCAAATCTCTAAACTCACTCTTGTCCATTCTTGTTTTACTTCATGGAACTTTTTATGTGTGTGCTTTTGTGCTAGGAGTTTCCATTTGAGCTTAATTGGAGGACCATTGCCATGTTCATCCAAGTGGAAGATACAAGATATATTGAGGATCTCTTATGAGACTTGTTTGATTGCTTATGCTTTGTGCTTGCTTATTCCAAAGGATGGGAGCTACTTGGATCATCAATATGATCTCAAGAGAGGAACTCCTAGTGTGGTTTCATTTCTTATCCCTCATCTTTTTGTTTTCTTTAGGACTTATCCCTTCTTCTTCCTCTCTCCAATCTAACCTAAGCCAAAACTTTTTGTGCAAACATTTAACTATTGTTTTCAAACATTAGAAACCTAAGCCTTATGCTTTTGATTTTCAAACTTTCTTTTCATAACACTTATTTTGAATTGAACCTTTAAGTAAACTCTGACCACTTTTGTATATACTTGAAATTGGTAAATATAACCCATTTAAAATTTTTTTTGTGGTTTCAATGGCCACTCCCTTAATCAAACTTTTTCATAACCTTTAGCTATTAGGTTTGAGTTATCCTTGAGGTAGATGTAATACTCACCTATATCCTTAGTGATGGACAATGAGTCTTTCATGCTTATTATAGGGTTAACCCCTCACTAGCATGTTGAAGCTATCCTCACATGGTGGATTTGTGGTTTGGTTGAGTTTTCTCTCGTTGATAACAAAAGACCTAAAGGCTTTTGGACCAATCAATTCACCAACTCATTTTGAAATTTTTACCCCGAACTACGAGGTTTTGATCCTAATATTTTTGTAAGATGGTACGTAGGCAATGGGTTTATCCATCCAAACACCAAAATGTAAATAACTTGTACATTCTCCTCTCATCTCTTCGATCATGTTTGCACAAACAAATTTTTCACAAGACAACAACCTTGCAACAAGTATGAAAAGGGCTCCCTAGGAGTACCTAGGATGTTTTGGGTGCCTAACACCTTCCCATTACATAACCAACCCCCTTACCCAGATCTCCGTTTCTCTTTTACTAGTTTTTGTTAAAACTTTTAGGTTTTTGTTCGCTTTCTAACCATTCCTTTGGATAAATATCTCTAATGGTAACGAATACCCCGCTACAGTCTCTTATGAAGTGCACGTGAATGTCAATGTGTTTTGTCCATACGTGATACATTTGATAATTTTCCAAGTGAATAGAAATTTGACCTTCATAGTGTATATTTACACATTCTTGACTGATCCATAACTCCGTAATCATGCCTCTCAACCATATGACTTTATTGACCCCTTCAACAAGGGAAAATATTTAATTTTGAGTAGTAGATAGTGTGGCCATTGATTATTAATTTTCCTTCTAGTTTATAGTTTTTCCAAACAACATAAACACAAAACACGATAGAAATTTTCTAGCGTCAATGTTACTTAGATAGTATACATCTATAAAACCCTCAAAAATATCTTCCTCTTGAGTTGTCTTTGTGTACTTTAAACAACACTTTAACAAATTATTTAATACTTAACATCCATTTAAAAGCTTCTCGATGAAATTAACTGTTAATCGTCATAAACCAACTTTACTATGCTAAATGGTAGACTAATTTTGGTCTACTACAAACCATACCATACATTATGCGTTCAACAATACCTATATACATATTACTCAAAATCATCTTTTTTTTGTCGTTTTGAGGATATTACATTATCAAAAGCTTCATATGATAACCTAAAGGACTCTTAAAGGTTTTAACATCTTACATTCTAAATTGCTACACTAGTTTCATCAATTAACCAGATCGAGATAAGAATAATTCACTCATCTTGCAGTTTCTCATGATACTCATTCATACAACCATCTTAACTTCACTAAGATCTTTCATTTCAAATTATTCATTAAAAATCTTCTTAAACTTAGTATTGTCTTCCTTGCTAGAGTTTTTCATCAATATATTATCAACCTACAAAATAAGGTAGAGAGTGACTTTTTTATTCCTTTTCAATATGTATACAAAATTTCTAAAATTTCTTCTCATATAATCATGTTGAAGAAGAAATTCATTAAACCAACGATGTCACTTCCTTGAGATTTAATTTAACTCGTACAAAGATTTATTTAATATACTCGAGTCTCATTTTCAATCTCACTAGTAGGAACCTTAACCTCAAACTAGATCTTATCCATCATAGTTTTTTATTATTTCACTTAAAGGTATTTGCACTTCATCCTCATACGGGTCTCATTAAAAGTAATATCTCTACTTAAGATAAATTTTGATCCTCCAAGTTCCACTTTCCACAACTTGTAACCATTCATAACTTTTATATAACAAACGAAGAGACACACCATGACCCTAGCATCAAGCTTGTCCTACTTAATATGCACATACTTCAAAGCTTTGAAGACCTTTAAATTAGAGTAATATATCAGTTTCTCACTTTAAACGTGTCTTGAAGTTTATTCTCATGGATGGACATATGTTGATCAAGTAAGTTGATGTAGCAACAACTTCACCCTAGTAAATTTTTAGTAACTCAACTCGCAACAATATGCACCTTGCCTTCTTCAAAATGGTCATATCCATATGTTTAACTAGATTGTTTTGTTGAGGTGTGGCAGAAACAATTTTATGCCTCTTGATACATTATTTCTTGCAAAACCCATTAAATTTTCCTAAAACAAACTCTAGGTCATTGTCAGTATCAATACTTTCAACTTAGATCCTAAGTGATTTCATATAAGAGTACGATATTCTTTGAATTTTTCAAAAGTGTCACTTTTATTCAATATGTAAACTCATATTCTTCTAGAGAAAGCATCAATAATAGTGAGAAAATATAGGTCACCCGGTGAGTTGCCACCATTGTCAGACATCATAAATCATAGTGAACATACTCAAATGATCTACTAAAATTATGAAAACCATTCTCAAACTTCACCTTGTGTTATTTTCGTAGTATACAATGATCATCAAATTATAGTATATTCAATTTCTCAATTTCTAGCAAATCTTGTTTAACTAGCTCAACCAAACTTTTTTCACTGACGAGCCTTAATTTCAAATGTTATAACTTGGTTTTTTCATGAAATTCATAACTAGCTAATGATGTTTGACTAATAATAGTGAAACCATCTAAAATATATTACCCACACATTTTAGACCCTTTTTAGTCATGATTAATGAACCATGAAAAGTTTTACCCCACATTCAATGCAATAGCATAAATCGTCGAAAATGCTTATGGATAATAAATTTTACAAGAGTTTGAGAACATACCTCACATTGCGTAGAAGGAACTGACAGTTATCGAATATTTTAAGTTTAATCGTACTAATACCCCGATATTTTTAGGCTTCAGTATTACCGAGTTAATCAACTCCATTTTCTTTTGCCTCTAAAATTTCAAAGTATTCTCTCATTTGACACATGTGATAAGAGCATCTTGAGTCTATGACCCAACTACTTTCTATCTCCAATCATGTCACCATTAACACTTCATCACACTAATAACCATCCTCATTTGAGGAAACTATAATTTAAATAGAATCATCACTGCTTCTCTCGAGACAATCCTTCTTGAAGTGGTTGGTTTTGTGACAAGTGAAGCATTTAAACTTCGAGTTATCAAAAATATAGGTTTTTTACTCTGAATTGGATTTTACCATTTTGGTTTCCTCTACTATCACTCATTTCTCTTGACACACTCAAGCCTTTGAGCTAACCTTTAAATATTTTATCATTGAAAGCTCCTTGGACCCAGAGACGTTTGGACTTCATCCAATGTGATAGTAACTTCCTTTCTATGAAAAGGGGTATCCTTGAAATGCTCAAAGGATTTTGTTTAATGAGCTTAACAATAGTAGATACGTATACATATCATCAATCTCCGCCATAATATTTTGCAAGTCATCAACGATTTAGCAAAATTCTGCGAATTGCTCCACAATGGAATTATTCTCCACCATACATAAATAATATAGTTGTTACTTCAAACACAATATGTGAGTCAATGACTTTATCATATAAAATGATTCAAGCTTGACCCACATTTTAGTTGTGGTCTTATCTCTCGCGACTTCCTTAGGAACTTTATCCTTAAGACACGAGATAATGACACTTCTGACATTATTTACCATTTTGGTCTTCTCTTCATGTGTTAGGATTGTAAGCATGGATGTATCTCACTTCAATGTTTTGCATATTTTTTTGAATTAAGATTGCTTGTATATTCAATTTTCATAACCCAAAAGTGTTATTTCCGTAAAACTTCTTGAAATCTCATTTAGAACTCATGGTGTTTCACTTGTAAACTAAATTCATTTGTCCCACTGTGGGCGTCACTTGTTGTGAATAAATTGATATAATGAGTTCTTTCGCACAAGGACCTACTGATACACGAAACAGTGGGGGAAAAAACACAAGATGAAGAATAAACGATGAAAAAAGACATAATTTATTTATTCAGTTTGATCAAATCGATCTACTCAGGGGGAGGGCATAACTCTCTTATCCTCTATACTTAAAAAGTTAATACAAGAGATTACAAGATGAGTTAAAAGAAAATAGTCTTCAATCATATTTTCTACCCAAGTATTTTTCAATCTCTCCAACTCTCATTATATGAACCAGATAAACCCAAGGTAAATTGTTTCTCAATTCCTTTAGATATCCCAAAGGTCTTCAATTTTTAGGATAATGAATCCTAAGAATTCATTCTGTCTCTCTAAGTTTCTCTCACTGAAATTTCACCACATTCAAGTTCATACTTAAAAAGGGGAAGAAAATGCATTTTATAGGTGTCTGAAACATGCGTTGTGTTTCCCTGAAGTATGTAATGTAAGTGTCACACGTTATTGTCATATTGATAGTTGTGTATGTCACTCTTTGACCCCAAACCACCATGGTCGGTGTTGAACACTTTAGTGTCGTCAAACATTGTCTGTAATAAGACAATTATAAAGTCGATAAATTGGATACTCAAGAGTCATGGGGCGTGACATGAGTGACCTAGAATAGATTTGTCTTCTACATATGCAAGAGTGATATCTACAAGACCGATATCTACAAGACCATTGGTCGACTATGATTGTAAATGCATGATCATGTTGCAATGAGTCAATATGAAATATTCAGTTTGTTTGTTTTTATAAGTATATTATGGTGTCAAATAGTATAATCGAACTATACATGGGTGACACAAAATATGTTTTGTGTTGAATAAAAATATAAGGGCAAAAGTTTATATATGTAATCATTAGCACAAAACAAGTTATATCATTTCACATGAAACTCTCGTCAATTGAATAGCAGTGATGTGTTTCATTGTAAGAAATTATTCTTTATACTCTTATAATTAGAAAAACATAAAGCTACTATGCATATAAGTCTTTATATTAAAGTGATAGTCACTTATTTCCTTATTCTCAAAACCCAGCCGTACTAAGATTTTAAGATTCAAAATTTGTGTTATATCTAAAACTTTTGTTCGTACACCACTAGCACTAAAGGTAGCAAAATCTAGTTGCAAACTTCGTTTGTTGGTTTAAGTAGAGGAGTGTAGTTTTTTGCGCGTTCTTGATCAATCAATATGTTTCGATAATAAGATATTTTACATTCCAAGTAATCATATGATCTCTAACTCATAACTGATGATCATTTGTAAAGATCTATATTTAAAAATGTTTTTTTTATTAGTTTATTTGCAGCGTTTATCACAATCTCCCTTCAAATTTGATATATTATAACTTTATAATTAAGTTGGAAGTTTAAATTATTTATACATCTATAATTAAGTTGCAAACTTCCGGATCTGATCTCAATTGAAAAGAAAAACAAACATCATATGTAGTAAATAGAGGGATAAAAATTGGAAGAGAAAATACTATGATGCATACCTCTACAAGTCCACCATGAACAACTTCTACTGAAAGGAAGGTGCGTGTTCAATCATCGTTAACAAAAACCTCCCAGTTGTTAAAGTCAATCCAATAACTGCTTCAAAATGGCAAGTTAAAGGCAACAATCAGGTAAGAGGTTGATAAAAATATTTTGTTCCATTTTTCATAACTGAACAAAATAAGAATAAAAATTGACTGTTGTTGAGTTTGAAGTTTGTTTCTTAGCATTGAGACCACTGAGTCAATTTGATGTACTCGTAATGGAACAGTTCTTCCCAAACTTATGTGAAACTCTCGTCCTAATGCAACTTGTTCGAGTTTCTCATCATTTCTGCAGAGAATGTTAAGTGGGACATCAACATCAACAACATGAAGACTTGGTTCCTGAGATGAGATTTTCTTCAAGAAAGCAACTAGTTCTTTTTCGATGGAGATGAAATATTAACTGAAACAAAACAATTGCAGTTTGAGTCTTAAAGTCACTGCACCTTAAAGCTTGAACACTTTTGAACATATTTTATAGAATTATTCGAGTCAAGTGATATGAAGAAACATGGATGTACAAGTATGACATCAAAAGTTAAATAGTCTTGCAAGATGTGGCTAAACATGACCTAAACTTTTGGAGAGACAAAACCTTTCGAATCAATTAACTTCGAGAATATCCCATTGAACATCAACAAATTCATTGCATGAAAATCTCAACAAGGTGTATCTTTAAATTTAAGAGTATCAAATTATGTATTTCTGGATCATTATAAGTATTGACAGCAACAAGTAATTAGGTACTCAACTCCTTTGTTCTTAAGCTGAAGCACTTTGATAAAGGTGATATAAAATGCTATAGGGGTGGAAATTATGTATTTCTCAGATCATTATAAGTATTGACAGCAACAAGTATTTATCCATCTTCGAAATATTCAATCCTATGGGTGTGTTGACATCCCACACGGACTATAAGTATATGCTAAGTAGTCCTCATGAGGTTTGGGCATTCATAATCCCTTGAGCATGCTTTTAGGAATAAGTTAGGCCGAAACTCAAATTCTAAGATAAGTTATGCAAGTACATTTTGTTTGTTCTTTTGCCTAAATTCAAGAACTTTCATTTAATACAAGGGACATTCAAATGTTATTGACATTGAGAAGCGGTGCTTGAATTGAAATAGAATACTTGGGGACAAAACCCTTACCACCATATTATTACTTGAAATGATTTGATGCCCCAGCCATCTCTAGGAATTTGTCTCACTAACACCAACTAACTAACTCCAGTTTCTCAAATATGTCTGTGTTTGGGCGTCTGTTTTTCAAATATATGTTTGAATGAACTTAACTATCCAAATTGATTTTGTTAAAGTTGAGGTTGATGTGAAGTGATTTGTACTTGAATGTTTGTACTCTAAAAACAGATTTGATGCAAAACTACTTGACGTTTCAACCTAACACAAAAGTTACTTTTTATCAATTCTAGTAACACCAAGGTCTAAAGGTAAAATTAATTTGACTTGGGAACATCCAAACATAACCAAAAAGGATTAAAATCAAGTTTGTGATTAAAAACCCACATTTACCTCACAAATGTGAACTAAAACATGCAATAAATATCTTAACAGGAATTTAAAATTCCAAAGAACAATTGCAGGCCAACTTGAGATCACCCGAACCTACTTATAAATGAAAATAAACATTCATGTCACCAAGAAAGAAACAGCGGTTGATAATTAAATCATGTCGGACCATATATTTAAGACAAACCTAATGGGTAATTTTGTGACTAAGTTAAATGCATACATACAGGTCTTCCAATACTCAGGTAAATCTTAATGCATGCCATGATTATATGCAATGCATAGACAAAAATGCATGATAAATTAAATCAACCACTGTATGAAAGAACAGAAAAGTGTTTTCAAAGACTAAGATAATGTTAACTTACTTGGTATATATACATGTAAGGCATAGTTACCATCAACATGAGGGAAGCTCCTAACTTTATTTGTCTGATGTATCTGCATATCTTGAGGCCCTTCACCATCACAAAAATGAATATTCATCATCAAGAGGCACTAATCATATGCAACTACCACATAAATAAGAGCTAATGCAAAAAACATCAAATATAAGAATGAAAAGTTTATAAATTCTAAAAATCACGAGGTGAGTGCAAAATGAGAAATATTATTTGGACTGTGATGATTTTACTAGACCTAGAAGGAATAGCCCAAAAGGATACAAGCCAAATCAGTTACATCAATACTAGGCGAGCACCCAGCATTGGGTCACAAGTTGCCCAAACAGCATGACAAGTTCCCCTATAGGGCATGGGCCTGGGCCTGGCCCTCCAAACGGAACCACATTTCTCTCCTGATTCAACTAATGGGGTACGTGGCATACGCAAAATCAGTCAAGTGAAGGGGAAAAAACACCTCCACAACTACATGAAGAATCCAGTCTTCCCACTCCGGCATTTTTGACCGAAAGAGGGGGAAACCGCTCAAGCCCAAGGAGTCTCCTATGTATACCCCGCTTCCAAAAGGGGAAGGAGGATAACAAAATTTTCTCAGAAACACACATAAAACACACATAGTAGCTCTTCACTACCTTTACGTGGGTGAGCTCTCAACGAACCACAAACCCTAAACCTCATACAGCCCTACACAACTATGGATTGTCAAGTACACTATTATTTTCTAATTAATAATCTATAAACCTATCAACAAGAAACATATTTTAATTCTCTTTTCTCCTTAATGTAACATGTAATAAAATCAACTTAAAACTAACCATACCGAGAAAATTTGGAGGATTAAGGAGTGCAATTGGAGGTGGTGGCAAGGGTTGGACACATACTTCAGAAAACGGTTCCCGAACGTCTGTTGATCGGGTTGGCAACAGCGCTTGTCCTTCTGAGTAAGCTAAAGATGGATTTGAAGGTGAAGATTCAGAGTCTGAATCTGAATCAGAAGATCCATCACCATAACAAGCTACTAATGCCTCCATTTTTCAGTCTGCACTGCATAACATAGCTAGTCTGAACCTGAAACTGAAATAACATTACAGTATTATCATTAAACAAATAAACACTCAAAAAATTACTAAATTCTCAACAGTAATATGTTTGTGTTCGTGCACGTGAGCAAGGTCTGATACCAAGATTTATAAAAAAAGTTAACCGCAGCCAATTGCGGCGCGGTTGTGGCGGAAAGAGGGGAACGGGATGCCGCTACAGTGATGTTAGGTGCAGCGTGCATCGCTGTTGCGGAGTTTTGCGTCGGGTGAAGTGAAGTTCATTGGGAAAAAGATATGGATAGAGAAGCATGAAGAATCACAGTAGATGGAATTAAATTAAAAAAAAACGGACCTGTGGCTTTGTCGAGTTACAGAGGCTGCGGCATATTTTGCTTAGGTTAAAAGAAAAATAAGAACTTAAACTTTGCAAAGTGATCAAATAAGAATAATAGAGTAATAAGGAGTACCAAGTAGTGTTGTATACTCAACTTTTTAATTGTCACAATGTCTTTTATGTGTTTCAACTTTGATAGTATGTTAATGAACTTCACATATGATTTACTTTGATGATTAAGTTTGAAATGTTGCCTATACAAATTGAGTATTGAAAGCTCAACAAACTATACAAGGAAAGAAAATTTCATTGATGAAGATTACAAATGGTAATATGCATGAGTAATATGTTCATATTAGATAAAATTTGAGGACGAAATTTCTTAGTGATAGAATAAATGTAAACTCCTAATTATTTTTTACATGTTAATAATCATATTTAAGTAGGATAACACGCTTATGCCAAAAATATCAGAATGTGGGAATTCAAGAATGAGTGGTGTGACATGTGGGACAACAGAGATTCACATGTGCAAATGAGGTTCATAAGTGAAGTGCAAAGTTGTTTTGCTTGCCGTATGGGTGAGGTAACGTATTTGCGGTGATACGAAGAACATGACTAATATGTAAGCTAAATTCATTATATTTTGATGATTTACTAAATTCTTTAGCTGGTATTTTTTTAGTCTTTTCTACTTCCTAGAGTTTTGTCCTTCATTCATCCAAATACATTGAATTTATCACTGACTCTAGATAAATACATGCACGTAGAAGTCTAAGGGAGTGGTTTTAAGATGTGTTGGACTATCCTCTTATTTGAACTGACTTAAATGAATGTGGGTTAGGAACTAATTTGTGTGTAAGTCTTTGTTATTTATTCATCATAGCAACTAATTTGTATGTAAGTCTTTGTTATTTATTCAACAAAGAGAATTAAGTCATTATTCATTGTGTGAGAGACAAAAAGCTAGAGAGAAAATATTATTCCTGCGGCTCTATTTCAGCACAGATCGGGCCTACAAGATCAGAGTTTTCTCACAATCCAACAGTCTGATCGTCTTGATTTTTGGTCACAGAGTTCAGTATTAATAGAGGTACATTTTGAACGATGGAAATCAGATTTCGAGTTTTCTAGACTCGTCCGTCGAATGGTTTTCTGAGGTACAGTTTTTGTGGTTGTTTCGCTTGATTGTATCTCTTGTTTTTTGTTGTATTCCGAGATTGATTGTAAGTTTTGAGTATGTTGATGTATGCCTCTAACACTAGTTAGATGGAATCTTGATTGTACCCATTGTTTGATTATAGTGGAGATTTAAGTGGCCTATTGGTTCCATGGTTTTTTACTCCTATTTAACGGAGGTTTTTCCACTCTAAAATTATGTTGTGTTGTTTGGTGTATTTTGTCGATTGTCTCTAAGTTTCATTTGATATTTGGGAGAGATTTTGTTATCGAATTATTTTGTTGGATTATGGATTTTCTCCCAACAAATGGTATCTAGAGTTGTGGTTTGATTTGTGTAAAGTTGGAGACTAACATATCTAGGATGGTGAGTTTGAATGGATCCAACTATAATGTTTGGAAAGGGGAGATGAAAGATTTTCTTTATGTTAAAGGTTTTTACTTGTCAGTTTTCTCTAGTGAAAAACTCGATGGAAGAACGATGAAGAATAAGCTTTGTTGCATAGACAAGTTTGTGATTACATTCGTCAATGGATGGATGATAATGTTTTGAATCATCTGAGCTCGGTGACTCATGCTCGCTCTCTTTGGACCAAACTTGAGGAGTTGTATGCAAGAAAGAAGGGGAATAATAAGTTGCTCTTGTTCAAGCAATTGATATTATTGAGGTATAGTAATGGTTCACCAATGACTGGTCACTTAAACACTTTCCAATGGATTTTAAATCAATTGTCGGCAATGAATCTTACTTGTGATGATAAAATTCAAGGTTTGTGGTTTCTTGGTACTTTACCTAATTCTTGGGAGACTTTTAGGACATCCTTGCCTAACTCCACTCTGCATGGTATCATCTCAATGGACTTGGCTAAAAGTAGTGTGTTGAATGAGGAGTTGAGGCGTAAGTCACAAGGTTCTTCTTCAGATTCCGAGGTTTTGGTTACTAAATCGAAGGGGATACATTAAAGTAGAGGTTTAAGTAATTATGGGACATCACGTGGTAAATCACAAGGATTCTCTAATAGATTCTCTAATATTGAGTGTCATCATTACGGTGAAATGGGACACATAAAATGGTATTTCCATAATTTGGAAAGGGAAAACAAGAAGAAGCGCTACAACAATGACAAAAAAGAAGGTAACAATAATTAAGATGTTGTTATTGTGGATGATTTCTTTGTTATTTGTGATAGTTGTGTAGAGAATGTCAATCTATCATGTGATGATTGATTGGATGGTTGATAGTGGTGCTTGTACTCATGCAAGCTCGAGATGTGATTTTTTTTCAACTTACGAGACCGGTGACTTTGGGGTTGTTCATATGGGAAATAATGGGAAAACTAATTGAAGGTAGAGAAAAACAAGAATGGGGATTTGAATTGTTTTCACAATAATAAAAAACTTTTGTAACACCACACACACGAAAGTAAATGTTAACAACAAAAGAAATTTATCCTGGTTCGCTTGAAATCAAAGCTACTCTAGACCACCCGGCCAAGGTGATTTCTCCTTCAACAAGGACTTAATCCAATAATCTCAAAAGATTACAACAATGTTTAAGAGTTTAGCAATCTCTTAGCCCTCTCAAGTCTACATACTTCACAAGTCACTTGAGGAAAATCAATAACTATAAAGAAATACAAATGTTTGTTAGAGCTTCTAGAGAAGCAGTATGAACACAATTAAGAATAGTGATCAATGATGACACTATGAGCATTAACTCATGCGTGATTACTGAATTTTACAATAAAAGATATTGAGTATATAGATTGAAGTGTATGTTGAATTCTTTTGTAATTGCTTCGTATATTAGTATGATGATGATAAGGCCTTTATATAGAGCTTGGAGATGATACCATTAGAGAAATAATTAATGGAGATATCTTGCCAATTATGGGACTTTAATGACATGAAATTTCTTGTCCGTTCCATAACAGTCTTGAAGTATAATCCATATTGTCCTTATATAGATCTGTACCATACTTAGAATACTTCTTGATTAAGTTTCAGATTTTGATGAGCCTGATGATTTGTTGAGCGTGAATTAGAGTGAACGGAATTTAGAGTCTTTGAGTAGAGCTTGTATTCTTCAAATAGTTGTTTTTTAGTAGTCTTCAGTGTCAACTTGGCTGATCTTCAGATAGGGTGTCTTCTGATATTGACATCAGAGTCTTCAGATGTAAAATCTTCAGAGTCTTCAGATGTAAAGTCTTCAGAGTCTTCAAATGTAAAGTACAACGACAACTTCTGTATGTAGTTCTTTCAGAAGAGTTCCTGTTTGGAGTCAGATATGATTTCTTCATTTCTGGATCAGTTCTTTTGGACTTCGTTAGTTATCAGATATGTTTTTATCAAATTCATTTTGTAAGACCCCAATTTTGACCCTAAGATCCCTCATGCAATTCCATCATAAGCATTAGCATTGGGATCATGCCTTGGTATCCTCTTTACCCCTCCTTCATTGGGTTTGTTTTGGGGAGAGATCACCAAGCACTTTGTGATTATATCATACTTGTATTTTATAATTTCACTAACCAAAATACAAAAAATATGTCTTTGTATCTATCTAACTCTTTTTGTAGGTAGGGACATGATATCCTTGACTCATTGAGCACATCTAGGGTTTGAGACCCTCATGAACAAAGAGCACAATCAAGAATTGATTCAAGAGTGGGTATGAGAATCATATATGAGTCCCAATTGCTTCTACATGTTATATTGATCAAGTTTGCTTCAAGAGTTTGAGGGTGATTTGCCTTGGAAACCCTAGTTTGACTAGGTATCTTGAGTAACTTCTCCAACAAGCTATCTTATCAATTGATCAAATTTCTCAAGGTACACTACAAAATTCATCATCTTATGAATATATGATCTACCATGAGGCAATAAAGTCAAGAGAATTGGAATTTAGCAAGTTGGTTGATGGTGGTTGGCCAGATGAATTCATCTGATCAAAACTAGGTCTCCCTAGACCCTATCTCCTACAATTTTCACCAAATGAAAAGGATTCCAAGAGAAAACATACTATAAATGATGTTATAAACAACTTTAATGTTGAGACCTGGAGTTAGTTTTGCTTAGAAAATCATTTTCTATGTTGAAACATTATAAGTCATTTTGTCTAAACCCTAATTTGAAAGTCAACTTCCCAAGGCCATAACTTACTCAATTTTTATGATATGAAATATTTCCAAGTTGAACAATCAAATCCAATGGGTATAATTCAACTTTGATGTTTGGAGTGGGATCAAATTAGAATTCTTTGCACATGTGATATGAGGCTACATTATAGATCACTTTTGACCTATACCATTGATCAAGTGATTTTGGTGACCATTTTGACCTATACCAAACTTCAAAAATGCATAAATCTATCATTTCAAATCCAAATTACATGAAATTGGTGACAATTTTGAAGGTCTTTGAGAGAGCTAAAACTTTTATGAAGACACGTTTCTCATTTGAAGTTCCCATAAAAAGTTAAGCAAGGTGGAATATTGAGACATATGGCTTGACACTTAGAAAATTTTCAATATGTCAAATTTTTCCAAACTTCCACCTCAAATATCTCCAAGTTCCAAGCTCCTAATGAAAACGTTTTCAACATCAAACTTGTTCCTCTTGATCTCACCTTTCCAAAGAGCTAAAATTCATGCATTTTGGATGAGAAATGCATAGGTTGCGCATGGCTTAAACAGGCTGGTATCATGTGTCATGGATCAAACTTCAAACAACAATGTGCAATGGCCTTGCAATCCAATCCACTTCCAATGCATCTGAACTTCATTATGGACCTTTGAACAATCATTTGATGGGCCTATGCACACCCATGCAGCTGCTAACATCACTTTGTGAATTTTGGAAACTTGAATGGAGTGTGCAATTAACACTTGAATTCTCTATAAATTGAAGCTCAATTGCACATAATAAACACACACACTGCGCAAGCTTTGATTCCCCACAGAAAACCTTTCATACCAAGGATAAACCTGAGAAATTCTTTTGAATTTGAGCTTGAATCTCCACTATTTTGGAATTTAATTCTCCAGGAGTCCTTTGATTCTAAGCCATTCCATTCCTCTTCTGCAAACAATTGGAGTGAAGCAAAGTGCGGTTCAGATCAAGATCTAACAAGCTCAGACCTCCATTGAAGGTACTTTGCAGAAAACTTTATCTCTTCGATTCTCCTTGTTTCTTGCTCAATTCTCTTGATTATTGTGTTGGCTGAAGTCCTACCAATGTAAGGGAGGTGTTTGAGTTGTTTTGACGATGAATCGAAGCAACTCAGATCATGAACCTCATTTGTCAATTCCACATATCTCTCAATATAGTTGGAATTGGAAGAAATGGAGGTGATATTCGTGCTCAGTGATGTTTTCTCTTTCAAATCATGTCCCTCTTTGAAATTTTGGTGATGGTTGATGATGACCAGTCCGGCGAAGCTTCCCGGAGAAGACAACCGGGGCTCTGGCTTCGGTGATGAGTTGTCTCAAGTCTAGACCGTGTGATCCTTGCTCCGCGTTATAATTTCAGTCATTCCTTTTGATTAACAAGTTTTCCACGCAGTTGACTAGTGCATTGGTGGAACGCGCGTTGTGGATCATCAGATCTGCCACCTCAATTAATGAGGGAGATCTGATGGTCCACCTATTTTTGCAAATTTCTGATTTTTCTTTTTATTTCATTTTCTTCAATAATTCATATTAAATCCAATATTGCTCCAATATAGTCCACCTCTTAATTGATTTTTTTATTTGTTTTTAATTGTTTAAAAATATTTTTAAGTGTCCAAAAATTATGAACTTTTTTATCCAAGGTCCTTTGACCTTGTTTGACCTATGATCAATCACATGACCATTTATTTGGTGTTTTGATGTGATTTTAGGATTTGGACAAAATATATTCAAATTTAATGCATTATTTTAATATTTTTAATTGAATAAATGCCATTCTAATTGTGTTGACCATTTGGATTGACTTATTTGAGTTTCTCATTTGTTGTTGGGCCTTGGTCAAGGTTGATTTGACTTTGTCAAGTTAATATTATTGGATTTAGGGGATTGATGGAATGTACATTCCATCTCCCAAAATGAATGAATAATATTAATTTTGTAAAAGTCCTCCTTTGACAAATTTGTGATCTCATTCATCCCTTTCCCTCTTCATCTAATTCCCCTTCTTCATTCATTCATTTCAATTGGCCAATGACATCTCTAAATCCTAATGCTAGTTGATTGAAAGATTAACATGAGTATGGATGAGATTAGGCCACACCTTTGCATATTTTTTGTGTGTGGTATGTTTAATGAGGTTAGTTTTTAATACTATGTCTCAAACATGCATTAACACCAAAAGTTTATTGCCCGACCTCAAATAGTTGTGACTTCTACATAAGTCAAATTATGATTGCTTAACACACACTAAATTTGTGACATGGAAGGCATAAGCATTCTAGTTAGTGAGATTGTAAGTCTCCCCTTTTCCATGGTATTGTGTGGAAACTTGGCCTTCTTTGCTTCCTTTGGAAGATGTTTTGGTTCAAGGATCCATGCTTGTGGCAAGTGGGTTGAGTGTTCTCCAAAGAATGTCTTAACATCAGAAAAGCAAAACAAAACTAACTATTAACTTACTAACCATTAACTTTACTTCCAAGCTTTTACTTTTAATGCAATTTACTTTTTATTGTTCTATTATTAGTTGTCATTGTACATATCATTCTAATTGTTTATGTTTATGCAATTTTCACTTTGTCCACTTGGACCATATTGTGTGATATACTTTGTTGTTTTTGTTTGTTTGATTGGTCTTTGACCATTAATGCACATAATAATAACAAAAACCCTAAAAGACAATTTGAGTGGACTGTTGTTTTGATCTCCCCAATTGGACTTAGAATTTAGGCAACATTCCTTTACTAATGGACTTGGCCAGTGCCAATTTGTTGAAGACCAAGAACTTGCAAGTTTGAATTCATCTGATACACCATTCAAGATCTCTCCAGTTCATCTACACCATTGATCATTGTTAAGCTATTATGTTGAACCTGTGACTTGTGGATTTCATCTGCTACATGGGCTATTTTGAAGAAGATCATTGGAGTGGATAAGCTTGGATTAGGCCATCTTTATTTGATGCCTTTCCTCTTCAAGATTGATTTAGTTGTGCATTTATGTGTTGCTTGATTCTAAAAAGTCCAAGGGAATTTTAGGTTTCTATTGACATACTTGTCTATTGGATTGCTCCCATTTGGTCAGATCTTTTCAACTTTGAACTTTTAAATTTCTTGTATCTAGGGTAGTCTCTTCATCTTCTCCCCATTTCTTTAATTTCAAAATCTCTCCCTCCACTTTCAAAACCTTGTTTGTGTGAACTATTTTTGTTCTAAACTTTGACCACTTTTACAAAAAGGTAGAAACTTTGGCCTTATGCCATTGCATTTTTAAACTCATTTTCTTAACTCAAATTTGTAAATAAACTTAACTATATTTGACTTAAACTTTCAAAAATCCAAAAAGAACTAAATCATTCAAACCATTTTAGGCCTTTGTGCCTTTCAAACTTAAATTTTGTTAAAACCAACACACTCATTTTGAAATTTCTAGCACGAACTACGAGGTTTTGATCCCTCATTTATATGTTGGTAGGCACGAGACCGAAGGTCTTGTCAAACACAAAAGTATAATTAAGAAATTATTTTCTCATCCCCTCATTTTATTTGTTTGTAAACATCACTTTGTCCAAAATACATATGCACACAAAAAGGGCTCCTTAGGAGTACCTAGGACACTTTGGGTGCTAACACCTTCCCTCTGTGTAACCAACCCCCTTACCTGTCATCTCTGACTTTTATTAGTTTTTATTTGAAAACTTCTTACTACCTGGGTTTTGTTCGCATTTTTTCCCTTTTCCCTTGGAAACAATAAAATCGCGGTGGCGACTCTTGTTAATTGATCTCTAGCTTGTCAATAGCTTGATGATCATGAATTTCCCTCTACAGAAATTAAGTGGAGACTCTGCTGGGGACTAGTCTCCAGTGGGTTTAGCCTACTTTTTATCTGAATATATTTGTATATATGTGATGTTTGTATATATGTATGGGTGATATAATATGGTTGTTGTGCTTGGTGATCTCTGAGTGGTGAGATAAGTTCTAACCTGAACTTGAGTGCAATTAAGATAGGAGGATGGTATAGTCATGTTCGACTTGTGTGGAGTAGTCCTTAACAAGTTGGCTTGAGATCCATCTGCTCAGTGGAGACTCCTTTGGATTTGGGAATGTCACACAAGTATTTGTGGTTAGGCATGACTATTTCTAATTGGGTCTGAGAAGCGGAGGACCTTCGAACACCTAACCCATCTTGGCCTATTTAGGAAGTAGTGCAGAAACTGTTCAAGTGTAGACTTGATAACAGTTGTTACGCGATACTACACTCAGACGAGTTTCTCTTGAGAATATTATGGGTCGATGAGTCAGTCATCTTAACCTTTAATATCCGATAGATGGAATTAAGACTCTGGGAAATTTTTAAAACATGATCTACATGTTTTATCGTTAGTTCACTCCTTTGGGATGGTTCTTACCCAGACTCCATGCTCGTGACTTGCAACAAACCCTTGATTCTTGGTTGATCCGATCAAGTCTTGTCAATATCAATGGAACTTGGGTGTTGATAAGGTGAAAACCATAATCCACCAAAATGGATGATTGATCTTGACAATGACTTGGTTCATCCCTTGACCTTTGTTTTTCTTGTGTGTGATCCCTTACTTGTGATTGTTGCATTCATACATCTCATGTGCATCATAACATACATCACACAAAATTTCAAGGAACTAAGGTATCATTTGCAAATATTTTCAGACCGTGGATTGTGGACGAAGGAACACTAAGAAGTACAGTTTCAGATGTCTAGACTTGAAAAAGTTAAGGAAGCTAACATCTTTTGTAATAGATCTCTTGGACTTCAAACAACGTCATGGGAAGCTTCTGTCCATCTTGTCTGATGATGTAGTTGAAGGACTCTTGAGTGTATTGGTGCAGTTCTATGATCCTCTCTACCATTGTTTCACTTTCCCAGATTTTCAGCTTGTGCCTACCTTGGAGGAGTATTCTCATCTTTTGGGGATACCCATTACTAGTAGAGTACCTTTTAGTGGATTGGAGGAGATTCCCCGGTCTAGTATTATTGCTGAAGCTCTTCACTTGAAGAAGTCTGAGATAAAGGCTCATTGGGTGAAGAAAGGAGGTTTATTTGGGTTGCCATATGTTTTCCTCATCAAGGAAGCTACCACTTTTGCTCAAGCTGGTAGTGTGGACTCTTTTGAAGCTATCTTTGTGTTGCTCATTTATGGATTAGCTTTGTTCCCTAACATTGACGGTTTTGTTGATGTTAACGCCATTAGACTTTTCTTGATTGGGAATCTTGTGCCTACTTTGTTGGGTGATATGTATTTCTCTTTTCATCTAAGGAATTCTAAGGGTGGTGGAACTATCGTCTGTTGCATTCCTCTTCTGTACAAGTGGTTTATTTCCCACTTGCCTCAGACGCCTGCTTTTGTGGAGAACAAACAATGTCTAAGGTGGTCTCAGAGACTTATGTCTCTACTGATGATGATATAGTTTGGTATGATCTATCCTTAAGCAGTTTGGAGATTATTGATAGTTGTGGTGAATTCTCTAATGTGCCTCTCATTGGTACACAAGGAGGAATTAACTACAACCCTGCTTTGGCTCGTCGTCAACTTGGGTTCCCCTTGAGAGAAAAACCTAATAACACTTTGTTAGAAGGTCTTTTCTATCAAGAGGGTAAAGATCCCCAACATTTGAAGCAGAAGCTTGTGCATGCTTTGCATAATGTGCATAGGAAAGGAAGGTCCGAGCTTGGTCCGTGCAATTGTGTAGCTTTGGAAGCTTACACTCTTTGGGTGAAGAAGAGAGCTTTGGAATTGAAGATGCCTTATCCTTGTGAGAGACCTATGTCTATGGTTGTGGCTGAGCCATTAACTCTCCCTAACCAAGATGTAGAGGAGTTGGAAGACGTGCTCATCAAGATGAAGCAAGAGAAAGATGTGTGGGAAGAGCGTTTCCATGCTTTGAGCAAAAAGCATGAAGAGTTGCTATTGGAGTCTAAGGACAAAGACGCACTGATTGAGCTACTTGAAGACCGAGTGACAAAGAGACAGAGAGAGCCAGAGGTTTCATCTTCTAGAATACCTCGGCCTTCCATTGCTTGGAAGAAGATTGTTGACCAGCTTGTCCTCGAGAAGACTCAGATGAAGGCTTCTTTTGAGACCGAGATCCGTTGCATTCGAAGGAAGTACGCGCCTTCAGCGAGATCTTCTGACGCTGTTGTTAGGGATCCTTAGGATGACTAGTCTCCTTTTCTCTTGTATCTTTTATTTTGGTTTCTGAAATTGTACTCAGAGTAATCCTTCCAATTTATATAAATGAAAAGAGATTTTTGGTCATATCAAAATTATTGCAATTGCCATTTCAATTTTTATATATTTGCAAATGATATAGTAAGTTCCTTGGAAATAAAAATAATCAAGCATTGCATTTCATGCATCATTTACATAAGCAGGTTTTAGCCAGGTGTCTGATTGGTGTTCTTTTGTGCTTTAGTCAAGCTGACTCACCGGTACAACACTCGAGCCAATCATTCAAAGATTATGGAACACCTTGAGCAAGAGAACTTGAAAGAAGAGATTGCTTGATTGACTGCCATGATGGAGTCAGTTCTTGCTGCCCATAGCCAAGCTTCTCGAACGCCTGCAACTCCTCCCGCGAGGACTGTCATTTCTGAAGTAGTTATCTCTACAGTGCTTGCTGCCACCGCCCACTTCTCTCCGAATCTGCCTGCTGGATTCCCTTGGGGGAATGCCACCTAATTTTGTGCCAGAGGGTTTCGCTCCCACTTTTGCTTCCATGCCGGCATCTAGCCCAGTCATGTCTGTGCCACCTCCCGTTGTGCACACTTTTCCGCATATAGAAGACACCATCTTTCATTCTGAGCCATCTGAGGGCCCGGACGTTTATGAGAAGATGGATGAGATGAAGGATCAATTCCTTGAGCTGTGCAAGGAACTGAAAACATTGGGAGGCAAAGATCTGTTTGGGAAGAGTGTTGTTGAACTGTGCTTAGTGCCCAATGTCAAGACCCCAGTCAAATTCAAAGTGCCTGACTTTGAGAAGTATAAGGAAAAACTCGTGTCCACGCAGTCATCTTGTGATGTATGTCTGCAAGATGTCATCCCAGACATATATTGATCAATTGTTGATTCACTATTTCCAAGATAGCCTGACAGGTGTTGCGCTCCGTTGGTATATGGGGCTAGATAGTGCAAGCATCCGCACTTTCAATGATCTAGGAGAGGCTTTTGTGAAACAGTACAAATACAACATGGATATGGCGCCAGATAGGGACCAGCTGAGGTCCATGTCTCAGAAAGACAATGAGACATTCATAGAGTACGCCCAGTGTTGGAGGGAGTTGGCTACCCAGATTACTCCTCCTTTAGAGGAGAAGGAGATGACAAAGATCTTTCTCAAAACCCTGAGTTCATTTTATTATGAACGCATGATCGCCAGTTCCCCTAGTGATTTTACCGAAATGGTAAATATGGGGATGAGACTTGAAGAAGGGGTCCGTGAAGGACGATTGTTGAAAGAAGAGGCGTTAACTAGCAAGAAGTATGGGAGCAATTTTAGCAAGAGGAAGGAAAATGAAACAAATGCAGTAAGTAGTGGGAGGCAGAGGAGGCCTCAAGCAAGAAGGAATTTACCACCCCGTCAACATCATCATCATCAAGTATCCTCTATTATTCCAGTGTTTTCAAATCAGTCAACAATACCAATTCAACAACAACAATAACAACATCAGTATCAAAATCAACGTCAACAACAATAACCGCAACAAAGAACAAACACCTACAACAACAACAATTCCAACAACAGTCCTCACCAACAACAGAACTTTGAGAGGAAGAAGGTCTCTTTCCAACTGATTCCTATGTCGTACGCATAATTGTACCCATCTTTAGTCCTTAAGAATTTGATCCAACCGAGGAATCCGCCACAGATTCCAGAACCACTTCCATGGTGGTAGAAACCTGAACTTCATTGTGCTTTTCACCAGGGTGCACCTGGGCACGATATTGAGAACTTCTATCCGTTGAAATATGAAGTGCAAAAGCCTATGAAGAGTGGCATGGTGTCTTTTGAAGACCGCGCGCCTAATGTGAAAGCTAATCCCTTACCCGCTCATGGGAATACCTTAGTGAATATGGTGGACGGTTGTCCAGGTGAATATAATGTTTTTGATGTGCGTTTCATTAGTGGATCCTTGGTGCAGATACACAAGGACATCTGTATGGTGAGTGAATGTGAACATGGTCACGAAGGTTGTGATATTTGTAGTGTGAACCCAAGGGGGTGCATTATGGTGAAAAGGGACATCCAGCGCCTGATGGATGAAGGCATGATCCAGATTTGTCAATCCCGTCATGAAGATGACGATGTTAATGTCATTGTTCCCATTTTTAAGCAACCAGAGCGGTTGGTGATGCAATATGATAGCAGCAAGAACGCCAGCAATAGATCAGTTTCACCGTTGGTAATACGTTTGGCGGGTCCAGTCCCGTATGCATCTGATAAAGTTGTACCGTATCAATACAATGCTACGATGATTGAGAAAGGTCAAGAGGTCTCGTTGCCTACGACCAGTTCAGTAGTAAGCATTGTAGATGTTATGAAGGTGACCCGTAGTGCTCGAGTTTTTGGGCCAGTTGTCCCCGAGAGTAAGGAAGAATTGATTGTTGGTAAGAAGGCGGAGGTGCCTAGTATAGATCCTGTTAGAGATAAGTCTGGTGAATCCAGCAATTTGAAAGCAAATAGAATGATGATGGGGTACTCTGGCTGATCAAGAGGAGTGAAATCAAAGTGGTTGAGCAATTGCTTCAGACTCCCTCAAAGATTTCTGTGTTGTCTCTGCTTTTAAACTTTGAAGCGCACAGAGAAGCACTCAGAGAGTTCTCGAACAGGCATACATGGAGCAAGATGTTAATGTGGCTCAATTTGATCACATTGTAGCTAACATCACTTCATGCAACAATTTGAGTTTTTGTGATGAAGAACTCCCTGAGGAGGGAAGAAATATCAATCTAGATTTGCATATTTCGATGAATTGCAAGGAAGATGCTTTGTCAAACGTGCTAGTTGATACTGGGTCGTCACTCAATGTGCTTCCAAAGTCAACATTGTCAAAGTTATCTTATCAAGTGGCTCCCATGAGGTACAGTGGAGTAATTGTCAAAGCCTTTGATGGCTCACGCAAAACAGTCATTGGAGAAGTGGACCTTCTAGTCAAGATAGGTCCGAGTGATTTTCAAATTACTTTCCAGGTAATGGATATTCACCCGACCTACAATTGTTTATTGGGAAGGCCATGGATTCATGAAGCAGGAGTTCACGTTTGTCAAGAATGGCAAGTTGGTGATTGTGGGAGGTGAGAAAGCGTTGTTGGTCAGCAATCTGTCATCTTTTCCATATGTGAAAGCTGAGGATGAGGTTGGGACGTCATTCCAAGCTTTGTCTATTGCTGCTGAGAAGAGAGTTGGGGCACCTATGTCCTCCCTGAAAGATGCGCAGAAGATTGTTGAAGAAGGTCTTGTTGATCAGTGGGGGCGCATGGTAGAGATCGTTGAGAAGAAAGGAAGAACTGGTTTAGGGTTCCAGAAGGGCTCGTCAACTGTTAGATTATAAGAGATGCAACTAAGCTTCCGTAGCGGAGGGTTCATACATGGGAATGAACAACACTTAGCTGTCGTGCTAGAGGACAATGAAGAGGAAGATTGCACCAACTTTGTGATGCATGGACAGACATGCAACAATTGGGCTGCTGTTGATATTCCTGTTATTTTGCATCGATCTAAGTATTGCTTTTTATATTTTAAAATCCTTCTCCTATGCCTAAGGGAGAAGTGAACATTGTTGGGCATTTTAAAATTGATCATCAATAAAATTAATTCTATTCATCCACATCTTTGATGTTTATTTTTACTTTTTGCTTTACTCTGAAAATGGTAATCACAAAAAAACATAAATAAACGATATAATTACCCATCTGCATAATATTTGGTCACAAATTAATTTCTCTAAAATCAAAATATCAAATCATTATGCAGGTTGGTTCCTAACCCCATTGAATACAATGATCCTTCTCCTTCTCCAAATTTTCAATTCCCCGTGTTTGAGGCCGAGGAGGAAAGTGACGTAGAAGTAAGTGATGAATTGTCTCGTCTTCTTGAGCAAGATGAGAAGATTATTCAGCCGTTTGAAGAACATATTGAGCTTGTCAACTTGGGTTCTGAGGATGATGTGAAGGAAGTCAAGATTGGGTCTCGACTGTGTCCAGATGCCAAGAAGGGGTTGGTTGATCTTCCTCAAGAGTATTCAGATGTGTTTGCTTGGTCCTATCAAGACATGCCTGGGTTGGATTCTGATATTGTGGAGCATAGATTGTCATTGAAGCCAGAATGCCCGCCAGTCAAGCAAAAGTTGAGAAGAACGCATCCTGATATGGCTGTGAAGATCAACAAGGAAGTTCATAAGCAGATTGATGTCGGTTTCCTTGTAACTGATGAGTATCCGCAATGGGTGGCCAATATTGTGCCTGTGCCGAAGAAAGATGGAAAAGTCCGCATGTGTGTTGACTACAGAGATTTGAATAAAGCCAGTCCGAAAGATGATTTCCCTCTGCCACACATTGATATGTTGGTAGACAATACTGTTAAATTCAAAGTCTTTTCGTTTATGGATGGATTTTCCGAATATAATCAAATCAAGATGGCACCCGAGGATATGGAGAAGACCATATTCATTACACCCTGGGGAACATTCTGTTATAGAGTGATGCCTTTTGGTTTAAACAATGCTGGTGCAACTTACTAGAGAGCAATGACTACTCTTTTTCATGATATGATGCATAAAGAGATTGAAGTTTATGTCGATGACATGATTGCTAAATCAATTGATGAAGAGGAACATGTTGAGCATTTATTGAAGCTATTCCAGCGTTTGAGGAAGTATAAACTCCGCTTGAATCCCAATAAGTGTACTTTTGGTGGGCTTTATTGTCAGTGAGAAGGGTATTGAAGTTGGTCCTGCCAAGGTCAAAGCAATACAAGAGATGCCCGCGCCCAAAACTGAGAAGCAAGTCAGAGGTTTTCTCGGCCACTTGAATTTTATTTACAGATTCATTTACCACATGACTGCCACATGTGCGCCTATATTCAAGCTTCTTCAGAAGGATCAGTCTTGTGATTGGACCGAAGACTGCCAGAAAGCTTTTGATAGTATCAAGGAATATTTGCTTGAACCTCCAATTTTGTCTCCACCTGTTGAAGGAAGACCATTGATCATGTATTTGACTGTGCTAGAAGATAGTATGGGTTGTGTTCTTGGTCAGCAAGATGAGACTGTGAAGAAGGAATTTCCAATTTACTACCTCAGTAAGAAGTTCACCGATTGTGAGACTCGGTATTCTATGCTTGAGAAGACTTGTTGCGCATTGGCTTGGGCTGCTAATCGTCTGCGTCAATATATGTTGAATCATACCACTTGGTTGATATCCAAAATGGATCTAATCAAGTATATTTTTGAGAAGTCTGCTTTAACTGGGAGAATTGCCCGTTGGCAGATGTTGTTATCAGAGTATGATATTGAGTATCGATCTCAAAAAGTAATCAAAGGTAGTATCTTGGTTGACCATTTGGCTCACCAACCTATTGAAGATTATCAGTCAGTGCAGTATGATTTTCCTGATGAAGAGATTTTGTACTTGAAAATGTAAGATTGTGATGAACCAATGCTAGAAGAAGGGCCAGAACCTGGTTCTCGTTGGGGCATGGTATTTGATGGAGCTATTAATCAATATGGAAATGGCATTGAGGCAGTGATTATTACTCCTCAAGGCACGTATCTACCATTTACAGCTAGATTGACTTTCAAGTGTACAAATAACATGGCAGAATATGAAGCTTGCATTATGGGGCTTGAAGAGGCCATGAATCTCAGAATCAAATATTTGGATGTCTTCGGTGATTCAACTTTGGTAGTGAATCAAATCAAAGGAGAATGGGAGACAAATCAACCCAGTTTAATACCATATAGAGATTATGCGAGGAGAATTTCAACTTTCTTTACAAAGGTTGAGTTTCATCATATCCCTCGAGATGAAAATCGGATGGCAGATGCTCTTGCAACGTTGGCATCGATGATTGTGGTAAAGTATTAGAATGAAGTTCCCAATTTATCTGTGATGCGTCTTGATATGCCAGCTCATGTGTTCACTGTTGAAGAGATCAAAGATGAGAAACCGTGGTATTACGATATCAAGTGTTTCCTCCAAAGTCAGATTTACCAGCCTGGGGCATCTTTGAAAGATAAGAAGACTTTGAGAAGATTAGCCGGTAACTTCTACTTGAATGGTGATGTACTGTACAAGAGAAACTTCGACATGGTTTTGCTCAGATGCGTGGATAGATACGAAGCAGACTTGTTGATGACCGAAGTGCATGAAGGTTCCTTTGGTACTCATTCCAATGGACATGCAATGGCGAAGAAGATGTTGCGAGCAGGTTACTATTGGCTGACAATGGAATCTGACTGTTGTAAGTTTATGAAGAAATGCCACAAATGTCAAATCTATGCTGATAAGATTCATGTTCCTCCGACACTATTGAATGTTATCTCTTCCCCATGGCCCTTCTCCATGTGGGGAATTGATATGATTGGGATGATTGAGCCTAAAGCTTCGAATGGACATCGTTTCATTGTAGTGGCAATTGACTACTTCACAAATTGGGTTGAAGAGGCATCATATGCAAATGTGATCAAGAAAGTTGTGGTAAGGTTTATCAAGAATCAGATTATATGCCGTTATGGTGTGCCAAGTAAGATCATTACTGATAATGGATCGAACTTGAATAACAATATGGTGGAAGCTCTTTGCAAAGACTTCAAGATTGTACATCATAACTCTTCTCCCTATAGACCCAAGATGAATGGGGTTGTTGAAGCTGCGAACAAGAACATCAAGAAGATTATCCAGAAGATGGTTGTCACATACAAGGATTGGAATGAAATGCTCCCGTTTGCTTTGCATGGGTATCGTACATCTGTCTGCACTTCAACATGGGCAACCCCTTTCTCTCTTGTGTATGGTATGGAAGCAGTGCTCCCTGTAGAGGTTGAGATTCCTTCATTACGTGTGCTCATGGAAGCCAAGTTGACTGAAGCTGAATGGTGTAAGACCAGGTTTGACCAGTTGAACTTGATTTAAGACAAGAAATTGACTGCCATGTGTCATGGTCAGTTGTATCAGCAGAAGATGAAGAAAGCTTTTGATAAGAAGGTCAAACCTAGAGTGTTCAGAGAAGGTGACCTTGTGCTCAAGAAGAGTTTTATGTTCAAGCCAGATTCCAGAGGAAAATGGACTCCTAATTCTGAAGGCCCATATGTTGTTAAGAGAGCCTTTTCAGGAGGTGCATTGATTCTTACAACTATGGATGGTGAAGAGTTCACTCGTCTTGTGAATGCAGATGCAGTCAAGAAATACTTCGCCTAAAAAGAAAAGAACAACTCGCTAAGTTGAAAACCCGATAGGGCGGCTTAGGCAAAAATGAGCGTCTCGGTGGATTGAAAACCTGAAAGGGCGATCCAGGTAAAAGTTTGAGACATAAAAACAGAAAATAATTTCGCGATAAGTTGAGTACTCCACCTTGGGGCAACTTATGCCAAAATTAGGGATTATGGCAAGTAACTGCATTCTGCTGATCTTCAGTGATTTTTGAAGACTTGTTTGAGCACAAAGGTTGACATCGGTTCATCTCCAGCAGCAGTTAAAAACACAGTGGATATCAAGCTTTGGTAGAAGGATTAAGGATCATTTGTATTCAATGTAACCCATTTTCCATGAAAATTACCATTTTCAACTTTGTGAAATCTATGGAGTCTTGTCATATACAGACTACCATTCTATAAATAAAGTTGAGCTTTTATCCAATTGTTTCTACTCTTATTTACTTCAGCCAATAGTTTTAAATTTTATTATGATCATTTTGAAATTAAATTTTTAAATCAAAAATCAAATTTTCTTAAATATATAAACGCAAAAAAACTTTTCCAAAGCAAATAACAGTAATATCAACAGCATTTCAGTGAAACGCAAGTCCTTAAGTGCGGAGCATCCGAGGTTCCCCAAGCAGTAACTCTTCGGGTATCTCTAGGCATCAGTGTTGATTCGTGTCCTCAGTAGAGTGTTGTTGTCCTCAGCTAGTAGATTCAGTTCCCCGGTGGAGTGTTTGTTCCTCAGTGGAATTTCTTTTATGTTCCCCAGCTGAGTTGATTGATTCAAATCCCCCGAGGCGTGTCCTTGTCCCCAATAGAGTTTCGGCCTTCCCAACGGAGTTCATATTTCTTCAGCAGGTAGATTGTCATCAGTAGATGTTTGATCTCTCCCAAGTAGATCGCCTTGGTATCTCCACCAATCGTTGTATCTTTGCTCCCAATCAGAGTTCCCTCCTGGTTTCTGAGCAACCTTTCGATTCTTCCCCAGTAGGGTTGTCTCTCATTTTATGATGATGACTTAAAATTCCCTACAATTGGATGTGTTTTCTCCTCAACAAATCTCCTCCTTCCCCAGCAAGGGTTGGGCCTTTGGGATGTTGATCTCTCTATTCTCCAGCAGTAGTCCCCATATTTTGTGGATTGATCGAGGATTGTACCGGTGGTTCAAATTCTTTGCGACACCTCTATATCCTTCGTGATCGTTTTGTCAGCATAATCACCATACATATACATATACATTCATATAATTTCATGATTTTGCATATCCTACATATTTGATTGGTTTGAGACTTTCATTCTCTGTTATGGTGGTACTTTATCCCCAATACCAAATCTGGTGTCTATCCTCCTTCAATTGTAGAGTGTCAGACCCTAAGCAGAAAAGACTTTAACCTTTCTCTGTTTCACCACTGAGTTTGTTTCCTCGTGGATGATTGTTATTTCAGTTTCCCCTCTGGCAAATTTTCCGGATGAAATTACTCCCCTTGAGTTATGTCCTCATTGGGCTGAGTCTTGATTGACCGTTTCAAATTACTTTCCAGGTAATGGATATTCACCCGACCTACAGTTGTTTATTGGGAAGGCCATGGATTCATGAAGCAGGAGCTGTTACTTCCATTCTGCATCAGAAGCTCAAGTTTGTCAAGAATGGCAAGTTAGTGATTGTGGGAGGTGAGAAAGCGCTGTTGGTCAGCAATCTGTCATCTTTTCCATATGTGGAAGCTGAGGATGAGGTTGGGACACCGTTCCAAGCTTTGTCTATTGCTGCTGAGAAGAGAGTTGGGGCACCTATGTCCTCTCTGAAAGATGCGCAGAAGATTGTTGAAGAAGGTCTTGTTGATCAGTGGGGGCGCGTGGTAGAGGTCGCTGAGAACAAAGGAAGAACTGGTTTGGGGTTCCAAAAGGGCTCGTCAACCGTTAGATTATAAGAGATGCAACTAAGATTCCGTAGCGGAGGGTTCATACATGGGAATGAACAACACTTAGCTGCCGTGCTAGAGGATAATGAGGAGGAAGACTGCACCAACTTTGTGACGCATGGACAGCCATGCAACAATTGGACTGCTGTTGATATTCCAGTTATTTTGCATCGATCTAAGTAATTGCTTTTTATATTTTAAAATCCTTCTCCTATGCCTAAGGGAGAAGTGGACATTGTTGGGCATTTTAAAATTGATCATCAATAGAATTAATTCTATTCATCCACATCTTTGATGTTTATTTTTACTTTTTGCTTTACTCTGAAAATGGTAATCACAAAAAAACATAAATAAACAATATAATTGTCCATCTGCATAATATTTGGTCACAAATTCATTTCTCTAAAATCAAAATATCAAATCATTATGCAGGTTGGTTCCTAACCCCATTGAATACAATGATCCTTCTCCTTCTCCAAATTTTGAATTCCCTGTGTTTGAGGCCGAGGAGGAAAGTGATGTAGAAGTAAGTGATGAATTGTCTCATCTTCTTGAGAAAGATGAGAAGATTATTCAGCCGTTTGAAGAACAGATTGAGCTTGTCAACTTGGGTTCTGAGGATGATGTGAAGGAAGTCAAGATCGGGTCTCGACTGTGTCGAGATGCTAAGAAGGGGTTGATTGATCTTCTTCAAGAGTATTTAGATGTGTTTGCTTGGTCCTATCAAGACATGCCTGGGTTGGATTCTGATATTGTGGAGTATAGATTGCCGTTGAAGCCAGAATGCCCACCAGTCAAGAAAAAGTTGAGAAAAACGCATCCTGATATGGCTGTGAAGATCAAAGAGGAAGTTCAGAAGCAGATTGATGTCGGTTTCCTTGTAACTGATGAGTATCCGCAATGGGTGGCCAATATTGTGCATGTGCCGAAGAAAGATGGAAAAGTCCGCATGTGTGTTGACTACAGAGATTTGAATAAAGCCAGTCCGAAAGATGATTTCCCTCTGCCACACATTGATATGTTGGTAGACAATACTGTTAAATTCAAAGTCTTTTCGTTTATGGATGGATTTTCCGGATATAATCAAATCAAGATGGCACCCGAGGATATGGAGAAGACCATATTCATTACACCCTGGGGAACATTTTGTTATAGAGTGATGCCTTTCGTTTTAAACAATGCTGGTGCAACTTACCAGAGAGCAATGTCTACTCTTTTTCATGATATGATGCATAAAGAGATTGAAGTTTATGTCGATGACATGATTGCTAAATCAATTGATGAAGAGGAACATGTTGAGCATTTGTTGAAGCTATTCCAGCGTTTGGGGAAGTATAAACTCCGCTTGAATCCCAATAAGTGTACTTTTGGTGGGCTTTATTGTCAGTGAGAAGGGTATTGAAGTTGATCCTGCCAAGGTCAAAGCAATACAAGAGATGCCTGTGCCCAAAACTGAGAAGCAAGTCAGAGGTTTTCTCGGCCATTTGAATTATATTTATAGATTCATTTCCCACATGACTGCCACATGTTCTTTTGCCTAAATTCAAGAACTTTCATTTAATACAAGGGACATTCAAATGTTATTGACATTGAGAAGCGGTGCTTGAATTGAAATAGAATACTTGGGGACAAAACCCTTACCACCATATTATTACTTGAAATGATTTGATGCCCCAGCCATCTCTAGCAATTTGTCTCACTAACACCAACTAACTAACTCCAGTTTCTCAAATATGTCTGCGTTTGGGCGTCTGTTTTTCAAATATATGTTTGAATGAACTTAACTATGCAAATTGATTTTGTTAAAGTTGAGGTTGATGTGAAGTGATTTGTGCTTGAATGTTTGTACTCTAAAAACATATTTGATGCAAAACTACTTGACGTTTCAACCTAACACAAAAGTTACTTTTTATCAATTCTAGTAACACCAAGGTCTAAAGGTAAAATTAATTTGACTTGGGAACATCCAAACATAACCAAAAAGGATTAAAAAAGTTTGTGATTAAAAACCCACATTTACCTCACAAATGTGAACTAAAACATGTAATAAATATCTTAACAGGAATTTATAATTCCAAAGAACAATTGCAGGCCAACTTGAGATCACCCGAACCTACTTATAAATGAAAATAAACATTCATGTCACCAAGAAAGAAACAGCGGTTGATAATTAAATCATGTCGGACCATATATTTACGACAAACCTGATGGGTAATTTTGTGACTAAGTTAAATGCATACATACAGGTCTTCCAATACTCAGGTAAATCTTAATGCATGTCATGATTATATGCAATGCATAGACAAAAATGCATGATAAATTAAATCAACCACTGTATGAAAGAACAGAAAAGTGTTTTCAAAGACTAAGACAATGTTAACTTACTTGGTATTTATACATGTAAGGCATAGTTGTGGAAAAATAGTAATGGAAAAAAAAATAGTAATGCTCATGAGGAGACGTCAATGCTCATGGCGCCTAGGTGTGTCGTGTAGTGTGGGCATCAATTCATCTAGCGCCTACACCCCTTATATTTATTTATTTTTTGAATTTTTTTAAATTTTAATTTTGTTTATTTAATAAATAAAAAATAGTAATGGAAAAAAAATAAATTTATTGATGATGTAATAATTGGTTATATTGGACTGACAATAAACTAATGATCGGCCCGATTATAACATCCCCATGTTCCACATCCAAGTGCGTTAGTTTGTCTCCGAGGTCTCCCATGATTTTCTTGAGGTGTTTGAGGTCTTTGTGTGCTGACCTGATCGAGCGATGGCTGGTGGGAAGGTCCGGCGGAAGTTCCAGCGATATTTGACAGATGTGTCATCATTTGTTCCCAATATCCGAAGGGGCTCTGGCCAACGGCGCTTCCGTAATGGAGTTTGGTGCTCATGTCATCGTAGTTAGGTCGTTGGGGTTGGGTGGATTAGGGAGGGTATAGTTGCCAAAATTGGGCCATTGAGTCATTTTGGAAACGAAGCAATGGTTCCTGGGACGTACTATAGTTAAACAATGGTTCGGTGTTATGTTGATGGGATGTTTGGCTGGTCATTGGTGGGGGCTACGATGAAGTGACCCATATGAATCATATGGGTTGTAGACGGTTGTGGTTGCGGGGTTTGATTCTTGGTATTGTGTTTGGGTGGGTGGTATGAATGGATTGCGACGTTGGATGGTTGGTTGTTGGATAGATGGCATGAACGGGTTGTGAGGTTGGGTGTTTGGTTGTTGTGTGTATGTGGTAGGATGATGTTGTGTGGTTGGTTGTTGGGTTTTGGTGGGTTCCCATTGGTGTTGGGTAGGGAATTATTGTGGGGCGTACGATGACGAAGCAAGTTGGCGTGGATCCATCAAATACCGCGGCTCAGATACAAATTGTTGAGTTGTTACCGACCTAAATCATGCCATATATTGTTGAGTCGGTCTTGCACCACGGATGACTGGTTCGTTTAAGATGTGTTGTCGTCAATTCCTCCATTGACGATACATCTCTTTTGCAAAGTCTCTCCAGTCAGAATAATCTCATTGTGCATCAACCCTTTTTTAATGCCAATTCCCCAAACACGTGGGAGATTTTGGAATCTGTTGTAGCATGTCGAACTGCAGTTTGACCCGGTCACTCTGGTGCACTTCCCCCGTAGTGATTCGAATAATCGGTGTCTTCGCTGTCCAAACTACAACATCGTCATGGTTCACATCATGATCAAGACCCAGATATGGCCTCCAGATAAACTGTAAAACAATATGAAACGATTAGATGGAAAATAATTTGATAAGTATTTTTAAATTAATATATAGTTGTGTAGGAGTATTACATCGGCATGTCCAATGTGGTCCAATAGACTGCGATAGACTACAATAGCGTGTTTCAGACACCTATTGTAGTTCATCCCCCTTACTGACCACCTTAGATAAAAAAAAGTGAAAATATTATTTACTGTTAATTATAGTGGGGTACATATTCATGTACACGGTATCTAAAACGCTTCGGATCCTAATAACGAAAAAGTAAGAAATGTAATAATAAGAAGAAAAACATAGATAACAGAGGTAGAAGACTTAAAAACGGAATAAGTAAAAAGAGAGAGATAACATACAAATGCCGAGATATTCTCGAGTGTTCCTCTGTGTTCATCTCCCATAGTCAACAAGTACATGATTTGATGTTCCAGATCTTGAGTGTGGTAGAAAAATAGTGTGGCAAAGAAAGATTATAGATGAGTAGTGATGGAGGTGATTTGATGTTGTTGATATGAAAGGCTATTTATAGATGAATGAGTTAGTAGGTTTACAACCTAAGAAGAATGAGATTGGTTGCATCCAATGGCAAAAGTAGACAATGGAATGACAAAATGCAGACTAGCCTTAGCCTTTGTCTTTGTCCTATGCGCATGCATGTGAAGAATCACATGCAAGGAAGAGACGCCCTTCCTCTTGGCGCCTGCATGTGATTCTTCACATGCAAGGAAGAGGCGCTCTTCCTCTTGGCGCCTTAGTGTAGGGAATGGGAAGGGGCTCCCTTCCTAGTGGCGCCTTAGTATATTAAAAGTGAAGGAACTCCCTTCCTCTTGGCGCCCAAGTTGCTTTATGGCGCCTAGGGAATGGGCGCCTGTTAAAAATATTAGGGCTCAGAGATTCCTTGCTTCAGAGATTCCTGGATTCCCTGGGCGCATGTGTGTTCTTGTCATTCTTGTCACTGCATGCATAATCAAGTATGTACAGACAAACCAAGTGATCAATGCGTTTAATGTGCAACGATATTTATGATGTGCAGATGAACAACTTAGCAATGCATTCAATTCCAGTAAAGAAACTTAGATTTTTAATATTTGAACAAAATGTCTTCCACACAACATTACATGATCAGTGCCCATGTCAAAGGTGAAATATTTGATCATCAGTTATTCAGTTTTTGTTTTCGAAACACAGAGGTAACTCGGTTTACAATAAATCGACGATTAAATTTTTCACATCTGAAACAAAGAATATAAAAGAAATTGTAGTGTAGTAATGTGGGCCAAATAATCTATAAAAATTCGGTTGGTTTGTAGAAAACCAGGTAAATTTTTATCAGAAGAAGATTCGAGATGATGACGATGTTCAGCATATGTTTGTCAGTCACGAACAATCCGGTTACAACGATATAGAGTTGTATATATTACCACATCAATAACAGATGTCTCAGTTTATTGATCAGCCACAAGTGTTTTGTGAGACTGATGACGAACAAGCTGAGGTGAATGTTCCATATTACAAAGAATAGAAGCTGAGATCATGGTTGATTCAATGGTGAAACGCTGATGAGGAAGAAGAGTCAATACCAGTAAGTTATGTATACTGTCCACCCCGACACATGACAAAGTTGAATTTGGGTTCAGATGAACCTTCATCAGATGTATGGTACAAACCTTACATGCAAATTCAAGGATCTTTGAAACAATGAGACACATTTCGCACAAAAGAGGAATGTGTAAAAGCCATTAAGAAATTCCACATACAACTATCAGCTGATTTCATAGTTGATAAAACTGACGCATCGAGGTATAAAGTTTATTGTCCAAAAGAGCACTGCCTTTTTAGGTTGTCAGCTTCGTGCCGGAAGAGGAATGAGTCTTGGGAGATTGGATCAATGGGTCTAGATCACACATGCATGCTGACAAACCCAATGCAGGATCATCGTAAATTAAGCTCTCAGCTAATATGCGATGAAATATTGTCTGTCGTTGGCGACAATCCATCGTTAAAGGTGAGTACAATAATCTCGCATATTAGGGAAGAATACGAGTACACTCCATCATATAGGAAGGCATGGATAGCCAGGACAAAGGTTGTTGAAAAAGTGTTTGACAATTGGGAGGAGTCTTACAAACAACTTCCAAAATACTTGTTGGCTCTAAAACAATATGCTCTTGGGACTATTGTCAAGATGGAAACATTGCTCGCGTATACACCAGACGGTATGTGTGCTGTTGGAAATGGAATATTTCACCGTTTCTTCTGGGCGTATCAACCATGCATCATAGGTTTTTCTTTCTATAAACCAATTATACAAATTGATGATACATGGTTGTACGAAAAATACAAAGGAACGTTACTGATGGCAGTGGCAAAAGATGAGAACAACAACATTTTTCCAATCGCCTTTGCCCTAGTTGAAGGGGAGACTGCTGAGGGATGGAGTTTTTTCCTAAGAAATCTCCAATGGCACGTTGCACCTCAGCCTAACTTATGTTTGATCTCCGACAGACACCCTTCAATCATCAGTGCATATAATAACAATGATAACAACTAGCAAAATTCGCCTTCGACGCATGTGTTCTGTATTAGACATATTGATAAGAATTTCATGCGGGAAATCAAAGATAAGACGTTGTGGAAGAAGGTTGTCAATGCAGGTTATGCATTATCAGAACCTTCTTTCAAACACTACCGCATGGAAATAAGATTATCAAACAAAGATGCAGTGCGGTGGATCGATAGTATTTCATTGGAGAAGTGGACTAGGGCATACGACAACGGTCAGCGTTGGGGCCACATGACAACAAATCTTATGGAATCTATGAACTTTGTCTTCAAAGGAATCTATAACCTACCTATAACCGCTTTGGTGCAGACAACATATTCCAGGCTAGGGGCGTTGTTTGAAATCAGACGCTCAAAATGGAGTTCAGTGTTGCAATCTGGACAGTTCTTCAGTGATGCTTCAATGAAATTCATTAGACATGAAGCTTCCAAAGCAAACACACACGTGGTTACGGTCTTTGACCGCACTAAATGTTGGTATAATGTTGTCAAGTCCATGGATCATAATGAAGGCATGCCGATGGGAGAATATAGAGTCGAACTAGATAGAGGTTGGTGTGACTGCGGAAAGTTCCAAGCCTTTCGTACCCCCTGCTCCCATGTAATTGCGGCATGCTCAAAGGTTCGAAGAGATCCATCATACTTGCTATTTGAAGTTTACAAAGTCGTCATCCTTTCAAATGTTTATAAAATTAGTTTTTTCGTAGTTGCAAAAGAGGATTATTGGCCAGAATATCAAGGGGACATCGTCTGACACAACGAAGTTATGCGAAGGAAGAAAAAGTGTCGCCCAAACAGCACCCAGATTCTAACCGAAATGGATACGGCGAACAAAATGGTTAGACTATGTAGTTCATGCCGTCAGCTAGGTCACAATCGTAATAACTGTCCTAGTGTTGGAACGGGCATAACCAGATAAATTCACATGTACCTCTATTGTAATATATGAAAAACTAAATTTATTTCATATTAGACGTTTGTGACGAAAATACCATTACATAAACAGTAAAAAAAATCATTATAACAAATACAATATAAGAATTATGCGATTACTACCATCAAAATAATTTTGAACATGTAATACATCATCCTACGAGCATCTTGGTTAGTCTTAATATCCACCCATTCATGCACTTCTCCGTTTTGGTTGAACGTGGACATAAGCCATTGTATTCTTCTAATCCTTTCATCCTCTCCAATTTCTCCCTCTAACCAATTGTACAACGTCCGATTAAGACATTCAAACGTATATGTGTTCCAAAGTCGAATTTGTACCGGAGCCGCAACGGTGGAAAATATTACATCAGTATTTCGTTTCTGAATGTATGCAGGCATTGTTAAAACAGAGAAACTTGAAGGTGGTGGTGGTTGAACTAGAGAAATTATGGTATGATTTTGAGTGAAAAATATTGCATCCAAGGTGTGGTATTTCTAGAGAGTGAACATCAATTGTACATGACATGCAGGCGCCCGTGGGATTGGCGCCTACATGAGAGGACACGCATGCGCCAGATGAATTGGCGCCCACACTACAAGGCACACCTAGGCGCCAAGAGCATTGACGCCTCCTCATGAGGGTCAATGCATGCACCAATAGCATTGGCACCTCCTCATGAGGAGCTCAATGCATGCGCCAATGCTATTGGCGTCTCCTCTTAATACTTAGGGGGTGCGCCAATTCATCTGGCGCATTCTCTTGTAAACTTGGTTATTTTGTTTTTTTTGAATTATTGGTTATTTTCGATTTTTTTTTTGAAAAACCTGATTATTTTTTTAAAAAAAAGTCGAGGAATGAAGGTGAGAGATTCTTATTACATGTTTGGTTTATAAAGAAAGAGATATATTTTAAAATTAATTTATTATTTTATTTATTAAAATTTTATCATAAACTCATTATAATTATCGTTTATAATTCAAATACAAATTTATTGATGAAGTATAAATATTCAATCAAAAAATATCATGAAAGATTTAATAAAAACATAACGATTATAAAATATAACTTAAAAAAAATTATCGAATACAATAAGATCTAACAAAAATTATTATAAATAAAAATATTACGATAATTATAAAGTAAGATTAATATATATATATATATATATATATATATATATATATATATATATATATATATATATATTCGATTTAATAGAGGTGAGGGAGAGGGAGGGATTTTAATTAAAAATATATTTGGTTTATCAGGGAGAGATTTTATTAATAGTTTATATTTTTATCCTTATAATTTTATATAACTAAAATGATATTTAAAGATGAAAAACGTATAAATAATTTTTTGAGAATAAAATTTATAATATTGAATGATTAAAGAAGTTATAACTTACCACATAACATTAAAAGAACTGAGTAAATTTGATTCGTAATATAACTCTCCGAGACAAATTAAATTATGTGTTTTTAACAATTTTTTAATACATAAAATCACTTATTTATATATATATATATATATATATATATATATATATATATAATAAACAAAGAAATTAAAATTTGATATAAAAATATATAATAAAATACATAACAAAATTAGAAAAAATCAAACATAAATAAAAATTATAAATAAAACAAAAAAAATTGCAGTGATTATAATTTATATTAAATACAAGAAAAAATTGAAGGTGAATAATAATTATAATAAGTTGATGAAAGAAATAAATAAAAATCACACATAAAAAAACACGAACACAAAAGAAAATAATAATTTTGAAATATTAAAATAAAAATGAGGATATTTTAGTAAATATAAAAATTTATTAAATATCAAAACTCATATTCTCCCTCCTACCATCCAAATCCTTTAGATTTTGAAGGACACAAAAAATGTGATTTGGAGAGAATTTACTTCTCTCATCTCCTCTCCTCCTAAAAATTGAACCAAACATATTTCATTACAAATATCTCCTCCCCTCCATCTACCTCGAATAAAACACATCCTTAAACTATTAAATATATCCTAAAGGTTTGTTTGGTTCAATTAATGGGAGGGGATGGAAGGAAAAGATTTTAATTACATATGTGTTTGGTTCAAAATATGAAAGGAGGAGGGGAGAAATTTTATTTACAAATATGTTTGGTTCATAAGGGGAGGGGAGGTATTTTAAAACTAATTTATTTTTATCTTCTTGTAGTTTTACCATAAAACTCATGATATTTACCTTTTATAATTCAAATACAAATTCATTAACGAAATGTAAGTATTCAATCAGAGAACATCATGAAAAAATTTATAAAAACGTAACAATTCTAATATATAATTTTAAAAAGGTTATTGAATACAATAAAAATTATTATAAACAAAAACATTACGATAATTAAAAAGTAACAGCGAAGTATAAAAAATGAAATAAAAAAATTTAAACACATATAATGATAATAAGATGAAGATATAAAAATACAAAAAATATAAAAGGAAGATAAAATTTGTTTAAAATAGAACTTTTAACATTATTTAAATAAATAAATAAGGGTAAATATGTAAATATAATTATAATTATAACAAAACACCTCATCTCCCCTCTAAATCCCCCAAATCGGATGGAAGCAAAGAGTGGCTCATGAGGGATTTCGGTCCCCTCCATCTACCTCTCCTCCCCCTCTTAAAATTTGAATCAAACACATAAACTATTAAATATTCTCTCATCTATCCTCCCATTCTCTCCATTTACCCCCAACCAAATAGAGCCTAAACGAAGAGGAGGGGAGAGATTTTAATAAATAAGAGGGAAGGGGAAAGGATATATTTTAAATAAGGGTATGTTTGGTTCAACATATGTGATGGGAGGTGAGATATTTTAATAAAGGAGAGGTGAGGGGATGTATTTAAATTAAATTTATTGGTAACAAAATCGGTAGAATATTGAAGGTGGACAAGAACATTCTTCTTTAAGAACTAGGAAAGTATGCGAGATTGTGGGTGGATGTTGATTTAACAAAAGTGTTACTTGTTATGTTCATAATGAGATATAGAGTCTATAAGGTGGAACACGAAACGTTGCATTTTTCATGTCTCAACTGTCAGAAGCTTGGTCACCATATGGAATGTTGTAGAGAGAAAGCAATTTAGGTAGCTAAGTAAAGAAATGGTGTCAAAGACGGAGAAACAAATGTGGAGTCCAATGGTATTAAATGTGGTAGTAAGATGCAAGAGGTTTCTTGGTCGCATGTCATTAAATAGTGAAGCCCAAGGAAAAATAAGGAGAATGATTTGATGGTAGTGTGTGGTGGTCCGGTTAATGTTGGAGCAAAATCAATGGGATCAAAAATTGTTATTTTGGGTAAAGATATTCAAAATCTAAAAGTTGAGAATTTGGAGGAGAAGAAAATAATGGGAGATAATATCTCACAAAAGATCACACAGAATCGGCAAGGAGAGCCTGTATCACACGAGAATATCAAAAGTAAGATTATAAACGGGCCTTCAAGGAATAATGCAGAATTTCCTTTCACAATCGTCTCAAAAAAAGCTAATGATAAAATAGGTAGTTATCATGTACCATGTGATAACATTAAAGAACAACAACGGAATACTATTATGTCAGTTGTTAGAAACTTGTGGAAGTCCATGATATCAATAATACGGAAACATTCATTGCTAGTCATTTCAAAAATTCTACTCACGCTCCTACCAACGAAACACACAAGACAAGGGGTGCGATTATAGTTCCAAAAATAATAATGTAATTAATAATGGTGGTTCACAAATTAATGAAGTTCGATCAATTCGAGTAAATTATGACAATGATCATATTAAGGTTTCTAATCTCCCTAGACCTATGATGCCAACTTGAAACATGCAAACTTGCATAACAATATTGAGATAAACAGTGGCCAAGAGGGATTAAATAAAGATGAATTTTTTGATGCTCATGACAAAGGTGTTTTAAGTGTTGAAGATTTTGACATGGAAGTGGTTCTAGATACTTGGGATCTCTCTAACCAAAAACAACAAGAGGAGTTAATTCTTATTGACTAATTGTTTGAAATTTAAGATTTACCATCCCGATTTTACCAGAGTCGTGGATAAAGTTCTCTTGTTTATTTAAAGGATGTGCGTACCAAATGATTTGGAGTTGAGAAGGGAAATTCTAAAGGAAACGTGTTAACACCCTAAGCCCCCCGTACATAATTTATCACGTAAATTAAATATAAAATAAAACCACATAGGATGTCACACATTCATAACACACATGACCTGCTCCATAACATAGGTTTCAACAGTAAATTTCAATACACACATTTGTAATAAGGATGTTTACACGACATCCCACTTATCTGAATCATACCTGGAATGTTTATACGACATCCTTCTCATTTGATCGGTATTATATATTCACAAAATAAGACATTCATAACGTGTCACTGCATGCTCACTTCCATTTTAAAGTATCATCACAGCGAAATTATCATCACAATTATGGAAGATAAAGCAAGTAATAACATCTAGTCTCAACTTCAATTGTAATAACAAAATAAGAGAGTTCTAATCAATCAACTCAACATCTTAAGAATTCTCAACAACAAAATTAGACTTATGACTTCAACATAATCAGACATAAGGAATAAAATAAGTGTTTAACCCAACCCGATGTTAAATGATCAGAGCAAGGTACCACTAGTAAAAGCGACAAAATAAAGAAGTAATCCAAGAGCTACTTTCCACTTACTTCAGCAATACTACTCTTGAGTATCTGCACGATGCCCATGTAAAGGCAACATTCAAACAAAAGGGGTGAGAATTCATTTCAATAATAACGATGTAGAATGAAGAATATAGTACAACATCTACACAATCATGCACAAAAATATAACACATTCTTACATCCATATCATAATCAACATCATACACGACAACATCTCAATTATCATCAACATCATACAAAACCATATCTCAATTATAATTAACATCATATGAAGTAACATCCCGTCCAGCAATACATCAACAACAACCAATATAAATGCAACACTTATACAATGTACTCAACACCAACTCGACATGCATGTGGTACTAAATATGAACACTCAGGTTCATCTCACTCCATGATCCTCACCATAGGATTTATTCCATCTTGGAATCGGAGAACACGAAAACCGCTACCATCACCATAAGTAACGCTTCACTAATCCCCCATAATAGGAATTAGCTACTCGCACCCGATCCATAATAACGGGATCGAGGCTCACCAAAACTCGTTACCATCAACATACGTAACGCTTCACTAATCCATCATAATAAGAATTAGTTACTCGCACCCGATCCCTCACCATAGAATCGAGGCTCACCAAAATTGGACCGAAGCCCGTACACCAAGATGCATGACTCTCAAATAATATTCAGTAGCACAACAAGGTTCACCTAAAGGATCCCCACACACATCTCATCATTTATGCATCACATCATTCATCATATAACAACTAATTCATGTTCTTCAACCCCAATATATTATAAAAATTGTTGTTTTCTAAAATATCATGGTGTGATAATTATGTTGAAAATTGTGATATCATGGTGTGATAAAAGTGTGATAATTATGTTGAAAATTGTGATATCGTTTGGTTGACGAATTGGCTTATTACTAAAAAATTGTTGTTTTCTAAAACTTCCAACACAAGTTTCATCTTCTTCAACCCCAAAAACATCCATGAAATAATAATCAAAATTATTTTATCCCTGAAACAAAGTTATATCCCCCTGTTTCATATATCCAATGCTTCAAACGACTCTCGATTTGGACTTACAGATAAAAAGTTATGGCCAAAATGATTTCGACCCAAAAACACAAAAAAGGCTCCCGCGCTGAGTGCGATCGAGACAGACAGAATGCAGAATATTCTGAGTTTTTCATCGTTGGAGACCTTCTGGACCTCCTATTTCGATTCTGTAAAAATTCAAACGCTCATAAAATTACAGCCCATGCAATACTCTAGTTATCTAAAGTTAATTTACAGTTTTAACACAATTAAATCATCTAATCATTGTTTTAAGATTATGCCTAAAACCTTCAAAATTGTAACAATGGTGGATATAGGTTCAATCATCAAGATAGAAATAATACACGCATATAAGGCACACGAAACTCATCATACAACAACCATCATAGCATCCAAATCAAAATTATGAGTCAAAACACCCAACTTTAAGGAGGTTAAAGGTTCCTTCATTCTACCCTTCTACCATACCCATTACTATTGGAACAAGTTCCCACCATTACCTGAATTCTTTGCAAAAATTCTGAATTAAAACCTTCACTCTCTTTTCTTGATCACCTTTCCTATTGCCTCTTTGCTCCTTTTTCTCAAATGTCACTTACTATGAAAATCTCCCTAAGCCTAGGTTCCTTTTAACTTTTTATTTTTAGGGTAAACTTTTCCAAATCACCATCTTGGCCCAAACTTAATTATCTCATATTCCTTTGTCCCACTAACTTTCTCAATTTCTCATATCTGGCCCAATTATTCTATCTTCACTAATTAATATAATAAAAATAAATAAAACATTATTTTTAATTATCAAAAAAGTTCTAAATTATTAAATAAATCATCAAAATCCGTAATTCAAACAATTAAAATAGAATTAAATATATAATGAAAAACGGGGTGTTACAACTCTTCCTCACTTAAAAAAATTTTGCCCTCAAAAATTACATGAGGAAAACCAAGTCGAATACGACTCCCTCAACTTCTTCTCACACTCCCAAGTCATGCTCCCACCAACTGGTCCACCCCAAACTACCTTCACTAAGGAAATCTTTTTACCATGCATCTGATTCACTTCCCGATCCTCTATCCATATGGGTGATACATCAACAGTCAGATTGTCTCCCACCTACACATCATCCACCTGGATCACATGAGGTGGATCTGAAATATATCTCCTCAACTGAGACACATGAAACACATCATGAAAATTAGCAAGCGGCGACGGCGAAGCAATCTGATAGGCCACCTCTCTTATCCTCTGTAAAATCTTGTACGAACCAACAAAACATGGAGTGGGCTTTTGAGACTTCAAAGCTCGACCAACACCAGTTACATGCGTAACTCTCAAAAACATGTGATCTCCCTCCTGGAACTCAAGGGCTTTCCTCCTCTTGTCATGGTAACTTTTCTGATGACTCTGCAACACTTTCATCATTTCTTGGATCATCTTGATCTTTTCAGTCGTCAAGTGAACAATCTCAGGTCCGAGCACAACATGTTCGCCTGACTCATACTAACACAAATAAGTTCTACACCTCCTACCATACCACGCCTCATACGATCCATTATGATACTAGAATAGAAATTTTTGTTGTAGGTAAACTCAATCAATGACAAGTAGCTATCCTAAGTACCTCCTTGTTCTAGCACACAAGCCCTCAACAAGTCCTCAAAAGACTGGATAGTCCTCTTTATTTGATCATCCGCCTACGTAAGATAAGAAGAACTCAACTTCAGCTTAGTACCCAAAGTAGCCTGCAGACTCTCCCAGAACCTCGATATAAATCTCAGATCTCTATCTGACACAATGCTTTAAGGATTACCATTCAACTTCACAATCTCATCAATATACAATTCATCCAGCTTCTGCAAAGGATAATTGATCCTCATCAGTACAAAATGAGTTAATTTTGTCAATATTTCCACAATCACCCAAATTGAATCGCAACCCTTTGAAGTCTTTAGTAAATCTGTTACAAAATCCATGGAAATACTATCCCATTTCCACTATGGAATATTCAATGGTTGCATCAGACCCAACAACTTCTGATGTTCGATCTTTGACTTCTGACATGTCAAACAAGCATACACAATTTTGGAAACCTCTTTCTTCATTCATGGCCCCAAAACATCTTCAAATCTTGATACATATTCGTAGCACCAGGATGAATACTCAATCCACTTCTGTGACCCTCCTCAAGAATACTCCTCTTAAGTTCTGGTGCATCAGAAACAAAGATTCTATATCTGAACATCATCACACCATTTTTATCAACTCGGAAATCACATCCATTACCTTGGTCGATTAATATGTGATGATCTATCAAACTCAAATAAGATCTCTGACCTTCTTTGATCTCTTCAAGGATACCACTCGTCAGCCTCAACATACCCAACTTCACATTGTTAGGAGTTTCTCCACCCACTAACTCATATCCTTGAATTACTCAATCAGTTCTAACTCTCGAGCCATAAGAATTGACTTGTGTAAAGACTTCTTACTCATCGCATCAGCTATAACATTAGCTTTACCCGAATGGTAACTCAAATCAAAATCATAACCCTTCAAAAGTTCAAGCCATCTCCCATGCCTCATATTCGACTCTTCTCATTAAATAAATATTTCAAACACTTTTGATCACTAAACACTTTGAATTTGGAGCCAAATAGATAGTTCCTCCAAATCTTCAACATGAATACCATTATTGTTAACTCAAGATCACGTGTAGGGTAATTCATTTCATGAAATCTCAACTGTCTCTAAGCATAAGCCACAACCTGACCATTCTGCATCAACACACCTCCCAGATCCATCTTTGAAGCATCACAATATACAACAAAGGACTCACTTGGATTCAGCGAACTCAAAATTAGAGCAGACATCAACTTCTTCTTGAGTTCTTGGAAACTCTTTTCACAATGCATATCCCAACCTAGGCTTAACCCTTTCGAGTCAAGTGAGTTAACGATAATGCTAAATTTGAAAAACCTTTAATGAACTTCCTGTAGTAACCAGTCAATCTAAGAAAAACTTCTAATCTCAGTGGCAAACTTCAGAGTCTCCCATTGTAATACGACATCTATCTTCGATAGATCCATAACTATACCACCACTAGAATCACATGACAAAGGAAACTCACTTCCTTTAACCATAACTCACATTTGGTAAACTTTGCATACAAATGGTTCTCTTTAATGCCTACGATACAATTCTCATATCACTTATAGCCCCATACTGCCGTCCCTCATCTTCACTAATAACACTGACACACCCCACAGAGAAACACTTGGTTGAACAAACTTCTTCTCAAGTAAATCTTCTAGTTGTTTCTTCAATTTCCCCAATTCTGAAGCATGCACCCTATAAGGAGTCATCGACACCGGACTAGTACCAGGTCCTAAGTCTATAGAAAAATCCATTTCGTGCTCTGGAGGCAAATCACTGATGTCTTCAGGAAACACTTTTAGGAAATTCACACACTCTAGGAAGATCATGAACTACTCCATTTCCTCTAGCTTCCAACGAAGCTAACATCACAAACACTTGTGCCATATCCTTCACAGACTCTCTCACTTGCTTAACTGATACAAACGTCAACATTTCACCTCTATCAAATTCAAATTCATGCTCTTGAGGTAAGTCGCAAATATCTTCAAGAAAACATCAAGAGTCACACACCACTGGCATAACACTAGTTATCACATTGCTCTCTACTCTTTGAGAAACAATATTAACAATACCTGATCATTTTCCCTAAAGACTTTCCAACTTGTCTGTCAGACAAGAATCTCGAATCCACAACATCTTCAGTGTTAGGAACAACACAACTTTACCATCGCCTGAGCTCTTACAATCAGTGACACACTGCACCAAATTATCAAAACAATTGGTAAGCACTTGATTTAACTCCAACTAATTCATTCCAAGAATAACGTCAACTTGTTCCAACAAAATACAAATCATACACATCCTCAGGGAACACGTCATGATACTCAACACACCACTGGCTCATCTCTGGCCAAAACATCCCCTTCCCCCACACAAGGAAGCGACCAACGAGAACACCTGACCATATTCCTTCAAGGATCTCACCATTTTGCTAAGCAACACCATCCTCGAATCTGACCTCTCTTTGGGTTCAAGAAAAGCACAACATTCTCAAAACATGTTAACTAGCCAACACTACACTCTTGCATGCAGCAACATGATGTCCAAGCTCTATACAGTTGGAACATCCAAGAGAATTAAATGCTTATCCCCCACTTATTTCATTCCCAACTTGCAAATGGAAAACAAAACAAACATCGACAGTGTTCTCACACACATGTTGCATACTAGGGAACAAACATAATTACACAACCTAGCTGGACGAATCGACCTGCTTCGATACCACAAATGTAAAACCCTAAACTCCGCACATAATTTATCAAGTAAATTAAATATAAAATAAAACCACGTAAGGTGTCACACATTCATAACATATATAACCTACTCCGTAACACAAATTTCAACAGTAAATTTCAATACACACATTTGTAATAAGGATGTTTACACGACATCCCACTTATTGAATCATACCTGGAATGTTTACACGACATTCTTCTCATCTGATCAGTATTATATATTCACAAAACAATACATTCATAACTTGTCATTGCATGCTCACTTCCATTTTAAAGTATCATCGCAGCGGAATTATCATCACAATAATGGAAGATAAAGCAAGTAATAACATCTAGTCTCAACTTCAACTGTAATAACAAAATAAGAGAGTTCTAATCAATCAACTCAACATCTTAAGAATTTTCAACAACAAAATTAGTCTTATAACTTCAACATAATCAGACATAAGGAATAAAATAAGCGTTTAACCCAACCTGATGTTACATGATCAGAGCAAGGTACCACTAGTAAAAGCGACAAAATAAAGAAGTAATCCAAGAGCTACCTTCCACTTACTTCAGCAATACTACTCTTTAGTATCTGCATGATGCCCATGTAAAGGCAACATTCAAACAGAAGGGGTGAGAATTCATTTCAATAATAACGATATAGAATGAAGAATAGAGTACAACATCTACACAATCATGCACAACAATATATCACATTCTTACATCCAAATTATAATCAACATCATACACGACAACATCTCAATTATCATTAACATCATAAAAAACCATATCTCAATTATCATTAACATCATATGCAACAACATCTCAGTGAACAACACATCAATAACAACCAATGCAAATGCAACACTTATGCAATATACTCAACACCGACTCGACATGTATGTGGTACCAAATATGAACACTCAGGTTCATGTCACTCCATTATCCCCACCATAGAATCAATTCCCTCTTGAAACTGGAGAACACTAAAGTTTCTACCATCACCATAGGTAATGCTTCACTAATCCCCCATAATAGGAATTAGCTACTCGCACCTGATCCATCACAATGAGATCGAGGTTCACCAAAACTCGTTACCGTCAACATAGGTAACGATTCACTAATCCACCATAATAAGAATTATTTACTCACATTCGATCCCTTACCATAGAATCGAGGCTCACCAAAATTAGACCGAAGCCCGTACACCAAGATGCATGACTCTCAAATAACATGCATTAACACAACAAAGTTCACCTAAAGGATCCCCACACACATCTCATCATTTATGCATCACATCATTCATCATGCAACAACCATTACCACATGAATAATATCAACAAACAACAGCATTTCGTCAACATCTTAACATCATCGACATAACAAAATAATTATCACACCATGATATTACAATAATGCAACGATTCATCAACCAAAGGTATAAACCAATACATTTATTAACATAATATTCATATGAATATTATTAAAACATATCAACAATCAATATCATGTTATAGGTATGAGCGTTAGCTTTCTAACTCTTTAAACGACATTAAAATCGGACTTACGGAATAAAAGTTATGACCAAAATCGTCAGGATATGTCAACAAGTCATTAATCGAACATATGAACAAAAACTTCACCAACATAGTAGGCATAGGAATAATACTTAAAAAATTCACTTATCACCGTCTCTTTATATCTCTGAGAGTCAACTTTCTAATGCTTCAAACTCCAACCCAAAATGATTCACGATTTGACAGTTATGATCAAAACCGTGCACAGAGGTATTACTAAAAAGTTATTGTTTTCTAAAATTCTAACACAATTTACATCTTCTTCAACCCCAAAAACGTCCATGAAATAATCACCAATATTATTTTATCCCTGAAATAAAGTTATATCCCTCTTTTTCATATATCCAACGCTTCAAACAACACTCGATTTGGACTTACAGATCAAACGTTATGGCCAAAACGATTTCGATCCAAAAACACAAAAAAAGGCTCCCGCGCTGAGTGCGATCGTGACAGATAGAATGCAAAATTTTCTGCATTTTTCATCGTTGAAGGCCTTCCAGACCTCCGATTTTGATTCCGTAAAAAGCCAAACGCTTAGAAAATTACAGCCCATGCAATACTCTAATTATCTAAAGTTAATTTACAGTTTTAACACAATTAAATCATCTAATCATTGTTTTAAGATTATGCCTAAAACCTTCAAAATTGTAACAATGGTGAATATATGTTCAATCATCAAGACAAAAATAATACACGCATATAAGGCACACGAAACTCATCATTAACAACCATCATAACATTCAAATTCAAAATTATGAATCAAAACACCCAACTCTAAGGAGGTTACAGATTCCTCAATTCTACCCTTCTACCATACCCATTACTATTAGAATAAGTTTCCACCCTTACCTGAATTATTTGCAAAAATTCTGAATTGAAACCTTTACTCTCTTTCCTTGATCACTTTTCCTATTTCCTCTTTACTTATTTTTCTCAAATGTCACTTACTGTGAAAATCTCCATAAACCTAGGTTCCTTTTAACTTTTTTATTTTTAGGGTAAACTTTTCCGAATCACCAACTTGGCCCAAACTTAATTATCTCATATTCCTTCGTCCCACTAACTTTCTCAATTTCTTATATTTGGCCCAATTATTCTATCTTCACTAATTAATATAATAAAAATAAATAAAACATTATATTTAATTATTAAAACAATTCTAAATTATTTTACTTACTTCTATCATCCCTCTATACCCCTAACTCAAGGATACATACTCCACAAACACCCAGCCATAAAATAAATCATCAAAATCCATAATTCAAACAATTAAAATATAATTAAATATTTAATAAAAAAATGGGGTGTTACAAAGCGCATAAGAGTGAGTTTACCATTCACCATGGTTCTTAAAAAGTGTACCAAGATTTGAAGAAGAACTTTTGGTGGCCCAATATGAAGAAAGATATTCCAGAATATGTGGACGGATGTTTGATTTTTCAACATGTAAAGATTGAACATTAGAAATCGGGTGGTATGTTGCAGTCGTTGGAAATTGTCAATTGGAAAGGTATTTCAATGGATTTCATCATAGGATTAACTTGTTCACTTAGAGGTCATGATTCAATTTTGGTGATTATGGATAGATTAACCAAATCATCATATTTCTTACTCGTCAAGACTACGTATAAGGCCATCCACCTAGCAAGGTTGTTTATTTCAAAGATTGTTAGATTGCGTGGTCTTCCGTTTAAAAATTGTATTCGATTGGGACCCGAAGTTCACTTCAACGTTTTGGAGGGATTTGTATCATGCGATTGGGAAAATTTTGAACCTTAGCACATCAAACCATCCTCAATCAAATGGTCAGAAGAAAAGAACCATCCAAACCATCAAAGATGTGGGGGAAACTAGAAGGACCGCTTACCATTGATTGAATTATCCTACAAAAATAGTTACCAATCAAGCATTGGGATGACTCTGTATGAAACCTTGTATGGGAGAAAATGTAGAACTCCTTATGTTGGTCAAAAGTTGGCGATATGGGGATTCTTGGACCGAAAATAATCCAAGAAACCACTAAGAAAATAAGAGTGATCCAAGATAAGTTAAAGAAAGCCCAAGTCCGCCAGAAAAGTTATGCGGATCAGCGAATAAGACCGTTAAAGTTTAAAGAGTGAGGTCATGTATACTTGAAGGTCACCCCAAAGCTAAGGCTAAATGGACCGTTCAAGACAAGGAATTTGAGTTCGAGATACATTGGACTATATTAGATCATAAGTCGGGTAGGTGAAGTGACTTACCAATTAGTTTTTCCGCCTTCACTATTCGAGCTTCATGATGTATTCCACAAATGTCAACTCGGGAAATTTTTTCCAGATGGGGTTCTAGCTAGGTTTTAATTTGAGAATAGTACCAACTTAATAAATGCATGTTGGAGAAGGGAGTGAATCATATGTTGATTGATATCCTTGCTTGAATTTTGTTTAAATTGTTGTTTGACATATATATGATAGCATGAAACACATGATGAGTTCTATTTGTATATCTTGCTTGCTCATTGCTTGTGATAGTAAGATAAATGTCTCGAGAAACACTTAATAACTTGGAATTTCATGTGTTAAAGATTTTTAGAAAAGATATGAATTAAGTATCCTCTTTGTTACATGATTATTGATGAAAATGTATGCATTGTAATGTGCAATTAACTGTAATTTCATGCATGAATATGTTGGATTGCATTTGACTAGTTTTAGACGCATTATAGGTGGAAGAATACAAAGAGAGAAACCCTTTTTTTGGCCTATAGTATGGCTCGTAGCACCTACTATAAGGAGGTGAGGGCATAACAACTCTCGAGAATTTATTTGGTAGAGGGGCATGCCCTGTAATAGCCCCCCTGACTAGTCCATTTTTGGGCTTTCTTAACTATTATTGATGCCCTTGAGGAGTAATACTTGTGATGCTTCGAGTTTTGAGTGTGTTGTCTAAGAAAAAGGACGGAAAATGACTCAGAAACTCATTGATTCTAAGAAAGCTATATGAAATCCTAGTTGGTTTATATGACGTGTCCCTATCATTCTATGAAATGAGTGATCAAGTGAGGTTAATTGAATAAGAAACTCTTGATAATCATGTATAATGAGCAAGGAAAATCATTATATAGTAAAAAGTGTAAAATTCAATTGGTTGATTTATGGTGGAAATAAGAGAAAAGTCTCTTAGGTTAATCAACTAGCATATATTAATTAGATAATTCTATTTATTTATATGTATGTGCTTACCTAATGGAAATAAATTGGTAAGTGATAATACCATAAGATCAAGTTAGGATCCAACAGTGAGAAATTCTCGGAAGTATGGTGAAACTTCAATCCTCAGTGGAAATGTCGATACCGTGACTATGGGAAAATGGGAATCTAATAATTGAAAGTATGATTCCTAGGGCTTGGCTAATTTGTAGTTCGAAAATTAGGAGAGTAAGACCTCGATAGAAGGAAGGTAAGAAAACTCTGGAAACCATTTTAGCGGACATGATTCCGATAGAAGGGGCTGTTAAATCCATAAATCACCTTACTGGATATGATCACACAAAAATGGAATAAAAATATGTAGCATCTTACCTTAATGGGAAATAGATTAGTTGTTTGTCGTAGATATTCGAAACGCTAATGATAAGTGGTATTTTCATCGTTGTTTCTAGTAGTTTTCCTTTAGTATTTTTACGCATTTTGTTCGGTTGCCTTTTATAAAATATTATATGCTTTGGTTTATGTTTTATTGTGAATTTTAGGTTGTAATAAGCATCCAAGTAAAGAGGGATCAAAGGCAAGAGAAACTGAGCGAACATAACATTTTGGAAGTTTCTCTGGTACTAAAGTCAGGGAACTGTTACGGGCACCCGTAACAACTTGATTCCAAGCCCCCTCATTTGATGCTTTCAGGAGTAGAAGACAATGACCTGCTACGGTCACCCATAGCAGCTGCTACAGGCCGTAGCAGGGAGGCGAGAGAAAACCCCAATTTTTGTTTTTTCTTCCATAAATAGAAGATCTCATATTGATTGTGGCTTTTAGGCTTGATTGTATATAAATCAAATATGATTATTTTGCATTGAACCAAGGATATTTTTCACTTTGATTTTCCCGTATAAAACTCATAGCCTGTTATGAGTTTAGGGTTCCCAACTTTTGTATTTTTTCTCCTAGTTTCAAGTTTATATATTCTCTTTGTAACTAAAGTCTCCAAGAGAGCAATTTGTGGAATAAGGTTTATAATTAAATTCAAGTTTTCTATTTGTTCTTTTACTAGTGTTCATCTGTTTTGTTTGATTGATATGATTTTGATGATGAATATCTATGTGGTTGTTTTTACCCTCACCATGAGTGAGTAGTTTCCTAGGGACTAGGGGTTATGGGATTGTTTCATGACCTATTGCATGATCCGTTACTATCGATTGCGAGAACTTTAATTAAACATATTTATAATTTGAGTGCATGCATTCCAACTTCGTTACGAAAGTAAGTGGTTCCCAGGTATCGACCATGGTCTGAAATGATATATGTCGATACCGGAGCACATATTTTTAAATAACCGAATCCGGACGATGCGAAAGTCGATAGACGAATTTGAGAAAATATATAGCTAGGCAAAAGTAACGAGTTATTGAATAATAATCCAGACGATGGGAAAGTCGACAGATTATTCATCGACGATAGGGGCAATGCGTTGGCGAAAGTAGGTAGTGCCGAATTTTATCTTTTTCTATAATTCATGCAAAAGACTCTCAATAGATGTGACGAGGATCGTATGATTGTGTTAGAAATATGAACTGTAATCCCGAGTCATGTTTGTCCTAATTTGGTACTTAAGTGATTTTTCCGCTATTTCTATTTAATTGTTTTTTCATTCAAGTTGTATACTAAAAACTCTCTCTTTGATTTCTCAAGATATACACCGACTGAATAAGGATTCGGTACTTAAAGCGTTGGTCCTTTTGATTTGGTATCTATTTTATTACTTAGCGACAATTGTGGATTTGGGCCTGCATCAGCTAACTAGGCCAATTGATCGTTAAAGACGTTCGAAATGCAATCCAAATTCCTAAGTTTTACATGGCTTGTGGAAATAAGATATCGACTTTTACATGATGTAAGAAGATGAAATAAGTTTCACTTCCTTAGTTTTACATAATTGCACATGACTATAGTTCTAGTAAAACAAAAATAGGAATAAAGAATCCTTATAAGTCCATTGAGAAGTAGTATCTCACTCATCCATATTGTTTATTTCAGGTAACTCTGACAAAGATAAAGGAAAGATGTTGTGAAGGTCATAAAGACTTGTTATCTATTTTGTATTCTGATGCATTTACTGTATCTTTGATCTTAGTTGTATCAACATTTGAAATTTTTATCATGTACATGTATTCTGTAATGTAATATTTACATTGTTAATGTATTTGGATGTATTTTTAATAGTTATGTTGTATTAAGTACAAAAATTAATGCTTCGATTAATATAATTACAAATCCAGAATTACTTCTTCCTATATTCTTAAATCAAATAAAATCTAACACGTATGAGAGGCAAGGTATTCCTTGCAGCTAAAAGTGTGGTGTAAATTACTTGTTGTGGAAGAACGAAACATTTATCTAGTTCATAAAGAGACCAATTAACCCTTGATCGTTGGACATGTGGAATTCCTTTCCTATATGAATAATTTAGATTTCACTAGTCTTTGCACTTCTTCTTCTAGAAGGATGGGTGATGGTAAAAAAAGTGTAATTATAAGTTTTAGAAAACTTGAAATAAACTATCTCAAACTAATGTCATCGCAGCGTGCCAATTTGTTACTTGATGCTTAATGGAGCACCGGAGTCAACAACCATTAAGATTCTTAGTTGATTGGTTTAATGTTGAAAGTTATGATTAGTGTTTCAGACAACTTATAATTAATACTTACTACAATTTTTAATGTAAGGCATCTCCAATTTTTATAAATAAATAATATATACAATCACATATTACATTTATTTATTTTTTAAAGTAAATATTTATAATTATGTAGTGATATTCTTGCTTGCAATATCCTCTTTCAATAAAGGAAGTGAAAATACACATATTATAATATTATATTTTTGAACTTTTTATAAGAATTTAAAATAAAAATTACGCTGAACAAAAGATAACTTAATTATTTTCTAGATTTTAAAATAAAAACATTATAATGTGCAAAAGTAATAGTACACTTATTTTTATACTTAGTCTGAAAAGTGACTTAATTCTCCCTATAATTACAAAATTTATCAATACACCTTCTATAATAGTAGATCACCTTTGGACAATCAAGGGTCGAAACACATGGTATATTACCTACATATTGTAAAATAAGCAAAACGATAGTTATTAAAGGTGATAATATATTGAATATGAATTAGTAGAATTTAAAAAAAAAAAAATTAATTGAAATACACTGTCAGCGTAAAAGGATTTTACACCATCAGTTAATTATAGATGTTGGATATTAAAAAAAGTTTGATTTTTATTTTAAAATTTTATAAAGTAATACAAATGGGTGATGGTGATGAATCGACGGTGTAGAACTTTTTACATTGATAATGTATAATAATTAATCTCTTAAAAAAAATTTATATTAAAATGACATACTTTTAAGGAAAGCATTTCCAAAAAAGATGATCAAAGAATAAATAAACATGCTACGAATAAAAGCCATATTTTCCTTTATTTGCATGCAATGAACATTATATTTTTTTATCCTATTATAAGTAAAAAATTTATGAATTGTTCGCTTCAATTAGCCTTTAAAAGCTGCAAGAGGTCATTTATCAAATAATATTTAATGTTTAATAACTGTATTTAATATGTTGTGTGTATCCTTTTAACTAACTCATTATATATATTTATATTTATATCCTGTTCTTTAATTCTTAATATATTTTTTTTAAAATTAATTGAAAAGAGTCAATGTATCTGAAATATATATATATATATATATATATATATATATATATATATATATATAGTTGAGATAATATAATATATATATATATATATATATATATATATATATATATATATATATATATATATATATTATCTCAACTATATATATATATATATATATATATATATATATATATATATATATATATATATATATTTGAAATACATTGATTTCAATAAATCTAAAAATAAGTTATTTTTTATATTAAAGATCAAAAAAATAATAGATAGAGAAAATCATGTAAAATAAATAATAATATAATGAATAATAAAATGATTAATGATCAAATAATTAATTATATAAATGACACAATAATATAATAAATAATATAATAATTAATAATAAAATAATTAATTATATAAATGACACATCGAAGAGATGAAAATACATTTATATTTATAAATTAAAAGTATCGTAGAATGATTTATTTTTTTCAATATTTTTTTATCTAAACTAATACATATCAAATGTAATAATCCTAGGAGTTGAAACAATGATGTGTTATCTCACTCAAGGAAATAAAAATAAATACTTAGTGACTAGATGAAGTATATTTTTATATTGACATAAATGAAAAAAGTTGTTGTGTTGGGATACCATTTTTTGTTTATTTATCCCATGTTTTATTTTTACTAAAACTAATTTTAGGAATTTAAGTTATATTTATTTTGTGGAAATTGGCTTAAAAATAAATTTGGGCTACACCTAACATACTAAGTTTGACAAAAATGTAGTGTGTTCCAGGAATGCAACGCGTTTTGGGGAAATGTAAAGTGTTCCTGCATTTCTTCATAATCAGAACGAGTGTTAGAGAAACATATTGAGCTTTAGAGAAACACATTGCCCCTTCTAGCACATATAAAAAGAAGATATTGAGCTTTAGAGAAACATATTGAGCTTTATGAGTATGTGGGATATAACGCACCATGAGAGATTTAATGATGGAATGTTAAGATATTTAACAACTTTAGAGATATTTAATAATATTTAGAAACACTTTTAAATATTTAAAGTTTGTGTGATTCATAAATTGAGAGTTGAAAATATTTAGAAATTATTGGGTAGAAAATAAGAGATGTTCTTGAAAATTTTAAATTCTATTTCTTAAAACTTATTTGTAATCTTTTTGTAATAATTCTTGAAAGTATTGTAAATCGATGAGATGTTATCTCTCTCAACTTTTATGGTTTTGAGTGTATTTTGAAAGTAAATTCTTCGTATACTTGTTACTTTATCTTATTCTTCTTTTTCATGTTAATTTTCTAACGCTCTTATGTGTTTACATAAATTTTTCTTAAGACCATTTATTTTGATTGCAATTATTCTTTATCCCATGCATCAAAAAGGTATTGGTGTAGAAAAATAATATCAATCAAACAAAAATAAATATCTCAAGAAAATACTCTTCGCATTTTAAAATGACCGTCGTTTTAGAAAATAAAATTTGTTTCAAAATGACTGTCTTTCTCACTTTTCAAATATAAAAATGATTTTTATTTTTCCAATTGTGACCTTTAATCGTTATTATGTGCACTACTTCCAACAAATTAATCAAGTTAATTTAGTAAAATCATAATGTTTTATTATAATATTATTATATTTCTTAATCTACCATTTATTTTCTATTGATGATTATTCTACAGCCTGAAAGATGAAAAGGCTCCAAGATGGCTGAGACGCTATTGACCTTTTCGCCATTAAACCCCTTCTTCAACCTTCTTCACAATGAGTAACATACATTTTTTCCCTAAAAAACATGTCCACAATCCTGAATCTAAAGAAAACATCCAAATCGACAAAAATAGTCAGGTAGAGAAATAGAAATAAAAAACCTTTACTAATGCAGTAGCTAACGTCTGCAACATAATATCATACCCTAATTTTTAACCCTAAAATGACACATATCATTTGCATCATTTACACACAAGCAATGTCACATCTTGGTCCTTCCTCTTATCTATCATTGGGTTTACTTTTGTAGGGATCGTCAAGCACCTTTTTGTTGGTTTGTTTTACCTTTGTGATTATGTGATTAATTACTTATCTAACTACTAATAAAAATAGCAAAAATATGTTCTGTTTCCCTTAAGTTTATTTTGTAAGGTAGGACTTTTCAATTAAGAGCATCTCAAAGTTTTGTGGCTTACTTCTCAAAGAAAGTCAAAGGTTCATGTGTTTATTCCATGTCTTCTTCAACAAGCAACTTCGAGCTTTAAGAAATTTAATCAAGATACAATCAAGGACACCTTATCTTGAGTTCATATGATCACCCATGTGCTTTGAAATGCAAGGAAAGTTCAAGTACACAAGCTTGTTCCAAGAGGTTTGACCAAAAGTCAACCGTTTGAAGTCAAAGTTCAAAGGATCACAACTCCTTCAACTCTCAATATCTTTGAATGCTTATTTTTTCATATGCCTCTTCTCAACATACTCTACAACTTCTTTTTACATAAAAAGATCCAATTATGCTTGGAGGATCATCAAAAGTTTGGAGACATTATAGGTCATTTGTGGACTCGGAGAAATTTGACCTATTTTAAAGTGACTTTTCCCCAACTTTCAAAGACCATAAATTTCTCAATTTTCAACATATAAGGATGATTCTTTTTTAATAATGTCATTTGTGATACTCTCTATAAGTTTTCTTCAAGGATCAAAGTCAAAATATGCTTGGAAGACCATGAAATGCATTGAGATATTACAGGTCATTTTCAGCCATGAAGCACTCAATTTTTTCGAAGTTATGTAACCAGTTTTTCATGCCAACTTCAACATGACATAACTTTGTGCTAAAACATCCAAATGCAACCTTTCTTGACACATTGTAATCTTTACCATGATGTTAACACATTGCAAAAAGAATGGGATCAAAAAGCCTCCTGAGCAGGGTGCCCCATTGGGTTGAACATGGTGACTTGTAACTAAAGAAATTGTCATTGCCCGAAATTTGAATCTCACTAATCTCAATTCCAAGCCAAATTATCATGTGTTTTGAACCTAAACATGTTTAACCGAGTCTCCAGAAGTTAATTGACCCTTAAAATGCATCATTTGGCTGAGTTTTAATGAGTTTCAAGTCACACTTTTCTCACACTTGGATCAATTTTCTTTTGCACGAATTCTGCATCATTTCACATGTATTTGGATCCAATCACATTCCCTATATAGAGGGAGCTATTTCATTCATTTTTAAGCTTTGGAGAGCCAATAAATCTCTGTTGCAACTTGAAAATTTTCCAACGCTCCATGTTTTTTCTTTTCTTTTTTTTCTTTTATTATTTTTAATTGCTTTTTCTTTTAAAATTCATAGTAATTTCATTTTTTATCCAAGGATGATTCTGAGCAGCCGCCAAGGCTTCACAAGAAGTATCAGCTTGGAGTTGGGTCGCCATCGGACATGATTCCATAGATCTAGCTTTTTTCCGTTTATGATCATTGAAATTATATTTCTGATTGTAATCCCTTACACTATTAATAAAATGAGATTTTCAATACATCAAAATGTATCATTCTTATTTTAATATTTTCAATTTATGTCTTAAAGTTCCTTGGAAAATAACAATAATAACATTCACATTTGCATATCATGCATCATGTTGCATCTTGGTCTTGCTTTGAGTAAGTTCCCTAAGGGTCTTATTTATTTCTTGGTCTTCATCTAGACAAGTTGTCTCACAGGTACAATACTCGAGCTAATCATTTAAAGAAGATGGACCGCCTAGAGCAAGAAAACTGTGAACTCCGTGAAGAGATGACAACTTTGAGGGACGATTATGAAAGGATTACTGCTATGATGGAAGCTTTGGCGACTACTCAGAATCATCCTCCACCACCTCATTCTCAGACTCCGCTTTAGAGGACCGTGATTTTCTAATTTGTCTTTACGTCCATCATTGTGGCTCCCGTTAGTGCTCCTCAACACCATATGCCTTCTGGTTTCCCTTGGGGCATGCCTCCCAACTTTGTGCCTGAGGGGGTATCAACCTGCTATTAAAGGTCATATGGCTCAACCTATTATGTTAGTACCACCTCTCGTGGTTCATGTTGTTCCTTATGTTGAAGAACCTGTCTTTCATGCTGACTAGAGTGAGACTATTGGTGTTTATGAAAGAATGAACGAGTTTCAAGATCAGTTTCAGGCTATGCAAAAAGAGATTCAAGCTTTGAGGGGGAAAGATATGTTTGGGAAGAATGCTTATGATTTATGTTTAGTTACTAATGTGAAGATTCCGCATAAATTCAAGGCTCCAAATTTTAAGAAGTATAAAGGAAAATCTTTTCTGCTGAGCCATCTGGTGATGTACGCTCGTAAGATGTCGACTCAGACTAACAATCATCAATTGTTGATCCATTACTTTCAAGACAGTTTTACTGGTGCTGCTCTAAAATGGTATATGGGGCTCGATAGCACTCAGATCCGAACGTTCAATGACTTAGGTGAGGCGTTCGTTCGTCAGTACAAGTACAATGTCGACATGGCACCGGACAAGGATCACCTTTGTGTTATGTCCCGAAAAGATAAAGAAACTTTCAAGGAATACACACAAAGATGGCACGAGATTGTTGCACAAGTTAGTCCTTTGTTTGAAGAAAAGGAAATGACAAAACTGTTTTTGAAGACGTTGGGGTCATTCTATTATGATTGAATGATTATGAACGCGCCTAGTGACTTTACTGAAATGGTAAATATGGGCTTAAGATTAGAAGAAGGTGTCCATGAAGGACGATTAAAATAAGGTAGTTCATCTAATGCTAAAGCTATCTTGTAAGAGAAACATATGAGGCTTCCGAGGAACAATCAACATCATCAACATTTGGCGTCTATAACACCAGTTATTAATTTTGCTCCGGTCGTTCAAACAACACCTAGTTATCAACCATATTTTCAACAATGAACGAATCAACAAAATCATTCTCAGAGGCCCGCACAATTTGATCCAATTCCAATGACCAAGGAGCACCTGGCCATGATATTGAGAATTTTTTCGCTTTGAAAGTCGAGGTAAGAAGGTTAATGCAAAGTGGTATCTTGTCATTTGAAGACTCTAGTACCAATGTAAAATCTAATTTGTTGCCCAAACATGGCAATACAACTGTGAGTATGGTCGAAGGATATCTAGGAAAGTACCGAGTTTTTAACGTCAATCTGATCAGAAGATCCTTGGTTAAAATACATGTAACTCTATGTGAGTTGAGCTATTATGAGCATGACCATGCTTCTTGCCATTTATGTTCTAGAGATCCCCGAGGATGTGCTATAGTGAAAAGATACTTACAAGAGATGCTGGATCAGAACCTTATTCAGGCTACGAGGGATATAACTGAAGATGAGCATGAGGTGAACGTTGTGGTTCCCCATTTTAATCTCCCATAATCGGTCGTGATTCCATATGATGGTCAGAAGACTGATGTTTCTCTGTTGTTTATTCATTTGGCGGGTCCTACATCTTACGAATCTGATAAAGTTATGTCTTACAAATATAATGCTACTATGGTGGAAGATGGTATAGAGGTGCCTATTCCTACTTTATCGTCTATTATGAACATTGTCGTTGTAAGTGGCGTGACCCAAAGTGGTAGGGTATTTGCTGTTGCAGCTCCTAAGAGGATTGAAGATGTTGTGATAGAGAAATCAACTCAAGAGAAAAATCTTGTTACGTATACCGACCAATCCAGCAATATGAATCAGAATGTTGATCAAGATGAAGTGTTAAAGTTGATTAAAAAGAGTGATTTCATTATGGTGGACCAGTTGTTGCACACCCCATCCAAGATATCTGTCTTGTCTTTGCTAATGAGTTCAGAAGCTCATTGAAGGCTTTGCAGATGATCCTAGAGCAGGCCTATATGGACCACGACGTAACAATTGATCAATTTGATGGCATTGTGGCCGATATTAATGCATGTAACAATTTAAGCTTCAGTGATGAAGAGCTTTCCGAGCAAGGGAGGAACCACAATCTGGCTCTGCATATCTCTATGAACTGCCAAGAAGATGCCATGTCCAATGTGCTGGTGGACATTGGTTCTTCTATGAATGTTATTCCTAAGAATATGATGTCTAAGCTTTCTTATTAAGGTGATCTAATGAGATTCAGTGGAGTTGTTGTAAAGGTTTTCGATGGCTCAAGGAAGACTATGATTGGGGAGGTTGATCTCTTAATAAAGATAGGTCCATGCTTATTTCAGATCACTTTTCAAGTGATGGATATTCATCCCGCCTACAGTTGTCACTTAGGACATCCGTGGATTAATGAGGTTGGGACAGTTACATCAACTCTACACCAGAAATTGAAGTTTGTGAAGAATGGGAAGTTAGTGATTGTGGGTGGCGAACATGCCATGTTGGTGAGTCATCTCTCTTCATTTTCGTATGTTGATACCGACGAAGTTGAGGGAATGAAGTTTCAAGCTCTTTCTATTGATAATATTTTTGTTAAGAAGAATAAGGAATCCATGTCATCTTTGAAAGATGCCCAACATGTGTAGAAGAATGGTCAATTTGCTAAGTGGGGATAAGTTATTGAGCTTGCAGAGAACATGAACATAACTAGTTTGGGTTTTTCACATGGTGCAACCCAAAGAGATTTGAAGAGAATTCAAGAGGTGTTTCACAGTGCTGGCTTTATTCATTCCAAAGATCAGTCTGCTGCCATAATTTTAGAAGATGATGAAGAGCAAGGAGTGCCAAACTTTGTGACACGTGGATCGATGTGCCAGAACTGCATTATGTTGATGTTCCTTCTATTATTCACTTATCTTAGTAATATGTTTGTTTTTGTTATTTTCAAAATACTTTCACTATGCCCAAGGTGAAAGTGGATCTATGTGGGCTTTGTTTCAGATTTCATTATCATTAATAAAATGTTATTTCGTTTATCCATATTATGTTTTTCCTGTTTTCTTTTTCTAGAAAGATGGTAACATAAAAAACAAGATAATAATTACTTTTATATCTGCATCACAATGTGAATTTATTTGCTCATATTATAACATCAAGCATAAAATCTTTGTGTAGATTAATTGTTAAACTCGTTGAAAATAATGATTTTATGCCCTCTCCCAACTTTAAATTTCATGTGTTTGAAATGGAAGAAGGGGATGATGAAGAGATTCCTGATGAGATTTCTTGGTTACTTGAGCATGAGGAGAAGACCATTCAGCCTCATAAAGAGTCGTTGAGGACAGAGATTACCGTTGAAGCTAGAATGTCCGCCGATAAAATAGAAGTTGAGAAGAGCTCACTCTGATATGGCTGTCAAGATTAAAGAAGAGGTGAAAAAGCATATTGATGCTAGATTCCTTGTTACTGCTGAGTATCCTCTGTGGGTAGCTAACATTGTACCTATTCCAAAGAAAGATGGTAAAGTTCGGATGTGTGTTGATTATAGGGACTTGGACAAAGCTAGTCTGAAGGATGATTTTCCCTGCCACACATTGACATGTTGGTAGATAATACAACTAAGTTCAATGTATTTTCCTTTATGGACGGGTTCTCCGGTTATAATCAGATAAAGATGGCGCCCAAGGACGTGGAAGAAACAATGTTGGGGAATATTTTGTTATAGAGCCAACAGATATTTTGGAAGTTGTTTGTAAGACTCCTCCCAATTGTCAAACACTTTTTCAACAACCTTTGTCCTGGCTATCCATGCCTTCCTATATGATGGAGTGTACTCGTATTCTTCCCTAATATGCGAGATTATTGTACTCACATTTAATGATGGATTGTCGCCAATGACAGACAATATTTCATCGCAAATTAGCTGAGAGCTTAATTTACGATGATCCTGCATTGGGTTTGTCAGCATGCATGTGTGATCTAGACCCATTGATCCAATCTCCCAAGACTCATTCTGAAGGAGAATTGCGATCCAAAACGCAGCGGAAATTAAAATTTTCTCCTTTAGAGATCCTTACGAATGATCATAATCAGTGATAGAATATTTACCTCTTGTGACGATTGAAACCTTTGGTGCAGATCTCTTGTGACGATCAAAACTATTGATGCAGATCCACGGAGCGATCATGAACGTTGAATGATGACAACGTCTCTACTCAATACACGCGAACGGATTCCTTCAATCTCAGTGTTAGCGGGTACGAATGAAGGCTTTGAGTGAGAGAGAGAGAGAGAGAAAACGATATAATGCAACCGCTATCAATGCTTCTGCACAAGGGTTCTATTTATAGAACCACTTGTGTGGGCTTCAAGCTAAAAAGCCCACTTAAGTGTATTTTGGCCCATATCTTATAATATGCCCAAAATCACTTAACCCCATGGTACCTTACCATATTTCGTATTCTACTCAAGTACACCGTACCTTCCGATGTTCTATAATTCACTTAAGGGCACCGTACCTTACAGTATTCCTTAGTTACTCTATCTCTCATCAATCCGTCCTTTGTGTGTGACCCAGTAGGTTTTCGTGACGTTGGCAATTATATTAAATCACGCATTTAACATAATAAACAGTGAGCAGTATCTAGCAACACATCACTGCTACCCAAGACACGAAAATGTCATGCGATCTGACAAAACCTTTTGTCATAATACTTATGTGTATAATTACCCCTTTACCCTTATGTCTATATTGAACACAAGGCATAGACCGTGTCATCCTTGTCCAGTTCAATATTGAGCCCATAGACATTTATCCTGTTATGCAGGATGGGCAAATTCCATCTAGGTCACTCATGTCCCTCAACATGCTTCGTGGAGTACCCATCAATTGTCTTTATGGTTATCCAGTTACGGACAACGTTGGATCAACAATAAAGCACTCGACTCTACATCTAGGATCCATAATGGTTTCAGGTCGAAGAGTGGTATACACTATTATCACCATGAGAACAACTTACGACACTTTGCATAACTTTCTATATAGTATTCTCATAGCGGGTCAATCCGGTATAAATATTACTCCTAATATTCATACCTATATTTAAGACTTGATAACTCTTTATCCATGATCCATGAGATGTGATCATCAGTCTACAAACATAATAGTCTTAATGCTTTAATGTTATCCCACTTCAAACTAAAGCTCGACTACGAATACTTTAAGAATAGTGTCCTTATGTTTAACGTGATCTCATGATTAAGTCATACTTGATACATTAAACAGACTAGCTATTCTAGGGACTTTATTAAACAAACGTAATAAAGAAAAAGCCTTTTATTATTCGATACAAGTACCAAAAGTATTGGCCTCTAGGGCTTACACCAACAATCTCCCATTAGCACTAGAGCCAATCAGGCATACCCTTAATACCCATAGATCTAGTATGGCCATCATGCTTCTGCTGCGCAAGAGGCTTTGTCAATGGGTCAACAATATTGTCAAGTGTAGGTACTCTGCATATTTTCACATCTCCTCTATCTATTATCTCTCGAATGAGATGATAACGCCTAAGTATGTGTTTGGATCGTTGGTGAGATCTAGGCTCCTTGGCTTGTGCGATAGCACCATTGTTATCACAGTAAAGACCAATGGGATCCACAATGCTAGGAACTATGCCAAGTTCACTAATGAACTTTTGATCCAAACAGCTTCCTTTGCTGCACTTGAGGCAGCAATATACTCGGCCTCGGTTATAGAATTAGCAACTGTATCTTGCTTTGAACTTTTCCAGCTCACAGCGCCACCATTTAAGCAAAACACATAACCATTGGAATCATGCATATTAAAGTGTCTCAGCACTTTGTCTATGTATGTACTTTGACTTAGGTCATGCAGTTTTGTGATTTATCTCTATAGATTCTGATTCCTAATATATAGGCTGTTTCACCTAGGTCCTTCATACAAAAGCATTTCCCCAACCAAGACTTTACTTGTTGCAGGATAGGGACATCATTTCCAATGAGTAATATGTCATCTACATATAATATCAGGAAAATGATCATGCTCCCACTAACCTTCTTGTAGACACAAGGCTCATATTCGTTCTTGATCCATGAGTGACATATCACCTTGATCAGTTATGAGATATCCATATCTCTCAGGTAGGTGACGTATCCTGCCTGACCTACGCTGGTCTTGTTCTACTTGAGGAGGTTGCTCTTACACAACTACTTGTGTTTCCTGCTCTAATTCCTCCATAGGTGTATCAATGCTTTGTGATTCTTGAATTTCTTCAAGCTCTACTTTCCTCCCACTGGTTCCTTTGGAAATAAAATCCTTTTTTAGGAAAACTCCAGTTAGAGCGACAAATATTTTTCCCTCAGAAGGATTGTAGAAGTAATACCCTCCTTTTTCTTTAGGATACCCCACAAATAAGCATTTGTCGGATTTGGGCTCAAGCTTAGTTGAAATTTGTCGTTTCACATAAACCTCGCAACCCCAAATCTTTATGTAAGACATATGTGGTTTCTTACCACTCCATATCTTATATGGTGTCTTCTCAACCTTTTTGGATGGAACACGGTTAAGTGTGTAAGCTGCTATCAATAACGCATGTCCCCAAAAGGAGTTTGGAAGATCGGCGTGACTCATCATGGATCGGACCATGTCCAACAGGGTTCAATTTCTTCTCTCAGACATACCATTCCATTGGGGTGTTCCAGGAGGAGTGAGTTGGGATAGGATCCCACACTCTTTCAGATGGTCATCAAACTCTAAGCTTAAATATTCACCACCTCGATCTGATCGAAGAGCTTTAATATTCTTACCTAGTTGGTTTTGTACTTCATTCTTGAATTCTTTGAACTTTTCAAAGGACTCTGATTTGTGTTTCATTAAATAGACATAACCATATCTACTGAAATCATCAGTGAATGTGATGAAGTACTGAAAACCTCCTCTGGCTGGTATGTTCAGTGGACCACATACATCAGTATGTATGAGGGCCAAAAGATCATTAGCTCTTTCACATTTTCATGTGAATGGAGACTTTGTCATCTTTCCAATTAAACAAGATCTGCATGTCTCATATGATTCATAATCAAAAGAGTCCAACAATCCATCTTTATGGAGTTTGGAAATGCGTTTCTCATTTATGTGGCCTAATCGACAATGCCAAAGGTAAGTTGGATTTAACTCATTAGGTTTCATCCTTTTAGTATTAATGTTATACATAGGCATTTCAAGATCAAGGACATATAGTCCATTGTTCATTTGTGCAGTAGCATAGAATATATCATTCAAATAAATTGAACAACAATTATTCTTTATTACAAATGAAAAACCGAACTTGTCCAAACAAGAAACGGAAATAATATTCTTGCTAATGCTGGTACATAATAACAGTTCTCTAACTGAATTATTAAACGACTAGGTAAAGTCAATTCATAAGTTCCTACGGCTAAGGCAACAACCTTTGCTCCATTACCAACTCGTAGGTCAACTTCACCTTTTGCCAATTTTCTACTCCTTTTTAGTTCTTGCACATTTGTACAAATGTGAGAACCGCATCCAGTATCTAATACCCATGATGCAGAAGTAGATAAATTAATTTCAATAACAAAAATACCTAAAGCTGGAGTCTCTACTCCATACTTCCTATCTTCCAGGTACTTTGGGCAGTTCCTCTTCCAGTGACCGGTCTTACCGCAATGGAAGCATGTGCCTTTCTTTTCTATGTCTCCACTAGGCTTTAAAACAGTACTAGTGGGTTTGGGTTTGGCAACTTTATTGCCTTTCCCTTTATCATGTTTGAGGACAATCCTCAGGTTTCGGTACAAATCCAGAAAATTTGTCCCAGACAATTTTTTCATGTCAAGGTTTGATCGCAATATGTTGTTAGAGGTGTTTGTTGTCATGGTAATCTACACAAGGATTAATGAAAATATAAGTATCATTGACATATTTAATTAGGCCTTTAATTAAATATGCTCCCACTATTTTATTCAAAACAAATGACCCTCATCATTTGATTCGAAAAATCCCGTTGGAAGATTTTCTAGTGGGTCGAGATCCTTATTTCACTTCGTTCTAAGTCCGCGTAGGCGGATTACACAAAACTAGGTTATTTAGGTAGGAACTCCTTCCAATTGTATCTCATACAACTCTCGAAAATTTCAGTTGGGTGAATAACTCCTTATTCCAATCCATCATATGGATCATTCCCAACTCTTGCTTCTAAACATATATATAATCTTATTATAATTTGTTTAGTTAAGTTTGACCCATTGTTTTAACAGTTGGATATTACAATTATCCTATCGCACCTTACTAATATATAGATCATGCACCTCGCATAGGCGAAACCTACATTATCCATTACTAGTCTTGATGAGTGTTAAAACTTGGAAAGCATAAACTTAATATTTAATTTGAGGGAATTGCAATTGTTCTGATCTCACCGACTTATTTATCATATAAATCGTCTCTCACATGCATCAACATATATTCACATGCATCAACATACATACACATGCATCAACATACATAATGAAACAGTTATGGCCCCTAGCGCAATTATTCTCCCAAGCCAATGAGAGAACCTAAGTTAACCTAATAACGATCTAAGCTTCTCCAAGCAAGATCTTCAAGGTTGTCCTCCTTTGATATTGAATTCTTCTCTAAGCTTCTCCAAGCAAGATCTTCAAGGTTGTCCTCCTTTGATATTGAATTCTTCTCTTTCTTCATAACATTGTCTTCTTTTCTTTCTTCATAACATTACATTACAGAAGAAACTCGTTTTACATACGAGGGATTGAGATGAGAAAAGAAGTTACATTAAGAGATTAAAAGGAGAGGCACGACACGCAGGTCGTATTTAAAAACCCAAAACAAAATGAAGGAAGACTAAGGCCATAACTGATCACCATAAGGAAATAATGATAAATACATTATTATTATTATTAATTTTTAATTCCTTTAATTTATTAAAACCAAATTAAATTTCGGCGACCGATCATACTACGCAGAGTTAGCCGGGGGTTCCGCTGCCCGGTCAGCGGACGGGGGTTCCGCTGACCGATCAGCGGACGGGGTTAAGGGGCAGCGCCCCAGTCCAAATTTTTTTAATGAACAATTCATTTGAAATGGACATCGTTTTGCATCAACACAACTCTTGCGCAGTCACAAAACAGAAACCCCGAGAATTCTGACTCTGTGAATGTGACGACCGTCACAAGCATGTTACGACCGTCACAAGCATGTTACGACCGTCACAGGCCCATGACGAACGTCACGCGGCCAAAAACAGAAACGCCTAGAATTCTGGATCTGTGAATGTGACGACCGTCACAAAGCACGTGATGACCGTCACGTCCAGCTTGTTACGATCGTCACAAGCTCGTGACGAACGTCACGCGGCCAAAATAACAGAACTTTGAAACAATCAACAAACGTGTTCCAAAAAGCCCTAAATTCACAACACTTTGACGGCACAACCCTTGCGCCGTCACCAACCCTAATGCGCCAATTTCAGACTGTCAAACACACCTCAATTGTTGATTCAGTATGATTGATCAACAGGCCATTACTTCACCATACTAATGTCGGATTCCGAAGCAAATGACCATTGATCGCTCAAAGGAAAACAACCATTTAGTGTTTGAATGAACGAAACAGAAACAGTATATCATATATACCGTACTTTGAATTAGGATTACTTATATCATATATAAGTTGATCGGTCTCAATTGCGTAACATATGGACGATCGATGTATCGCTGCTTCACCATAGTAATGTCGGTTCCGAAGCATAGTCAACATCAATCATCCAACTCGTACACTCATGATACAAAATTTAATTACCCGTTTAATTAATTGATTCATTCTGTCTTTTAATCATATTAATACAGAAACTAAACAGCTATCTGATTCATGGTTTCGTAAGTGGCTCTGATACCACTGAAGGAGAATTGCGATCCAAAACACAGCGGAAATTAAAATTTTCTCTTTTAGAGATCCTTACGAATGGTCATGATCAGTGATAGAATATTTACCTCTTGTGACGATTGAAACCTTTGGTGCAGATCTCTTGTGATGATCAAAACCTTTGATGCAGATCCACGAAGCGATCACGAACGTTGAATGATGACAACGTCTCTACTCAGTCCACACGAACGGATTCCTTCAATCTCAGTGCTAGCTGGTACGAATGAAGGCTTTGAGTGAGAGAGAGAGAGAGAAAACAAAAATAATGCAACCGCTATGAATGCTTCTGCACAAGGGTTCTATTTATAGAACCACTTGTGTGGGCTTCAAGCTAAAAAGTCCACTTAAGTGTATTTTGGCCCATATCTTATAATATGCCCAAAATCACTTAAGCCCATGGTACCTTACCATATTTCGTATTCTACTCAAGTACACCGTACCTTCCGATGTTCTATAATTTACTTAAGGGCACCGTACCTTACGGTATTCCTTAGTTACTCTATCTCTCATCAATCCGTCCTTTGTGTGTGACCCTGTAGGTTTTCGTGACGTTGGCAATTATATTAAATCACGCATTTAACATAATAAACAGTGAGCGGTATCTAGCAACACATCACTGCTACCCAAGATACGAAAATGTCATGTGATCTGACAAAACCTTCTGTGATAATACTTATGTGTATAATTACCCATTTGCCCTTATGTCTATATTGAACACAAGGCATAGACCGTGTCATCCTTGTCCAGTTCAATATTGGGCCCATAGACATTTATCCTGTTATGCAGGATGGGCAAATTCCATCTAGGTCACTCATGTCCCTCAGCATGCTTCGTGGAGTACCCATCAATTGTCTTTATGGTTATCCAGTTACGGACAACGTTGGATCAACAATAAAGCACTCGACTCTACATCTAGGATCCATAGTGGTTTCAGGTCGAAGAGTGGTATACACTATTATCACCATGAGAACAACTTATGACACTTCGCATAACTTTCTATATAGTATTCTCATAGCGGGTCAATCCGGTATAAATATTACTCCTAATATTCATACATATGTTTAAGACTTGATAACTCTTTATCCATGATCCATGAGATGTGATCATCAGTCTACAAACATAATAGTCTTAATGCTTTAATGTTATCCCACTTCACACTAAAGCTCGACTACGGATACTTTAAGAATAGTGTCCTTATGTTCAACGTGATCTCATGATTAAGTCATACTTAATACATTAAACAGACTAACTATTCTAGGGACTTTATTAAACAAACGTAATAAAGAAAAAGCCTTTTATTATTCGATACAAGTACCAAAAGTATTGGCCTCTAGGGCTTACACCAACACATTCCTCTTCCGGCACGAAGCTGACAACCTAAAAAGGCAGTGCTCATTTGGACAATAAACTTTATACCTCGATGCGTCAGTTCTATCAACTTTGAAATCAGCTGATAGTTGTATGTGGAATTTCTTAATGGCTTTTACACATTCCTCTTTTGTGAAAAATGTGTCTCATTGTTTCAAAGATCCTTGAATTTGCATGTAAGGTTTATACCATACATCTGATGAAGGTTCATCTGAACCCAAATTCAACTTTGTCATGTGTTGGGGGTGGACAATATACATAACTTACTGGTATTGACTCTTCTTCCTCATCAGTGTTTCACCATTGAATTAACCATGATCTAAACTTCTTCTTCTTTGTAATATGGAACATTCACCTTAGCTTGTTCGTCATCAGTCTCACAAAACACTTGTGGCTGATCAATAAACTAAGACACCTGTTATTGATGTGGTAATATATAAAACTCTCTATCGTTGTAACCGGATTGTTCGTGACTGACAAACATATGTTGAATATCGTCATCATCTCGAATCTTCTTTTGATAAAAATTTACCTGGTTTTCTACAAACCAAACCAAATTTTTATAGATGATTTGGCCCACATTACTACACTGCAATTTATTTTATATTCTTTGTTTCAGATGTGAAAAATTTGATCGTCGATTTATTGTAAACCGAGTTACCTCTGTGTTTCGAAAAAAAAAACCGAATAACTAATGATCAAATATTTCACCTTCGACATGGACATTGATCATGTAATGTTGTGTGGAAGACATTTTGTTAAAATATTAAAAATCTAAGTTTCTTTACTGGAATTGAATGCATTGCTAAGTTGTTCATCTGCACATCATAAATATCGTTGCACATTGAACGCATTGATCACTTGGTTTGTCTGTACAGACTTGACCATGCATGCAGTGACAAGAATGACAAGAACACACATGCGCCCAGGGAATCCAGGAATCTCTGAAGCAAGATTTTTAACAGGCGCCCATTCCCTAGGCGCCATAAAGCAACTTGGGCGCCAAGAGGAAGGGCGCCCCTTCACTTCAAATATACTAAGGCGCTACTAGGAAGGGAGCCCCTTCCCATTCCCTACACTAAGGCGCCAAGAGGAAGGGCGCCTCTTCCTTGCATGTGAATAATCACATGCAGGCGCCAAGAGGAAGGGCGTCTCTTCCTTGCATGTGATTCTTCACATGCATGCGCCTAGGACCAAGACAAAGGCTAAGGCTAGTATGCATTTTGTCATTCCATTGTCTACTTTTTCCATTGGATACAACCAATCTCATTCTTCTTAGGTTGTAAACCTACTAACTCATTCATCTATAAATAGCCTTTCATATCAACAACATCAAATCACCTCCATCACTACTCATCTATAATCTTTCTTTGCCACACTATTTTTCTACCACACTCAAGATCTGCAACATCAAATCATGTATTTGTTGACTATGGGAGATGAACACAGAGGAACACTCGAGAATATCTCGACATTTGTATGTTATCTCTCTCTTTTTACTTATTCCGTTTTTAAGTCGTATACCTTTGTTATCTATGTTTTTCTTCTTATTATTACATTTCTTACTCTTTTGTTATTAGGATCCGAAGCGTTTTAGATACCGTGTACATGAATATGTACCCCACTATAATTAACAGTAAATAATATTTTCACTTTTTTTTTATCTAAGGTGGTCAGTAAGGGGGATGAACTACAATAGGTGTCCGAAACACACTATTGTAGTCTATCGCAGTCTATTGGACCACATTGGACATGCCGATGTAATACTCCTACACAACTATATTTTAATTTAAAAATACTTATCAAATTATTTTCCATCTAATCGTTTCATATTGCTTTACATTTTATCTAGAGGCCATATCTGGGTCTTGATCATGATGTGAACCATGACGATGCTGTAGTTTGGACAACGAAGACACCGATTATTCGAGTCACTACGGGGGAAGTGCACCAGAGTGACCGGGTCAAACTGCAGTTCAACATGCTACAACAGATTCCAGAATCTCCCACGTGTTTGGGGAATTGGCATTAAAAAATGGTTGATGCACAATGAGATTATTCTGACTGGAGAGACTTTGCAAAATAGATGTATCGTCAATGGAGTAATCAACGACAACACATCTTAAACGAACCCGTCATCCATGGTGCAATACCGACTCAACAATATATGGCATGATTTAGGTCGGTAACAACTCAACAATTTGTATCTGAGCCGCGGTATTTGATGGATCCACGCCAACTTGCTTCGTCATCGTACGCCCCACAACAATTCCCTACCCAACACCAATGTGAACCCACCAAAACCCAACAACCAACCACACAACATCAACCTACCACATACACACAACAACCAAACACCCAACCTCGCAACTGGTTCATGCCATCTATCCAACAACCAACCATCCAACGTCGCAATCCATTCATACCACCCACCCAAACACAATACCAAGAATCAAACCCCGCAACCACAACCGTCTACAACCCATATGATTCATATGGGTCACTTTATCGTAGCCCCCACCAATGACCAGCCAAACATCCCATCAACATAACACCGAACCATTGTTTAACTATAGTACATCCCATGAACCATTGCTTCGTTTCCAAAATGACTCAATGGTCCAATTTGGGCAACTATACCGTCCCTAATCCACCCAACCCCAACGACCTAACTACGATGACATGAGCACCAAACTCCATTATGGAAGCGCCGTTGGCCAGAGCCCCTCCGGATATTGGGAACAAATGATGACACATCTGTCAAATATCGCTGGAACTTCCGCTGGACCTTCCTACCAGCCATCGCTCGATCAGGTCAGCACACAAAGACCTCAAACACCTCAAGAAAATCATGGGAGACCTCGGAGACAAACTAACGCACTTGGATGTGGAACATGGGGACGTTATAATCGGGCCGATCATTAGTTTATTGTCAGTCCAATATAACCAATTATTACATCATCAATAATTTTTTTTTCCATTACTATTTTTTATTTATTAAATAAACAAAATTAAAATTTAAAAAAATTCAAAAAATAAATAAATATAAGGGGTGTAGGCGCCAGATGAATTGACGCCCACACTACACGGCACGCCTAGGCGCCATGAGCATTAACGCCTCCTCATGAGGGCCAATGCATGCGCCAATAGCATTGACACCTCCTCACGAGGGCCAATGCATGCACTAATGCTATTGACGTCTCCTCTTAATGTTTAGGGGGTGCGTCAATTCATCTGACGCATCCTCTTGTAAACCTGATTATTTTGATATTTTTTTTGAATTATTGATTATTTTCGAAAAAAAATTCAAAAACCGAATTATTTAAAAAAAAATCCCATTCCTCTCATCTTCCCTTCCATTTATAAAAATCTCACTCCTTAATGGAATATGAATGATTTAATGGTTATATGAAATTGTGGTTTATGAAGTTGAATGTTGTTTTGCATTTGAATGTATTATGAGTGGTTTGGTGTTTGAATGGCCATATGGACTTGTTTGAATCAGTGGATTTTGAATGTGGTTTATTGAATGCATTAAATAAAATATGTTTGGAGTCCTAATTTGGAATGGTTCTTGTGGTTTTTATAGGTGATGCACAATGGAAGTAATTTGGCCTTGAATGAAGATGTGAGCATAAAGCATGAAGTATATAGTCATGAAGATGCTGGATATTAATGTTTTGAAGATGGAAGTGTAATGCTTGTAATCAAATTGAATTTTGGTGTATTTGGAAATTGTATAGCTTATTCCATTTGAAGTGAAATAGCCATTAACACTTATGTATTCAACATGATCTTAATAATATTTCAACAATTTCTCCATATTCATTTCATGCTATCCATGTATGTAGAATTTCATGTATGAAAGATGAACAAAAACTATATGTATGATAAATGAAAGTGGAAATGGATTAGTGAATTCAAGTATTTGAATGTATCTCATGAAGTGGATGTATAGATGTATGTGAATGGCATTAAGAAATTCAAATTGCATTCCTAATCAAGCATGGATAAAATGCACCAATTTTAATTCAATATGTATGGTATGTGTAGCGGTAAATTCATGACCGTTAAGCTATGAATAAACTTAACGTCAATAAAACTAGAGTCGCTACCGCGCTTTTATTGTTTCCAAAGGAAAAGGGAAAAGTATGAACAAAACTCAAAGATAAGAAGTTTTCAAATCAAAACTAATAAAATGCCAGAGATTACAGGTAAGAGGGTTGGTTACACAAAGGGAAGGTGTTAGCACCCAAAGTGTCATAGGAATTCCAAGGGAGCTCTTTTTTATGTGTGTATATGTTTTGGTATAAAAGATGTTTGCAACAAATAGAGTGTGGGGATGAGAAAATAATTCATTGATTATATTTTTGTGTTTGACAAGACCTTCGGACTTATGCCTACGTAGCAACATAAAAATGAGGGATCAAAACCTCATAGTTCGTGGTATCAATTTCAAAATGAATGAATTACTTTTAATCAATATTTAAATTTAAAAGAGGCACAAAGGGCCCAAAAGTTTGAATGAGTGTTAGTTCTTTATGTCTTTTAAATGTTAAGTCAATATGGTTAAGTTCATTTACAAGTTTGATTAAGAAAAAAGTTTACAAATTCATTGGCATAAGCCCAAAGTTTCTAATTTGCAATAAAGTCTAAGTTTTGAAATCACAAGCAAAGAAAGTTTTTTTGAAAAGGGGGAGAGATTTTAAAATTTAAGAAGCGGGAGGAGATGAAGAGACTAATCCTAAGCATTAAATTAAAAGTTAAGAGTTAAAAAGATATGACCAATGGGATGCAATCCAACAGACAAGAATGTCATATAGAAAACCCACTTTCCCTTTGGACTTTGAATCAAACAATAATCAACAAGAAATTAGCAATAGGAAGAGCAAGGCATCAAATAAAGATGGTGACATCCAAGCAAGCGAATCTCACAACTAGAAGTCTTCTTTGTCTTTCCATGCATCATATGAAATACTGGGTAGAAAACCACGGAAGAGTAACCGTCATCAACTAGGATGAACAACAAGGTTAACTCTGCAACGGGAAAACTAGGGTTTACAGCTACCAGTATTGGTAGAAAACCACAGACTCAGCCGGGGATAAGATGAATGATTGCCGATTACTAAGCAATTATTCATTTATACCACGGGGAAGCACAGACTCCGTTGGGGAGGGAAAAATAGGACTTACAACTACCGGCTACTGGGTAGAAAACCATAAAATCCGCCATCAACTAGGATGAACCACAATGGTCAACTCTGCTAGGGGATGAAACTAGGATTTATAAATACCTGATACTAGGTAGAAAACCACAAAAATAGGACTTACAACTACCGGTTACTGGGTAGAAAGCCACAAAAATAGGACTTACAACTACCGGTTACTGGGTAGAAATCGACAAAAATAGCCGAGGATAAGGTGAATAATTACTGATTACTGAGCAACTATTCATCTACCACAGGTAAGATGCCAGAGACAGTCACAAAAAGGCCAATTTAGGATCAAACCAAAAAGGCAAACTGAATCAAGACTCATCCTAATGAGGATATAACTCAATAGGGGAACCCATCCCAATATATGTGTTGGGAGGAAACGGAAACAACCATCGTCCACGAGGATAAAACTCAGTGGGGAATGGCAGGAAAGATAAACACTTTCTACTTATGGGGCTGACTCTATATTGAGGGATCAGACACCGACATCTGCTCGGGGAGATATATATCACCAACTAGCAGGAGACAACAAACAATAGATATATGGCAAAAAATGCAACATGAATATCTGAATGTTATGAAGGATATATGCATATGCGTGGTTTATGTATGATGAATGCTGACAAACAAACATTCTAACACAAACAGGTCCCGGAATCAACCACCCGGTACTACATCTCAAGAGAGAAAGCCAGGATCACCGGAGAATATCCAATCTGCTGGAGATCCGAGATGCTAGGAAGCAAAGACCTTGCCGGGGAATCAGAGATATCAGGAAATCACAAAATCTCTGAGGGATGAATCATCAATCAATCCGGCTAGGGAAAAAGTTCATTGCACAGGCAAAACTGCCACAAAAGCAACTCTACTGGAGAATCCAACTGAGGGATATAAGAGGAAATCTGGGGATCAACCACCAAATACTAAACTCACCAAGGAGATCACACCTGCTGAGGAGAAAAGATCGCTCTTCCACTGAAGGGAGAGTGGTGAATATCTCAACAAGCATACCACTCGGGAGAAAAACCAATAAGTCTCAGCTGAGGAGAAGAGCTTAATGCACAAGTAGAATCTGCCACAAAAGCAACTCTGGTTGGGGAAATTGTCATCACAGATAAGATCCACCACACCAACAACTCTACTGAAGATCAGAGATACCAGGAAACAACAATATCTCTACAGGGGATAACATCATCATAGATAAGATCCAACACACCTACAACTCCGTTGGGGATCTATCTGAGCAAATGAAGGAATACTGGGGATCAACCACCAAATACCGAACCTTCCAAAGGGAACACATCTGCTGAGGGGGGAAAACCACTGCTCTGCTGAAGTGAAAAGGGATGAATAAATCCTCCCAACATTCTGCTTAGGGGAAGAAACCAAGAAAGGCACTCTACTCGGGAGAAAACCACAAAAGGCTCTGGAGGAAGAGGATACAAACATGCCAGGGATATGAACAAATGTCTTACCCTATTGGAAATCATACCACCTTTGGGAGAGCACTGAGGATCTCCTAAGTATCTTTTATCATTGTGCATGTTCACTTTGTTTAAAAAAACAATTTGTGAAAAATTTGTTTATTTAAAACAATGATATTTGCTCAATTAAAACATGCAAAACATTTGTTGAATAGAAACAAATAAGAGTGCAAATAATTGGATAAAAGCTCAAATTCATTTGATGGATTGGTAGCCTGCAAATGGCAAGACTCCATAGATCTTTACAAGTTTGAAATTGGTGATATATATTGGAAAAGGGCTACATTGAACATAATGACCATTTCTCCACCAATTCCGGATTCGATGTATTCAAAGTTTAAGTTGACGACGAATGAACAAATCTCTGATAGATGACAGATGTAGAACACAATCTTGTCAGGATGCAGTTACTTGCCAAATCCCTAATTTTTGCTTAGATTGCCCTAGGATGAGGTACTCAATCTAGCGGGATGCAGATATTTATTATTTTCATGTCTCTAACTTTTGCCTGGATTGCCCTTTCGGGTTTTCAATCCACCGAGACGCTCATTTTTGCCTAAGCCGCCCTTTCGTGTTTTCAACTTAGCGAGCCATTCTGTTTTTGTTTTTAGGCGAAGTATTTCTTGACTACATCTGAATTCACAGGACGAGTGAAATCCTCCCCATCCATAGTTGTAAGTATCAAAGCACCGCCTGAAAAGGCTCTCTTAACAACATATGGACCTTCATAGTTTAGAGTCCACTTGCCCCTGGAATCGGGCGCGAAAGACAAGACTTTCTTGAGCACAAGGTCACCTTCTCGGAACACACGAGGCTTGGCCTTCTTATCAAAAGCTTTCTTCATTCTCTGTTGATACAATTGACCATGGCACATGGCAGTCAATCTCTTCTCTTCTATCAGATTCAACTGGTCATAACAACTCTGAACCCATTCAGCATCAGTCAACTTGGCCTCCATCAAGACTCTCATTGATGGGATCTCCACCTCTACTGGGAGTACGACCTCCATGCCATAAACAAGAGAGAAAGGGGTTTCCCCTGTTGAAGTGCGGACAGATGTACGATATCCATGCAAAGTAAATGGCAGCATCTCATGCCAATCTTTGTACGTAACAACCATCTTCTGGATAATCTTCTTGATATTCTTATTAGCAGCTTCAACATCCCCATTCATCTTGGGTCTGCAAGGAGAAGAATTATGGTGTGCAATCTTGAATTCACTACACAGCTCTTCCATCATCTTGTTATTCATATTAGATCCATTATCAGTAATGATCTTATCTGGCACACCATAACGGCATATGAGTTGATTCTTGATAAACTTCACGACCACCTGCCTGGTCACGCTTGCATACGATGCCGCTTCCACACACTTAGTGAAATAATCAATTGCTACGAGAATAAACCTGTGTCCATTGGACGCTTTCGGCTCAATCATGCCAATCATGTCAATTCCCCACATAGAGAAAGGCCATGGTGATGAAATCACATTCAGAAGTGTCGGAGGAATATGAATCTTATCCGCATGAATCTGACACTTATGGCATTTCTTCACGCATCTGAGCAGAACCATGTCAAAATTTCTCTTATAAAGCACTTCGCCATTGAGGTAGAAACTACCTGACAATCTTCTCAGAGTCTTCCTATCTTTCACAGATGCCCCAGGCGGGTAAACCTGGTTCTGGAGGAAACATTTGATGTCGTAATACCAAGGCTTATTATCTTTCACTTCTTCGACTGCAAATACATGAGCTGGTCTATCCAAGCGCATCACGGTGATATTGGGAACTTCATTCCAATATTTAACCACAATCATCGAAGCAAGCATAGCAAGAGCATCTGCCATTCGATTATCATCTCGAGGAATATGATGGAAGTCAACTTCAATAAAGAACGTTGAAATTCTCCTCGCGTAATCTCTATATGGAATAAGACCAGGCTGATTCGTTTCCCATTAACCCTTAATCTGATTAACAACAAGGGCCGAATCACCATAAACATCAAGATGCTTGATCCTAAGATCAATGCACTCTTCCAATCCCTTAATGCAGGCCTCGTACTCAGCCATATTATTCGTGCATTTGAAAGTTAGCCTTGCTGTAAAAGGAATATGTGTGCCCTGAGGAGTAATGATGACTGCCCCAATACCATTTCCGTACTGATTTACAGCGCCATCAAATACCATACTCCATCTGGAACTAGGCTCTGGCCCTTCATCGAGTGTAGGATCATCACAATCTTTCATCTTCAAATACAGAATCTCCTCATCTGGGAAGTCGTACTGAACTGACTGATGATCTTCGATAGGCTGATGTGTCAAGTGGTCAGCCAAGATACTACCTTTAATAGCTTTTTGAGCTCGATACTCAATATCATACTCAGATAACAACATCTGCCAACGGGAAATCCTCCCGGTTAAAGCAGGCTTCTCAAATATATACTTGATTGGATCCATTCTGGATATCAACCAAGTTGTATGATTTATCATATACTGGCGTAAGCGCTTAGCGGACCAAGTCAAAGCACAGCATGTCTTCTCAAGCATTGAGTATCGAGACTCACAATCAGTGAACTTCTTACTCAGGTAGTAAATAGCATACTCTTTCTTTCCTGATTCATCTTGCTGACCAAGGACACAACCCATCTAGTCTTCAAGAACTGTCAGATACATGATCAAAGGTCTTCCTTCTACAGGCGGAGACAGGATTGGAGGTTCAGACAAATACTCTTTCAATCATGGGACTGATCTTTCCGGAGGAGCTTGAATATCGGCGCACATGTGGTAGTCATGTGGGATATGAACCTGGAAATATAATTCAAGCGGCCAAGAAAACCTCAGACTTGCTTTTCAGTTTTGGGCGCAGACATCTCTTGTATTGCTTTGACCTTTGCAGGATCAACCTCAATACCTCTTTCGCTGACAATAAAGCCCAATAACTTGCTAGAACGGACTCCAAAAGTACACTTGTTGGGATTCAGACGAAACTTGTACGTCCTCAAACGTTGAAAAAGCTTCAACAGGTGCTCTACATGTTCAACTTCCGTTCTTGACTTAGCAATCATATCATCAACATAGACCTCAATCTCCTTGTGCATCATATCATGGAACAAGGTAGTCATAGCTCGTTGATACGTGGCTCCGGCGTTCTTCAAACCGAAGGGCATCACTCGATAACAGAATGTTCCCCAAGGTGTGATGAATGTTGTCTTCTCCATATCCTCGGGTGCCATCTTAATCTGATTATATCCGAAAAATCCGTCCATAAATGAGAAAACATTGAATTTAGCTGTATTATCTACCAACATATCAATGTGTGGTAGAGGAAAATCCTCTTTCGGACTAGCTTTATTCAAGTCTCTATAGTCCACACACATCCGGACTTTTCCATCTTTCTTAGGCACGGGCACAATATTGGCCACCCATTGAGGATATGTAGAAGTCACCAGAAACCCCGCATCAATTTGCTTCTGAACTTCCTCTTTGATCTTCACTGCCATATCAGGGTGAGTTCTTCTGAGCTTTTGCTTCACAGGCACACACTCAGGCTTCAAGGGCAGGAAATGTTGCACAATATCTGTATCTAGACCCGGCATGTCTTCATACGACCAAGCGAAGATATCGGCATATTCTCGTAGCAATTCGATCAACCCCTTCTTTACAGATTCTTCCAGGAGTGCCCCAATCTTCACTATTCACACACAATCATCAGACCCCAAGTTGACTGTTTCCAGATTCTCAAGATGCGGCTGAATGATCTTCTCTTCATGCTCAAGAAGACGGGTGATCTCATCAGGAATCTCTTCAACATCATCTTCCTCTGCCTCAAATACAGGGAATTCAAAATTAGGAGATGGCATTGAATCATTATGTTCAATGGGTTTTATCAACTTGCATAATGATTTTGGATATGAAAAGCTTTTAGAAATCAAACAAGGCAAATCATTATGCAGATGAAAAGATTGATTTTATTCTTTTTTAGGGTTTTATGTAATCACCAATTTCATGCAAAAAGCAAAAAGGGAAAATGATTGGAAAAACAAATATTTAACATGAATTTATTGAATGAAAATATCATTGTATTAATGTTGCCAACAATGTCATCACTTCTCCTTTTGGCATGGGAGAAGGGTTTTAAAACAAAGTGATCATTACTCTGACTTATGGATAACTCTAGGAACATCCACAGCGACCCAATTGTTGCAGACCCCTCCAGGGATGACAAAATTGTCAGAGTCCTCTGCATCCTCTTCCAAGACAGCAGCAGCTTCCTCATGACCGGTGTGGATGAAACCTCCACTCTTGAACAACCCTTTCTCATTGAAGACCCCAGAAGAAAAACACATGCCAGCCCGGGACTTATTGTCTTCCAGCTCAATCATTTTTCCTAGACCAGCAATTGCACCACACTCAATGGACAATTTCGCATCTCTATAGGAAGCAAATGAAGGAGTTCTCTTCTCAACAGGCTCAGGTATAGATAAAGCTTGGAAAGGAGTTCCAACTTCATCCTCAGCATCTATGTATGAGAAGGAAGACAAGTGGCTAACTAGGAGAGCCTTTTCTCCCCCTACCACTACTAGTTTCTTGTTCTTCACAAATTTCAGCTTCTGGTGTAGGGTGGATGTCACGACGCCAGCCTCGTGAATCCATGGTCTTCCTAAGAGACAACTTTACGATGGGTGAATATCCATAACCTGGAAGGTAATCTGGAAATCACTTGGTCCAATCTTGATTGGGAGATCAACTTCCCCAATAACAGTCTTACGCGACCCATCAAAATCTTTCACAACAACTCCACTCTGCCTCATGGGAGGCCCTTGATAAGACAGTCTTGCGAGAGTGGATTTTGGCAATACATTCAGGGATGACCTAGTGTCCACCAGCACATTGGACATGGCGTTGTCTTTACAATTCATGGAAATGTGTAAAGCCAAGTTGTGGTCTCTTCCCTCCTCAGGGAGATCAGAGTCACAGAAACTCAAATTGTTACAAGCAGTAATGTTTGCAACAATGCTATCGAACTGTTCTATAGTGACATCATGATCTACATATGCCACATCCAAAACTTTCTGCAGAGCCTCCCTATGCGGTTCTGAATTCAGAAGCAAAGATAGCACAGATATCTTGGATGGTGTTTGTAGAAGCTGGTCTACAACACTGTACTCACTCTTCTTGATGAGCTTCAGCATCTCATCACAGTCTTCTTTCACATTGCCACTCGGGCCAACAGAAGTAGGAGTTTTCAGTACAGAGGAGGGTTTAACAACATGTGCTGGATTCGGGGTGCTCATAGCATTCCCAATCGGGCGTTCAACAAAATCAGCATTAGCCTGAGGCTTCGGTGGCGCAGAAAACACGCGACCGCTACGGGTCAACCCACTTACATCAGCAATATTCACAACAGAGGAGGATGGCAAAGGCATCTCTTTCCCATCTTCTACAGCAACAACATTGTAACGGAAGGGAATTGCCTTTTCAGAAGAATAAGGCACAGGACCGGCAGGCTTAATGATCAGAGAAGGAGAAACCTCCGGCTAGCTACCATCATACTTAATGATAACATGCTCGGGTATCCGGAACACTGGGGAAATCACATTGACCTCAGGTTCATCTTCGTCAACAATCCTATTCTGAAGGATCTCAATAACTCCTTCATCCATCATTTCCTGAAGATCTTTACGCACCTGGCGACAACCCAAACGGTTAACAGAACAAATTCAACATTTATCATGATCGTGCTCATAGTGACTGTACTCACACAGCAAACGGTGCAACTCAACCAACGATTGTCGAATATGAATGACATATTTGACCTTGTACTTGCCAGGGCAACCCTGGACCATGTTGACAGATTTCCCATGCTCGGGCAATGGGTTCTTCTTCACATTAGGACCTACGTCCTCAAAGCACAAAATGCCGCACCTCATAAGGTCTTGAACCTTAGTCTTCAACGGAAAGCAATTCTCCACGTCGTGGCCGGGAGCACCAGAGTGGTAAACACAATGCAAATCAGGCTTATACCACCACTGAGGGTTAGCAGGTATAGCTGGCGGGTCTCTCGGAGTAATCAACTTCCTCTCTATCAAAGAGGGATATAACTCTGCATACGTCATCGGAATCAGATCAAAAGTGATCTTCTTCCTCTCATAACTCGTGCTGGTTTGATTACTGTTGCGAGGCTGGTGGGCCTGCTGTTGCGGACGGTGCTGTTGTTGTTGATATTGCTGAGGTGGTTGTTGATTGTTGCTATGCTGCTGATACTGCTGATTATCTCTGAAAACAGGTGCTATATGAGCCACCTGATGCTGATTACCGGCTGGACGGACAGTCTTCCTCCTCACAGAGGGTCTTCTAGGTTTCACATGGGAGGTCACAACATGTGCCTCTCCATCTTTCTTCTTTGCAAACGCCCCATATCGTTTGGCAGAAGAGCCTTCCTCCTTGGTCAGACGTCCTTCTCTAACCCCTTCTTCTAGACGCATCCCTATATTCACCATCTCGGTGAAGTCAGAAGGAGCGCTAGCAATCATCCGCTCATAATAGAATGAACTCAAGGTCTTCAAAAAGATCTTGGTCATTTCCTTCTCTTCCAGCGGAGGCACAATCTGAGCTGCCAACTCTCGCCACCTCTGGGCGTACTCTTTGAACGTTTCCTTGTCCTTCTGGGACATGGCCCTTAGCTGATCTCTATCGGGAGCCATATCCATGTTATACTTGTACTGCTTGACGAAGGCCTCGCCAAGGTCATTGAAGGATCGGATGTTCGCACTGTCCAAACCCATATACCATCTCAAGGCAGCACCGAACAGGCTGTCCTGAAAATAGTGGATGAGCAACTGGTCATTATCAGTCTGAGTAGACATCTTCCGGGCATACATGACCAGGTGGCTGAGAGGACAAGTATTCCCTTTGTATTTCTCAAAGTCAGGGACCTTGAATTTCACAAGAAACTTTACATTGGGAACCAAGCATAATTCGGCAGCAAACTTGCCAAAAAGATCCTTTCTTCTAAGAGTTTTCAATTCCTTGCGAAGCTCAAGAAATTGATCATTCATAGCGTCCATCTTCTCATGAACATCTGAGCCCTCAGATGGCTCAGAATGATAGATGGTGTCGTCTACCCTAGGTACGGTATGCACGACAGGAGGAGGAATGTAACACCCTTCTAAAATACCCCAAAAATTTAATTATAATAGCAATATATCAATCAGAGTAATTATGCAATTAAGGGTGTCACACACTCATTTCACACCATTCACCAAATAACTGTCATGCTCTTTTATTAATTCAAAACATAAAGCATTTGCACAATACGCAACGGATAGAAATCAAATCAATCATGCAAAACATGTAACACATTACATGTAAAATTATTCAACAAGGTAAAACATCCCATCCCGATGTTACATCTACCAGAGCATGACCCACTAAGGAACTACACTAGACTTCAAGCACTAGCTCCTACTCAATCACTGCTCGTTACCTGAAAAATAGTCGTAAGGGTGAGTTCCTCAATCGATATAATAAGCCTTATAAAATATCATGTAATGCTAAGTAAATAACACATTAATCACCCTAATCATATCACACATTCAGTAACGGCACATCAACTCAATCATCATAATCATGCTCAACATAAACATCAAAACACACGTATAATATTGGAACACATCCATTCATATTATACACAATACATACATTATGCAATGAGACTCCATGCATGCGGTACCGACTATTCGTGAACATATAGTTCAACCTCACCGATCAAATCCAGATGCGGCTACCAAGCCCACTAGTCCCTCTCATTTGAGACCTAGTGACTCACTCACTAATTCCTCACCACGGAAATTAGCTACCACCAACTCACTAATTCCTCACTATGGGAATTAGCTACCACCATACAGACTATAATATGCATGCTAAATCACCTAGCAATGCAAAATCATCAACAATAATCCACAATGATTTACTCACTAATTCCTCACCATGGGAATTAGCTACCACCATAAAGGCCACAATATGCATGCTAATTCACCTAGCAATGCAACATCATCAACAACAATCCACAAAGGACATATGCTCACAATCTAAGCCATAAAACAGTCCATTCACCAACACATGCATAATATATACATTCACAACATTTTGCATATTTTCACACATCATCAGCACATGTATCAAACGTCATATCATGTCAAATAATTAATCACAGTATTAGCACACTCCACTAATACCTATACTGCTCAAAACAGCGGGAATTAATCCCTATTACATCATACGCCAATATAGGCCAAACACCAATTATGCACACATTATTCAAATATTAATTTTTCACTTTTCCAACAGTGTTAACCGGTTAACGCCCTGGGTTAACCGGTTAACGCAGGACAGAACACGCTTCCTGGCCAAATTCAACAGTGTTAACCGGTTAACGCCCTGGGTTAACCGGTTAACGCAGACAGAACAACAATATTTTCACAACTCAAAACAGTGTTAACCGGTTAACGCCCTGGGTTAACCGGTTAACGCAAGCAAAACAGCAATACCTCACAATTCCTAACAGTGTTAACCGGTTAACACCCTGGGTTAACCGGTTAACGCAAGACAGAAAGCTCTTCCTGCGCTAACACGAAGCAGAATGCAGAATTATCCGCATTTTCCGCCGTTGGAGGACTTCCGGACCTCCGATTCCGATTCCGTAAAAAGCTATACGTTCGGGAAATCACAACTCACACAAATACAGATTCAATTACAGCTTTAACACAACTTATCCAACACAATTTTTCAGCATTCAACATCCCAATTAGGGTCAATTCAACGGTTTATCACTACCCATTACATGTTAACCCATAATACCCATTAAACGACGATAAACCCCCCTTACCTGAGTTAATCCGGCAATCTTTAAGCTCCAAGCTTTTCTCTTCTCCAACTTCTTCCTCTTGCTCTGTCTCTTTGCCCTTTTCCTCTTTTCAGCCGCTTCTCTGCTTTTCACGTAAAACCCTCTTTACCAAAAATGAATCTCTTTTTCCTTATTTCCAACTTATATATTTTCCAATAATTATTATTCCAATTATTTAGTTAAATTAATAAATATAATATTAACTTAAATTAAATAATTATCTTATTTTTATCGGGGTGTTACAACTCTCCCCCACTAAAAGAGTTTTCGTCCTCGAAAACATACCTCAAGCGAATAACTCCGGATAAGACTCCTTCATCTGACTCTCAAGTTCCCAAGTCACATTGCCACCTGCTGGTCCTCCCCAAGCTACCTTTACCAAAGCAATCTCTTTACCCCGCAACTGCTTCAACTCTCGATCCTCGATCCTCATAGGTGATGTTTCAACAGTCAGGTTATCTCTCACCTGTACATCATCTACTTGGACAACATGCGACGGATCAGGAATGTACCTCCTCAACTGAGACACATGAAAAACCTCATGCAAATTCGCAAGTGACGGCGGTAAAGCGATACGATAGGCTACCTCTCCTATCCTCTCCAAAATCTGATAAGGACCAATAAATCGAGGTGTCAACTTCTTCGACTTCAAAGCTCGACCAACCCCAGTTATCGGAGTAACACGAAGAAACACATGATCTCCCTCTTGGAACTCAAGTGACTTCCTCCTCTTGTCGTGATAACTCTTCTGACGACTGTGAGTAATTCTCATCTTCTTCTGAATCATCTTAATCTTTTCCGTAGTCTGTTGAACAATCTCCGGTCCAACCACAGCACTCTCACCGGACTCATACCAACATAAAGGCGTTCGACATCTCCTACCATACAAAGCTTCAAACGGTGCCATACCAATGCTCGAATGAAAACTATTGTTGTAGGTAAACTCAATCAAAGGTAAGTAACAATCCCAAGCACCTCCTTTTTCCAAAACACAAGCTCTCAAAAGATCCTCTAGTGATTGAATCGTCCTCTCAGTCTGACCATCAGTCTGCGGATGATATGCAGAACTCAATCTCAGCTTAGTTCCCATAGCCCTCTGCATACCTTCCCAGAACTTCGATGTAAATCTAGGATCTCTGTCCGAAACAATACTCGACGGAATACCATGGAAACTTACAATTTTCTCAATATACAACTCAGCTAATCTCTCTAACGGATAATCCATTCTGATCGGAATGAAATGAGCCGATTTTGTCAATCTATCAACAATCACCCAGATAGCTTCAAAATTCTTACTTGTCCTCGGTAAACCAGAAACAAAATCCATACTGATACTATCCCACTTCCTCTCTGGAATAGCCAACGGTTGCATTAGCCCAGACGGCTTCTGATGCTCAACCTTTGACTTCTGACAAGTCAAACAAGAATAAACAAAACTCGCAATTTCTCTTTTCATTCCCGGCCACCAAACTAACTTTTTCAAATCATGATACATCTTCGTAGCTCCAGGATGAATACTCAGGCCACTACGATGTCCTTCCTCAAGAATACTCTTCTTAAGTTCGGTAACATCCGGAATACACACCCGATTACCAAATTTCAAAACACCATTCTCATCAACTCTGAATTCACCACCTTGACCTTGATTCACCAGAGTCAACTTATCAACCAAAAGCACATCGGATTTCTGACCCTCTCTAATCTCATCCAGAATACCACTCGTTAACTTTAACATTCCCAATTTAACGCTATTGTGAGTACTCTCACACACCAAACTCAAGTCTCTAAACTGCTCAATTAAATCCAATTCCTTAACCATTAACATAGACATATGCAATGATTTCCGACTCAATGCATCAGCCACCACGTTTGCTTTACCCGGATGGTAATTCAAACCAAAGTCATAATCCTTCAGAAACTCTAACCATCTCCTCTGTCTCATATTCAGCTCTTTCTGATCAAACAAATACTTTAAACTTTTATGGTCACTGAAAACCTCAAATCTTGACCCGTACAAGTAATGCCTCCATAACTTCAGAACAAATACCACAGCTGCCAACTCTAAATCGTGTGTCGGATAGTTCCTCTCATGAACCCTCAATTGTCTCGAAGCATAAGCTATAACCTGCTTATTCTGCATCAACACACCACCCAAACCCAACAATGAAGCATCACAGTAAACCTCAAATGATTCCGACGAACTCGGTAATATCAGAATAGGAGCAGTAGTCAACCTTCTCTTTAACTCTTGGAAACCTTCTTCACATTTTGAGTCCCAAACAAACGCTTGCCCCTTTCTAGTCAACATCGTCAACGGTAACGCCAACTTAGAAAATCCCTCGATGAACTTCCTATAATAACCAGCCAAACCAAGAAAACTCCTTATCTTAGAAACTGACTTCGGAGCTTCCCACTTAGATACCGCTTCTATCTTAGAAGGATCAACAGCAACACCACCTCTTGAAATCACATGACCAAGAAAACTAACCTCTTCTAACCAAAATTCACACTTGGACAGTTTAGCAAATAACTTCTTCTCTCGTAGAACTTCTAAAACCACTCTCAAATGCTCAGCATGCTCTTCTTCAGATTTCGAATACACCAAAATATCGTCAATAAACACCACAACAAACTGATCTAGGTACGGATGGAAAATCCTATTCATATACTCCATAAACACTCCAGGCGCATTAGTCACACCAAAAGGCATTACAGAATACTCATAATGTCCATACCTCGTTCTGAAAGCAGTCTTCTGAATATCTTCAGTTTTCACACGTATCTGATGATAACCCGATCTCAAATCTATTTTGCTGAACACACTCGCACCAACCAACTGATCCATCAAATCATCAATCCTCGGCAAAGGATACCGATTCTTGATCGTCACTTTATTCAGTTGCCTGTAGTCCACACACAACCTCATAGTACCTTCTTTCTTCTTAACCAATAACACTGGTGCACCCCACGGTGACACACTCGGACGAATAAATTTCTTATCCAACAGATCTTCCAATTGACTTTTCAATTCAGTTAACTCAACAGCAGACATACGGTACGGAGCCATCGATATCGGCCTAGTACCAGGTACCAATTCAATCGAGAACTCAACTTCACGTTCTGGCGGTAATTCATTCACTTCTTCAGGAAACACATCAGGAAAATCACACACCACGGCTAGATCACAAATCGCCAGTTTATCTTTAGCCTCCCAAGTCGCTAACAACATAAACAACTCTGCTCCATCTACTACTGCCTCATTCACCTGCCTTGCTGATAGAAACAAACTCTTTCCTTCCTCATTCTCAGGAAAAATCATAGTCTTATCAAAACAGTTGATATAAACTCGGTTAAACACCAACCAGTTCATACCCAGAATAACATCAATCTGCACTAGTGGAAGACACACGAGGTCCATCCCAAAGTCTCTACCAAAAATACTCAAAGGACAATTTAAACAAACGGAAGTAGTAGTCACTGAACCCTTCGCAGGAGTATCAATCACCATACTTCCATGCATCTCAGATATCTCTAATTTAAGTTTCACAGCACAATCCAAGGATATAAAGGAATGAGTCGCACCTGTGTCAATAATAGCTACAAGAGGAAAGCCATTAATATAACACGTACCTCGGATCAAACGATCATCTGCAGAAGTCTCAGAACCCGATAAAGCAAAGACCTTGCCTCCCGACTGGTTCTCTCTCTTCGGCTTAGGACACTGTGGACTAATATGACCCAACTCTCCACAGTTGAAACAAGTCACAGTCTTCGACCGGCACTCTGCAGCCAAATGACCACCTTTTCCACACTTGAAACACTTCCTCTCAGCACTGGTACATTCATGGACACGATGTCCAGTCTGACCACATCTGTAACACTTAGCAGGGGCACTAGAGTCTCCCCCACTAGGCCTCTTCATTCCACTCTGTCTCTGGAAACCTTTGCCAGCTGCATACGGTTTCCCACGATCATTCTGATTCTTGCCTTTTCTATCAACCCTCTGCTGATAGCTTTCCGCTCTGGCCTTGGTATCCTGTTCAAAAATCCTGCAACAGTCAACCAAATCAGAAAACACTCTAATCCGCTGATATCCAATAGCCTGCTTGATCTCGGGACGCAACCCGTTCTCAAACTTCACACATTTCGAAAATTCCCCAGTAGCCTCATCATAGGGAATGTAATACTTCGACAGCTCTGTGAACTTAGCAGCATACTCAGTAACAGACCGATTGCCCTGCTTCAATTCCAAGAACTCTATCTCTTTCTTTCCTCTAACATCCTCTGGAAAATACTTCCTCAGGAATCTCTCTCTGAACATAGCCCAAGTGATCTCAGCATTCCCAGCAGATTCCAACTCAGTGCGGGTAGCAACCCACCAATCATCTGCTTCTTCTGACAGCATATGCGTACCGAACCTGACCTTCTGGTTATCGGCACACTCAGTCACTCGGAAGATCCTCTCGATCTCCTTCAACCACTTCTGAGCACCATCTGGATCGTATGCTCCCTTGAACATTGGAGGATTGTTCTTCTGGAACTCACTCAGTTGACGAGCAGCTCCCATTCCCACAACATTCGGATTCCCTCCAAGTACTCCAGCCAGCATACCCAGAGCCTCAACAATCGCAGCATCGTCTCTACCTCTTCCAGCCATCTCTATTCTGAAAGCCCAACAAGCTAAAACAATAAGTACTGATAGGGTTACACAACACCTATCCCGTACAGGGGAAACAGAATAATTACGACTCGACTCGACCGACTATGCTCTGATACCACTAATGTAACACCCTTCTAAAATACCCCAAAAATTTAATTATAATAGCAATATATCAATCAGAGTAATTATGCAATTAAGGGTGTCACACACTCATTTCACACCATTCACCAAATAACTGTCATGCTCTTTTATTAATTCAAAACATAAAGCATTTGCACAATACGCAGCGGATAGAAATCAAATCAATCATGCAAAACATGTAACACATTACATGTAAAATTATTCAACAAGGTAAAACATCCCATCCCGATGTTACATCTACCAGAGCATGACCCACTAAGGAACTACACTAGACTTCAAGCACTAGCTCCTACTCAATCACTGCTCGTTACCTGAAAAATAGTCGTAAGGGTGAGTTCCTCAATCGATATAATAAGCATTATAAAATATCATGTAATGCTAAGTAAATAACACATTAATCACCCTAATCATATCACACATTCAGTAACGGCACATCAACTCAATCATCATAATCATGCTCAACATAAACATCAAAACACACGTATAATATTGGAACACATCCATTCATATTATACACAATACATACATTATGCAATGAGACTCCATGCATGCGGTACCGACTATTCGTGAACATATAGTTCAACCTCACCGATCAAATCCAGATGCGGCTACCAAGCCCACTAGTCCCACTCATTTGAGACCTAGTGACTCACTCACTAATTCCTCACCACGGAAATTAGCTACCACCAACTCACTAATTCCTCACTATGGGAATTAGCTACCACCATACAGACTACAATATGCATGCTAAATCACCTAGCAATGCAAAATCATCAACAATAATCCACAATGATTTACTCACTAATTCCTCACCATGGGAATTAGCTACCACCATAAAGGCCACAATATGCATGCTAATTCACCTAGCAATGCAACATCATCAACAACAATCCACAAAGGACATATGCTCACAATCTAAGCCATAAAACAGTCCATTCACCAACACATGCATAATATATACATTCACAACATTTTGCATATTTTCACACATCATCAGCACATGTATCAAACGTCATATCATGTCAAATAATTAATCACAGTATTAGCACACTCCACTAATACCTATACTGCTCAAAACAGCGGGAATTAATCCCTATTACATCATACGCCAATATAGGCCAAACACCAATTATGCACACATTATTCAAATATTAATTTTTCACTTTTCCAACAGTGTTAACCGGTTAACGCCCTGGGTTAACCGGTTAACGCAGGACAGAACACGCTTCCTGGCCAAATTCAACAGTGTTAACCGGTTAACGCCCTGGGTTAACCGGTTAACGCAGACAGAACAGCAATATTTTCACAACTCAAAACAGTGTTAACCGGTTAACGCCCTGGGTTAACCGGTTAACGCAAGCAAAACAGCAATACCTCACAATTCCTAACAGTGCTAACCGGTTAACACCCTGGGTTAACCAGTTAACGCAAGACAGAAAGCTGTTCCTGCGCTAACACGAAGCAGAATGCAGAATTATCCGCATTTTCCGCCGTTGGAGGACTTCCGGACCTCCGATTCCGATTCCGTAAAAAGCTATACGTTCGGGAAATCACAACTCACACAAATACAGATTCAATTACAGCTTTAACACAACTTATCCAACACAATTTTTCAGCATTCAACATCCCAATTAGGGTCAATTCAACGGTTTATCACTACCCATTACATGTTAACCCATAATACCCATTAAGCGACGATAAACCCCCCTTACCTGAGTTAATCCGGCAATCTTTAAGCTCCAAGCTTTTCTCTTCTCCAACCTTCTTCCTCTTGCTCTGTCTCTTTGCCCTTTTCCTCTTTTCAGCCGCTTCTCTGCTTTTCACGTAAAACCCTCTTTACCAAAAATGAATCTCTTTTTCCTTATTTCCAACTTATATATTTTCCAATAATTATTATTCCAATTATTTAGTTAAATTAATAAATATAATATTAACTTAAATTAAATAATTATCTTATTTTTATCGGGGTGTTACAACTCTCCCCCACTAAAAGAGTTTTCATCCTCGAAAACATACCTCAAGCGAATAACTCCGGATAAGACTCCTTCATCTGACTCTCAAGTTCCCAAGTCACATTGCCACCTGCTGGTCCTCCCCAAGCTACCTTTACCAAAGCAATCTCTTTACCCCGCAACTGCTTCAACTCTCGATCCTCGATCCTCATAGGTGATGTATCAACAGTCAGGTTATCTCTCACCTGTACATCATCTACTTGGACAACATGCGACGGATCAGGAATGTACCTCCTCAACTGAGACACATGAAAAACCTCATGCAAATTCGCAAGTGACGGCGGTAAAGCGATACGATAGGCTACCTCTCCTATCCTCTCCAAAATCTGATAAGGACCAATAAATCGAGGTGTCAACTTCTTCGACTTCAAAGCTCGACCAACCCCAGTTATCGGAGTAACACGAAGAAACACATGATCTCCCTCTTGGAACTCAAGTGACTTCCTCCTCTTGTCGTGATAACTCTTCTGACGACTGTGAGCAATTCTCATCTTCTCCTGAATCATCTTAATCTTTTTCGTAGTCTGTTGAACAATCTCCGGTCCAACCACAGCACTCTCACCGGACTCATACCAACATAAAGGCGTCCGACATCTCCTACCATACAAAGCTTCAAACGGTGCCATACCAATGCTCGAATGAAAACTATTGTTGTAGGTAAACTCAATCAAAGGTAAGTAACAATCCCAAGCACCTCCTTTTTCCAAAACACAAGCTCTCAAAAGATCCTCTAGTGATTGAATCGTCCTCTCAGTCTGACCATCAGTCTGCGGATGATATGCAGAACTCAATCTCAGCTTAGTTCCCATAGCCCTCTGCATACCTTCCCAGAACTTCGATGTAAATCTAGGATCTCTGTCCGAAACAATACTCGACGGAATACCATGGAAACTTACAATTTTCTCAATATACAACTCAGCTAATCTCTCTAACGGATAATCCATTCTGATCGGAATGAAATGAGCCGATTTTGTCAATCTATCAACAATCACCCAGATAGCTTCAAAATTCTTACTTGTCCTCGGTAAACCAGAAACAAAATCCATACTGATACTATCCCACTTCCTCTCTGGAATAGCCAACGGTTGCATTAGCCCAGACGACTTCTGATGCTCAACCTTTGACTTCTGACAAGTCAAACAAGAATAAACAAAACTCGCAATTTCTCTTTTCATTCCCGGCCACCAAACTAACTTTTTCAAATCATGATACATCTTCGTAGCTCCAGGATGAATACTCAGGCCACTACGATGTCCTTCCTCAAGAATACTCTTCTTAAGTTCGGTAACATCCGGAATACACACCCGATTACCAAATTTCAAAACACCATTCTCATCAACTCTGAATTCACCACCTTGACCTTGATTCACCAGAGTCAACTTATCAACCAAAAGCACATCGGATTTCTGACCCTCTCTAATCTCATCCAGAATACCACTCGTTAACTTTAACATTCCCAATTTAACGCTATTGTGAGTACTCTCACACACCAAACTCAAGTCTCTAAACTGCTCAATTAAATCCAATTCCTTAACCATTAACATAGACATATGCAATGATTTCCGACTCAATGCATCAGCCACCACGTTTGCTTTACCCGGATGGTAATTCAAACCAAAGTCATAATCCTTCAGAAACTCTAACCATCTCCTCTGTCTCATATTCAGCTCTTTCTGATCAAACAAATACTTTAAACTTTTATGGTCACTGAAAACCTCAAATCTTGACCCGTACAAGTAATGCCTCCATAACTTCAGAACAAATACCACAGCTGCCAACTCTAAATCGTGTGTCGGATAGTTCCTCTCATGAACCCTCAATTGTCTCGAAGCATAAGCTATAACCTGCTTATTCTGCATCAACACACCACCCAAACCCAACAATGAAGCATCACAGTAAACCTCAAATGATTCCGACGAACTCGGTAATATCAGAATAGGAGCAGTAGTCAACCTTCTCTTTAACTCTTGGAAACCTTCTTCACATTTTGAGTCCCAAACAAACGCTTGCCCCTTTCTAGTCAACATCGTCAACGGTAACGCCAACTTAGAAAATCCCTCGATGAACTTCCTATAATAACCAGCCAAACCAAGAAAACTCCTTATCTTAGAAACTGACTTCGGAGCTTCCCACTTAGATACCGCTTCTATCTTAGAAGGATCAACAGCAACACCACCTCTTGAAATCACATGACCAAGAAAACTAACCTCTTCTAACCAAAATTCACACTTGGACAGTTTAGCAAATAACTTCTTCTCTCGTAGAACTTCTAAAACCACTCTCAAATGCTCAGCATGCTCTTCTTCAGATTTCGAATACACCAAAATATCGTCAATAAACACCACAACAAACTGATCTAGGTACGGATGGAAAATCCTATTCATATACTCCATAAACACTCCAGGCGCATTAGTCACACCAAAAGGCATTACAGAATACTCATAATGTCCATACCTCGTTCTGAAAGCAGTCTTCTGAATATCTTCAGTTTTCACACGTATCTGATGATAACCCGATCTCAAATCTATTTTGCTGAACACACTCGCACCAACCAACTGATCCATCAAATCATCAATCCTCGGCAAAGGATACCGATTCTTGATCGTCACTTTATTCAGTTGCCTGTAGTCCACACACAACCTCATAGTACCTTCTTTCTTCTTAACCAATAACACTGGTGCACCCCACGGTGACACACTCGGACGAATAAATTTCTTATCCAACAGATCTTCCAATTGACTTTTCAATTCAGTTAACTCAACAACAGACATACGGTACGGAGCCATCGATATCGGCCTAGTACCAGGTACCAATTCAATCGAGAACTCAACTTCACGTTCTGGCGGTAATTCATTCACTTCTTCAGGAAACACATCAGGAAAATCACACACCACGGCTAGATCACAAATCGCCAGTTTATCTTTAGCCTCCCAAGTCGCTAACAGCATAAACAACTCTGCTCCATCTACTACTGCCTCATTCACCTGCCTTGCTGATAGAAACAAACTCTTTCCTTCCTCATTCTCAGGAAAAATCATAGTCTTATCAAAACAGTTGATATAAACTCGGTTAAACACCAACCAGTTCATACCCAGAATAACATCAATCTGCACTAGTGGAAGACACACGAGGTCCATCCCAAAGTCTCTACCAAAAATACTCAAAGGACAATTTAAACAAACGGAAGTAGTAGTCACTGAACCCTTCGCAGGAGTATCAATCACCATACTTCCATGCATCTCAGATATCTCTAATTTAAGTTTCACAGCACAATCCAAGGATATAAAGGAATGAGTCGCACCTGTGTCAATAATAGCTACAAGAGGAAAGCCATTAATATAACACGTACCTCGGATCAAACGATCATCTGCAGAAGTCTCAGAACCCGATAAAGCAAAGACCTTGCCTCCCGACTGGTTCTCTCTCTTCGGCTTAGGACACTGTGGACTAATATGACCCAACTCTCCACAGTTGAAACAAGTCACAGTCTTCGACCGGCACTCTGCAGCCAAATGACCACCTTTTCCACACTTGAAACACTTCCTCTCAGCACTGGTACATTCATGGACACGATGTCCAGTCTGACCACATCTGTAACACTTAGCAGGGGCACTAGAGTCTCCCCCACTAGGCCTCTTCATTCCACTCTGTCTCTGGAAACCTTTGCCAGCTGCATACGGTTTCCCACGATCATTCTGATTCTTGCCTTTTCTATCAACCCTCTGCTGATAGCTTTCCGCTCTGGCCTTGGTATCCTGTTCAAAAATCCTGCAACAGTCAACCAAATCAGAAAACACTCTAATCCGCTGATATCCAATAGCCTGCTTGATCTCGGGACGCAACCCGTTCTCAAACTTCACACATTTCGAAAATTCCCCAGTAGCCTCATCATAGGGAATGTAATACTTCGACAGCTCTGTGAACTTAGCAGCATACTCAGTAACAGACCGATTGCCCTGCTTCAATTCCAAGAACTCTATCTCTTTCTTTCCTCTAACATCCTCTGGAAAATACTTCCTCAGGAATCTCTCTCTGAACATAGCCCAAGTGATCTCAGCATTCCCAGCAGATTCCAACTCAGTGCGGGTAGCAACCCACCAATCATCTGCTTCTTCTGACAGCATATGCGTACCGAACCTGACCTTCTGGTTATCGGCACACTCAGTCACTCGGAAGATCCTCTCGATCTCCTTCAACCACTTCTGAGCACCATCTGGATCGTATGCTCCCTTGAACATTGGAGGATTGTTCTTCTGGAACTCACTCAGTTGACGAGCAGCTCCCATTCCCACAACATTCGGATTCCCTCCAAGTACTCCAGCCAGCATACCCAGAGCCTCAGCAATCGCAGCATCGTCTCTACCTCTTCCAGCCATCTCTATTCTGAAAGCCCAACAAGCTAAAACAATAAGTACTGATAGGGTTACACAACACCTATCCCGTACAGGGGAAACAGAATAATTACGACTCGACTCGACCGACTATGCTCTGATACCACTAATGTAACACCCTTCTAAAATACCCCAAAAATTTAATTACAATAGCAATATATCAATCAGAGTAATTATGCAATTAAGGGTGTCACACACTCATTTCACACCATTCACCAAATAACTGTCATGTTCTTTTATTAATTCAAAACATAAAGCATTTGCACAATACGCAGCGGATAGAAATCAAATCAATCATGCAAAACATGTAACACATTACATGTAAAATTATTCAACAAGGTAAAACATCCCATCCCGATGTTACATCTACCAGAGCATGACCCACTAAGGAACTACACTAGACTTCAAGCACTAGCTCCTACTCAATCACTACTCGTTACCTGAAAAATAGTCGTAAGGGTGAGTTCCTCAATGGATATAATAAGCATTATAAAATATCATGTAATGCTAAGTAAATAACACATTAATCACCCTAATCATATCACACATTCAGTAACGGCACATCAACTCAATCATCATAATCATGCTCAACATAAACATCAAAACACACGTATAATATTGGAACACATCCATTCATATTATACGCAATACATACATTATGCAATGAGACTCCATGCATGCGGTACCGACTATTCGTGAACATATAGTTCAACCTCACCGATCAAATCCAGATGCGGCTACCAAGCCCACTAGTCCCACTCATTTGAGACCTAGTGACTCACTCACTAATTCCTCACCACGGAAATTAGCTACCACCAACTCACTAATTCCTCACTATGGGAATTAGCTACCACCATACAGACTACAATATGCATGCTAAATCACCTAGCAATGCAAAATCATCAACAATAATCCACAATGATTTACTCACTAATTCCTCACCATGGGAATTAGCTACCACCATAAAGGCCACAATATGCATGCTAATTCACCTAGCAATGCAACATCATCAACAACAATCCACAAAGGACATATGCTCACAATCTAAGCCATAAAACAGTCCATTCACCAACACATGCATAATATATACATTCACAACATTTTGCATATTTTCACACATCATCAGCACATGTATCAAACGTCATATCATGTCAAATAATTAATCACAGTATTAGCACACTCCACTAATACCTATACTGCTCAAAACAGCGGGAATTAATCCCTATTACATCATACGCCAATATAGGCCAAACACCAATTATGCACACATTATTCAAATATTAATTTTTCACTTTTCCAACAGTGTTAACCGGTTAACGCCCTGGGTTAACCGGTTAACGCAGGACAGAACACGCTTCCTGGCCAAATTCAACAGTGTTAACCGGTTAACGCCCTGGGTTAACCGGTTAACGCAGACAGAACACCAATATTTTCACAACTCAAAACAGTGTTAACCAGTTAACGCCCTGGGTTAACCGGTTAACGCAAGCAAAACAGCAATACCTCACAATTCCTAACAGTGTTAACCGGTTAACACCCTGGGTTAACCGGTTAACGCAAGACAGAAAGCTGTTCCTGCGCTAACACGAAGCAGAATGCAGAATTATCCGCATTTTCCGCCGTTGGAGGACTTCCGGACCTCCGATTCCGATTCCGTAAAAAGCTATACGTTCGGGAAATCACAACTCACATAAATACAGATTCAATTACAGCTTTAACACAACTTATCCAACACAATTTTTCAGCATTCAACATCCCAATTAGGGTCAATTCAACGGTTTATCACTACCCATTACATGTTAACCCATAATACCCATTAAACGACGATAAACCCCCCTTACCTGAGTTAATCCGGCAATCTTTAAGCTCCAAGCTTTTCTCTTCTCCAACCTTCTTCCTCTTGCTCTGTCTCTTTGCCCTTTTCCTCTTTTCAGCCGCTTCTCTGCTTTTCACGTAAAACCCTCTTTACCAAAAATGAATCTCTTTTTCCTTATTTCCAACTTATATATTTTCCAATAATTATTATTCCAATTATTTAGTTAAATTAATAAATATAACATTAACTTAAATTAAATAATTATCTTATTTTTATCGGGGTGTTACAAGGAACAGCAAGGACCGGGCTAAATGCCAGCATAGAAGCAAAACTTGGAGCAGGAATCTCAGGCATAAAGTTGGGAGGCATCCCCCACGGAAATCCGGTTGGCATGGTTGAAGGAGCAAAATATGCGCTGGCAGCAGGCACAGTTGAGGAAACAATCTCAGAGATGACTGTCCTCTGGGGAGGAGTTGAAGGCGGTGGAGAAGACTGGCTCTGGGAAGCCAAGAACGATTCCATCAAAGCACTTAGTCTGGCGACTTCCTCTTTGATGTCACGGTTCTCTTGCTCGAGATGATCCATCAGTCTGGAAGAGTTGGCTCTAGTGTAGTACCGGTGAGTCAGCTTGTCTTCAAAATAAATGAAGAGCACAGAGTTAGACCACAGGACCAGAAGCTGGGAAAAACACCTGCTTATGCATATGATGCATGCAATGCTTGTGCATATGATTTGTTTTTATTTCAAAGGAACTCTAGGGTTTTATTTGCAAATTTTGGAAATATTAAGCATTTTATCGCATATGGGAATATCTCATCAAATATATCAAGGAAAAGAAGTACAACATTGTCAATCATATACAAGAGAAAAGGAAAATAATCATCCTATGGATCCCTAGAAGCTCGGGACACAGGAAGATGAGATGCGCGAAGCCTCTTCACCTCTCTCTCGTAGGCTGCCTCCATATCTGCCTTCTCTTTGGCAAGTCGATCATACCTCATTTTCCAAAACTTGGAAGACTGAGGAAGTAAAGAAGTCCAGGCATCATCAGGATCATCAATGACCTGATGCTCGAGGAACTCAATCAAAGCATCCTTCTCCTTAATCTGCTGAAGCAACTCTTCCCTTTCACGGATCCAGGCACGTGATAGGTCTTCGTCTCTCAACTCCTCTACGCCTTGGTTAGGGAGGGTTGAAGGCCCAACCACAACCAAAGGTGTAGGTCTCGGATATTCATAAGGCATGAGATACTCAGAAGCTCTCTTCCTTACCCAAACAGTGTAAGGCTCCATAGCAATGAAATTCTTAGAACCCAACTCCTTCCTTCCTTTCTTGTGGACCTTGCGCCAAGCGCGAACCATTCTACCCTTCAAGCCTTAGGGATCTTTACCCTCCTGAAAGAACACACCCTCTAACAGGATGCTATTAGTTTTATCCTTTAGGGGGAACCCAAGCTGACGACGTGCTAAAACAGGGTTGTAGTTAATCCCACCACATGTACCAAGAAGAGGCACATTGGAGAATTCACCACAAGAGTCGATAATCTGCACACCATCATACATACGGTTATACCAAGAGATATCATCATTAGTGAGAGACATAAGTCTCGTGGACCACCGTAGACATCCCTTGTTCTCCTTGAAGGCGACCGTCTGAGGTAAGTGAGAAATAAACCACTTATACAACAGAGGAAAACAACACACAATAGCACCACCACCATTTGCATTCCTCATATGCAAAGAGAAATAAGTATCACCCAACAGAGTCGGAACGGGATTAAGAAAAGAGAAGATCCTAATAGCGTTCACATCCACAAACTTGTCGATGTTGGGGAACAATACCAATCCATAGATGAGAAGTACAAATATGGCTTCAAAGGCATCCTCACTCATGGCCTTCCCATAAACAGTAGCTTGAGCAATGAGGAACTCAGAAGGGAGACCATAAATTCCACCTTTGGTAGTCATATGAGCACCAACCAGAGCTTCATCTATGTGCAACATGTCTGCTATCTCTTGAGAAGTAGGAATACTCTCCAAGCCACTAAACGGCAACTGATCCAGAATAGGTATACCCACAAGATAGGCATACTCCTCAAGGGTAGGCAAAAGCTGAAAGTCCGGAAAAGAGAAGCAACAGTATAGAGGATCATAAAACTGCACCAATACACTCATCCACCCTTCATCCACCTGAGTAGTCAGAAGAGAAAGAAGCTTCCCAAAACGAACCTTGAAACCCAAGGGATCTACTACATAGGATGTCAGATTCCTTAACTCTTTCAAATCGGGTTGTCTGAAGCTGTACTTCTTTGTATTCCTCCTTTGTCTTTCCATGTCTGAAAATTTTGCAAATAAACCCCTTAAGTTCCTTGAAAATTTTCTTTGTTACTGATGATATGGATGCAGATGAATGCATGAATGCATGAATGCAACAATCACACTCAAGGATCAAGCAAAGCACACCAAACAAAGGTCATGGGATGGATCATATTATCCTTAATATCAATCATCCATTTTGGTGGATTATGGTTTACACCTTATCGACACCCAAGTTCCATTGATATTAAGGATACATGAATGGATCAACCATGAATCAAGGGTTTGTTGCAAGTCACGAGCATGGAGTCTCGGTTAAGAACCACCAAAAAGGAGTGTACTAGGGTTTAAACTTGCCGAACATGTTCTACAAGAGGTTCCCATAGTCATCATCCCATCTTTCGAAAATTATCAGAGAAACGACTACTCGTATTCCAAAAATATTCTCAAGAGAGACTCTTATGAGTGTAGTATCGCGTAAAAATCGTATCAAATCTTACATTTGAACGACCTCCGCACTACATCCTAAAAATAGGACAAGATGGGCTTGGTAAACCAAGGTCCTTGGCTTCTAAGGTACATATTGGAAAGGGTAATGTCTAACCACAACTTACTTGTGTGACATTATTGATCCCAACATGACCTCCACCAAGTGAATGGACTCGCAAGTCAACTTGCTAAGGAATAACTCCACACAAGTCGACAAGACTATGCCATTCTCCTATCCTAGGTGCACTCGAGTTCGGGTATAGAACTCATCTCACAAAGATCACCAAGCACACAAGCAATTAATATATAAAGCAATTCAATCATTACAAACAATACGGTAATCCCAAATTGCACAAAAATATGTCACAAAACAAATATACTACAACAAAGGTGAAAAGTTGGCAAACCCACTAGGAAGATCTCCTCCCCAGCAGAGTCGCCACTTTTCTGTAGCGGTGTATTCGTTACCATTGGAGATATTGACTAAATCCAAGGTAAATCATACAAAGTCGAGTCACCACCGCACTTCTATTTATCCAAAGGAATGGTTAGAAAGCGAACAAAAACCTAAAAGTTTTACAAACAAAACTAGTAAAAGAAACAGAGATCTGGGTAAGGGGGTTGGTTATGCAATGGGAAGGTGTTAGGCACCCAAAGCATCCTAGGTACTCCTAGGGAGCCCTTTTCACACTTGTTGCAAATGTTATTGTTTTTTGTGAAATTATTTTGTGTAAACATGATTGAAGAGATGAGAAAAGAATATACAAGTTTATTTACATTTTGTGTTTGGATGGATAAACCCATTGCCTACGTACCCTCTTATGAAAAGATTAGGATCAAAACCTCGTAGTTCGGGTAAAAAATTTCAAAACAAATGAGTGGATTGATTGGTCCAAAAGCCTTAAGGTATTTTGTTATCAAAGGGAGAAAACTCAACCTGAAAAACCACAAGTCCACCATGTGAGGATAACTTCAACATGCTAGTGAGGGGTTAACCCTATAATAAGCATGGAAGTCTCATTGTCCATCACTAAGGACACAGGTGAGTATTATATCTACCACAAAGATAACTCAAACCTAATAGCTAAAGGTTATGAAAAATTTGATTAAGAACAGGACATTGGAACCACAAAAGAAATTTGAATGGGTTATATTAACCAATTAGAAGTATGTACAAAATGGTCAAAGTTGACTTAAAGATTCAATTCAAAATGAGTATTATGAAAAGAAAGTTTGAAAATCAAAAGCATAAGGCTTAGGTTTCTAATGTTGAAAACAAGTTAAATTTTTGCACAAAAGATTTTTTCGTTTGGGTTAGAATGATGGAGAAGAGAGGTTAAGTCACAAAAAGGGAACAAAAGGTGAAGGTTAAGGAATGAAACCACACTAGGAGTTCCTCTCTTGAGATCATAAAGATGATCCAAGTAGATACCATCCTTTGGAATAAACAAGCACAAGGCAAAAGCAATCACACATGCCTCATAAGAGATCCACAATAAATGGAAACAAAATGCCAATATATGGACTTACACCCGACTCCTAACAACAAAAAGGAAACAGAATGCCAATATATGGACTTACACCCGACTCCTAACAACAAAAAGGAAACAGAATGCCAATACATGGACTTATATTCGACTCCTAACAATAACAAACAAACATCAAAAGCAAACACATCATAAGCAAACAAGCAACAAAGCATCACACACTATATACATACAAGAGGCTCAAACAAATGGGTGGGCTTTAGTCAAGAGGGGTCATATCAACCTCGACAAACAAGCCAAACTGTACAAGGATAATTTGTAGCTCTTAACCACTAACATTGAGAGTTAGGGTGAAGCTGATCAAAAATGGAAATGAGGATGAGACCTCATGCTCTTAACCCTGGCCTGGGTGAGCTCATGACAGAGAAAGCTTGGGGATCCAGAAAGAGGGATCCTATTCCACTTGACAGACACTGGACAAAGATCTTAGGTACATGTTCAAGAGCATCAGCACGTAGTGCGAGCGTAATGAACGACACACTGAATAACGGGGGGATTGGCTACTAATCCCTTTTATCCGTCAATTGCCTATCCTCTTGGAGGACTTATCAAGTAACACATGCCTCATCTTGGAGGTCTTTGGCACAATCTGTAAACAAACACAAACAGAGCCTCTTAAGGAGGACTTCCAGCAAAATGCCTGCCAAAAAGGTGACAAGACTTCCAGACTACATGAAGTAAGAGAATAGCTACCTAAGTGATGTATCAACCACAATCCAAAGCTCAAGCAAGAGCTAAAAGCAAGCAACTAAGGTACCTGTACAAAGGCTAACCAGTTAGTACTTCAGACATAAAATCAGAAAACAAACAGTGAAACCATTCAATTGTACACAACTCAATGAACAATGCTCAAGCACTCAAGTGAGCTCAAGCCTATCACTTAGAACCTACAAAACAAACAAAAGTTAGAATTCAAATCATTTGCATCTCACAAAGTGAGACCAAACCAACCATCAATGCTAAATGTCCAAACCTGAAACACAAAGCACAGTTAGTTTATGCACAAAACACTAGTACAAAGACTAGGTCCAAAACAAAATCAAATGATCAAAACAGAAGTCAATCTTTTACACAATGCACATTCAAACATGTCACAAAATGTCCTCAAAAGGATCAGCATCAATTCAAAAAGCAAAGGCATCAAATGGCTCATGTAATGCAATGACCAAGAATAAGCACAAAAATGGACTTCCAACTTAGAAAATCTAAATCAAAACAGAAATGCATGCAACGACCTTGAAATTTTTTATGCAAGCTTCTCATGTCATGTACAATCATCATACAAAAGATCAAATCCAGAGAAGTTCAAATGATAGGTGAACAAAAATGCACAAATGTAATGTCCAAAATGTGACACAAATTGTCACATACATCTTCATGTGTCAAAAACAATGATAGCATATGAGAAAAATTCCAAACCAGTGATAAAAAATTCACATCATGGATGAAGATCAAGCATACAAAAAATCAGATCAATTGGATCAAAGATGAAGATTTCACAAAGCAATGAACACAACATACCAATTTAACACAATGTTCAATAAAAAATATCCACATAAAAATCCAGAAATCAACAAATCATGAAAATAATATCATAAAAAGCTAGACATCAAAATAAATCTATGAAAAAAAAATTGGAGTCAATTTGGATCATTTTTCAATTTTTAATGAATTGTCAAAGATGAACAAAATAATTGACATAACAAAATAAAATGGAGGGAAAACAAATATTTGAATAAAAGTCAGAAATATCCACATCCACACGATCAGGCGCGAAAAGCAAATCAACGGTCCATATTTGAAACTCAAAACACACCGTTTTATTAATTGAGTTGGCATGCACGTCAGCGAGTCAAGCGCACACGTAACAAGGTCAAAGCAACAAGATCCAATCATACAGACACACAAGCATACACATGGAGGCCACGCAAGCTAAATGAAACGATGCGTTTCATTACACAGTCATCAACACACATCATCAGTCAATTGTACGCATGGCGCGATCAAAGCATTAATAACCAATCAAACTGCCAAACAAGCGTACACATGGAAGCCACGCAGGACAAAACCCTAGGAAAACCAGACGCCGGAGCTGTAGCTCCGGTCGTCTTCCCCGGTGAGATTCCGGCGGAGTCACGACCAAGATTTTCTAGAAATGCATAAAATCTATATCATTCGAACCGTTCTCTCACAAGGAATCCAAATATCATATCATCTCATCCTAATTCCACATGTATTTTCCAGATCGAGCAAAAACATTTCCTAGATCTAAACTTGAATTTCATCATACAAGCTCGATACTCATCCATTTTCAATTCTAATTATATCTACATGCTCCAGGCAATGAGATCTACACATTTATGGTCATAAAACATCAAAAGGAGAGATCGAATTTTTCACTTACTTGAAATGGAGGTTGCTGAAATCGTGCTATCAATAGCTCTAGAGCTCCAGATCTACTCTACTGCACCTGCGTTGAAGCTTTAAGCAAGAAGAATCAATTGAAAACACCTAGATCCACTTCAATTTCAGAAATCCATCGCCATGAAGATGCACTTGAATTGCTTGAATTCCAGCTCAATTGTCCAAAACAGAGGTTGATTCTTGATCAATGAAGGATGATGATCAAGAATCTTGAAGAATTTTTGGTGTTTGTGTGGAGAAATTGAAGAATCGAAGAGAGAGAAAATTGGAGGGAACTTGAAAATTTGAGATCTGAAATTCTGTTAAGGAGGTTATGGATTAGGGTTTGGCTTTTATATGGCCTGCTAATGATCGATGCTGAAAATCCAAATTAGGCCTTGGCTAAACATGATTAGTGAGAATTGAAGTGAAGTGCAAAAATGCAAATGAAACTAGCATGGCCAATATCCACGTGCACATTCTCATGCAAGGGTATGAATTCACTTAAAATCAACCAAGGATTATCATGGAATTGTTAATTTGCTTGTATCATAAGCCAAATTTGAATTATGAAAATTCCCTCCAAAATGATCACATGTGAAATGCTGAGCATACACACTTTTCCCATGCAAGGCAAAGCTTGATTTGAGATGTATTGATCAAGAGAAACATTTTGCAAAAAGAATGGACCAATTTGGAGCTTTGTCTCAAAAGTTAGGCCATTTTGAATTTCCATGTACACTTTGTGATCAAATGACCATAACTTCTCAACCAATCATCATATGGACATGAATTAGGACTTTTTGAAAAGGGGAGACAAAGATCTACAACTTTAATGTTCACCAAAAATCCATTTGAAACTTCTTTGGTATTGAAAAGTCAAGTTGAATGTGGACCAAAAACTTGCCAAATCTGGAAACTTTGAATTACAGGTCACTTTCCATTTTTAGTAACTTTTGCCATGACCTTTGAATCTTCAAGATAAATGATTAAAATGATGAATAGGCCTTATTTGAACATGATTGAGGCGTCTCAACTCATTTCCCCATCTCATAGCCCTTAGTTGACTGCATAGTTGACTTTTTGGTCCTCAGATGACCTTGATATGTTTTGATTAGCTTGAGTCTCTACCACTTGGGGAAATTGCTTCAAAATGCAACCCTAGCTCATGTAAGCTCCATATAATAATCATGTGGTCCTCATTTCAAGAAAATACCTCATCTCATGCACAAAGGATCTTCTTGAAGCTCTTGACCTGGTGATTGCTTGAGCTGCAAAACAAAATGTTAATGACATATTTTTGTGCTTTTGGTTAGTCATTAAAACAAGAAAAGCAATGATATACAATTCAAGCATGCCTGGTGATCTCAAACCACTCGCAGGAGATCCCCACCCAAAAGGAAAGGAAGCCAACATACTCAAAGATCCTTGAGGCTATGCAATGCAATGCTTATGATGCCATGAGGGATCTTAGGGGCAAAATTGGGGTCTTACACAAACTAGGCATGTCTTGATAGGACCAAGCAAACACATATGAATATTCTCGAAGAAGATCCATTAACCCCTTCTTAGCCTCTCGACACAGTTGAGACCAAATCTTGACTTCCTCCATGTCATCTTCGAAACCCAAGTTGAATAACTCAATTTTCTCTTCGAATGGCTGGATGACTTTTGCCTCGTGCTGAAGTAGACGAGACAATTCATCAGACACTTCTTCATCAATCTCTTCCTCAGCCTCAAACACAGGGAAATCAAAGTTTGGAGAGGGAGTATGACCATTGTATTCACAATGGGTTTGGAAACCAACCTGCATAATGATTTGATATTTTGATTTTAGAGAAGTGAATTATGACCAAATATTATGTAGATGGACAATTATTTATTTATTTATGTTTTTTATGATTACCACTTTCAGAAAAGCAAAAAGCAAAAATAAAACATCATAGATGTGGATGAAATAGAATTGCATTTTGTTGATGATAATTGAGAAATGCCCAATAATATTAACTTCTCCCTTAGGCATAGGAGAAGGATTTTTCTTTAAAAAATGAAAAACAAATTACTTAGAGCGACGAATAATAACGGGAACATCAACAACAACCCAATTGTTGTAAGTCTTGTCATGCGCCACAAAGTTGGCGCAGTCTTCATCTTCATCATCATCGATCACAACATCTGAGTGTTGCTCATTACCATGGATGAACCCTTCGCTACGGAAACTCGGTTGCACTTCTTCAGCTTTGACTTTAAACAACCCTTGCTGGAATCCCAATCTGGCCCTATTCTTGTTCTCGCAAACTTTTACCATACGGCCCCACTGATTTGTACTGCCTGCCTCGATAGCCTTCTAAGCATCTTTGAAAGAAGACATGGGTGCCCAAGTTTTCTTCACTTCATCAATAGACAAGGCTTGGAATGGATTTCCAACCTCCTCCTCAGCTTCCACATACGTAAAAGATGACAAGTGGCTTACCAAAAGTGCTTTCTCCCCACCAACGATGACTAGCTTACCATTCTTCATAAATTTCAATTTCTGGTGTAGAGTCGACGTTACAGCTCTAGCCTCATGAATCCATGGCCTTCCCAATAAGCAATTATAGACCGGGTGGATATCCATTACTTGAAATCTAATTTGAAAATCACTCGGACCTATCTTCATTGGAAGGACCACTTCTCCAATGACAGTTTTGCAAGAACCATTAAACGCTTTGACAATTACGCCACTAAACCTTATCGGGGCGCCTTGATAGGATAATTTGGATAGAATTTATTTTGGGAGTACATTCAGGGAAGAACCGATATCAACTAGCACATTGGACAATGCATCCTCCTTGCAATTCATTGATATATGTAGTTCCAAATTGTGATTTCTGCCTTCCTCAGGATGTTCTTCATCATAAAACTCAGATTATTGTAGGAAGTGATGTTAGCAACAATGTGGTCAAATTGATCCACGGTAACATCGTGCTCGACATAGGCTTTCTCCAACACTCTTTGCAATGCTTCTCTGTGCCTTTCAGAATTCATCAGCATAGACAACACCGAAATCTTCGAAGGAGTTTGGAGTAGCTGCTCCACCACATTAAACTCACTCTTCTTTGTTAACCTTAACACTTCATCATCATCGTTAGGCTTTAGCTTGCTGGATTCACCAGACTGACACGCAGGAGCACTAACTGGGTTCACAGCAGGCACATCAACCTTTTTACCGACTGAAACATCTTCTACCACCTCTTTTGGAAAAACGGGACCAAAAACACGATCGCTACGGGTCACCTTCGTAATATCAACTATATTCACAACAGAATATGTTGTAGGCAACAAAACCTCTTAACCATTCTCTACCAGGATAGCATTATACTGATAAGGAACAACTCTATCGGATGCATACGAGACAGGGCCCACTAACCGTATCACTAATGACGATACCGATATGTTGACGTTGTTACTGTTGCTGCTATCAAATTGAATCACTACCCGCTCAAGGGTCTTAAACACTAGTACTATTACATTGACATCATCTAAATCCCTTGATTGTTGAATTTGGATTACATTCTCATCCATCAACTTCTGGATATCCCTCTTGACAATCAAACACCCACGGGGGTTCATGCTACAAATTACACAACCACCATGGTCGTGCTCACAATCACTGATTGTACACAAGGTCCTATGCATCTCCACCAAGGACCTACGGATACGTCGCACATCGAAGACTCGGAAATTTCCCGGGCAACCTTCCACCATATTAACTGAAGCATTACCATGAGCAGGCAACATATTGGTTTTCACATTCGATGCACGATCCTCAAAGGACACCATCCCACTCTTCATAAGTTTTTGCACCTCATACTTCAACGGGTAACAATTCTCGATATCATGGTCGGGAGCTCCTTGATGAAAGGAACAACAGAGTTCGGGCTTATACCACCATGGAAGTGGTTCAGGAATTTGAGATGGATTTCTTGGTTGAAGTAGGTTCTTGAGAACCAAATATGGGTAGAGTTCGGCGTATGACATAGGAATAGGGTCAAAAGAGACCTTCTTCCTCTCGAAGTTTTGTTGTTATTGATTATTGTTGTTGTTGTTGTTGTAGTTAGTTCTTTGTTGCGGTTGTTGTTGACGTTGTTGTTGAATTGGTACTGATTGATTGTTTGAATTGTTTGAAAACACTGAAATAACTGACGAAACTTGATGTTGATGCTGACGTTGTTGCAGATATCTTCTGACATGAGGCCTCCTCTGCCTCCCTACAGATACTGCATTGGTTTCTCCTTCCTTCTTTCTGGAAAAACCACTCTCATATTTCTTACTAGTTGACCCCTCTTTTTTAGACAGACGTACCTCACGGACTCCTTCCTCTAACCTCATCCCCATGTTTACCATCTCGGTAAAGTCGTTGGGGGCACTGACCATAAAGCGCTCATAATAAAACGAACTCAAGATCTTCAAGAAAATCTTCGTCATCTCCTTCTCTTCCAAAGGAGGATTAATCTGAGCAGCAAGCTCTCTCCACCTTTGAGGATACTCTTTAAATGTCTCTTTCTCCTTCTGAGACATAGACCTCAGCTGGCCTTTGTCAGGAGCCATATCCATATTATACTTATACTGTTTCACAAAAGCTTCCCCCAAATTATTGAACGTGCGAACACTTGCATTGTCTAGCCCCATATACCATCTTAGAGCAGCACCAGTCAAACTGTCTTGAAAGTAGTGAATCAGTAGTTGATCATTATCAGTTTGAGTTGACATTTTTCTGGCGTACATAACAAGGTGGCTAAGTAGACAAATATTTCCTTTATACTTTTCAAATTTAGGGACTTTGAACTTCATCGGGATCTTCACATTTGGTACCAAGTAGAGTTCAACAACACTCTTACCAAACAGGTCATTTCCTCTCAATGTCTTCAACTCCTTGCGTAGCTCAAGGAGTTGATCTTTCATTTCATCCATCTTCTCATAAACATATGGTCCCTCAGACGGCTCAGAATGGTAAATGGTGTCCTTAACACGAGGCAAGGTATGAACAACTGGAGGTGGCACAGACATGACCGGGCTAGATGTCGACATAGAAACAAATATGGGTGCAAACCCTTCAGGCATGGAATTTGGTGGCATTCCCCACGGGAATCCAACAGGCATAGTTGGACCAGGTTGAGTAACAACCACAGGCATGGTTGAAGTAGTAATGTCTGAGATGATAATCCTTTGAGGAGGAGGAGTTGCAGAAGTTGGTGAAGACTGATTTTGTGCAGCAAGAACAGACTCCATCATAGTAGTCAGACAAGCAATCTCATCCTTCAGTTCTCTATTCTCTTGTTCCAAATTCTCCATGATTCTGGGTTGATTGGCGCGAGTGTTGTATCAGTGAGTCAGCTTGGCTGAAGCACAGAAGAATAACCGATAAGACATCTGGCAGAAGAAAACCTGTTATGCAAATGATGCATGAAATGCAATGTTTTTGTTTGTTTTTACATAATAACAACAATAGTTCTATTTGCAAATATTTGCAAAGGAACATACAAAGTTCTATTTATTTTAAAGGAACATACAAAGTTCTATTTATTTTAAAGGAACATACAAAGTTCTATTTATTTTAAAGGAACATACAAAGTTCTATTTGCAAATATTTACATAATAACAATAGTAACAATTTGATTTACCATAAAAATATCTTTTATTCATATAATTTGGAAGGATTACACTGAGTACAATTTCAGAAACTAAAGTACAAATACAAGAGAAAAGGAAACTAATCATCCTAAGGATCCCTATCAACAGTGTCAGGTGATTTTGCTGCTGGTGCGTACTTCCTTCGGATGCGTCGAATCTCGGACTGAAAGGATGTCTTCATATGAGCCTTCTCAAGAACAAGCTGATCAACAATCTTCTTCTAAGCACTGGAAGGCTGAGGCATAATAGAGGAAGATGGACCATCTGGCTCTCTCTGTCTCTTCACTGCTCGGTCTTCAAGAAGCTCAATAAGTTCATCTTTATCCTTTGACTCAAGCTGTAACTCCTCATGCTTTCGGCTCAAAGCATGGAACCGCTCTTCCCACATGTCCTTCTCTTGCTTCATCTTGGCGAGTGCATCTTCCAACTCCTCTACATCTTGGTTAGGGAGAGTTGATGGCTCAAGCACAACCAAAGGCGTAGGTCTTTCACAAGCGTACGACATCTTCAACTCCAAGGCTCTCTTCTTCACTCAAGTAGTGTTATCTTCCAAAGCTACACAGTTGCGCGGACCAAGCTCGGATCTTCCTTTCCTATACACATTATGCCAAGCATGTATCATATTCTGCTTCAAATGTTGGGGATCTTTACCCTCTTGATAGAAAAGACCTTCTAACTGAGTGTTATTAGGTTTGTCTCTAAAGGGGAACCCAAGTTGATGACAAGCCAAAGCAGGGTTATAGTTAATTCCTCCTTGTGTACCAATGAGAGGCACATTAGATAACTCACCACAACTATCAACAATATCCACACTACTCAAGGTAGTATCATACCAAACAATATCGTCATTAGTGAGAGACATAAGTCTTTGAGACCACCATAGACATTTCCTGTTCTCCACAAAAGCAGGCGTCTGAGGCAAGTGTGAAATAAACCACTTGTACAAAAGAGAAACACAACATACAATAATCCCACCACCTTTATAATTTCTCAAATGCAAAGAGAAGTATATATTACCCAAAAAAGTTGGAACATGATTCCCAATCAAGAAGATTCTAATGGCGTTGACATCCACAAAACCGTCAATGTTAAGGAACAAAGCCAAACCATAAATGAGCAACACAAAGATGGCTTCAAAAGCGTCCACACTACCAGCTTGAGAAAAGACAGTAGCTTTCCCAATGAGAAACTCAGAAGTCAACCCAAACATTCCCTCTTTCTTAACCCAATGAGCCTCAATCTCAGACTTTTTTAGATGAAGAGCTTCAGCTATAATATGCGATCTGAGAATCTCCTCTAATCCACTACAAGGCACTTTGTCAAAAACAGGTATTCCCAAGAGATAGGCATACTTCTCTAACGTAGGCATAAGTTGATAATCGGGAAAAGTGAAGCAATGGTAGAGAGGATCATAAAACTGAACCAACACACTTAAAAGTCCTTCAACCATATCAGCAGATAACACAGACAAAACCTTCCCATTACTTTGCTTAAAGTCCAAGGGATCTAATACAAAAGATGATAGCTTCGTTAGCTCTTTCAAGGAGGGACATCTGAAACTGTACTTCTTAGTGTTCCTTCGGCCACAATCCATGGTCTGATTTTTTTTCAAATAAAACCTTAGTTCCTTGAAGTTATTTCTCGTGTGATTAATGTTATGATGCACATGAATGCATGAATGCAACAATCACAAATAATGGATTACACACAAGGCAATCAAAGGTCAAGGGATGAATTAAGTCATTGTCAACATCAATCATCCATTTTGGTGGATTATGGTTTTCACCTTATCAACACCCAAGTTCCATTGATATTGACAAGACTTTGATTGGATAAACCAAGAATCAAAGGGTTTGTTATGAGTCACGTGCATGAAGTCAGGTTAAGAACCATCCCAAAGGAGTGTACTAAGGATAAAAATCTGTAGATAATGTTCTAAAGAGTTTCCAGAGTCTTAATTCCATCTATCAGATATTATAGGTTAGGATGACTGACTCATCAACCCATAATATTCTCAAGAGAAACTCGTCTGAGTTTAGTATCACATAACAACTGTTATTAAGTCTACACCTGAACAGTCTCCACACTATGTCCTAAATAGGCCAAGTTGGGTTAAATGTTCTACTGTCCCCAGCTTCTCGGACCCCAAATCAGAGAAAGTAATGCCTAACCACAAATAACTTGTGTGACATCAATAGCTCCAAAAGGGTCTCCATTAAGTAGATAGGTCTCAAGCCAACTTGTTAAGGACTACTCCATACAAGTCGAACATGACTATACCATCCTTCTATCTTAATTATACTCAAGTTCTAGTTGGAACTTATCTCACCACTAAGAGATCACCAAGCACAAACAACCAGATTATATCACACAAACAAGTATACGAACATCAAATATACAATTATATACACATAAAAAGGTAGGCTAAACCCACTGAAGACCATTCCCTAGCAGACTCGCCACTTAATTTCTGTATCGGTAAATTTAGGACCATTAAGCTATGGATAAACTTAACGTCAATAAAACCAGAGTCGCCACCGCGCCATTATTGTTTCCAAAGGAAAAAGGGAAAGTACGAACAAAACCCAAAGATAATAAGTGTTCAAATCAAAACTAATAAAATGCCAGAGATTATAGGTAAGGGGGTTGGTTACAAAGAGGGAAGGTGTTAACACCCAAAGTATCCTAGGTACTCCTAGAGAGCCCTTTTTTTATGTGTGTACGTGTGTTTGGTATAAAAGATGTTTGCAATAAATAGAGTGTGGGGATGAGAAAAGAATTCGTTAATTATAATTTTGTGTTTTACAAAACCTTCAGACTTGTGCCTACGTACCAACATAAAAATGAGGGATCAAAACCTCGTAGTTTGTGGTATCAATTTCAAAATGAATGGATTGCTTTTAATCAAAATTTAAGTTAAAAAGAGGCACAAAGGGCCCAAAGAGTTTGAATGAGTGTTAGTTTTTTTGTCTTTCGAAATTTTATATCAATATGGTTAAGTTCATTTACAAATTTGATTAAGAAAAGAGTTTTAAAATTCAATGGCGTACGGCCAAAGTTTCTAATTTGCAATAAAGTCTAAGTTTTGAAATTACAAGAAAAGAAGGTTTTGAAAAAGGGGGAGAGATTTTGAAATTTAAGAAGTGGGAGAAGATGAAGAGACTAATCCTAAACATAAAATTAAAAGTTAAACGTTGAAAAGATCTGACCAATGGGATGCAATCCAACAAACAAGAGTGTCATATAGAAACCCATTTTCCCTTTGGACTTTGAATCAAGCAATATCAACAAGCAAATAAGTACAAGACATCAAATAAAGATAGCCACATCCAAGCAAGCAACTTCACAACTAACAATCTTCTTTGTCTTCTCATGTATCAGATGGCATACTCCTTGATTAGCTCAGAATAAGGCATTAAACACGGGTTCAAAGTAACAGTTACCTCAAGACCATGTGACAGATTCATGTAGATCCCAATACTTGCATCAGATGAAAGCTCAAATGACAATAACTTGGTCTCAGAAATGTTGGAATTGGCCAAGTCCTTTTGCATAGGGAATGTTTCCTAATTCTAAGTCCAAAAGCTCAAATCAAATCCAACAGTCCACACAAACATTTTTACTATTTTTGTTGTTTATTAAGTATTTTAAGGTCCTAAGACCACAAACACAAACAAAATATACAAACAAATATATACAATCACAATATATGGCTCAAATGAGCAAAATGAAAATGACATAAACATAAACAAGTTAAATGATATGTAAATGACAAATGAAATGGTAAATGACTTGAATTTAAATTGCATAAAGTAAATGACTTGGAAATAAAAGCAAGATTAATAAAAGTTAGTCAAATGTTAGTTGATTAGATGTTAGTGGAGTTTTGCTTTTCAATTGATTAAGTCATTCTTTGGAGAACACTCAACCCTTTATTCACAAGCATGGATCCTTGAACCAAGACATCTTCCAAAGGAAGGAAAAAAGGCCAAGTTTCCACATAATACCATGAAAAGGAGGAGACTTACAATCTCACTTACTAGAATTCTATGCCTTTAGGGTCAAAATTTAGCGCTATGTTAAGCAATCGTAATTGGACTTATGTAGAAATCACAACTATCTGAGGCCGAGCAATAGAAATCTTGGTGTTAATGCATGTTAGAGATATTGTATAGTGAACCATACTCCTAAACCATACCACACACTAAAAAAGAAAAAGATCAAAGGATGAACCTATCTCATCCATACTTGTATTGGTTCATCTAACACAAAGTTATTGACGAATCAATTAGCCTTAGGATATTGAGACTTCATTGGTCAATGGAAGGGATGGAAGAGAATGAGATTGAAGATGAAGAGGGAGGGAAAATGAGGAATTTTATCAAATTAAAATCATTCATTCATTTTGGGAGATGAAATGTACATTTTATCAATCCCTTAAATCCAATGATTTTAACTCAACAAAAGTCAAATCAACCTTGACCAAGGCCCAAGCATATAATCAAACTTCACAAGTCAACATAAATGGCTCAACATAATTCCTACACAATTAACCAATTAAAAATCAAATTAAAAATGCATTTAAAATAAATTTGGTTTGGTCAAAACCTAAAACCTCTTCAAAACACCAAATAAATGACCAAGATATTTATCCTAGGTCAAACAAGGTCAAAGGACCTTAGACAAAAAATTTGATAATTTTTGAAAAGTCAGAAGTATTTTTAAGCAATTAAAAATATGCATAAAAACAATTAATTCCTGAAAAATATCAAAATTAATCCAAAAAATAATTTTAAATTCATAAAATAAAAGAGGAAAATATTTAAAGATTTTTTGTGAAAGTCCCGTCATTTTTGGATTAAAAATGAAATTAATATGAATTAATCAAAATAAATGGATTAAACACAAAAATCAAAAAATCAAAAAAAGGATGGCCATCAGATCTACCTCATTAATTGAGGTGGAAGACCTGATGGCCAAGCGCGCATAATCTACGATAGTCCTTAGTCAATACTTTGCAGGCTTGGTAATTAGAGTGAACGCGTGAGATTAAAACATTTCAAATGGATCGTGTGGCTGAGATGTGTGACAACACATCGGAGATAGGGCTACGATATTTTTCTCCAGTGGACCTCACTGGACTGGTCCACCACCAACCATCACCAAAATAAAAAATAAAGACATGGATTTAAAGAAAAAATGCTCAGGAGCTCGAACCTGGACTTAATTTTCTCCAATTCCAAGTATATAAGAGGATACAAGGATTTGAATTTTGAGGATCATGAACTGAGTTGCTTCGATTTGACCTCAAAGGAACTCAATCTTCTTGCCTACATTGATAGGACTTCAGACAACCAAAAATCACAAAGATTGGTGAAGACATGAGGGGGAATTGAAAAGAAGAAAATTCTGAAAATTCACCTTCAATGGAGCTGCAGATTGGCACGATCTTGATTCCAATTATGCTTGGCCTTGCTTCAGATGCTTGTTAGAAGTGATTAGGATCAATAAAAGATTTGGACTCTTGGAGTTTCAATCTCAAAACAATTGGAGATTTGAAACTTGATTTTTAAAGAAAACCTTCAAGATATCCTTCAATGATGAGTGTTTGGGATTGCAGGTTCAAAGCTTGGGCATGAGGTGCTTAATTCTGAGCAATAAGGGTTTTATTTATAGCCAAGGAGATTCATTTCCACACACTTCCAAATTTGGCAAATTTTGAGAAATTCCCTTGCATGCTTGCATGGGCATGTGATAGGCCCATAAAGTGATGTAATCAGGTACAGAAATGAGTGAGGATCATGCTGAAATCATGTTACAAAGCCATGCAATCATGTATGAAAAGTGGAAGTGGTAATCATCCAAATGGTTCATCATGTTGCACCCATATGCAAGTCCTCCATCCTTGGTCCAAATCAGACAATATTGAACTTTTTGGAAAGGTGAGATCGAGGGGAACAATGTTCCTGTTGAACACTTTTTTATTTGAAGCTTGGATCATGATGAATTTGGAGGTGGAAGTTTTGGAAATCAAACATATTTGAAAATTTTCTAAGTCCCAAGTCAAATGTTCACTTCTTCCACCTTGAATAACTTTTTCTATGGACTTCAAATGAGACAAGTTCCTTCATTAAAGTTGTATCTATTTCAAACCTATTTAGGTTGGTCATAAATTTGACCTCATTTGGATTTGGCAGGAAGGAGTTATGCATTTTATAAGTTGAGAAAAATTATTTGTTCAATGGTAATGGCCCAAAATGACCTATAATGTTTCCTTTTGGCACATATATTTTCAAGTTGAATTTGAACTTCCTTGAAACATAAAAGTTTAATTAGACATCTTGAATTTGATCATGGAATTTGAATGGATTTCATCTCATAAAAATTAAGCAAGTTATGGTCTTGAGGAGTTGACCTCCAAACTAGGGTTCATAAAAAATAACCTATAATCTTTCACAATAAAAAATGACTTTCCAAGAAAACCTAGCTCTTGACTTCAACCTAAAAGTTGTTTGTAATGTAATTTTGAGTAACTTTTATCTTGGAATTATTTTCATATGACAAAAAAGTGTAGGATATAGGGTATAGGGAACCCCAGTTTTGACCAATTGACTTTCCCTGGTCAACCCCCATGAACCATCTTGCTAGCTTGACATTCTATTGACTTTTGGGACTCATGGAGTATCATATATGCATAATATGATGTAATGTGAAGTATACCTTGAAATATTTGATCAATTATTGAAGAAACTTGTTGAAGAAGTCACACAAGATACCTAGATGATTTAGGGTTTCTAAGGAAAACAAACTCCAAACTCTTGATGATTTCTTGGTCAAAATGATATGTGAAGATTATGGGGATACATATATGACGCTTAGAGTCAATGTGAACAAATTCTTTATTGTTCTCCTTGCATTGAGGGTCTTAAACCCTAGATATGAGCTTGATGGAGCATAGGTGAGCATAAACATTTCCTATAAAAGCCGAAGAATTGAGGGGTAATGAGAATGCCAAGGTGTGATATCAATGCTAATGCATGTGATGAGATAACATGAGAGATCTTAGGGTCAAAATTGGGGTCTTACAATCTGATACATTTGGAGACACTAAAGACTTCTTGCTATTGAAATGCTTTCTTGAATATTATGGCTATCTTTATTTGATACCTTGGTCTCCATTATTGATTGCTTGGATATTGCTTATGCTTATTTTCTACTAAAAAATCCAAAGGAAATGGGTTTCTATCTGACATTCTTGTCTTGTCGTTTGCTTCCTGTAGCGGTAAATTCATGGCCATTAAGTTATGGATAAACTTAACATCTATAAAACTAGAGTCGCCACCGCATTTTTATTGTTTCCAAGGGAAAAGGAAAAAGTACGAACAAAACCCAAAGATAAGAAGTTTTCAAATTAAAACTAATAAAATGCCAGAGATTACAGGTAAGGGGTTGGTTACACAGAGGGAAGGTGTCAGCACCCAAAGTGTCCTAGGTACTCCTAGGTAGCCCTTTTTTGTGTGCATATGTATTTTTGCATAAAATGATGTTTGCAATAAATAGAATGGAGGGATGAGAAAAGAATTAATTAATTATATTTTTGTGTTTGACAAGACCTTCAGACTTGTGCCTTCGTACCAACATAAAATGAAGGATTAAAACCTCGTAGTTCGTGGTATCAATTTCAAAGTGAGTGTATTGCTTTTAACAAAAAATTAAGTTTAACAAAGGCACAAAAGGCCTAAAAAGGTTTGAATGAGTGTTAGTTCTTTTTGTCTTTTTGAAATTTTAAGTCAATATAGTTAGATTTATTTAAAGGTTTGATTAAGAAAAAGAAGTTAAAAAATGCAATGGCATAAGACCAAAGTTTCTAATTTGCAATAAAGTCAAGGTTTAGAAAACACAAGAAAATAATATTTTTAAAAGGAGGGAGAGATTTGAAATTAAAGAAGTGGGAGGAGATGAAGAGGCTAATCCTAAGCAAAAATTTAAAAGTTAAGAGTTGAAAAGATCTGACCAATGGGATGCAATCTAATAGACAAGAATTTGTCATATAGAAACCCAAATTTCCCTTGGACTTTAGAGTCAAGCAATATCAATACACAAATAGCAAGATGAATAGCAATGCATCAAATAAAGATAGCCAAATCCAAGCTTAGTAACTTCATGATCTTCTTTATAATCTCCCATGCACCAGATGACATACTCCTTGAATGGCTCAGCGATAGGCATTAGTCACAAGCTCAAAGTAACATATTCAATAAGACTATGTAGAAGATTAACTCAAGTGGGATTTCAATACATGCTTTAGATGAATGTTCACTTCACAAGCACTTGGTTTCAGAAAAGTTGGCATTGGCCAAGTCCTTTTGCATAGGGAATGTTGCCTAATTCTAAGTCCAATGTCTCAGATCAAAACCAACAGTCCATACAAATATTTTTTAGAGTTTTTATTGTTATTATGTACATTAAGGTCAAAAGACCACCAAACCAAAAAAAATACACAAACAAATATATGCAATCACAATATAATCACAAAATAAAGCTCAAGTGAGAAAAGTGAAAATGACATTAAAATAAACAAGTTAAATGGTATGAATAATGACAAGTGAATAAAGACTTGAATTTAAAGTGTATAAAAGTAAAGTGCTTGAAATTAAATGTTAGTTGAACGTTAGTTGATTAGAAGTTAGTATTGCTTTTGCTTTTCAATATTTAAGTCATTCTTTGGAGAACACTCAACCCTCTATTCACAAGCATGGATCCTTAAACCAATACATCTTTCAAAGGAAGGAAAAAAGGCCAAGTTACCATACAATACCATGAAATGGGGGAGACACACAATCTCACTTACTAGTATGCTATGCTTTGGGGTCAAAATTTAGCGATATGTTAAGCAATCGTAATTGGACTTATGTAGAAGTCACAACTGTTTGAGGTCGGGCAATAGAAATTTTTAATGTTAATGCATGTTAGAGATGTGGTATTATGAACCATACTCCTAAAACATACCATACTTAAAATAAAATGGCAAAAGGGGTGGACCTAATCTCATTCACACTTATGTTGATTTTGCAATCAACTAACCTTAGGATATTGAGATATCATAGGTCAAAGAAATGAATGGGAATAAAATAGGATTGAGATGAAGAGGGAGGAGGGGAAATGGAATTAACACAAATTGGTCAAAGGAGGACTTTTATCAAATAAAAATCATTCATTCATTTTGGGAGATGAAATGTACATTTCATCAGTCCCCTAAATCCAATGATTTTAACTCAACAAAGTCAAACCAACCTTGACCAAGGACCAACAACAATAGTCAAACTCAACAAGTCAACACAAATAGCTCAACACAATTTAGTGTGCAATTAAACAATTAAAAGCAATTAAAAAATGCATTAAAATAAATTATGGTTGGTCAAAATCCTAAAACCTCATAAAGACACCGAATAAATGGCCAGAGATTTATCATAGGTCAAACAAGGTCAAAGGACATTGGAGAAAAAATTTCATCATTTTTTGAAACTTTAAAGTATTTTTAAACAATTAAAAATATCTACAAAAATAATTAAATCATGAAAAATATTAATAATAATTCAAAAAATAATTTTAATTCAGAAAATGAAAGAGGAATTTATTTGAATTTATTTTGGTGAAAGTCTCATATTTTTTGGATCAATATTAAAATTAATATGAATTAATGAAAATAAAGCAATTAAACTAAAAGTCTGAAAATGCTAAAATATATGGACCACTTGATCTCCCTCATTAATTGAGCTGGCAGATCAAGTGGATCCCAGCGCGTGTTACATGATGGACCTAAGTGAATGCGCTGCAGGGATGGTAATCAAAACCAACGCCCGAGATTAAAATAAAATAGGAGGATCCTATGGTTTGAGACATGCCAATGCACCTCCGGAGCTACAACTCCGGTCTTCTTCTCCGGTGGACCTCACCAGACTGGTCCATCTTCAACCATCACCAAAATAAAAAAGGAGGACATGAATTTAAAGTAAAAATGCTCAGGAGCTCGAATGTGGCCTTGATTTCATCTAACTCCAAGTATATTGAAAGATATAGGGAGTTGAATTTTGAGGATCATGATCTGAGTTGCTTCGATTTAGCCTCAAAGCAACTCAATCTTCTTGCCTACATTGGTATGACTTTAGACAACCAAAAATCAAGAAGAATTATGGAGAATTGTGTGATAATCGAAGATATGAAAATTTAAGAAAATCACCTTCACTGCAGGTTCAGATGTCCACGATCTTGCTCTCAATTGTGCTTAGCCTTGCTCTGGATGCTTGATGAAGTGGAAATGAATCATGAAAGAAGCAGGACTCTTGGATATTTGAATCTCAAAATAGTGGAGATTCAAACTCGATTTCCAATGGAAATCCTCAAGGTTATCCTCTGAATGAAGGAGTTTAGGGCTAGGGATTCAAACCTGGCGCGCAAGGGTACTTAATTCTCAGTGAATGAGCTTCTATTTATATCCAAGGCATTTCTATTGGCGCACTTGTTTCAAACTTTCAAAAATAGCAACTTCACTTTGCATGGATGCATGGGCGTGTGAGAGGCCCATGTAATGATTCATTCAGGTCCAAAATCGTGTGTAAGCATTGTTGAAGTCATGTTAACAAGCCATGCATTTGTGTATGGAAGATGGAAGTTCAATTATGCAAAATGGTCATCCAAATTTAAGCCATACACAAGTCACTCATACTTTGTCCAAATGGGATGAATTTGGACATTTTGGAAAGGCTAGATCAAGAGGAACAACTTTCATGTTGAACAATTTTTCATTTGAAGCTTGGATCATGATGAATTTTGAGGTGGAAGTTTGGAAAATCAAACATATCAAAAATAATTCGAAGTACCAAGCCATATGTTCACTTCTTCCACCTCGAGTAACTTTTTCTATGGGCTTCAAATGAGAAAAGTTCCTTCATAACAGTTTTAGCTCTCTCAAATTCATTCAAATTTGTCACACATTTTACCTCATTTGGATTTAGCATGAAGGAGTTATGCATTTTAGAAGTTGAGGAAAATCACTTGTTCAATGGTATTGGCCCAAAATGACCTATAATGTCTCCTCATATCACATGCATTTAAAAGTTGAATTTGCTATTCCTCTAAACATAAAAGTTTAATTAGACATCTTGAATTTGATTGTGAAACTTGAATGTCTTTCATCTCATAACAATTTAGCAAGTTATGATCTTGGGAAGTTGACCTCCAAATTAGGGTTTAGACAAAATGACCTATAATCGTTCACCATAAGAAATGACTTTCCAAGCAAAAATAGCTCTAGACCTCAACATAAAAGTTGTTTGGAATGTAATCTAGAGTAACTTTACTCTTTGAATCATTTTCATATGATAAAAATTGTAGGAGATAGGGTCTAGGGAACCCTTGTTTTAACCTGTTGAATTCCTCTGGTCAACCACCATGAACCATCTTGCTAGCTTGACATTCTCTTGACTTTTGAGACTCATGGAGGATCATATATGCATAAGATGATGAAATGTGAAGTATCCCTTGAAATATTTGATCAATTGGTGAAGAAACATGTTGAAGAAGTCACACAAGATACCCATATGAATTAGGGTTTCCAGGGCAAATCAACTCCAAACTCTTGATGATTTCATGATCAAAATAAAATGTGAAGATCATGGGGATTAATATATGATTCTTAGAGCCATAGTAAACCAAATATTCATTAAGATCCTTGTAATAAAGGTCTTAAACCCTAGATGCGAGCTTGATAGATCAAAGGTGAGCATGTGCCTTACCTACAAAAGAGTTAAATTATACAAAGACATATTTTTGGTATTTTGGTTAGTAAATGATAAGAAAACAAAATATGATACAATCACATGTTACTTGATGATCTCTCCCAATGCAAATCCAATGAATGAGGGGTAAGGAGGATGCCAAGGCGTGATCCCAATGCATATGATGATAAGAGCATGAAGGATCTTAGGGTCAAAATTGGGGTCTTACAGCTGCCCCTATTTAAGGACGTTCTACCTGAGGAGATGAAGGTTAAAATCTTCGTATCGACTTAGTAGAAAGGACTTAAATAACAACATATAGAAACAAATTTTGTTCCCTAAGAGACCTCATGATGCATATGAATGAATGAATGCAAAAATAATCTTTATGGGGAAAATATTGCCAACAAGAAAAAGAATCCGAAGAGACTGAAAGTCTGGTGGAGTATAACGCATTTCGTAAGGAAAACTCACTGGGGAGACAGAGACTCTGGGGGAAAAAGTTTGTGCGTAGGCCAGGCTACAACTTTAAAATTTGCTGGGGACACGAGGGATTCCACGAAAAATAAATCAATGGAAAGACTCAGTCGGGGAATAAAAGGAACATCTGCAGGGGAAATGGGTAGATCAGATCAAAGCTAAAATACTCGAACCAAACCAAAAATGGAGATTTCACTGAGGAAATATGCACTCGAACACAACTGGGGAAGAAACGATATTTAACACAGGAGAAACAGAAATATATTATCCATTACCGATTACTAGGTAAGGGGATAACAAAATCTGACAGGGAGGACATCCATTATCGGTTAAAGTAAACATATCAAGGATGACTCACCGAGGGCAAATAGGAGGTGTATTCGTTACCAGTTACTGGGTAAGAATAACCTGCTGGGAAAAGCCAACAACAGGGTTTACAACTACCGGTTAGTGGGCAGAAGACCAAAGAGAGAGAATATCCGTCACTAGTTAAAAGTTAAGTTATCAAGGAAATACTCAAAGGAAAGAAAACTCGTCATCGGTTAGGATGAACATATCAAGGATAGACTTTCCTGGGGAAATTAGGAAGGATATCCGTCATCGGTTAAGATGAACATATCAAGGATAAACTTCCTGAAAAAGTAGGGATTACACCTATCAAATACTGGATAGATCACCGAAAAGAGAATATCCATCATCGGCTAAGATGAACATATCAAGGATAGACTCAGAGGGGAGAAATAAGAATTACATCTATCAGTTACTGGATAGAATACCAACAAGAGAATATCCGTCACTGGTTAAAGTGAACATATCAAGGATAGACTCTACAAAAGGGGAAAAAAAAATTTATAACTACCGGTTACTGGGCAGAAGACCGCAAAGAGGACGAAACCTGTCACCGGTTAGGATGAACATATCAATGATTAACTCTTTGGGGGAACAAAATAGGGATTACAACTACCTTTTTACTGGGTATAATACCAACAAGAGGATATACGTCACCGGTTAAAGTGAACATATCAAGGATAAACTCAAAGTAGGGGAAGAAAATATTCGTCATCGGTTAGGATGAACATATCAAGGATATACTTCCTGGGGAACAAAATAGGGACTACAACTACCTTTTTACTGGGTAGAATACCAAAAAGAGGATATTCGTCACTGGTTAAAGTGAACATATCAAGGATAAACTCAAAGCAGGGGAAGAAATTATCCGTCATCAGTTAGGATGAACATATCAAGGACATACTTCCTGGGGAAACGTGAAAACGAATCCGCTGGGGAGAAAAAGTTGCTCTTGTCGGGTATTGGACAAAAGTGAAAAACATGAGAAGAATATTACCAGTTACTGGGTAATAGGCTCTAAAGGGACCAAAAGCATCTATCTAGGTAAGATCTAGAAAGAGACGGTCAATCAAAGACCCAACCCAATGAGGACATAACTCAAGGGGAGTGATTCCATCCAGACTATCAATTGGGGAGGAAACTAAAATAACAATCATCCACGAGGAAATAACTTAGTGGGGAATGAGAAAGGTTAGATTTTTTCTACTTACGGGCTGACACTCTACAATTGAAAGAGGACAGACAAACCAAATCTGCATGGGAAAAATTATACCATCATAGCAGAGGATCAGAAAACCAATGAATCATAAAATGTAATAATGCAATAATGAAATTTATGAATGTATATGTATATGTATATATGATGATTATGCTGACAAAACGATCACAAAGGATGCAAATGTTACTGGTCTGAATCATCGATACAATTCTCCGCCAATCTGCAAAGGAGGGAAACAATTGCAGGAGAGATCAAGGCGCAAAGGAATGCACAAGAACCATCCACCTCAAAGGCTCAACCCAGGCCGGGGAAAAGAGGAGGGAAATCTGCTGAGGAAAATGCAACATCATCTCTGCAGGGAATTTTAGGTCAACACCATATTGTAAGACCCCAATTTTGACCCTAAGATCCCTCATGTTACCTCATCATATGCATTAGCATTAGGATCATACCTTGTCATCCTCCTTACCCCTCATCCATTGGGTTTGTATTGGGAGAGATCACCAAGCACTATGTAATTGTATCATACTTGTCCTTTTATCATCTTTACTAACTAAAATACTAAAAATATGTCTTTGCATTTGTCTAACTCTTTTGTAGGTAGGACACATGATCACCTTTGATTTATCAAGTTCACATCTAGGGTTTAAGACCCTCGTTGCTAAAATCTCAATCAAAAAATGGTCCACAATGGCTCTAGACATCATTTATGAGTCCCTATGATCTTTACATGATATTATGATCAATAATCCTTCAAGATTTTGGAATTGGTTTGCCTTGGAAACCCTAGTTCATCTAGGTATCTTGTGTAAATTCTTCACCAAGCTTCTTCAACAAATGGTCAAATATTTCAAGGTACACTTAAAATTTCATCATATTATGAATATATGATCTCCCATGAGTCCCAAAAGTCTAGAGAATTGCAAGTTAGCAAGTTGGTTGATGGTGGTTGATCAAAGGAATTCATCTAATCAAATCTAGGGTCCCCTAGACCCTATCTCCTACAATTCTTATCATATGAAAATGATTTCAAGAAAAACTTTACTCAAAATGACATTCCAAACAACTTTCATGTTGAGGTCTAGAGCTAGTTTTGCTTAGAAAGTCATTTTTCATGGTGAAAGATTATAGGTCATTTTGTCTAAACCCTAATTTGGAGGTCAACTTCCCAAGGCAATAACTTGCTCAATTTTCATGTGATGAAATATTTCAAAGTTTCACAATCAAATTAAAGGTGTCTACTTCAAATTTGATGTTTGGAGGAATAGCTAATTCTACTTTTATGAGCACGTGATATAAGGATACATTATAGGTCATTTTGGACCAATGCCATTTAACAAGTGATTTTCCTCAAATTCAAAAATGCATAACTCATTCATATAAAATCCAAATGAGGTTAAATTTTTGACCATTTTGAAGGATTTTGAAAGAGCTACAACTTTGATGAATACACTTTTCTCATTTTAAGCTCACATAAAAAGTTAGCCAAGGTGGAATAAATGAACATATGGCTTGACACTTAGAATTTTTTTGGATATGTTAAAATTTCCAAACTTCCACCTCAAAATTCATCATTATACAAATTTCAAATGGAAAAGTATTCAACATAAGTGTTGTTCCTCTTGATATAACCTTTCCAAAGAGTCCAATTTCATCCATTTTGGACAAGGTTTGAGTGGTATGCGTATGGCTTGAACATGGCATCATCATTTGGCAAAGATCAAACTTCAAACAACTCTACACATTTGCCTTGCATTCTAATTCACTTTCAGACTCATTCACACTTGATTGTGGACCTAATTGAGTGACTTCATGGGCCTTTACACGCCCGTGCAAGCATGCATTATCCATTGCCAAATTTGGAAATTGAGTTTGAAGGGGAAATATCACAAGCTGCAACTATACATAGAGACCTCTAGCATCAGAATTAAGAACCGTTGCGCGTCAGCTTTGCTCCAATACCTCAAACCCTCAAATTTGAAAGGAGAAACCTGAGAATTTTCTTTTAAAATTGAGTTTGAATATCACTGTTTGGAGATTCAAAACTCCAGGGATCCAAAGCTTTTGTTCCATTCTAATCTACTTCTGCAAGCTTCCTGAGTGAGATCAAGCAAGAATAAAAGCAGGAGCAACCAAATTCTGCACATCATTGAAGGTATTTTCTAGATTTTTTCTTCTCTTCGATTCTCTCTCAATTCTTATCGATTCTCTTGGATCCTTGGTTGTCTAAAGTCCTACCAATTTAGGCAAGAAGATTGAGTTGCTTTGAGGTTAAATCAAAGCAACTCAGATCATGTACCTCAAATATCAACTCCATGTATCTCTCAATATACTTGGAGTTAGGATGAATTGAGGTCAGATTCGTGATCAGTGCCATTTTTACTTTAAAATCATGTCCTTCTTTTTTATTTTTGTGATGGTGATGAGTGAACCAGTCCGGCCAGGGTCACCTGAGAAGGTGACCGACGTTTTGCTCCGGTGATGAGCTGGAATGGTTTAGAGCCACATGATCATTTCATTTTGTTTTAATCACGAGCGTTGGTTTTGAATACCGTTTGTGTGGCGCGCTGACTCAAGTGCATGGTGGAACGTGCATTTGAATCCACTTGATCTGCCACCTCAATTAATGAGGGAGATCAAGTGATCCATGTTTCTTTTGAATATTTGAATTTCATTTTATTTGCTTTATTTTCATTAATTCATATTAATTTTAATATTGATCCAAAAAATATGAGAGTTTCACCAATTTTTTTCTAAAATAAAATCCTCTTTCATTTTCCGAATTAAAATTATTTTTTGGATCATTATTAATATTTTTCATTATTTAATTGATTTTGTGAATATTTTTAATTGTTAACAAATACTTTTAAGTTTCTAAAAATTATGAATTTTTTTCTCCAAGGTCCTTTGACCTTGTTTGACCTATGATAAATCTCATGGCCATTTCTTTGGTGTTTTGATGAGGTTTTAGGAATTGATCAACCATTATTTAATTTAATGCATATTTTTATTATTTTTAATTGTTTAAATGCCAAATAAATTGTGTATAGCCATTTTAATTGACTTTGTGAGTTTGACTTGTGTTGTTGGTTGATTTGACTTTGTTAGGTTAAGATAATTGGATTTAGGGGATTGATGGAATGTACATTCCATCTTCCAAAATGAATGAATGATCTTAATTTGGTAAAAGTCCTCCTTTGACCAATTTGTGTTGAATCCATTCCCTCTCCCTCTTCATCCCATTCCCCTTCTTTATTCATTCATGTCATGGACCTATGATATCTCTATATCTTAAGGCTAGTTGATTGCAAAATCAACGTGAGTATGAATGAGATTAGGTCCACCTCTTTGCATATTCTTTTTGTGTGTGGTATGTTTCATGAGCATAATCCATTATACTATGTTTCTAACATGCATTAACACCAAAATTCTATTGCCCGACCTCAAATAGTTGTGACTTCTACATAAGTCCAATTACGATTGCTTAACATAACGCTAAATTTGTGACACAAAAAGGCATAGCGTTCTAGTGAGTGAGATTGTAAGTCTTCACTCTTTCATGGTATTGTGTGGAAACTTGGCCTTTTTTCCTTCCTTTGGAAGATGTCTTGGTTCAAGAGTCCATGCTTGTGATAAGTGGGTTGAGTGTTCTCCAAAGAATGACTTAAATAAAACAAAAGCAAAAGAAATACTAACTTCTAATCAACTAACAACTAACATTTCAAGCCATTTACTTTAATGCATATTTTAAGCCTTTATTCATTTGCCATTATTCATACCATTCAATTTTTTACTTTAATGCCATTTTCATTTTGCCCACTTGAGCCATATTTTGTGATACATTGTGTTTGTATATACTTGTTTGTTTGTTTGGTCTTTTGACCTTAATGTACATAATAAAAACAAAAACCCTAAAAAACATTTTGTGTGGACTGTTGGTTTAATCTGAGACTATTGGACTTATAATTTAGGCAACATTCCCTATGCAAATGACTTGGCCAATGCCAAATTTCATGAAACCAAGTGCTTGTGAAGTGAACATTCATCTGATACAATATTGAAGATCTGTTTGAGTTCATCTATAACATGATCATTGTGAAGCTGTTATTTTGAACCTGTGTCTAATGCCATCTTTTGAAGTCATCTGATGCATGGGGAATTATGAAGAAGATCATGAAGTTGCTAAGCTTGGATGTGGCTATCTTTATTTTATGCCTTGCTCTTAACCTTGACATTTGTGTATTGATATTGCTTGATTCTAAAGTCCAAGGGAAATTTGGGTTTCTATATGACATTCTTATCTATTGGATTGCATCCCATTGGTCAGATCTTTTCAACTTTCAACTTTTAAATTTTGCCTAGGATTAGTCTCTTCATCTCCTCCCCATTTCTTTAATTTCAAAATCTCTCCCCCTTTTTAAAATCTTCTTTGCTTATGCTTGTTTTCTAAACTTTGACCACATTGCAAACTAGAAACTTTCGCCTTATGCCATTGCATTTTCAAACTCATTTTCTTACACAAATTTGAAAATAAATTTAACTATACTTGACTTAAAATTTCAAAAGACAAAAAGAACTAACACTCATTCAAATCATTTTAGGCGTTTTGTGCCTTTGTTAAACTTAATTTTTTATCAAAATCAATGAAGTATTATGCAGAACTTTAAAAAGTATTCATACTGAAATGTAGCAGAAAACCAACCTGCCTATTATTCAATATATGCTGTCAATAATGAATGTCATAACATCCAGTTTGACATTCAGACAGCAGGCCTTGTGCCAGGTCTATTATTCCCTTGATAAACAGACTGACAATAAATACTGAGTTATAAAAGAACACCAATTGTTCTATTCCTCAGTATCTGCTTACATGGATGAATGTCATAACATCTAGTTTGACATTCAGTAAGTCCTGTATTAGCTAAACCTGCAGCATACTACTCAAGTATGTCATGACATCAGTCAAGACATCAGAGTACAGTTAGATGATCTAACACACAATGCAGTCAAACAAACATCTCCACAGCATGTCATGACATCAGTCAGGACATTAGAATCCAACTAGTGTTTTACCATAAAATGCAGCCAATCAAACATCTACATGTATGGTTACCCTCAGCCTGCTCATTATCTTCCTAAACCCAAACATTACAAACCTATCAATAATAAGCAATGGGTTCCTAGGACTAATGTTACAAGTTTGATAGCTCACACTTCCTTCAGAGTTTCAGCCAAAGAAGATTGGTATTTTGATAGTCGTTGCTCCAGACACATGACTGGAAACAAAAACTTGCTAACTGGCCTTCATCTTCATGCCACAAGTTATATAACCTTTGGTGATGGAGCAAAGGGTGAAATCAAGGGGATTGGTAAGCTCGATTCCCCTGGAGTTCCTGGCCTTGACAATGTCCTACTTGTTAAGGGATTAACTGCTAATCTAATAAGCATCAGTCAATTGTGTGACCAAGGTCTAAATGTAAATTTCACTAGAACTGAATGTCTGATTACTAACAATGAAAATGAAGTGATCATGAAAGGAGTTAGGTCTAAAGACAACTGCTACATGTGGAGTTCTCAAGAAACTGGTTACTCTTTAATGTGTACCTTGGCCAAAGAGGAAGAGGTGAAGACATGGCATCAAAGATTGGGCCATCTGCATCTTAAAGGTATGAAGAGGATTATATCTGTTGAAGCTGTTAGAGGAATTCCCAACTTGAAGATTGATGAAGGAAAAATCCGTGGAGAATGTCAGATTGGAAAACAGACAAGGATGTCACACCAGAAGCTCAGACATGACACCACTACTAAAGTTTTGGAACTCCTCCATATGGATTTGATGGGACCCATGCAAGTGGAAAGCCTTGGTGGGAAGAAGTATGCATTTGTAGTGGTGGATGACTTCTCCAGATACACCAGGATCAATTTTATAAGAGAAAAATCTGATGTCTTTGAAGTCTTCAAGAATCTTTGTCTAAAACATCAAAGAGAAAAGGAAAGTCCAGTTATCAAAATTAGAAGTGATCATGGGAAGGAATTTGAGAACATCAAATTTGCTGAATTTTATTCTTCAGAAGGAATTCATCATGAATTCTCTTCTCCCATTACTCCCCAGCAAAATGGTGTGGTGGAAAGAAAACATAGAACTCTTCAAGAATCAGCCAGAGCTATGATTCATGCTAAGAAACTGCCCTACCATTTTTGGGCTGAAGCCATGAACACAGCCTGCTATGTTCACAACAGAGTGACATTGAAGAAAGGGACTCCTACTACCCTATATGAAGTCTAGAAAGGAAGAAGACCTATAGTCAAATACTTCCATGTATTTGGTAGTAAATGCTATATCTTGACTGATCGTGAACAAAGAAGGAAGATGGATCCCAAAAGTGATGAGGGAATATTTTTGGGCTACTCAACAAACAACAGAGCTTACATGGTCTTTAATTCCAGAACTAATGTAATGATGGAATCTATTAATGTTGTGGTTGATGACCAACAGACTGATGTCACAGACGATGTCGAGACATCTCTGAGCGATTCCCCAGCTGACTTCTCAGACAAAAATAAGGAAAGTGAACCTCCTCAAGCTGAACCTGAAGATGACAAAATCAACAAGGGACCCTCCATCAGAGTTAAGAAGGATCATCCCGAAGATCTCATCATAGGAGATCCAAATAAAGGGGTCACTACTAGATCAAGGGAAGTGATCTCACATGGATGCTTTGTGTTAAAGATTGAACATAGGAATATCAAGGAAGCCTTGAATGATGAGATCTGGATCAATGCCATGCAGGAGGAGTTAGGTCAATTCAAGAGGAATGAAGTATGGGAATTGGTTCCTAGACCTGAAGGAGTAAATGTCATAGGTACAAAGTGGGTGTATAAGAATAAATCTGATGAACAAGGGGTTGTTACTAAAAACAAAGCAAGATTAGTAGCACAAGGATATACTCAAGTTGAAGGAGTGGACTTTGATGAAACTTTTGCTCCTGTAGCTCTCCTTGAGTCCATTAGATTATTGCTTGGAGTGGCATGTATTCTGAAATTCAAACTGTTCCAAATGGATGTAAAAAGTGCCTTCTTGAATGGCTACTTAAAGGAGGAAGTATATGTTGAACAACCTAAAGGATTCACAGATCCAAATCTTCCAAAGCATGTGTACAGATTGAAGAAAGCCCTCTATGGGTTGAAGCAAGCTCCTAGGGATTGGTATGAGAGACTCACAGTGTTCCTCACTAACAATGGATACAGGAAAGGAGGTATTGACAAAACCTATTTGTGAAGAATGAAGGAGGGAAGCTCATGGTGGCACAAATATATGTAGATGAAATTGTGTTTGGTGGGATGTTGGATCAGATAGTTGAACATTTTGTTAGACAAATGCAGTCTGAGTTTGAGATGAGCCTTGTTGGAGAACTGACCTACTTTCTTGGGCTACAAGTCAAGCAAATGGAAGATTCTATATTTCTATCTCAAAGCAAGTATACCAAGAACATTTGTCAAGAAGTTTGGCATGGAGAATGCAAGTCATAAAAGGACACCTGCTCCTACACATGTGAAAATCTCGAAAGATGAAAATGGTGTCAGTGTAGATCAAAGTCTATACAGAAGCATGATAGGTAGTCTGCTATATCTCACAGCAAGCAGACCAAACATTGCATTTGTTGTAGGTGTTTGTGCTAGATATCAAGCTGAACAAAAAGCCAGTCACATAAACCAAGTAAAGAGAATACTGAAATATGTCAATGGCACCAGTGACTATGGGATGTTATATACTCATGGATCTGGATCTATGCTGACTGGTTACTGTGATGCTGACTGGGCTGAAGTGTTGATGATAGGAAAAGCACATCAGGAGGATGCTTCTTCTTAGGGAACAATCTGATATCATGGTTTAGCAAGAAACAAAATTGTGTTTCCCTATCCACTGCTGAAGATGAATACATAGCAACTGGGAGTAGTTGTTCTCAACTAGTTTGGATGAAACAAATGTTGACTGAATACAATGTCACGCAAGATGTCATGACATTGTACTGTGATAACCTGAGTGCTATAAATATTTCCAAAAATCCTATTCAACACAGCAGGACAAAGCACATTGATACTCGTCATCACTTCATTAGAGAACTTGTGGAAGAGAAAATCATAGCACTAGAGCATGTTACTACTGAAATGCAATTAGCTGACATATTCACAAACGCTTTGGATGCTAATCAGTTTGAATGTTTAAGAGGGAAATTGGGGATTTGTATTCATGAGAATTTATAGCAATCAAAGGAGTTTATGGTTAATATCCCAGAGGATATTTCAGACAAAAATAGCAAGGAATTTTGCAAGGTGATTGTAAGAAGAAGATCCTACTTCCTCAAACTAAGTTGTGAAGGTCCCCCTGTTATGAAGACTGTGTGTGCTGTTATGAAGATTGTTCTGGATGCTGGATGTTTTGTTATTTTTTCTGTTGAAATGTTTGTAATTTTTGGCAATCCTTACTGATGCCTTGATGTAGTATTTGGGCTCTTTATGAGTTCCATGGATTTCTAATTATCTCAGCTATTGCAACTGTGTATAATTCCATGGATTTCTAATTATCTCAGCTATTGCAGCTATGTATAATTATGGTTTGTATCTCCTAACATTTATGTTTTAACATTTTATATGTTATAACATCTCTTGTGACATTCTCTCCTAGGCTGATTGACATTTATTTCGTCTAATTGGTCACCTTTGGTCTATTTTGACTAAAAAGGGGGAGAAGTGAATTTGTGGAGAGCTGCAGTTAAATATGTGGAGCTGCGTAGAGATGTATGTATGTGCTGGTGTAGCTGAATGATGACACTGAAATTCACCGTATTTTCGACTCCAATTTCACATGCATTTTAGTTGTTTTATTGTCATTTTGTTATGTTATTACTATATTTCTCTTTGTTTTCAGGTTTTTACTTTAATTGGAGCCCCGATCGAGAAAAGGAGTGAAAATGAGCTAAAAACCCTAAAATTCAGCATTTTACACTTGTGGCTCCCACTGTCGCTGGCGCCATGGACCCTGTCATGACGTGTCACAGCTCAACTTCCCTCAAATGCCACGTTCCCCACTACTTCCACTAAGGCGCCATAATTTGGCCTTATGGCGGGCGCCATGGACTTATGGCGAGCGCCACAAGAGGAAAAGTTTTCCCTCCCATTTTCAAACTGAAGGGCATCCTTGTCATTTCCAATATTTTACTTGCCTATAAATGTTGACTCGTTTTCATTTGTTTAATCATCCAAACATAGAGCAGATGCAAACTTAGAGCAAACTTAGTTTCACTTAGGCATATATTCAGTATTTTAAAGTGGTAATCGCTTCGCATGGAGGTGTTACCACAATTGTGTAATCAAGTCTGTGATCGAGTCTGTAATCGAGTTTGGAGCACTTTGGAAGGAAGTTAATCCTGCCGCCATTTTCATTTTCGTTTCGCATTTTATTCAACCCTCCGATTGGAGCAGGTTTATATTACTTTACCTTTATCTATTTTATTTTCCCGCACTCGCACTTTACTTTATTTATTTCCCGCACTCGCTTTACTTTATTTATTTCTCGCACTCACTTTACTTTATTTATTTCCCGCACCCACTTTACTTTATTTATTTCTTGCACTCGCTTTACTTTATTTATTTCTCACACTCGCCTTACTTTATTTATTTCTCGCACTCGCTTTCTTTTATTTATTTTCCGCACTCGCACTACTTTTATTTACTTTCCGCACTCGCACTACTTTTATTTACTTTCCGCACTCGCACTACTTTTATTTAATTTCCGCACTCGCACTACTTTTATTTAAATTAAAATGCACCTTTACTTTGCCATGTCTAACTAAATCTATAAAGGTTAGAATGTAAGGACCGTAATTGAACAGATAATCCGTACAATTGTTCGTTGAACACTTAAGGGCTATTTTAACTTTCAACTTAAGTTTTCCCGCACTTAATTTCCGTTGGGTAAGATCGAAAGCCGTCCAACATCTTTTTAGACTTAGTTGTTTTTAACTATTTCAAATACAGCGAAAGCGCTTTGTTTAGTTCATTAGGAGTTTTTAACTTAAGAAGAAAAGTGATTTTAAAACTATTTTCTGACGCGTTTATAAGTTTAGAGTCTGGTTCGTGAGAACCTCTTTTGGTTATGAAATCCAAGTTAAAATACTTTTCAACTTAGTCAAGATACTATATTTCTTATAAATAGGTTTACTACTCTAACGCAATGCGCGCCTTTTTATAAGTGACAATAAGAGGGTTTGATTAGGGAGTACAACTCGGTTCTGAATACGCGAAAGCGACAGTTCCTGTTAAATTGGTTCTTTTCAAAGTAGGAAACACTGCCCATAAGTAATTCTATTAGCAAGTACTTGGATTATTAATTGATTATATGAATTACATTTAAGCCTGTCTTTATTAATTGAACTTTATTCAACACTTTACTTTTCATTGCACACTCTAAAAACCCCTATTTTGATTACCTTAGATAAACACCATAACAATAGATAACGATAGATTGACACTTGGTCTCTGTGGATTCGACAATCTTTTATATTACTCTGACGTGTTCGTATACTTGCGAAAAGCACGCATCAAGTTTTTGGCGCCGTTGCCGGGGACCAATTTCGTCAAATTTCATACCCTGTTGTTATATTGTTTAAACTTAGGCTATTACCCGTCGGTCAATGCGAAGAACTCGCAGCACCGGAAGCTTAGTATACCCTCTGGCGGAACCTGAACGTTACGCTCGCGCACGTTTATTCTTTCATAGAATTAGGAGAGCTATGGCCGAAGATCAAAACCAAAGACCTCTTAAGGACTTCGCCTAACCATCTAATAAAGAACCTAGTTCTAGTATAGTTAACCCAACCATCCCAGCCAATAATTTCGAACTTAAATCGTCCCTGTTGCAACTAGTGCAACAGACACAATTCACAGGTCTCGCTACTGAGAACCCAAACCAACATTTAAAAATATTTCTTCAATTAGCAGAGACTTTTAAAACCAATGGAGCTTCTCCTGAGGCAATACGTTTAAGATTATTCCATTTTTACCTCAGAGATAAAGCCCTATCTTGGTTAGATTCCCTTCCACCCAATTCCATTACGACTTGGGATAACCTTAGAAGAGTATTCCTTGCTAGATACTTTCCCCTGAGTAAGATCGTCGTTCTTCGAAATCATATGACTAGATTTACCCGAAACCAAGGAGAATCGATGTTCGAAGCTTGGGAGAGATATAAAGAGTTGTTAAGAGCATGCCCACATCATGGTTTAGAAAATGGGTTAATCATTCAAACCTTCTATAATGGACTTCACTATAACACTAAGATGACCATCGACGCTGCCGCATGCGGTGCACTGATGAACAAACCTTATCCTGAAGCTAGTGCCCTCATTGAAGATATGGCTCAAAACCATCAATCATGGGGAGTCGAACGAGCGACAGTTGAGAAGAAGGAAGCCCAAGAAGGAGTGCATGAACTAAGCTCTATAGACATGATGCAAGCCAAAATGGACACATTAGCCCTCAAGGTCGAGCATATGTGCATAAACCCGAATACTGTAGCCGCAGTTTCGTCGGATTGTGAGATATGTGGAACCAAAGGACACCAATCTGCAGAATGCAGTCTATTAAACGAAACCCACTTTGAGTAAGTGAACTACACCCAAGGGAACCCATACTCGAATACCTATAACCCTGGATGGAGGAATCACCCAAACTTCTCATATAAAAACAATAACCCTATCCAAAATAATGCACCTCCGAGACAATCAGGTTATCATGCCCCAAGATCAAATCAACCTATGCAACCTATACCACCAAAGCCGAGCCTTGAGAAAATTATGGAAAATTTTATCACTGCTCAAACCCAACAAAATAAAGAGTTCATGAACCAGAACATTCACGTTAATGAACTAATTACACAGTTAGGAACCAAGGTTGACCAAATAGTTACTCATACCAAGATGCTTGAAGCCCAGATCTCGCCGGTAGCTTTAAACCAAGCCCCCCAGACCACACCTGGAGGACAGTTCCCTGGACAACCTCAACAAAATCCGAGAGGGAAAGCCAATGCCATTACCCTACGAAGTAGGAACGCTTATGATGAGCCACCAAACCCAAGATTGAGCAAACCTGAAACTTCTAAGGAATATACCAAACCCAAGGACGAAGTAAAGGAACTAGAGGAATCTGAAAAACAGGAAGGACAAGAAAAAGGAGAAAAACCTAAAGATAAAACTTATGTACCACCCCCGCCATATAAACCACCTATACCATATCCGCAAGACTCAAACAAACCTAGATCAATAACCAGTATCAAAAATTTATTAAAGTTATAGAAAAACTTCACGTAGAAATCCCTTTCACAGAAGCCATCACTCAAATACCTTCTTATGCAAAGTTTCTCAAAGACATCCTTACCAACAAACGTAGACTTGACGATCCGAAACCCTTGGAATGCAATTCTATTTCCAAGAATAAGTTAGCCAAAAAAGATTAAAATCCTGGAAATTTCTCCATTCCTTTTCTAGACTTAGGAGCTAGTGTGAGCTTAATGCCTTTAGCGGTTTGTGAGAGGTTAAACTTAGGAGAATTACAACCTACTAAGATGTCACTTCAGTTAGTCGATAGATCTGTTAAGTATCCGATATGCATTTTAGAAGATGTCCCTGTTAGGATAGGTCAGCTATTTATCCCTACTGATTTCGTTGTCATGGACATCAAAGAGGACAATGATATACCAATCCTTCTAGGTAGACCATTCTTATCAACTGCAGGAGCCATAATAGATGTCAAGAGAGGAAAGTTGACCTTTGAGGTAGGTGACGAGAAAATAGAATTTATACTTTCGAAATTTCTTATGGCACCTGTGATGGGAGACGCGTGTTATGCCTTAGATATCATTGATGAATGTGTTAGGGAATTAGAACAAGAAGAAATCATAAAAATAATTAAGTTACCATCAACTCTCATAATGGAAGATGATGACTTTAGAAAACCCTACATCGATGATAACCTTTACGAATGTTTATCCCTTACCCCATATCCTATACCATGCCCTAAGAAATCAACTTTAGAACTTAAGGAACTGCCTAAGAATCTGAGATATGAGTTCCTCGATGAAGAGATGAATCGTCCAGTTATAGTCAGTGCTACCTTGAGCCAAGAGGAAACGAACTAACTTTTAGGCGTTTTACGAAGATATCCCTCAGCCTTAGGATATAATATCTCTAACCTGAAAGGTATAAGCCCATTCGTATGCATGCATCAGATTTCGCTCGAAGAAGATTCAAAGCCCTCCAGAGAACATCAACGAAGAATAAACCCTATAATGAGTGATGTTGTTAAAAAGGAAGTTCTTAAGTTACTTGAGGCAAGTATAATCTACCAGATCTCGGATAGTAAGTGGGTGAGCCCTTGCATGTAGTACTTAAAAAGAGAGTGATCACAGTCGTGTAAAAAGATAAAGGCGAACATGTAGCAAAACGTTTAGAAGGAGGATGGCGGATGTGTATAGATTATAGAAAATTAAATAAAGCAACTAGGAAGGATCATTTCCCTTTACCATTTATAGACCAGATGTTGGAGCGTCTAGCCAGACACTCTTACTTCTGCTATCTGGATGGATACTCAGGATTCTTCCAAATACCTATCCACCCTGAAGATCAAGAAAAAACTACCTTTACATGCCCTTATGGAACTTTTGCCTACAGACGAATGTCATTCGGTCTCTGTAACGCCCCAGCTACTTTCCAATGTTGCATGATGTCAATCTTTGCAGATTACCTAGATGGTATCATGGAAGTGTTTATGGATGATTTCTCGGTTTGCGGATTTGATTTCCACAATTGTCTTGCTAACCTTGAGAAAATCCTGGAGAGATGCGTGGAGGTGAACCTCATGCTAAACTGGGAAAAGTGTCATTTCATGGTGACCGAAGGGATTGTTTTAGGACATATAGTTTCCGAAAAGGGTATAGAGGTAGATAGAGCTAAGATAGAAGTTATAGAAAACCTAAAACCACCCAAAACTATCAGAGAAGTCTGAAGCTTCCTTGGACATGCTGGATTCTACTGACGTTTTATCAAGGACTTCTCCAAAATAACTAAACCTTTAACTGGCCTTTTAATGAAAGATGCTGAATTCATTTTCGATGGAAAATGTAATGACACATTTAATCTTTTAAAGCAAGCACTAATATCAGCACCTATTATGAAACCACCTGATTGGCCAGAACCTTTTGAGATAATGTGCGATGCTAGTGATTATGCGGTTGGAGTCGTTCTAGGACAAAGGAAAGATAAAAACTTACATGCCATTTATTATGCCAGTAGAACCCTAGACGCTGCCCAACTTAACTACGCAACAACTGAAAAAGAATTACTCGCTGTAGTTTTCACTATAGACAAATTTAGATCTTATCTAGTAGGAGCAAAAATTATAGTTTACACTGATCACGCTGCCATTCGTTACCTATTAAGCAAAAATTATGCCAAGCCCAGGTTACTACGATGGATTCTGTTACTACAAGAGTTTGATTTAGATATAAGAGATAAAAAAGGCACTAAAAATGTAGTAGCCAATCACCTTTCTAGGTTAGAACATCTAAAACCAGATTTAGTACCCATAAATGATGATTTCGCCTATGATAGACTGATAGCTAGACTAGAAACCATTGAAGATGATAACCTAGGCCCTCATGAGCACTTCCAAAATTCCTTAGCAGTAAGTAACGTACCCTGGTATGCAGACTTTGTTAATTACCTAGCCGCTGATATCGTACCCCCTGATCTTGACTACCACCACGAGAAGAAATTCTTCCACGATGTGAGAAACTTTTATTGGGACGAACCACTCCTTTTCAAAAGGGGAAAAGATGGCATTTTTCGCCGTTGCGTTCTAGAAGAGGAAGTAAATAGTATAACTGAGCATTGTCACGCTGCACCCTATGGTGGACATGCGAGCACCTCTAAGACATACGCCAAAATTCTTCAAGCTGGCCTATTCTGGCCTACCATGTGGCGTGATGTCTATGCTTGCATTGTCAAATGTGATAGATGCCAACGCAGTGGAAATATTTCAAGGCATGACGAAATGCCTCTAAGAAACATTCAGGAAGTAGAACTCTTCGACGTATGGGGTATAGATTTCATGGGACCTTTCCCACCATCATTAGGAAACAGGTATATCTTAGTAGCTGTAGACTACGTGTCTAAGTGGATTGAAGCTATAGCTGCACCCACAAACGACACTAGGGTGGTGATTAAGCTACTTAAAAACTATATATTCCCTAGATTCGGAAAACCATGTTTAGTCATAAGCGATGGAGGATCATACTTCATATCGTGAATATTTGATAAACTTTTAAGAAAATATGGAGTTAGGCATAGAATAGCAACACCATATCACCCACAGACTAGTGGCCAAGTAGAAGTATCCAATAGGGAGATAAAATAAATCCTAGAAAAAACCGTTTCTATCTCTAGGAGAGACTGGTCTCAGAAGCTTCAAGAAGCATTATGGGCCTACCAAACCGCTTTCAAAACCCCTATAAGAACAACTCCCTACCAACTAGTTTATGGAAAATCCTGTCACTTACCTTTTGAGTTAGAGCATCAGGCCTATTGGGCCATTAAAACTTTGAATTTAGACTACCTGACCGCTGGAGAAAAGCGTATCCTAGACATTCACAAACTAGAAGAACTTAGGCAATCTGCCTACGAGAATGCAAAAATATACAAAGAGAGAACAAAAGCCGGGAACGACAAAAGAATAGTAAAGAAAAACTTCAATATAGGCGACCATGTTCTCCTTTTCAACTCTAGGTTATGACTCTTCCCTAGGAAGCTACGCTCAAGATGGACTGGCCCTTTCGAAGTATCCAAGATTCTGAGATCCGGAGCCGTAGAAATCAAGAACGAAACCTGTAGTCCATTCATTGTAAATGGACAAAGACTGAAGCTCTACAAAGGAGGAGACATTCCAACGTACTACTTAAGCCACACTCTGATTGATCCACCGATTCCTACTACTACAGGTGTATAAATTTTGATCGTCAAGCTAATGACGTTAAACAAGCGCTGCGTGGGAGGCAACCCATGGTTTTTCATTTTACTTTTTTGCATTTATTTAATTTAATTTAATTTAATTTTTATTTCACCGAGACTAAATATTTGAGTGGTTTGTATTTTCAGGATCCCTTTCCTAACTTTTAAAGGATGCAGGATTTCGAAGATATGCACGTAGCCTATAGAGATGATGCTCAGAGAGAGCGCTACATCACTCTTTATCAGCGCCCTATGGCTCCCACACGTTATCCAGATCAGCACTGCATGGAGGCACTGAGCATTGAGCCGAGTATCCGATTTCTGAGCCACCAGCTTCATTGGGACGAGTTCGCTGACGACCTGAGTAACACCTACAGGAACTTGACATTGGAGTTCCTCAATTCATTTGATTATGACCCGTACTCTGGGCCGGATGGGTATGCTACTTTCAGGCTCTTTGGAGTTGAGTACTCTTTCAGCCAGAAACATTTCGGTGACCTATCACGCTTCCAGACCACCCTTGACGCTACCCCTGAGACACCGATGGGATACTTTCTAGGGAAGGAAGTGGAAAAGTTCTGGAGTGACATCTCAGGTGGAGGGAGCCAGGATCCTTCTACACAGTTATCCCAGGCTATACATAACCCTGCTTTTAGATACTTCCAGATGATACTGGCACATTCCATCCTAGGAAGACCGGATGCTGAGACATTACTGAGTGAGGAGGAGATCTTCCTACTATTTTGTGCATCCTAGTCTCGCCCAGTAGCATGTGGGAACTTTCTGTTATGTGGCCTCAGCGGTGTTTCCAGATCGTCTAAGGAGTCATTCGTGTAGGAGGGATCATCACACAGATCGCCATCGCCTTAGGTTTATCTCGCAAGCTGTTACATCTCCGGACCTACTGTGGGTACACTACCATGGATTCCGACTTTTGCTTGACCAAAGGGTTGATGAGGAGATCCTCCTTCAACCCAAGACATTTCAGATTGTTGGTCGATAGCGAGGCGATTCATTATTTTACACTGCCTGATCCTATGATGACTAGTGTGCATGACCCAGCAAACTGGAGTTATGCTCTGGAGGGCCAGGGAGAGACTATCGAGGAGACGAGATCACCACCTATTGCTGAGTATATTCCTACACCACCTTCTCCCAGGATCACTGTATTCTCTAACAATTTATCATTGCAGACTCCAGACATTCGCACCCATATTGCAGAGTGTCGTAGAGAGATCGCAGAGTTTAGACAGGAGGTGGCTGACCTCACCTTACAGATGGGAGTATCTGATCTCACACACGCTACCGAGGCCGACTGTTTATACCAGGAGATCGCAGAGCTTAGGCAGGAGATAGCCTTGCTCCGTGGATCTACTCAGGAAGACGAACCCCCTACTATTTGATCTTACCATCTCATTTTATTTTGTCTCATTTATGCTTATATTTTTCGCATTTACATAACTTATTTTATATAATTGCATTTGGAATATTTTATTAACTATGTCAGCACATTGATATTTCTACATTTATATATATATATATATATATATATATATATATATATATATATATATATATATATATATATATATATATATATATATATATATATATATATATGTGTTTTATGTTTGTTTATTTTATTTACATTTTTATTATAGTTGTTTATTTATTTTTTAGTCTAATGTTTAAATTTTATTTTTATAAAATTATGCAAGCCTCACGTTACTAGGAAATTACAAGACAAACGCTATCCGGACCCCCCAAACCAAAAATACAACGAGAAGCCCAAGCCAAATGACCAAAATCCGGCCCATCCAAATTTTGCCTTGTGGCGCCCGCCATAGACCCTGTGGCGCCCGCCACAACGTCTGTATAAGCTCGGGGCAGACTCCCCTTCTTCACCATTTTCACACCTTCAAACCTTCAAAACCCATTTTTCCACCTTGCAAAAACGCCTTTGAACCCCACAAAAGCTCACACATTTCTCATCTTCACACCATACAAATCATTTTCCCAACTTCCATTTTCATTTTCATCCGTCAAAACTCATAAAAATCACACCTTTTTACAAACCCACTTCATCTTCTTCGTCACATTGCAAGAGCTATATAATGGAGTTTAATGGATTCATTCTTCGAGGAGGGAAACCGGGAGATAGGCAAAGGAAGATTATCGAACGGTTGCAAAATCGGGAGATCCTCCCGACAAGGTATGTTGATGAAAATTGTCTTTACAATTTGGGTATCTACCATAGCATATTTTATTTATTAGATAATTTAGGTTTGCATAATATATTTTCAAACAAAGAACCTACCTATGAGCGATTGACAATCGAATTTTTAAGTTCTTTAATCTATATTGTCAATCCTAACACTGCTAGCACAGTTGATACTGTCCGATTTAGAATGTTTGCTGTTGAATATGAATTCAGTATCGACGAACTAGCAGGCTTGTTAGCAATCTCTCATCGGGACGGTGCTATTTGTGAGGCCCCTTTGGATTCGGATTGGTCAGTCGAGGTGTTTTCCTTCTGGCAGAGATTGTCAAACACTTCCATAAATTCTTTTGAAGGAATTCTTGCCTCGACTATCCATAACCCGACCATCAGAGTTTTCAGATATCTGTTGGCATGTACTATTTTTGGCCGGGAGAATCCAAATAAGTTCAATGCTCGAGAGCTTCTATTTTGGCAAGGAAGCCTCATAAATAGAAGAATTAATTCGGTCTCGTTCATGCTCGTGCATATGGCTTTAACTTTAAATAAAGTGGGACCGATTGTTTTCGGAGGATTGATTAAGTCTATTGCTCGGGCGCTTAACCTGAACAATGAGATAACTACCCTAGATCCCTTACCTCCTCACACAATCAACCTAAAATTTCTGAGAGACATGAAATTGTGTCGATTGAGGAGAGAAGGAGTCTATGTGCTTATGGTTCATGGTGTAGCTATCCCATCTGTTGTTTTACCATGCACTAGACGTACTGATGTACGTGATGAAAGGAATTGGACCTACGCTTTAGATGCTCCACCTGTTTTGGGTCCTCTTCCTCCTAATGTTCCCGATGAGGAGGGACACGCCACTGATGATGAATATAATCAGAGAGAGAGATCTCCCGCACCTCCTGTGTCCCCCCATCACCCTTCACCACCACACACCACACCATCTTCTTCTTCTGCAGGTACTGCTCCTGGCTTTTATATTACAGAAGAGATGTGGCGTGACCATATGGCTAAAGAGAAAAGGTGTGACGACCTACTCTCTACCATCCAACAACAACTGGCGGATAACATGAGCTTCATGCAAGAATCACAACGGAGGACAGATAAATCCTCTGACACTATTTTACAGTCCCTACAAACAATCACAAACACGCAAGCCCGTCAGCAACAATACCACCGTCAACATACTGCACTCATAGAAGCCACTCAGGGTTCTATTTTGGGTATCCTTCGAGAGGTGAGGGCTGCTCAGGATGCCTTACAGGCCAGGATGGATCAGAGAGACCGTCGTCGTACCCGATCCCGTTGTCAACCTCAGGATGGCGCAGGCACTAGTGGTCAGCAGTAGGTTGTCAGGTACCTCTCCCCTTATCTTACTTCGAAACATTGGGGACAATGTTCGATTTAAGTGTGGGAGGAGACTCTATCGTTTTTCTTTATCGCTTTTCTTTGTTGTTTTTAGTTAGTTTGTTTATTTTCTTTGCTGTTTTTAGATAGTTTGTTTATTTTTATTGCTTTTTGTTTACTTTATTTTATTTTGCTTTTATTTTAGGTGTCTTGGATAATGCATGAGTCTGACGAGTCACCAAATATAGTGTATCTTTAGTACAGTCTAATCTCCCCATTACTTGAGCCCTACCAAAACAAATTTTTTTTTGCAAAAGAAAACAGTGTTATTCTGAAAGTTTTTGGGTTTTAAAGACGGGTTTGAGTAAGGATGCGGTGACTTAGGAGAACTTTTTGAAACATCAGTATTGTCTTAGCACCATAGACTTCGTAAATATATGAATCATTCCCGAAACCCCATATACCATGGCCTTAATCATCATTTCAGTATAAGTCCTCAGTAGTTTATCCCAGTAGTCAGCTCCGGCCTACGCATCCTCTACGTAGGGGACCGATGAAAATAAGTGAATGATCAAGTGAAATAAAAAAATAAAGCAAAAAGGCAAATCCGGTATAGGTGACCCTTACAAAGTCATTTAAACCATAGAGTTGTAAAAATTTGCTACAAAAAGAAAAAGAAAAAGAAAAAAAGAAAAACTTACCCGCTGTTAGTTGGTTCAGAGGTATCTGGAGCTGAACTCGGTAGGGCGGATTACGATCTGATCCCCTACAACTGCAGTTGGGACAAATAAAAGGGTTTACACATATTTATGTGCCAGGAACCCCATGCTCGGATCATAATCACTAACAAGTCACTCTGCTATGAAGCATGTACGGATAACATGCTTAATATGATTGTGCCTGAATGAAAAGGACACAAAAAAAGATGAAGAGGAAGGCCTAGGTATTGTGGGATAATATGGGTTGGTTAGTATAGGAATAAAGTTTATGTCCGTGTTTGCGGATAAGTGTCATCACGATACCCTTAGTTCACTCAGTTAGTACCTATCACTGCATCCCGACTTGAACTTAGAAATCTTTCTAGCCCGAATCAATCGCTGACACCTGTTCTTCTTTTATGAGCTTTTTAGTGTTTTGCTTGAGGACAAGCAAAGGCTTAAGTGTGGGAGAGTTTGATGACACTGAAATTCACCGTATTTTCGACTCCGATTTCACATGCATTTTAGTTGTTTTATTGTCATTTTGTTATGTTATTACTATGTTTCTCTTTGTTTTCACGTTTTTACTTTAATCGGAGCCCCGATCGAGAAAAGGAGTGAAAATGAGCTAAAAACCCTAAAATTCAGCATTTTACACTTGTGGCTCCCACTGTGGCTGGCGCCATGGACCCTGCCATGACGTGTCACAGCTCAACTTCCCTCAACTGCCATGTTCCCCACTACTTCCACTAAGACGCCACAATTTGGCCTTATGGCGGGTGCCATGGACTTGTGGAGGGCGCCACAAGAGGAAAAGTTTTCCCTCCCATTTTCAAACTGAAGGGCATCCTTGTCATTTCCAACATTTTACTTGCCTATAAATACAGACTCGTTTTCATTTGTTTAATCATCCAAACTTAGAGCAGATGCAAACTTAGAGCAAACTTAGTTTCACTTAGGCATATATTCAGTATTTTAAAAATGGTAATCGCTTCGCATTGAGGTGTTACCACAATTGTGTAATCAAGTCTGTGATCGAGTCTATAATCGAGTTTGGAGCACTTTGGAAGGAAGTTAATCTTGCCGCCATTTTCATTTCCGTTTCGCATTTTATTCAACCCTTCGATTGGAGCAGGTTTTTATTGCTTTACCTTTATCTATTTTATTTTCCCGCACTCGCACTTTACTTTATTTATTTCCCGCACTCGCTTTACTTTATTTATTTCTCGCACTCGCTTTACTTTATTTATTTCCCGCACTCCCTTTACTTTATTTATTTCTCACACTCGCTTTACTTTATTTATTTCTGTACTCGCTTTACTTTATTTATTTCTCGCACTCGCTTTACTTTATTTATTTCCCGCCCTCGCACTAGTTTTATTTACTTTCCGCACTCGCACTACTTTTATTTACTTTCCGCACTCGCACTACTTTTATTTACTTTCCGCACTCGCACTACTTTTATTTACTTTCCTCACTCGCACTACTTTTATTTAATTTCCGCACTTGCACTACTTTTATTTAAATTAAAATGCACCTTGACTTTGCCATGTCTAACTAAATCTATAAAGGTTAGAATGTAAGGACCATAATTGAACCGATAATCTGTACAATTGTTCGTAGAAACACTTAAGGGCTATTTTAACTTTCAACTTAAGTTTTCCCGCACTTAACTTCCGTTGGGTAAGATCGAAAGTCGTCCAACGTCTTTTTAAACTTAGTTGCTTTTAACTATTTCAAATACAGCGAAAGCGCTTTGTTTAGTTCATTAGGAGTTTTTAACTTAAGAAGAAAAGTGATTTTAAAACTATTTGCAGACGCGTTTATAAGTTTAGAGTCTGGTTCGTGAGAACCTCTTTTGGTTAAGAAATCCAGGTTACTATATATCTTAAAAATAAGTTTACCAGTCTAACACAATGCGCACCTTTTTATAAGTGACAATAAGAGGGTTTGATTAGGGTGTACAACTAAGTTCTGAATACGCGAAAGCGAAAGTTCCTGTTAAATTGGTTCTTTTCAAAGTAGGAAACACAGCCCATAAGTAATTCTATTAGCAAGTACTTGGATTATTAATTGATTATGTGAATTACATTCGAGCATGTCTTTATTAATTGAAATTTATTCAACACTTTACTTTTCATTGCACACTCTAAAAACCCCTATTTTGATTACCTTAGATAAACACCATAACAATAGATAACGATAGATTGAAACTTGGTCTCTATGGATTCGACAATCTTTTATATTACTCTGACGCGTTCGTATACCTGCGAAAAGCACGCATCACTGAACAGATGAACGTCTAACGTTGAAGGAGATGTTTGAGTTAAGACAGAATGTTGTTCTGTTTACAGATGTTGGAGGAGATGTCTGATGTGGTGCACAAGTGATGTTGAAGCAGATGTCAGAGGGTAACTCTGATTGTTACAGGTACTGTTATTACAGAAGAAGATGTCTGTGTTGTACAGACTTAGGGGGAGAAGAAGTACCCACATGTGCATTTGTGTGTTTTACTAGTTGCTAATATAGCTAGTAATTCTGTTTGCTTCTGCTGCTGCTTAAACACTGTTATGCTGTTTAACTGCTGATGTGTTTTTCTTGTGAACAAAATGGACAGATATATGCTTTAGCCAAAATTTTCCAAAGGGGGAGTTTGTTGGTTCTAAGAGTTGGAAACAATTTTGGTAAAACAAAGAGTGTTCACAAGATGTTGCATGAGATGTCTTAACATAAGATATCTTGTACCTGCTGGAGGTTTAAAAACATAATTATGCAGGATTGTTTCAGGATGTCATACACGATGTCATTACATTTGATATTATGTACCTGCTGGATATTTAAAATGGAATTATGCAGGATTGTTCCAGGATGTCAGACCCGATGTCATGACATGTGTACATAGAACATTCAGTCTGAATGTTATGTGTTATGTGATTGCGCTTTTAATGGCAATCTATGTTTTGATGAGTTAATTGTAAACGCAATCAATCAATGATTACAACGTGATTTAACTTATTTTCCAAAGAGATCTAACCAACTGTCATAAGAAGATTTGAATGGAAAATAGTTTTAGGGTTTTTATGATGTCCAAGCCCAGCTGAATGCTTCTATAAAAAGGACATGGAAAACCTGATTTGATACACAAGAAATACATAACGAAATATTGAGAGAGAATAAGGGTTTGTGTCTTGTGTGGTCGTGTGACTTGTAAGCCATTCAATTCATTCATAGATGATTGAATTGGTCTGATTTTTGAGTTGTAATTTGTCACTCAAAGCTTTTAAGCATGAGTGTGTGTCTACTTGATTGAAGCTGCTAAGTAAGATAAAGTGTGTGTCTACTTGATTGAAGCTGCTAAGTAAAATCAAGTGTGTGTCTTTGAAGAGTGTCTTCTTTTCATAGTAATTCTTGTTTAATATCACTGGTGTGATTGAGGGGGAGTGAGTGGGATCTCATATCTAAGAGTTCTTAGGTAGAAGTCATGCGGGTAGAGATTAGGTGAAAAAGACTGTAACTTGTGTAGTTTACTGAGAGTCTTTGAACTGATTCTATTTTAGTGGATTTCCTTCCTGGCTTGGTAGCCCTCAGACGTAGGTGAGTTGCACCGAACTGGGTTAACAATTGCTTGTGTCTCTTGCATTACTATTCTTTATCTTTATCATGTTTGCATTATTTAGATATTTGTGTCGTGACATTACCTTCGACATCTTTTATCTGATACCAGAATTCACTTATCCATAGCCTGATGGTCATGAATTTATCGCTACAGAAATTAAGTGGCAACTCTACTGGGGAGTAGTCTCTAGTGGGTTTAGCCTACTTTGTTGTGTGTATATCATTGTATATTTGATGTATGTATATTTGTTGGTGTGATATAATCTGCTTCTTATGCTTGGTGATCTCTGAGTGGTGAGATAAGTTCTAACCCAAACTTGAGTGTAATTAAGATAGGAGGATGGTATAGTCATGTTCGACTTGTGTGGAGTAGTCCTTAACAAGTTGGCTTGAGACCCATCTACTCAGTGGAGACCCTTTTAGAGTTATGAATGTCACACAAGTTATTTGTGGTTAGGCATTACTCTCTCTGATTTGGGGTCCGAGAAGTTGAGGACCTTAGAACATTTAACCCCTCTTGGCCTATTTAGGACGTAGTGCAAAGACTGTTCAAGTGTAGACTTGATAATAGTTGTTACGTGATACTACACCCAAACGAGTTTTTCTTGAGAATATTATGGGTTGATGAGTCAGTCATCATAACCTGTAATATCCGATAGATGGAATTAAGACTCTGGGAACATTTTAGAACATTATCTATAGGTTTTTATCCTTAGTTCACTCCTTTGGGATGGTTCTTACCCAGACTCCATGCTCGTGACTCACAAAAAACCCTTGATTCTTGGTTGATCCAATCAAGTCTTGTCAATATCAATGGAACTTGGGTGTTGATAAGGTGTAAACCATAATCCACCAAAATGGATGATTGATCTTGACAATTAGTTGATTGATTCCTTGACCTTTGTTTGTTTGCCTTGTGTGTGATCCCTTATTTGTGATTGTTGCATTCATGCATTCATGCGCATCATAACATTCACCACACGAAAATTTCAAGGAACTGAGGTCTTATTTGCAAAAATTTTCAGACCATGGATTATGGACGAAGGAACACTAAGAAGTAAAGTTTCAGATGTCCCGACTTGAAAGAGTTAAGGAAGCTATCATCTTTTGTATTAGATCCCTTGGACTTCAAGAAATGTCATGGGAAGCTTCTGTCTATCTTGTTTGCTAATGTAGTGGAAGGAATTCTAAGTGTGTTGGTTCAATTCTATGATCCTCTCTACCATTGCTTCACCTTTTATGATTATCAGCTTGTGCCTACGTTGGAGGAGTATGCCCATCTCTTGAAAATACATGTTTCTAGCAAAGTGCCTTTTAGTGGATTGGAGGAGATTCCCAAATCTCATCTTATTGCTGAAGCTCTTCACTTGAAGAAGTCCGAGCTAAAGGATTATTGGGTGAAGAAAGGAGGATTGTTTGGGTTGCCTTCTGAATTCCTCATCAAGGAAGCTACTGCCTTTGCTCAAGCCGGTAGTGTGGATGCTTTTGAAGCTATCTTTTTGTTGCTCATTTATAGATTAGCCTTGTTCCCTAACATTGACGGTTTTGTTGATGTTAACGCCATTAGAATTTTCTTGATTGGGAATCCTGTGCTTACTTTATTAGGCGATATGTATTTTTCTTTGCATTTGAGAAATTCTAAAGGCGGTGGAACGATTGTGTGCTATGTTACTCTTCTGTACAAGTGGTTTATTTTACACTTGCCTCAGACACATGCTTTTGTAGAGAACAAACAATGTCTACGGTGGTCTCAGAGACTTATATCTCTCACTAATGATGATATAGTTTGGTATGACTCTTCATTAAGTAGCTTGGAGATTATTGATTATTGTGGTGAATTCTCTAATGTGCCTCTCATTGGTACACAAGGAGGAATTAACTACAACCCTGCTTTGGCTCATCATCAACTTGGGTTCCCCTTGAAAGACAAACCTAATAACACTTTATTAGAAGGTCTTTTCTATCAAGAGGGTAAAGATTTGTAGCGAGAAATTCATGATCATCAAGCTATTGACAAGCTAGAGATCAATTAACAAGAGTCGCCACCGCGCTTTTATTGTTTCCAAGGGAAAAGGGAAAAGTACGAACAAAACCCAATTAGTAAGAAGTTTTCAAATAAAAACTAATAAAAGTCAGAGATCACAGGTAAGGGGGTTGGTTACACAGAGGGAAGGTGTTAGCACCCAAAGTCTCCTAGGTACTCCTAGGGAGCCCTTTTTGTGTGCATATGTATTTTGTACAAAGTGATGTTTACAAACAAATATAGTGGGGGATGAGAAAAGAATTCATTAATTAGATTTTTGTGTTTGACAATACCTTCGGTCTTGTGCCTACGTACCAACATATAAATGAGGGATCAAAACCTCGTAGTTCGTGCTATAAATTTCAAAATGAGTGTGTTGATTTTAACAAAATTTAAGTTTGAAAGGCACAAAGACCTAAAAATGGTTTGAATGAGTTAGTTCTTTTTGTCTTTTTGAAAGTTTAAGTCAAGTATGATTAAGTTTATTTACAAGTTTGATTTAAGAAAATAAGTTTGAAAATGCAATGTCATAAGGCCAAAGTTTCTATCTTTTGCAAAAGTGGTCAAAGTTTAGAACAAAAGTGGTTCACACAAACAAGGTTTTGAAAATGGAGGGAGAGATTTTGAAATTAAAGAAATGGGGAGAAGATGAAGAGACTACCTTATATACAAGAATTTAAAAGTTCAAAGTTGAAAAGATCTAACCAAAATGGGAGCAATCCAATAGCCAAGTATTTCAATAGAAACCCAGAATTCCCTTGGACTTTTAGAATCAAGCAACACACAAATGCACAATTATATCAATCTTGAAGAGAAAAGGCATCAAATAAAGATGGCCTCATCCTAGCTTATCCACTTCATGATCTTCTTCAAAATAGCCCATGTAGAAGATGAATTCCACAAGTCACAGGTTCAACCTAATAACTTAACAATGATCAATTCTGCAGATGAAACTGGAGATATCTTGAAAGATGTATCAGATGAATTCAAATTGCAAGCTCTTGGTTCTTCAACAAATTGGCATTGGCCAAGTCCATTAGCAAAGGAATGTTGCCTAAACTCTAAGTCCAATTGGGCAAGATCAAACCAACAGTCCACTCAAAACGTCTTTTAGGGTTTTTGTTATTATTATGTACATTAATGGCCAAAGACCACTCAAACAAGCAAAGCAACAAAGTATATCACACAATATGGTCCAAGTGGACAAAATGAAAATTACATTAACATAAACAAGTAGAACGATATGTATAATGGCAAATGATAATAAAGTGCTAAAAGTAAATTTCATAAGAGTAAAGACTTGAAATTAAAAGTTAATGGTTAGTAAGTGTAAGACCCCAATTTTGTCCCTAAGATCCCTCATGGCATCATAACATTTCATTTGCATAGCCTCAAGGATCATTAGCATCTTGGTTCCCTTTGCCTTTGGGTGGGACCTTTTGTGAGTTGGTTTGAGATCACCAAGCATGCTTGAATTGTATATCATTGCTTTTCTCATTTTACTTACTAACCAAAAGCACAAAAATATGTCACTAACATCTTTTGTTTGAAGCTTGAGCAATCACAAGGTCAGAAGCTTCAAGGAGATCTTTGGTACAAAGACATGGTCAAGAGGAGATGAAACCAAGCATGGTAATGGTCCCCAAAGCTCTCATCCATCAAATATGCCTCCTTAGTACCTCAATGCATCATTTTGATCAAAGCAAGTCAAAGGCTTTGAGGTCTTGTTCTTCAGAGAAACCTTAATTCATTTGTGCACCACAATGCCTTGCTCATGAAGCAACCTCAGCCCATAGTCAAATACAATCAAGGGAAGTTCTTTAATTCATCATTTCATGAATATTTGAACTTATTTGAGTGTCCTCAATCATCAATTCATCAAGATATGAGGCATGGACTTGAGAAGTTGATCAGTCAATTCATCTGACTGTTTTGAAATGCACTAAGACCTAACTTTTTATGTGTTGGTCAAATGGAGATGGTTCCAAAAGCAACAATGTTCTTAAGGAAAATATGAACAACTTTCATGTTATCAAAAATTGATTTCAAGCTTAGAAGGCCATCTTCCATTCCAATACATTATAGGTCATTTTGACTGAAACCCTAATTGTGGGTCAACTTCCCAAGGACATAACTCATTCATTTTTTATGATTTTGAGGTGGGATCAAATGAATTGGAAAGACTAGAATGTATAGTTAAAATTTTATGTTGATCAAAATTTCAAAATCACAAAGTAAATACATGTGATAATGCAAGACATTGTAGGTCCTTTTTGACCAAAGGCATTAAAAGTCAAAAAAGTCCAAATTCAAAAGCCCATAACTCTTTCATCAAAAATCCAAATGATACAAAATGTAAGTCCATTTTGATTGTCTTGAAAAGATCTACAACTTTTGTGTTGGAGGTTTTTCCATTTGGGGCTTGCATCATGGAAACAGAGGGGCTTGAAAATTGGCCAGTTTTAGAAACCTTGCCTTGACATGTCATACACCTTGCACTTTAAACTCAAATTTCATAAATTTCCACACTTCAAATGAGTTTTTTTCCAACATAACAATTGTTCCTTACATCAATACCTTTCCAACCATTACTCACACGATCATGTTTGGATTTTTTCATTGGGACTTTCGAAGAGATGAATGTTTAGGTACAAATGAAGAATTCACTTGAAATCTTGGTACATAAGCAATTGCCTTGCAAGTCACACGTCCAATTTCATTTGGCTGATGCTCATAATTCATTTGGCATTGTTTTTGGGCCTTGTGCATGATCATGCAAGCCCATGCAATGAAGCTTCACATGCCATGCACACGGAGTCATCGCATTCTCCTTGCCACTTCCTCTATAAATAGAGACCTCATTCCATTCATTTCACAGGAGGATTCAACCTGAAATGCTGCAGAATTCTCTCCATAGCCATCACTAAAGAAGCAACTTCAGTTTTTCTCAAATTTTTCAGATCTAAAATTCAACTTCATCTGGTTGAATTCTTAGATCTAATGCTTCTAAACCTTCATCATTCATCTCATTGAACTTCTGTTTTAGCAAAGCAAGCAAGGCATCGAGCTCCAACTACCAGAATTCAAGCTTACATTCCAACTGGTATTTTCTTCAATTCTCATCATCCATGGACCTTTTTGCTTGGATCTAATGTTTTCTGAAGTCCCCCCTTGAGAGGCAAGCTAGTGGTAGCTTCAATTTTTCTGTTCCTTGATCTGCATCTTGCATACCTGAATCTTCCACCTCAGATTTCTCCATTTATAGGAATCTTGAGTGTGATTCAAGGTTACAGGGGTGATGTACATCACCCCAGCTTCATTTTGGTATAAGGATCGTGCATTTTCATTAAGTTTTGAAGACCTGCAAAATTGGTCGGAATCTGCAGGCTCACCAGAGAAGAAGGTGGCTCCGGTGGCCGCCTCTCTCCAGTTTGAATCCTGGCCGTGTGATCTATTTTCCAGATTCAATCAGGACCCTTGCTTGTTATGACTTTTATTTGTTTTCCATGTGTGTGCATTGACCGTGGATCACAGTGAGCGCGCGCCTCTGGATTGTTGGATCTGCCAGCTCAATTAATGAGCTCAGATCCAAGGGCTCTCGTTTTTTCCAATTTCTATTTTCTATTTTAATTCCATTTTATTTTCTTAAAATCCATTTTATTTCAAAAATCAATATCTCTTTCATTTTTAATCCAAAAATTATGGGACCAATTGCATTATTTCCCAAATAATTTCTAGTTTCTATTTCTGATTTTTAATATTTTTTATTTTGTTATTTGATATTTTTTGTGAATTTTCTCTTTCTGGTTATTTTTAATTCATTTTAAATAGTTTTTGATATTCAAAAAATACAAAAATATTTTCCTAACCTATTTGAACAATGATGGATCTATGAAAAATATTCTCATCAATTTGTAAATTGATTTGAGATTTATTTGAGATTTTAGTTTCAATTAGGTTATTTTTATTCATATTTAATTGATTAAAAATAGTTTCTGACTTTTAAAAATGCTGAAATTTTTTGTCAAACTTTGTTTGACCTTGTTGAACTTGGGATAAATTACTTAGACCTTTCAAGGTAGATTTGAAGTGATTTTGAAGTTTGACCTTTCTTTTTTTTTAATTCTAGTTTAATATTAAATGTCAAAAAATGCCAAAAATAGTTTATTCATTTCTTGACATCCAATCTTCATCTCACTTCTGTTTTTGATTGTTTGACCTTGACTTTCAATGCCATTGGTCAACATATGATGATTGGTACATTGTATTTCATTTAATGCATTTTTTTTTGCCATTTCCATTTCTCTTCTTCACCTCTTTCTTCTTCTTCTTCTTCTCTCTTTTGATCAATGAGTTGAAGGTTGATAAGTTAGCATTGATTAGGAAGGTTTAATCTTCTTTGATTCAAATCTAATTCATCTTGATCAATTGATCAAGTGAATGGCTTTGCATTAAGGATAGGTTGTTTTCTAAATCATGCAAAAGTCTTAAACCAATACAAGATCACTTCTCATTTTCTTTTTGGCATGGCAAGTTGTTGGGACTTGGTTCACTAATCAAGACTCCTAACTTGTGTTGTTGCCTACATTATTATTGACCGGCCTCAGATAGTTGTGACTTCTACATAAGTCCAATTACGATTGCTTAACATAGCGCTAAATTTGCCTTATGGCACACTAACTACTAACACTAACTATTGACAATTAACATTTACTTTATGCAATTTACTTTTATGCAATTTACTATTCTTGCACATATTACCCATTTGCTTTTCTCTTTGCTCACTTGAGCACATGTTTATGTTAATGTCATTTGCCTTTTGCTCACTTGAGCACATAATTGTGTATATATTATTGTGCTTGTGTTTTTTGTTTTGATTGTTGTGGACCAAATGCAAAGAAATTGACTTAGTTTCTAGGATTTCCCCTATGCAAAGAAATGGAGAATTGGACTTAGATTCTAGGACCTTCCTTATGCAAAAATTGGAATAAAAGGATCTTAATGATGAAGATGGATTGGAAGGACCAAATCTCTAAACTCACTCTTGTCCATTCTTGTTTTACTTCATGGAACTTTTGATGTGTGTGCTTTTTGTGCTAGGAGTTTCCATTCGAGTTTAATGGGAGGACCATTGCCATGTTCATCCAAGTGGAAGACACAAGATACATTGAGGATCTCTTATGAGACTTGTTTGATTGTTTATGCTTTGTGGTTTCTTATTCCAAAGGATGGGAGCTACTTGAATCATCAATATGATCTCAAGAGGGGAACTCCATTATGGTTTATTTCTTTATCCCTCATCTTTTGCCTTGCTTAGGACTTAGCCCTTCTTCTTCTTCTCCCCACTCTAACCCAAGCCAAAACTCTTTGTGCAAACATTTAACTATCATTTAAAAACATTAGAAACCTAAGCCTTATGCTTTTGATTTTCAAACTTTCTTTTCATAACACTTATTTTTGAATTGAACTTTTAAGTCAACTTTGACCATTTTTGTATATACTTCTAATTGGTAAATATAACCCATTCAAATGTCTTTTGTGGTTCCAATGGCCACTTTCTTAATCAAAAATCTTTCATAACCTTTAGCTATTAGGTTTGAGTTATCCTTGTGGAAGATGTAATACTCACCTATATCCTTAGTGATGGACAATGAGTCTTCCATGCTTATTATAGGGTTAACCCCTCACTAGCATTTTGAAGCTATCCTCACATGGTGGATTTGTGGTTTGGTTGAGTTTTCTCCCTTTGATAACAAAAGACCTTAAGGCTTTTGGACCAATCAATTCACTAACTTGTTTTGAGATTTTTACCCCGAACTACGATGTTTTGATCCTAATCTTTTTATAAGATGGTACGTAGGCAATGGGTTTATCCATCCAAACACAAAACGTAAATAACTTGTGTATTCTCTTCTCATATCTTCAATCATGTTTGCACAAACATATTTTTTTCACAAAACAACAACCTTCACAAGTATGAAAAGGGCTCCCTAGGAGTACCTAGGATGTTTTGTGTGCCTAACACTTTCCCATTGCATAACCAACCCCCTTACCCAGATCTCTATTTCTTTTATTAGTTTTTGTTAAAACTATTAGGTTTTTTTCGCTTTCTAACCATTCCTTTGGATAAATAGAAGTGCAGTGGCGACTCGACTTGTATGATTTACCTTGGATTTAGTCAATATCTCTAATGGTAACGAATACCCCGCTACAGAAAAGTGGCGACTCTACTGGGTAACATTTTCCTAGTGGGTTTTGCCAACTTTTCATGCTTGTTGTATTCTATTTGTTTTGTGACATATTTTTGTGCAATATGGGATTACTGTATTGTATGTAATGATTGATTTGCTTGATATTAATTCCTTGTATGCTTGGTGATCTTTGTGAGACGAGTTCTATACCCGAACTCGAGTGCACTTAGGATAGGAGAATGGCGTAGTCTTGTTGACTTGTGTGGAGTTATTCTTTAGCAAGTTGACTTGCAAGTCCATTCACTTGGTGGAGGTCATGTTGGGATCAATAATGTCACACAAGTAAGTTGTGGTTAGACATTACTTTTTCCAATATAGACCTTAGAAGCCAAGGACCTTAGTTTACCAAGCCCATCTTGGCCTATTTTTAGGATGTAGTGCGAAAGTCGTTCAAGTGTAAGATTTGATACGATTGTTACCCGATACTACACTCATAAGAGTCTCTCTTAAGAATATTCTTGGAATACGAGTAGTCGTTTCTCCGATAATATTCGAAAGATGGGATGATGACTATGGGAACCTCTGGTAGAACATGTTTGGCAGGTTTAAACCCTAGCGCATTCCCTTGGGGGTGGTTCTTAACCTAAACTCCATGCTCGTGACTTACAACAAACCCTTGATTCATGGTTGATCTGTTCATGAATCCTTAATATCAATGGAACTTGGGTGTCGATAAGGTGTAAACCATAATCCACCAAAATGGATGATTAATATTAAGGATAACATGATCCATCCCATGACCTTTGTTTGGTGTGATTTGCTTGATCCTTGAGTGTGATTGTTGCATTCATGCATTCATGCACTCATTTGCATCCATATCATCAATAATGAAGAAAATTTTCAAGGAACTTAAGGGGTTTATTTGCAAAATTTTAAGACATGGAAAGACAAAGAAGGAATACAAAGATCCCTTGGGTTTCAAGGCTCGTTTTGGGAAGCTTCTTCCTCTTCTGACTACTCAGGTGGATGAAAGGTTGATGAGTGTATTGGTGCAGTTTTATGATCCCTTGTACCGTTGTTTCACGTTTCCGGATTTCCAGCGTTTACCTACGCTTGAGGAGTATGTCTATCTTGTGGGTATACCTATTCTAGACCAGTTGTCGTTCAGTGGCTTGGAGAGTATTCCTACTTCTTAAGAGATAGCTGACATGTTGCACATAGATGAATCTCTGGATTGTGCTCATATGACTACCAAAGGTGGAATTCAAGGTCTCCCTTCTGAGTTTCTCATTGCTCAAGCTATTATATATGGGAAGGCCATGAGTGAGGATGCCTTTGAAGCCATATTTGTACTTCTCATCTATGGATTGGTATTGTTCCCCAACATCGACAAGTTTGTGGATGTGAACACTATTAGAATATTTTCTACTCTTAATCCCGTTCCAACTCTGTTGGGTGATACCTATTTCTCTTTGCATATGAGGAACGCAAAGGGTGGTGGCGCCATTGTGTGTTGTTTGCCTCTGTTGTATAAGTGGTTTATTTCTCACTTACTACAGACGGTCGACTTCAAGGAGAACAAGGAATGTCTACGGTGGTCCACGAGACTTATGTCTCTCACTAATGATGATATCTCTTGGTACAACCGTGTGTATGATGGTGTGCAGATTATCGACTCTTGTGGTGAATTCTCCAATGTACCTCTTCTTGGTACATGTGGGGGGATTAACTACAACCCTGTTTTAGCGCGTCGTCAGCTTGGGTTCCCCCTAAAGGATAAACTTAATAACATTCTGGTAGAGGGTGTGTTCTTTCAGGAGGGTAAAGATCCCTAAGGCTTGAAAGGCAGAATGGTCCGCGCTTGGCACAATATTCATAAGAAAGGAAGGGAAGAGTTGGGTCCTAAGAATTGTGTCGCTTTGGAGCCTTATACTGCTTGGGTAAGGAGGAGAGCTTATGAGTATCTCATGCCTTACGAGTATCCGAGACCTACACATTTGGTTATGGTTGGGCCTTCAACCCTCCCTAACCAAGGAGTAGAGGAGTTGAGAGACGAAAACCTATCACGTGTTTGGATCCGTGAACGCGAAGAGTTGCTTCAGCAGATCAAGGAGAAGGATGCTTTGATTGAGTTCCTCGAGCATCAAGTTATTGATGATCCCGATGATGCATGGACTTCTCTACTTCCTCAGTCTTCCATGTTTTGGAAGAGGAAGTATGATCGACTCGCCAAAGAGAAGGCGGATATGGAGGCAGCCTACGAGAGGGAGGTGAAGAGGCTTCGCGCATCTTATCTTCCTGTGTCCCGAGCTTTAGATGATTGTTTCTAGGGATCCATAGGATGATTATTTTCCTTTTCTCTTGTATATGATTGACAATGCTGTACTTCTTGTCCCTGATATTATTTTATGAGATATTTCCATATGTGATAAATATTTCCAAAATTTGCAAATAAAACCCTAGAGTTCCTTTGAAATAAAAAACAAATCATATGCACAAGCATTGCATGCATCATGTGCATAAGCAGGTTTTGTTCCCGGCATCTTGTCCTGTGGTCTAACTTTGTGCTCTTCATTTATTTTGAAGACAAGCTGACTCACCGGTACTACACCAGAGCCAACATTTCAAGACTAATGGATCATCTAGAGCAAGAGAACCGTGAACTCAAAGATGAAGTGGCTAGATTAAGTGCCTTGATGGAATCATTCTTGGCTACCCAGAGCCACTCTTCTCCGACGCCTTCAACTCCTCCCTAGAGGACAGTCATCTGTGAGATTGTCTCCTCAACTGTGCCTGCAGCCAGTGCACACTTTGCTCCAACGTCCATGCCAGCCGGATTCCCGTGGGGGATGCCTCCTAATTTCATGCCTGAGGGTCCTGCTCCGACTTTTGCTTCTATGCCGGTATCTAGCCCGGTCCTTGCTGTTCCTCCTCCTGTCGTGCATACTATACCTAGAATAGACGACACCATCTATCATTATGAGCCGTCTGAGGGCCCAAATGTCTATGAGAAGATGGACGCTATGAACGATCAATTTCTTGAGCTCCGCAAGGAATTGAAAACTCTTAGAGGAAAGGATCTTTTCGGCAAGTCTGCTTCCGAACTGTGTTTGGTTCCCAATGTGAAGATCCCAGTGAAATTCAAGGTCCCTGACTTTGAAAAATACAAGGGAAATACTTGTCCTCTCAGCCACCTGGTCATGTATGCCAGGAAGATGTCAACTCAGACCGACAACGATTAGTTACTCATCCACTACTTTCAGGACAGTTTATCCGGTGCCGCTCTGCGTTGGTACATGGGTTTAGATAGTGCGAACATCCGATCCTTCAACGATCTTGGCGAGGCCTTTGTCAAGCAGTACAAGTATAACGTGGATATGGCTCCCGATAGGGATCAATTGAGGGCCATGTCCCAGAAGGACAAGGAAACATTCAAAGAGTACGCCAAGAGGTGGCGAGAGTTGGCAGCACAGATTGTGCCTCCGCTAGAAGAGAAGGAAATGACCAAGATCTTTCTGAAGACCTTGAGTTCATTCTATTATGAACGGATGATTGCTAGCGCTCCTTCTGACTTCACCGAAATGGTGAATATGGGAATGCGTCTAGAAGAAGGGGTTAAAGAAGGACGTCTAACCAGAGAAGAAGGCTCTTCTGCCAAACGCTATGGGTCGTTTGCAAAGAAGAAAGATGGAGAGGCACATGCTATGACCTCCCATGTGAAATCTAGAAGACCCTCTGTGAAGAGGAAGACCGTGCATCCCGCCGGTAACCAGCACCAGGTGGATCACATAGCACATGTTTTCAGAGACAATCAGCAGTACCAGCAACATAACAACAATCAGCAACCACATCAGCAATATCAACAACAACAACACCATCCGCAGCAGCAGGCCTATCAGCCTCGAAACAGTAATCAAACCAGCACGAGTTACGAGAGGAAAAGGGTCACCTTCGATCCTATTCCAATGACGTATGCAGAATTATATCCCTCTTTGATAGAGAGAAAGTTGATTACTCCGAGAGACCCACCGACTATACCTGCCACTACGCCAAAAACTGGAATAGACAGCGCACCTTAGAGGGCGCTTTCTTAAAGAAGCGCACTCTAAAGTGAAGAGAAAAATAAGGAGGAATAGACAGCGCACTTTAGAGGGCGCTTTTGTAACAAAGCGCCCTCTAAAGTGAAGCGAAAAAATAATGAGGAAATGGAGGGACACCAATAGAGGGCGTGTTTATGAAAGCGCCCTCTAAGGGTACCCTTAGAGGGCGCTTTTAAAAAAGCGCTCTCTAAGTCCATGTACATTTTCAGTTTATAAAGCGCTTTTGGAAAGCCTTAGAGAGCGCTTTTAGAAGCGCCCTCTTAGGCCCCCTTTAGAGGGCGCTTTTTTTACACAAGCGCCCTCTAAGGTCCCCTTTATTAAACATTAAAATTATAACATATATACTGCATGTCTCTTTATTTTCCCTCTCTATATGCTATTTCGTTTACGTAACTGGGTTTTCTCTCTACTGCGATTACTCTCTACTGCGATTACTCTCGTCCTCCGTTCGTTCTCCCTCCCTCACCGTCGTCGTCACCGTCGCCTTTTTCTGCTGCTGCGTTCACGTTCACTGAGTTATCTGCGTCCACTGTCGATGTTCACTTTCTTCTCCATCGTTACCGTCACCTTGAAGGTATTTCTCTTCTCCATCGTTACCGTTCACTTTCTTCAGGTGTTTGATTAGGGCATTTTCTAAACTGAGTTTTACATTTTGTGCATTATGTTGATTAATGTTGTTTAGGGCAAACGAGAACTATATGGTGTTCATGAGCACCTTGTTGTAAGGTTCTTTATTTCTGATTGAAAACTGATGTCATTTGGAGTGTGTTTGAGCTTGTGCTTGGAAGTTTGATGATTATGGATGCAAGTTTGTTCATGTTCCAAACACCATAAGTTTGCATTGGTCTTTTGTATGCAGTAGGTGTGTGTGAGTTTGTATTCAATAATGATGAAAAAAAGAGAGAGTTTAGATTGTTGTAACATGAGAGAAATGGAAGGTATATGAATGTGTTTTTTGTGTAGCTTCACGAATATGGTCAGTGTCTTACTTGGGTCTTATTGAATCATTTCTATATTACAGATAAAATGGCTAACCAAGACGATACCCATGACGCGAGTGGATCACGTAACAATGTTGAAAAAGAAATCAAACGAGGATTGATTGTTATGAAGTCAATCATTCGTGCAAGAGACAAGGGTGAAAAATTCGAAGTACATTGGAGTGCTGAAGACCAACTAATTGAGCCTAACGGTTCAATGTTGGCAAGTTACATTGGTTCCCTTGTTCGACAACATATTCCGATTACATGTGATAATTGGAGAAGTCCGGAATTGAAGGTTGGCAAAGAAAAAATATGGTCCGAGATACAGGTACTTACCATATATTATTATATGTTTTTTTTGTTGACTATTTGTTGACCATATATTGTTATAATATTACTTATAATAACACACTCCATTTGTATGTTTTTTAGAGATCCTTTCACATCGATGAAAGCCGGCAAAAATATTGTATTCAATTGGCCGGAAAAAGACTCCGAGGATTTCGATCCTTTTTTTCCAACAAATTTCTCAAGGATGAGGAAGGAAACTTTGTTGAAGCAGAACGGCCAATGAAGTATGCGGATATTATTTCAGCCGAAGAATGGGATAACTTTGTCGCCAAACGAAGAAACAAAAAATTCCATGTAATGTCTATTAATTATGGTATTATACAATTGTTAAGTTACTTGGTTCTAATATGCCTTAAACTTTTTTATCCAGGAAGTAAGCGACAAAAATCGGAAAAGGGCATCAAAACCCGCGTATCCGTACAAAAAAGGGCGTACGGGATATGCACGGTTACAACAAAGAATTGTGAGTATATTCAAATGCTATGAGCTTATACATTGTCACAATATGTTATAATTGATGATCTTATAATCTGATTCAATTTGTAGCTAGCCGAGGAGAAAAGTGACGCAACATCTCTTCCGGAGCACGTATTGTGGAAGGCTGCTCGGGTTGGGAAGGATGGGGCTGTCGTTGAAGCGGTTCAAAATGTTTATGACGAATGTGTAAGTATATGTAACATTATTTCTTTAATTATATCGAAAATTTTGTTAGACATATAATTCATTTTTAATCTCCTCTAATAATATTTCAGGAGACTTTATCCCAAACCTTACCTTCACCCGAGGTCCAGGATTGCAGGAGCGTACTTAGTCGAGTACTAAATGTTCCTGAGTATTCCGGTCGAGGGGTAAGGGTTTTGGTGTGACTCCGTCGTCATTTTGTAAAAAACCAAAAACAAATAATCCTACCAACAAAGAGGTGATGGAGACCTTGGCGGAGTTAAGGGCACAAGTACTCGAACTGCAAAAGGAGAATGCAAGGTATAGAGAGGAAAGGTGCGGTTCCGAGGCAAAAGATACTAGTGACCGAGCTAGTATCAATTGTCAACCGAAATTTCCCGAGGTAATTATATATGTTATTATGAAATTAAAATATCACTTTTTTACTTGACACATATACACGTTAACAATAACATTTATTATTGGTTTAGGGCATTACACCTTGTCAGCTGTATCTATCGTCACCAACTTATCGCATAGTTGGCAAGGGAAAAGTGCCCAACACTTCGGGTGAATTACTTCACCATAATCCCCTCCCGGTGGGATATATGAAAGTTTCGGTTGACCTTGTATTAGATACCGACGCGCTTCTACCATTACCTGACGTTGTTTCAGAGACAACGTTGATGCGAGATGCAGTCGGATCCTTTGTTGGATGGCCGTCAGATCTAATTTTCCCAGATGCCGAGGTATATATGTTCTAAATGATTATGAATATTTAGTATTCATATTTCAATTCAGCTACAACTATGATATTTAATCAATCCTTATTACATGGTAATGTTAGACTCCTACAAGACCCACACATAAAGCTGGTAAAGGGATTTCAAGACGCATCGAGTCGGTTGCATCTCAAAAAGAGGTACAAATATATATACCCATTGAATTATATACGCAACGATTCTGTTGCATCACAAAAAGTCATGATTTAATTTATATGAATTTTTAGGTTCCCGGTCGAAAGTTGAAAAAAGTTGGTAACGATATTCCAACGACGTCCGGGACAAAATCTCAAATTATGATGCGTCTTGAGAAAATGGTGGAAGAGTCCGATATTATGCACGGCGCCATCCGTAGTGTAGATTTTGATGAAGGTGTTTTCGGAATTGCTCATTCCGAAATAATTGCAAAGGAGGACATGCAACAACTTTTTGAACATGAAGAATTGGGCATCGCTGTCATTCATACATACATATGGTACTCCGATCAATCTATTATTTACTTAGTTGAACAATTAATTTACACATTTCAATGAGTAGTCTAATGTTTATTATGTTTCTATTTAAGGTATATGTATGTAACATTGATGCGGGGAACTGAATTGTGTAACCGATTCAATTTTATTGTTGCTTCCCGTATCAACACAATGTTTATAACGAAAAATCCAACATCCGTAAAGAATGAACTATTCGATAGATTCATGGCGGCCGGCGATAATACTACACCCAGTTTGTATTTTTTACCGTTTAATTCTGGCAACGGGTTAGATTTTCTTTCTAATAATTTCATTCTAATCTATGTATATCTTTTACGTAGAAAATTTTCATGCATCTAAATTTTTGTTTTATTTTACAGTGGTCATTGGGTGTTGGTTGCTATGGATCTTTCGAGACTAATGGTGTATTATCTCGATTCGTTATCGGGTGATTGGAGTAAATATTCGAGTATGAAGAAGACGGTTGACGCGTAAGTGAAATTCCCCTAAATATTCGTGTGTATTTGTATATTTAATTATGTCTGTCAGATTGATCTCAATATACGTTTTTATTTTGTTAGGGCAATACTAAAATTTAGATCGAAAAAGAATTACCGTAATAGGAAGGACATTACCTGGGTCAGAGTTCAGGTATATATTAAGTATCTTATTTTTGCTTATAATAGTGTTTGTTTTTTTGCTTATAATAGTGTTTGTAAGAAATTAACTATATATATATTGTTTCTTTTTCTGTGTAGTGTCCTCAGCAAAACAATTCGGTCGATTGCGGATTTTTTGTATTGAGATTTATGAGAGATATCATTGCGTTGAATCGTATAGACATCCCAAAAATGGTATGGAATAATAACTTAGGGTTTATTTTAATATTATCGGATATTTCATCTAATTTGTTACTAAATCATGAATATGTTTTATTCTCTTAATTGTAGTACTTTGAGGAATACAAATCTTACTCAAGAGCTCATTTGGATGAAATGAAGGATGAATTGTGTCAATTCATTGTTGATCAAAGAATCATATAGCTAGGTTGTATATTGTTGTACATATATGTATGGAATGTTGTTGTTGTATGCTGTTGTTGTATATATGTTGTATATTGTTGTTGTACTTTTACTAAATCATGAATATGTTGTTGTATATTGTTGATCAAAGAATCATATATTAATGTTGTATATATGGAGGATTAATGTTGTATATAAATGGATTCATGTTGTATATATCAATGGATTAATGGTGTATAACATTGGATTAAAGGATGAAATCAATATGAATTTTACACTTTTGCAGCATGCGAACAGGTTACCAATTAAATATCCACTGTTTTTCAAACAAATTTTTTTAAAATAACTAACACTTTAGAGGGCGCTTTCTGTAGGAAGCGCCCTCTAAACACACTTTAGAGGGCGCTTTGTCCAGAAAGCGCCCTCTAAACACTTTACATTGACAACTTTAGAGGGCGCTTTTTCCAGAAAGCGCCCTCTAAGGTGTCCCTTTATGGACCACTCCAGAGGGCGCTTTTTTCTGAAAGCGCACTATAATGTGGCCCTTAAAGGGCCACTTTAGACAGCGCTTTCTCCAGGAAAACAAAGCGCTGTCTTTACCTATGCCAACGCCACTTTAGAGGGCGCTTAAAAGCGCTGTTATAGGCCAAAATAAGCGCCCTCTTTTCCCTTATTTGGCGTAGTGTGCTAACCCCCAGTGATGGTATAAGCCTGAATTACATTGTGTTTATCATTCTGGTGCTCCCGGCCACGACGTGGAAAATTGTTACCCTTTGAAGACCAAGGTTCAAGAGCTTGTGAGGTGTGACATTCTGTGTTTTGAGGACGTAGGTCCTAACATGAAGAAGAACCCATTGCCCGAGCATGGGAAATCTGTCAACATGGTCCAGGGTTGCCCTGGCAAGTACAAAGTCAAATATGTCAGTCATATTAAACAGTCTCTTGTCGAAATGCATCATTTGTTATGCGAATACAGTCATTATGAGCACAACCATGATAGATGCCGCGCTCTGTTAACCGATTGGGTTGTCGCCAGGTGCGCAAGGATATTCAGAAAATGCTGGATGAAGGAGTCATTGAGATTCTTCAGAGTAGGAATGTTGACGAAGATGAGCCTGAGGTCAACGTAATTTCCCCAGTATTCCGGATGCCCGAGCCTGTTATCATCAAGTATGATGGTAACAAGCAGAAGGCCTCTCCTGTTCTTATCATTAAGCCTGCCGGTCCAGTATCGTACTCTTCCGAGAAAGCAATTCCTTTTCGTTACAACGTTGTTGCTGTAGGAGATGGGAAAGAAGTGTCCTTACCGTCTTCCTCTGTTGTTAATATCGCAGATGTTAGTGGTTTGACCCGCAGCGGTCGTGTGTTTTCAGCACCTCCCAAGCCCCAGGCTAATGCTGATTTTGTTGAACGCCCGATTGGGAATGCTGTGAGCACTCCGAATCCGGCACCTGTGGTTAAGCCCTCCTCTACATTGATAACTCCTACTTCTGTTGGCCCGAGCGGCAATGTGAAAGAAGACTGTGATGAGATGCTCAGGCTCATCAAGAGAAGTGAGTACAATGTTGTAGACCAGCTTCTACAAACACCATCCAAGATATCTGTGTTATAATTACTTCTAAATTCAGAACCCCATAGAGAGGCACTGCAGAAGGTATTGGATGTGGCATATGTAGATCATGATGTCACAATAGAACAATTCGATAGCATTGTTGCAAACATTACTGCTTGTAACAATTTGAGTTTTTGTGACTCTGATCTCCCTGAGGAGGGAAGAGACCACAACTTGGCTTTACACATATCCATGAACTGCAGAGACGACGCCATGTCCAATATGCTGGTAGACACTGGGTCATCACTGAATGTATTGCCAAAAACCACTCTCTCGAAACTATCTTATCAAGGGTCTCCCATGAGGCAGAGTGGAGTTGTTGTGAAGGCTTTCGATGGGTCTCAAAAAACTGTGATTGGGGAAGTTGATCTCCCAATCAAGATTGGACCAAGTGATTTCCAGATTACCTTCCAGGTTATGGATATCCACCGATCGTATAGCTGTCTCTTAGGCAGACCATGGATTCACGAGGCAGGTACCGTGACATCCACTTTACACCAAAAATTGAAATTTGTGAAAAATAAGAAGCTGGTGGTGGTAGGGGGAGAAAAGGCTCTCCTGGTCAGCCACTTGTCTTCCTTCTCATATATAGATGCTAAGGATGAAGTTGGAACTCCTTTCCAAGCTTTATCTATAGTTGAGCCTATTAAGAAGAGAGTTCCTTCATTTACTTCCTATAAAGATGTAAAGTTGGTCATTGAATGTTGTGCAACTGCTGGTTTAGGAAAAATGATTGAGCTAGAAGACAATAAGTCTCGGGCTGGCATAGGCTTTTCTTCTAGGGTTTTCAACACCAAAGGGTTGTTCAAGTGTGGAGGTTTCATCCACACTGGTCAGGATGAAGAAGTTGTTGCTGTTTTGGAAGAAGATACAGGGGATTCTGGCAATTTCATCATCCCTGGAGGGGTCTGCCACAATTGGGTCGCTGTGGACATTCCTACAGTTATCCATAAGTCAGCGTAATGATCACTTTGTTTAAAAACCTTTCTCCCATGCCAAAAGGAGGAGTGATGACATTGTTGGTACATTAATACAATGATATTTTCATTCAATAAATTCATGTTAAATGTTTGTTTTTCCAATTATTTTCCCTTTTCGTTTTTTGCATGAAATTGGTGATCACATAAAACCTTAAAAAATAGAATAAAATCAATCTTTTCATCTGCATAATGATTTTCCTTGTTTGATTTCTAAAAGCTTTTCATATCCAAAATCATTATGCAGGTTGATCAAACCCATTGAACATAATGATCCAACACCATCTCCCAATCTTGAGTTCCCTGTATTTGAGGCGGAAGAAGATGATGTTGAAGAGATTCCTGACGAGATTACCCGTCTACTTGAGCATGAAGAGAAGATCATTCAACCGCATCTCGAGAATCTGGAAACACTCAACTTGGGGTCTGAGGATTGTGTTCGTGAAGTTAAGATTGGGGCACTCCTTGAAGAAACTGTTAAGAAAAGGTTGATTGAATTGCTACGAGAATATGTTGACGTCTTCGCTTGGTCGTATGAAGACATGCCAGGCCTAGATACTGATATTGTGCAACATTTCCTACCTCTGAAGCCTGAGTGCGTGCCTGTGAAGCCGAAGCTTAGAAGAACTCATCCTGATATGGCAATGAAAATCAAAGAGAAAGTTCAGAAGCAAATTGATGCAGGGTTTCTGGTGACTTCTACATATCCTCAATGGGTGGCCAATATTGTGCCCGTGCCTAAGAAAGATGGGAAAGTCCGGATGTGTGTGGACTATAGAGACTTGAATAAAGCTAGTCCGAAAGATGATTTTCCTCTACCACACATTGATATGTTGGTAGACAATACAGCTAAATTCAATGTCTTCTCATTTATGGACGGATTTTCCGGATATAACCAGATCAAGATGGCACCCGAGGATATGGAGAAGACAACATTCATCACACCTTGGGGAACATTCTGTTATCGAGTGATGCCCTTCGGTTTGAAGAACGCCGGAGCCATGTATCAACGAGCTATGACCACCTTCTTTCATGATATGATGCACAAGGAGATTGAGGTATATGTTGACGATATGATTGCTAAGTCAAGAACGGAAGTTGAACATGTAGAGCATTTGTTGAAGCTTTTTCAGCGTTTGAGGAAGTACAAGCTTCGTCTGAATCCCAACAAGTGCACATTTGGAGCCCGTTCCGGCAAGTTATTGGGCTTCATTTTTAGTGAAAGATGTATTGAGGTTGATCCTGCAAAGGTCAAAGCAATACAAGAGATGCCTGCGCCCAAAACTGAGAAGCATGTCCAAGGTTTTCTTGGCCGCTTGAATTATATCTCCAGATTCATATCCCACATGACTGCCACATGTGCGCTGATATTCAAGCTCCTCCAGAAAGATCAGTCTCATGATTGGACCGAGGATTTCCAGAAAGCTTTCAACAGTATTAAAGAGTACCTGTTTGAACCTCCGATCCTGTCTCCGCCCGTGGAAGGAAGACCATTGATCATGTATCTGACTGTTCTTGAAGACTCAATGGGTTGTGTCCTTGGTCAGCAAGACGAATCAGGGAAGAAAGAATATGCTATTTACTACCTTAGTAAGAAGTTCACTGATTGTGAGTCTCGATATTCAATGCTTGAGAAGACATGCTGTGCTTTGGTTCCAGATGGAGCATGGTGTTTGATGGCACTGTAAATCAGTATGGAAATGGTAATGAGGCAGTGATTATTACTCCTCAGGGCACACATATTCCTTTTACAGCAAGGCTAACTTTCAGATGCACGAATAATATGGCTGACTATGAGGCCTGTATTATGGGATTGGAGGAATGTATCGATTTAAGGATCAAGCATCTTGATGTATATGGTGATTCGGCCCTCGTTGTTAATCAGATTAAGGATGAGTGGGAAACGAATCAGCCTGGTCTCATTCCATATAGAGATTATGCGAGGAGGATTTCAATGTTCTTTACTGAGGTTGACTTCCATCATATTCCTCGAGACGAGAATCGGATGACAGACGCTCTTGCTACACTTGCTTCAATGATTGTGGTAAAACTTTGAAATGATGTCCCCAATATCATTGTATCGCGCTTGAACAGACCAGCTCATGTATTTGCAATAGAAGGAGCGAAAGATGACAAGCCATGGTATTATGACATCAAGTGTTTCCTTCAGAACCAGGTTTACCCGCCTGGGGCATCTGTGAAAGATAGGAATAGTTTGAGGAGATTGTCAGGCAGTTTCTACCTCAATGGCGAAGTGTTTTATAAGAGAAATTTTGACATGGTTCTGCTCAGATGCGTGGATAGACACGAAGCAGACCTATTGATGACTGAGGTCCATGAGGGTTCATTTGGTACTCATTCCAATGGACATGCCATGGCTAGAAAGATCTTGAGAGTAGGCTACTATAGGCTGACAATGGAGTCTGACTGCTGCAAATACGTGAAGAAATGCCATAAGTGTCAGATTTACGCGGATAAGATTCATATTCCTCCGAAAGTTTTGAATGTGAGTTCATCACCATGGCCTTTCTCTATGTGGGGAATTGACATGATTGGCATGATAGAGCCAAAAGCATCTAATGGGCACAGATTTATTCTCGTAGCAATTGATTAATTCACCAAGTGGGTTGAAGCAGCATCATATGCAAATATGACCAGGCAGGTGGTCATGAAGTTTATCAAGAATCAACTCATATGCCGCTATGGTGTTCCAGATAAGATCATTACTGATAATGGATCTAATTTGAACAACAAGATGATGAAAGAGCTGTGTAGTGAGTTCAAGATTGCGCATCATAATTCTTCTCCTTACAGACCTAAGATGAATGGGGTTGTTGAAGCTGCTAATAAGAATATTAAGAGGATTATCCAGAAGATGGTTGTCACGTATAAGGATTGGCATGAGATGTTGCCATTTGCTTTACATGGATATCGTACATCTGTCCGCACTTCAACAGGGGCAAACCCTTTCTCTCTTGTTTATGGCATGGAAGCCATACTCCTAGTAGAGGTGGAGATCCCGTCAGTGAGATTCTTCATGGAAGCCAAATTGACTGATGCTGAATGGGTTCAGAGTCGTTATGACCAACTGAATTTGATAGAAGAGAAAAGATTATCTGCCATGTGCCATGGTCAATTATATCAGCAAAGAATGAAGAAAGCTTTTGATAAGAAGGTCAAGCCTCGTGTGTTCTGAGAAGGTGACCATGTGCTCAAGAAAGTCTTGCCTTTCGCGCCCGATTCCAGGGGCAAGTGGACTCCAAACTATGAAGGTCCATATGTTGTTAAAAGAGCCTTTTCAGGCAGTGCATTGATACTTACAACTATGGATGGGGAGGATTTCACTCGTCCTGTGAATTCATATGCAGTCAAGAAATACTTCGCCTAAAAAAAATAAAAACAGAATAGCTCGCTAAGTTGAAAACCTGAAAGGGCGGCTTAGGCAAAAATGAGCATCTCGGTGGATTGAAAACCCGAAAGGGCGGTCCAGGAAAAAGTTAGAGACATGAAAAAAAATGAATATTTGTATCCCGCTGTCGCAACGCGAAAAACAACCGGTGGGAAAAACACAGAGCCGCCACCGTGCGTTATTTATCCCAAAGGAGGGAAAGGAGACGCTCGAAGTAAACCTGAAAAAGGGAAAGGAATGGTCTTACGACCAGAGATTGCTAGGTACGGGAGTCAGTTACGCAAGGAGAAGGTATTAACACCCCTCACGTCCGCCGTACTCGACGGGATCCATGCTCAAAAGAAAAGAATAAGGTTGTTAAATAACTGCTCAAAGAATGCACACACACTGGAATAAAACACAGGTGAAAGAAGATGGAGGAAACGGACTCGACAAGATGTCGCATCCTGGGCCTACGTAGTTTGTCAGAAACAAACATCAGAGTCAACGTAGTTCGGGAAAAGGGGAAACATGCTCGCTAGGATATCGCGTCCTATGCATACGTATCTTCTCTAACCAGAGAAAGAATCAGAGCACTCATAGCTCGGCTAACGCACGCCGAAACAAAAAACTGAGAAGAGACGCTGAGACGTCAAAAGAAACACACAACAGGAAACGGAATGCCAATAAATGGACTTATATCCGACTCCACCCAAACAAACGCAAACAGGAAACAGAATGCCAATAAATGGACTTACATCCAACTCCAAACAACAAACACAAACAGGAAACATAATGCCAATAGATGGACTTACATCCAACTCCAAACAACAAACACAAACAGGAAACAGAATTCCAATAGATGGACTTACATCCAACTCCAAACAACAAATACAAACAGGAAACAGAATGCCAATAGATGGACTTACATCCAACTCCAAACAACGAACACAAACAGGAAACAGAATGCCAATAGATGGACTTACATCCAACTCCAAACAACAAACACAAACAAAAAGGTGAAAAAGGAAAAAGAGTGCCCGGAGAGATCTCACTCAATCTCCTGCCTACGTATCTCATATGGTATGAGAATCAGGGCGACGTAGTTCCCCTTAATAGGGGAGAAACTCTCTCCTAACTAGAGACTAGGGAGATAACAAACTAATAGGGAGACTACGACTCGAGCCTAAAAGTTGTCATGCAAACGATCCCTAAGTTGAGGTCTCTAATCAGAACCTAACTCACACAGGAAGCAAGTCAGCTCAAACAGCAAGTAGCATCAATCACAAGTGGACATGCATCACACACTATATGCAAACAAGTGGCTCAGACAAATGGTTGGGCTTTAGTCAAGAGGGGTCATATCAACCTCGACAAACAAGCCAAAACTGTAGGGGTATGCTGAAGCTCTTAACCACTAACATTGAGAGTTAGGGCGAAGCTGATGAAAGTTAATGAGGATAAGACCTCATGCTCTTAACCCTGGCCTGGGTGAGGTCAGATCAAAGAAAGCGCGGGGATCTAGAAAGGGGGACCCTATTCCACTTGACTGACTCTATATACAAGGATCTTGGGTTATGTTCAAGAGCATCAGCACGTAGTGCGAGCATAATGAAAGACTCACTGAATAACAGGGGATTGATTGCTAATCCCTTCTATCTGTCAATTGCCTCTTCACTTAGGAGGACTTAACAAGTAACATGCCTCACTTAGAGGTCTTTGGCACAAAAGTAAACAATCACAATCATTGCCTCTTAAGGAGGACTTCAGCCAAATGCCTGCCAAAAAGGTGGCAGGACTTCCAGACTACATGGAGAAAAAGAGTGGCTACCTAAATGGTGTACCAACCACACTCCAAAGCAAAGCTCAAGCAAGAGCTAAAAGCGACTAATGTACCTGTACAAAAGCCAAACAATTAATATTGTATTCAGAAAACCAAACAGACAACACAGTGGAATCATCCAACAATTATACACAATGCAAGCACTCAAATGAGATCATCACATCAATGGACCTACAACACAACAAGAGTTAGTGATCAAAGCAAATGGAATCTCAAATAATGAGGCCACACCAATCATCAAAGCTAAATACCTAAAACACAAAACACAATTGGTGAGTACAAACCACTAGTATAAAGACTAGGGTCAAAGGTAGGTCACATGACCAAAACAGAAGTCAATATTTCACATGAAGCACACTCAATCAAACAAGAAAGAGTCCTCAAAAGGACCAAAACCAAATCATAAGGCAAAGCCATCACTTGAACAAGATAAGGCAAAGGCAAGCAATGTGATCAAAATTGGACATCAAGAATAGAAAATTCACATTAAAACAGAAAAGCATCCAATGATCATGAAAATATTTATGTGTGCTAAACATGTTATGGACAAGCATCATGCCAAAAATTAAATCCATAAGACAACAAATGGTGTATGAATGAAAATGCACAAAAGCAACATCAAATATGTGACACAAATTGTCACACCATATGTTCATGTGTCCAAAACAGTGATGTCAAATGATAAAAATCTCAAACCAAGGCCAAAAAATCACATCACATGTTGGGATCAGGCATGTCAAATTTCAAAGCAATTGGATAAACCATGAGAATATTACAATCAAATGAATGCAACATATCAATATGGCATCATGTGCAATCAACAAATCACCATTAAAAATCCAGAACCAGACAATTGATGAAATTAATGCTAAAAAATAATAGACATCAAAACAAGAAAGTGAAAAAAGTTTGGATCAAATTGGATATTCCTTCTATTTTTAATGAATTTTAGAAGTTAAGGAAATAAAATGAAATAATATGGAAAACATGTGGAAAATGAAATGTGAATGAAAAGTGGAAATGCAATAGTCAGGTGTTGAACACGCGTGATAAAGGTCATGAGCGCTCACTGAAAATTCAATTGGAAACTCAAAACAAACATACGCTAGGTTCGAACACAGGTTATGCTGGTCAAGGAGAAAATCACATGAAATTTGAAGAACTACATGGCGCTAGGATCGAACCAGCGCGCTTCAGGTCAAATGATAAGGCAAACATTAAATCCACAAAATACACATGCGAGGGATCGAACAAAGGTGTTGATGGATCAAGGCGCGCTCAAAGGAAATAAAAGAAAAAAGCCAAGCGCAGGTTCGAACCGACGCAAGGATGGTTACAGGCGTGCACAGTGAAACCCTAAGCTAATGAACCAGACGGCCGGAATAGTGATTCCGGTCGTCTTCTCAAGCTGGCTCACGGCGGAGGCGATGAACAAATTTTCCAGAATTTAACATATTATATATGGTTGGAACAGTCTTTCTACGTAGAACACAGATATCACAATTATTTAGCCTAATTCCTAACGAATCAACCGGATCGAAGAGAAACATTTTGAACAACCAAACTTTAAATCATCATATCTCACTCAATACTTAACCAAATTCAAAACAATTTATATCAGCATCATCAGTGAAGCAAGCTTTACACATTTATGGCAATAAAAAGGCAAAAAGAGATGATCGAATTCCAACCTATTTGAAGTGCAGTGTGATGAATTCGTGGTTTCCAGCTTCCTCCAGCTCCAGATCTTCTCCTCTATGATTGCTTTGAAGCTTTGAACAGGAATTGATGGTTGAAAGCACTCCAATCCAGCTCAATCTTCAAGTTCCATTAACATGTTCATGCACTTGTGTAGCTCAAATCTGGACCAATTTCTTCGAACCAAAGCTTTATTCTTACTCAATAATGCTCAATGAACAAGATTATGCAAGAAAATTGATGAGTTATGTGAAGAAATTTCAAGTTTGAAGTGAGAGAATTTTTTTGGAGGGAAAATGGAATTCTAGATCTAGAATGTGTTCTTATGGCAAATGCAGTTATGATTAGGCTTATATATGATGTGTTAATGATGCTGTAATTATAATTAAGCAATGGCTAATTGAAAATTAAGGAGAAATGAGGTGTATGACCAATTTGGCAAGTGTGAGGTGGCAAGGCAAATATGCACGTGAACAGTGCCACGCAAGGTTCATTTTCACTTAAAAACATCCAACGAACATGATGGAATGATCAAATGGCTTGTATGATTCACCAATTTTAAATTACCAACTTTCCCTCCAAAATGTACATGAATGAACACTTGATCATGTGAACTTTTTTCATGTAATGCAATGGTTGATTTGGAAACTATTGGTCAAGACAAGAATTTTGCAAAAAGAGTGGATCAATTTGGAGTTTTGAATCAAAAGTTATGCCATGTTGAACTTCCATGTATACATTGTGATCCTTTGGCCATAACTTCTCAACCAATCATCAGATGATCGTGATATAGGAGTTTTTGAAAAGAGGAGAGAAATATCTTCAACTTTCATGTTCACCAAAAGTTCATTTGAAGCATCTTTGATGTTGGAAAGTCAAGTTGAATGTGAACCCAAAACTTGCCATTTTTGGAAACTTTGAATTACATGTCACTTTCCATTTTTGGAAACTTTTGATTTGACTTCAAATCCTTCAAGATAGATGCTTGACATGATGAATAGGCCTTGTATGAACATGAATGAGATGCTTCCACTCACTTCCCCAACTCATAGCCCTTAGTTGACTGCACAGTTGACTTTTATCGTCCTCAGATGACCTGGAAATGTACTGATGAATTTGGGCCTCTACCACTTGGTAAAGTTGCTTCCAAATGAACCCTAGCTCATATAAGCTCTTTAGAATAATCATGTGGCCTTCATCTCAAGGAAAAACTTTCTCTTTTGCACAAAGAATCCTCTTGATGCCAAATCTTATTGATCGATGCAATGCAACATGGAATGATAAATGTCCTAAAAAATGAAATGAATGCATGAATGAGTGAGGGCAAATTTGAGGTCCTACACCCGCTAGATTGAGTACCTCACCCTGGGGCAATCTAGGCAAAAATTAGGGATTTGGCAAGTAACTGCATCCTGACAAGACTTTATTCTACAACTATCATCCGTCAAAGATTCTTGCTCATTCATCATCAACCAAAGCTTCAAATACATCGAATTCAGAATTGGTGGAGAAATGGTCATTATGTTAAATGTATCCCTTTTCCAATATATATCACCAATTTCAAATTTTTAAAGATCTATGGAGTCTTGCCATTTGCAGACTACCATTCCATCAAATAAATTTGAGCCTGCTATCCAATTATTTGCACTCTTATTTGCTTCTATTCAACAAATGTTTCGCATGTTTTAAATTGAGAAAATATCATTGTTTTGAAAAAATGAATTTTTCGTAACTTGTTCTTAAACAAGGTGAACATTCACAATGATGAAAAGGATACTTAGGAGATCCTCAGTGCTCTCCCAAGGATGGTATGGTCTCCAACAGGGTAAGACATTTGTTCATGTTCCTGGCATGGCTGTATTTTCTTCCGAAGCCCTAAGTGGTATGCTTGTTGAGATATTCACCACTCCCCCCGTCAGCTAGTGGTAGCAACCTTTCCTCCTTAATAGATGTGATTTCTTCGGTGCGTACGGTACTTGGTGGTTGATCCCCAGAATCCCTTTATCCCTCGGATAGATTCCCAAGTAGAATTGCTTAGGTGGCAGATTCTACCTGTGCAATGAATTTTGTTCTCCCAACTGTGACTGATGATTCATCCCCTGCGGAGGTCTTTGCTCCCTGGTATCGTTGACTCCTGGCAGATTGGATACTCTCTGGTGATCTGGCTTTCTTTCTTGAGATGTAGTACCGGATGTTCGTGTGCTTATTCCTGTGAAGCCTGTTTGTGTTAGAAATGTCTGTTTGTCAGCATTCATCATACATTAACCACACACATGTGTGCATATAATTTTCAAACATTCGGATATTCATATTGCATTTTTTGCCATATATCTTTGTTTGTTATTCCTCTGCTAGTTGGTAATACATTTCCCAAGCAGATGTCGGTGTCTGATCCCTCAATACAGAGAGTCAGCCCCTTAAGCAGAAAGTGTTTATCTTTTCTTCCGCATTCCCCACTGAGTTATATCCTCATGGACGACGGTTGTTTTCGTTTCCTCCCAGCACATATATTGGGATGGGTTTCCCTAGTGAGTTATATCCTCACTAGGACGAGTCTTGATTCAGTTTGTCTGTTTGGTTTGATCCTAAATTGGCCTCTTGTGACTGTTCCTGTGTTTTCCCGTGGTATAAATGAATAATTGCTCAGTAATCAGTAATCATTCATCTTATCCTCGGCGAAGTCTGTGGTTTTCTACCCTTATACCGGTAGTTGTAAACCCTATTTTCTCCCCTTTGCATAGTTAACCTTTTTGTTCATCCTGAGTGGATGACGGTTACTTTTCTGTGGTTTTCTACCCAGTATCCGGTAGATGTAATCCCCTCCTTGACGGTCATCATTATCCAATATTCGGTATTGATATTCCCTCCTTCTTGTGGATAATTGCTCTGATTAGACAATTTATCCCCAGCAAATCATCTTTCATACCGGTTGTCGGTAATGTTTGTTGCTCCCCTTGAATGGTCATCATTATATACCTAGTTTTGGCATCCCGATGCCTTTCTCTTTGTCGGTCGATTTATCCTTTATTAACCCAGTAATTGGTTGTGGATAATCTTCCATGCGAGTCTATTATCTACATTCTGACGGTAATAGATAATATATCTCATGCACTCTTTGGTCGAAGCTTTTGTTCTTCCCCAGTTGAGTAAGATTCGTATCCCTGTTTTGGAATCGAATGTCCATCCCTTAATCGAGTTTGCTTTTTGCCCTCTTTTCGGATGATGAGTGTTTTGGGAATATTCCCCAATTCACGCTTTGGTTGGTCACCTATTATATGCCCAGTAACCGGCATCCCTAGTGTTCTTTCCTTCTGCTCCCTATTATGACTTTTGTCCCCTGTGGAGTCAGATTTTCCTGAGTTGAAATATACCTTTCTAGGTCTTCCTCAGATGATTTGGTTGATTGATATCTCTCACCCTTATACCGGTCTTAGATATTCATTCTTCCCGAGCATGTTGTTCTCTCACCCTTATACCGGTGATCAGATCACACGTCTCTTTGAGCTTATTACCCAGTAACCGGTAATACCTCATCCCGTTGCTTCCCCAGGAGATTCATTTTTGGATATCCCCGGCAAGGTCCCTTAGGGGATTATCCTTACCCGAGTCCGGATTTTTATCCGAAGTATCCATTGTGGATAAGGTTTTTGTGTTGGCATATTCCCCAACACATGCACCTTCGAGTCAGCTCAATGTCTTTCCATTGGATTTACTCACTTTGGACAGATATCCTCCTGATCTTTACCTTTGTGGACAGATATCCCCACAGAGTGTTACCATTCTGCATACATTTTCATCATGAGGTCTCTTAGGGACCAAAATTCATCTCTTTGTTATTATTTAAGTTCATTCTACCTCGTCGAAACGAAGATTTTAACCTTCACTTATCCTGCTAGAATGACCTTAAATAGCGGCATCTGTAAGACCCCAATTTTGTCCCTAAGATCCCTCATGGCATCATAACATTTCATTTGTATAGCCTCAAGGATCATTAGCATCTTGGTTCCCTTTGCCTTTGGGTGAGACCTTCTGTGAGTTGGTTTGAGATCACCAAGCATGCTTGAATTGTATATCATTGCTTTTCTCATTTTATTTACTAACCAAAATCACAAAAATATGTCACTAACATCTTTTGTTTGAAGCTTGAGCAATCACAAGGTCAGAAGCTTCAAGGAGATCTTTGGTACAAAGACATGGTCAAGAGGAGATGAAAGCAAGCATGGTAATGGTTCCCAAAGCTCTCATCCATCAAATATGCCTCCTTAGTACCTCAATGCATCATTTTGATCAAAGCAAGTCAAAGGGTTTGAGGTCTTGTTCTTCAGAGAAACCCTAATTCATCTGTGCACCACAATGCCTTGCTCATGAAGCAACCTCAGCCCATGGGCAAATACAATCAAGTTAAGTTATTTAATTCATCATTTCATGCATATTTGAACTTATTTCAGTGTACTCAATCATCAATTCATCAAGATATGAGGCATGGACTTGAGAAGTTGATCAGTCAATTCATCTGACTGTTTTGAAATGCACTGAGACCTAACTTTTTATGTGTTGGTCAAATGGAGATGGTTCCAAAAGAAAAAATGTTCTTAAGGACAATATGAACAACTTTCATGTTCATCAAAAATTGATTTGAAGCTTTGAAGGCCAATGTCCATTCAAATACATTATAGGTCATTTTGATTGAAACCCTAATTTTAGGGCAACTTCCCAAGGACATAACTCATTCATTTTTTATTATTTTGAAGTGGGATAAAATTAATTGGAAATATTAAGATGTCTAATTAAAATGTTATGTTGAGTAAAATTTCAAAATATCAAAGGAAATACATGTGATAATGCAAGACATTGTAGGTCCTTTTTGACCAAAGGCATAAAAGTAAAAAAAGTCCAACTTCAAGTGCCCATAACTCTTTCATAAAAAATCCAAATGATGCAAAATTTAAGTCCATTTTGATTGTCCTAAAGAGATCTACAACGTTTGTGTTGGAGGTTTTTCGATTTGGGGCTTGCATCATGGAAACAGAGGGGCTTGAAAATTGGCCAATTTTAGAAACCTTGCCTTGACATGTCAAGACCTTTCCAACCATTACTCACATGATCATGTTTGGATTTTTTCGTTTGGACTTTCGAAGAGATGAATGTTTAGGTACAAATGAAGAATTCACTTGAAATCTTGGTACATAAGCAATTGCCTTGCAAGTCACACGTCCAATTTCATTTGGCTGATGCTCATAATTCATTTGGCATTGTTTTTGGGCCTTGTGCATGATCATGCAAGCCCATGCAATGAAGCTTCACATGCCATGCACACGGATTCATCATATTCTCCTTTCCACTTCCTCTATAAATAGAGACCTCATTCCATTAATTTCACAGGAGGATTCAACCTGAAATGCTGCAGAATTCTCTCCATAGCCATCACTAAAGAAGCAACTTCAGTTTTTCTCAAATTTTTCAGATCTAAAATTCAACTTCATCTGGTTGAATTCTTAGATCTAATGCTTCTAAACCTTCATCATTCATCTCATTGAACTTCTGTTTTAGCAAAGCAAGCAAGGCATCGAGCTCCAACTACCAGAATTCAAGCTTACATTCCAACTGGTATTTTCTTCGATTCTCATCATCCATGGACCTATTTGCTTGGATCTAATGTTTTCTGAAGTCCTCACTTGAGAGGCAAGCTAGTGGTAGCTTCAATTTTGCTTTTCCTTGATCTGCATCTTGCATACCTGAATCTTCCACCTCAGATTTCTCCATTTATAGGAAACTTGAGTGTGATTCAAGGTTACATGGGTGATGTACATCACCCCAACTTCATTTTGGTATAAGGATCGTGCATTTTCATTAAGGTTTGAAGACCTACAAAATTGGCCGGAATCTGCAGGCTCACCGGAGAAGAAGGTGGCTCCGGTGGCCGTCTCTCTCCAGTTTGAATCCTGGCTGTGTGATCTATTTTCCAGATTCAATCAGGACCCTTGCTTGTTATGACTTTTATTTGTTTTCCATGTGTGTGCATTGACCGTGGATCACAGTGAGCGCGCGCCTCTGGATTGTTGGATCTGCCAGCTCAATTAATGAGCTCAGATCCAAGGGCTCTCGTTTTTTCCAATTTCTATTTTCTATTTTAATTCCATTTTATTTTCTTAAAATCCATTTTATTTCAAAAATCAATATCTCTTTCATTTTTAATCCAAAAATTATGGGACCAATTGCATTATTTCCCAAATAATTTCTAGTTTCTATTTCTGATTTTTAATATTTTTTTATTTTGTCATTTGATATTTTTTGTGAATTTTCTCTTTCTGGTTATTTTTAATTCATTTTAAATAGTTTTTGATATTCAAAAAATACAAAAATATTTTCCTAACCTATTTGAACAATGATGGATCTATGAAAAATATTCTCATCAATTTGTAAATTGATTTGAGATTTATTTGAGATTTTAGTTTCAATTAGGTTATTTTTATTCATTTTTAATTATTTAAAAATAGTTTCTGACTTTTAAAAATGCTGAAATTTTTTGTCAAACTTTGTTTGACCTTGTTGAACTTGGGATAAATTTCAAGGTTGATTTGAAGTGATTTTGAAGTTTGGCCTTTCTTTTTTTTTAATTCTAGTTTAATATTAAATGTCAAAAAATGCCAAAAATAGTTTATTCATTTCTTGACTTCCAATCTTCATGTCACTTCTGTTTTTGATTGTTTGACCTTGACTTTCAATGCCATTGGTCAACATATGATGATTGGTACATTGTATTTAATTTAATGCATTTTGTTTTGCCATTTCCATTTCTCTTCTTCACCTCTTTCTTCTTCTTCTTCTTCTCTCTTTTGATCAATGAGTTGAAGGTTGATAAGTTAGCATTGATTAGGAAGATTTAATCTTCTTTGATTCAAATCTAATTCATCTTGATCAATTGACCAAGTGAATGGCTTTGCATTAAGGATAGGTTGTTTTCTAAATCACGCAAAAGGCTTAAACCAATACAAGATCACTTCTCATTTTCTTTTTGGCATGGCAAGTTGTTGGGACATGGTTCACTAATCAAGACTCCTAACTTGTGTTGTTGCCTACATTATTATTGATCGGCCTCAGATAGTTGTGACTTCTACATAAGTCCAATTACGATTGCTTAACATATCGCTAAATTTTCCTTATGGCACACTAACTACTAACACTAACTATTGACAATTAACATTTACTTTATGCAATTTACTATTATGCAATTTACTATTCTTGCACATATTACCCATTTGCTTTTCTCTTTGCTCACTTGAGCACATGTTTATGTTAATGTCATTTGCCTTTTGCTCACTTGAGCACATTATTGTGTATATATTATTGTGCTTGTGTTTTTTGCTTTGATTGTTGTGGACCAAATGCAAAGAAATGGACTTAGTTTCTAGGACTTCCCCTATGCAAAGAAATGGAGAATTGGACTTAGATTCTAGGACCTTCCTTATGCAAAAATTGGAATAAAAGGATCTTAATGATGAAGATGGATTGGAAGCACCAAATCTCTAAACTCACTCTTGTCCATTCTTGTTTTACTTCATGGAACTTTTGATGTGTGTGCTTTTTGTGCTAGGAGTTTCCATTCGAGTTTAATGGGAGGACCATTGCCATGTTCATCCAAGTGGAAGACACAGGATACATTGAGGATCTCTTATGAGACTTGTTTGATTGCTTATGCTTTGTGGTTGCTTATTCCAAAGGATGGGAGCTACTTGAATCATCAATATGATCTCAAGAGGGGAACTCCATTGTGGTTTATTTCTTTATCCCTCATCTTTTGCCTTGCTTAGGACTTAGCCCTTCTTCTTCTTCTCCCCACTCTAACCCAAGCCAAAACTCTTTGTGCAAACATTTAACTATCATTTAAAAACATTAGAAACCTAAGCCTTATGCTTTTGATTTTCAAACTTTCTTTTCATAACACTTATTTCTGAATTGAACTTTTAAGTCAACTTTGACCATTTTTGTATATACTTCTAATTGGTAAATATAACCCATTCAAATGTCTTTTGTGGTTCCAATGGCCACTTTCTTAATCAAAAATCTTTCATAACCTTTAGCTATTAGGTTTGAGTTATACTTGTGGAACATGTAATACTCACCTATATCCTTAGTGATGGACAATGAGTCTTCCATGCTTATTATAGGGTTAACCCCTCACTAGCATTTTGAAGCTATCCTCACATGGTGGATTTGTGGTTTGGTTGAGTTTTCTCCCTTTGATAACAAAAGCCCTTAAGGCTTTTGGACCAATCAATTCACTAACTTGTTTTGAGATTTTTACCCCGAACTACAAGGTTTTGATCCTAATCTTTTTATAAGATGGTACGTAGGGAATGGGTTTATCCATCCAAACACAAAACGTAAATAACTTGTATATTCTCTTCTCATATCTTCAATAATGTTTGCACAAACAGATTTTTTTCATAAAACAACAACCTTCACAAGTATGAAAAGGGCTCCCTAGGAGTACCTAGGATGTTTTGGGTGCCTAACACATTCCCATTGCATAACCAACCCCCTTACCCAGATCTCTGTTTCTTTTATTAGTTTTTGTTAAAACTATTAGGTTTTTGTTTGCTTTCTAACCAATCCTTTGGATAAATAGAAGTGCGGTGGCGACTCGACTTGTATGATTTACCTTGGATTTAGTCAATATCTCTAATGGTAACGAATACCCCGCTACAGTAAGTTAATAGTTAGTTTTGTTTTGCTTTTTGATTTCAATACATTCTTTAGAGAACACTCAAACCACTTGCCACAAGCATGGATCCTTGAACCAAAACATCTTCCAAAGGATGGAAAGAAGGCCAAGTTTCCACATAATACAATGGAAGAGGGGAGACTTACAATCTCACGAACTAGAATGCTTATGCCTTTTGTGTCACAAATTTAGCGCTATGTTAAGCAATCGTAATTGGACATATATAGAAGTCACAACTATTTGAGGTCGGGCAATAAACTTTTGGTGTTAATGCATGTTGGAGACATAGTATTAAGAACTATGCTCATTAAACATACCACACACAAAAAATATGCAAAAAGTGGGGCCTAATCTCATCCATACTCATGTTAATCTTTCAATCTACTAGCATTAAGACTTTGAGATTTCATTGGCCAAATGGAAATGAATGGATGAAGAAGAGGAATTTGATGAAGAGGGAAAGGCATGAATGAGATCACAAATTGGTCAAAGGAGGACTTTTACCAAATTAATATTATTCATTAATTTTGGGAGATGGAATGTACATTCCATCAATCCCCCAAATCCAATAAATTAACTTGGCAAAGTCAAATCAACCTTTACCAAGGCCCAACAACAAATAAGGAACTCAATTAAGTCAATACAAATGGTCAACACAATAAAAATGACATTTATTCAATTAAAAATAGTAAAATAATGCATTAAATTCAAATATGTTTTGTCCAAGTCCTAAAATCTCATCAAAACACCAAATAAATGGCCATGAGATTTATCATAGGTCAAACAAGGTCAAAGGACCTTGGAGAAAAAATTTCATAATTTTTGGACATTTAAAAATATTTTCAAACAATTAAAAACAAATGAAAAATCAATTAATTCATGAAAAATATTAATAATGATCCAAAAAATAAATTTATTTCAAAATATGAAAGAGAAAAATATTTGAATTTTTTTGGTGAAAGTCCCATATTTTTTGGATCAATATTGAATTTATTATGAATTATTGAAGAAAATGGAATTAAAATGAAATTCAGAAAATTCAAAAATATGTGGACCATCAGATCTCCCTCATTAATTGAGGTGGAAGATCTGATGATTCAAAACACGTGTTCCATATGTTCCTTAGTCAAACGCGCTGCAAACGTGGTATTCACAAGGGACGGCTAAGATTAAACCGTGGAATTTGGATCACATGGCTCAGACTCAAGACACATCATCACCGGAGCCAGAGATCTGGTTGTCTTCTCCCAGCTTCATCGGACTGGTCAACATGAACCATCACCAAAATTCCAAACAGGGATATGATTTTAAAGAGAAAATATCACTGAGCACGAATATCACCTCCAATTCATCCAATTCCAACTATATTGAGAGATATGTGGAATTGAAAAATGAGGTTCATGATCTGAGTTGCTTCGATTTGGCCTCAAAGCAACTCAATCTTCTTGTCTACATTGGTAGGACTTCAGACAACTCAAGAATCAATGGAATTGAGCAATAATCAAGGAGAATCGAAGAGTTTAAAATTTCTGCAAATTACCTTTAATGGGGGTCTGCGCTTGCTAGTTCTTGATCTAAATCGTGCTTGGCTTCACTTCAATTGCTTGTAGGACAGGAATGGAAAGGTTTAGAAGCAATGGATTCCTGGAGAATTGAATTCCAAAATAGTGGAGATTCAAGCTCAAATTCAAATGAATTTATCAGGGTTATCCTCTTAGAGTGAAGGGTTTTCAATGGAGATTCAAAGTTGGCGCAATATGTGTGTTAATTCTGAGCATAAGGGCCTCAATTTATAGGGAAATCAAATGATATTTGCACACTCTTTCTACTTTCCAAATTTGGTAAAATGATGATGCCATGCTGCATGGGCACACATAGGCCCATGGAATGATGGTTTGAAAGTCCAAATGAATGATCAGATGCTTTGAAGATGGATTGGATTGCAAGGTACATGTGCATTGTCACTTGAATATTGATCCATGCCAAATGATATTAGTCTGTTTAATCCATGTGCAGCCTATGCATTTCGCATCCAAAATACATGAATTTTAGCTCTTTGGAAAGGTGAGATCAAGAGGAACAAGTTTGTTGTTGAAGATGTTTTCATTTGGAACTTGGAAATTGGAGATATTTGACGTGGAAGTTTGGAAAAATTTGACATATCAAAATTTTTCTAAGTGTCAAGCCATATGTCTCAATATTCCACCCTGCTTAACTTCTTATAGGAGCTTCAAATGAGAAAAGTGTCTTCATCAAAGTTGTATCTCTCTCAAAGAAATTCAAGATGGTCACCAATTTCATGTCATTTGAATTTGAAATGATAGAGTTATGCATTTTTGAAGTTTGGAAAAATCACTTGGTCAATGGTATAGGTCAAAAGTGACCTATAATGTAGCCTCATATCACATGTTCAAAGAAGTTGAATTAGGTCCCACTCCAAACATAAAAGTTTAAGTAGACACATTTAATTTGATTTTGAAACATGGAAATATTTCATCTTACAAAAATTGAGCAAGTTATGGCCTTGGGAAGTTGACTTTCATATTAGGGTTTAGACAAAATGACCTATAATGTTTCAACATAGAAAATGATTTTCCAAGAAAAACTAGCTCTAGGTATCAACATGAAAGTTTCTTATAATGTAATTTAGAGTTAGTTTTCTCTTGAAATCATTTTAATATGGTGAAAAGTGTAGGAGATAGGGTCTAGGGAGACCCGGTTTTGATCAGATAAATTCATCTGGCCAACCACCATCAACCAACTTGCTAATTTCCAATTCTCTTGACTTTCTTGGCTCATGGTAGGTCATATATGCATAATATGATGAAATTTTAAGTTTCCCTTGAAAAATTTGATCAATTGGTGAGATAGCTAGTTGAGAAGTTACTCAAGATATCTAGTCAAACTAGGGTTTCCAAGGCAAATCACCCTCAAACTCTTGAAGAAAACATGATCAATATAACATGTAGAGAACATTGGGACTCATATATGATGTTCTTAACCATTATTGAATCAATTCTTGGTTCTACTCTTTCTTCATGAGGGTCTAAAACCCTAGATGTGATCAATGAATCAATGAGATCATGCCCTTCCTACAAAAGAGTTAGACAGATACAAAGACATATTTTTGGTATCTTGGTTAGTAAAATGATAATAACAAGTATGATATCATCACAAGGTGCTTGGTGATCTCTCCCAAAACAAACCCAATGGAAGAGGGGTAAGGAGAATGCCAAGGTATGATCCCAATGCTTGTTCTTATGATGAAATTTCATGAGGGATCTTAGGGTTAAAATTGGGGTCTTACAGCTGCCCCTATTTAAGGACATTCTAACTGAGGAGGTGAAGGTTAAAATCTTCGGTTGACTCAGTAGAATGGGCTTAAATAACAACATATAGAAACAAATTTTGGTCCCTAAGAGACCTCATGATGCATATGATATGAATGCAAAAGTTAATGCTCTGTGGGAAAATATTGCCACAAAGGAAAAGAAATTAGAGAGACCGAAAGTCCACAGGAGTAAAATGCATTCCATAAGGAAAACTCACTGGGGAGACAGAGACTTTGGGGGATAAAAGAGGAGGTATGCGTAGGCCAGGCTACGACTTAAAACTACTGGGGACTCGAGGGATTCCATAAAATGGAGACTCAGTCGGGGAAAAACAACATCTGCAGGGGATACGAATAAATCAGGATAACACTGAAATATTTGACTCGTGCAGGAACAAGCGATTTCACTAAGGAAATACGCATTCAACTCAACTGGGGAGAAAATAAAATTTGAACACAGGAGGAGCAGAAATCTATTATCTACTACCTGCTACTGGGTAAGAAGATAATAAAGATCTGACAGAGAGATCATCCGTCATCGGTTAGGATGAACATATCAAGGATGACTCGCTGGGAACCACTAGGAGGAAGTATTCATTACCGGTTACTGGGTAAGAATAACCTTGCTGGGGAAAACTGCAGAAAAGAGTAGGATTTACAACTACCAGTTACTGGGCAGAAGACCAAAGGTGAGAGTATCCGTCATCGGTTAGGATGAACATATCAAGGATAAACTCGACAGGGAAGAAAACCCGTTGCCGGTTAAGATGAACATATCAAGGATAGACTTTCCTGGGGATGTTAAGGATGATACCCATCATCGGTTAGGATGAACATATCAAGGATATACCAACTGAACAACAAAGGGGGAATTACATCTATCGAAAAATGGATAGAAAACCGTCAAAGAGAAAAATCTATCACCGGTTAAAGTGAACATATCAAGGATTTACTTTGCAAGGGGACAAAATAGGATTTCCAACTACCGGTTACTGGGTAGAAGACCAAACAAAGAGAAAATCCATCACCGGTTAAAGTGAACATATCAAGGATAGACTCTGAAAAGGGGAATAAAAGTAGGGATTACATCTATCAATTACTGGATAGAATACCACAGAAGAGAAAATCCGTCACCGGTTAAAGTGAACATATTAAGGAGTAACTCTGCACAGGGGAAAAGAAGTAGGATTTATAACTACCGGTTACTGTGCAGAAAACCAACAAGGAGAGGAAAACCAGTCATTGATTAAGATGAACATACCAAGGATCAACTCTCTGAGGAACCAAAATAGGGATTACAACTACCTTTTTTACTAGGTAGAATACCAAAGAAGAGAATATCTGTCACTGATTAAAGTGAACATATCAAGGATAGACTCCACGGGGGAAGAAAAGATATCTGTCACCGGTTAAAGTGAACATATCAAGGATATACTCTTCAAGGAATAGATCCACTAAGGATTCTGCTGAGGAGAAAAAGGGTACTTTTGTCGGGTATTGGGCAAGAAGTAACAAACTGCAAACTAAGAAGAATATTACCAGTTACGGGGAAATAGACTTTTAGGGGACCAAGATATCTATCTAGGTAAGAGCTAGAAAGAAAACGGTCAATCAAGATTCAACCCAATGAGGACATAGCTCAAGGGGAGTAATTCCATCCAGAATATTTGCTGGAGAGGAAACTGAAATAACAATTATCCACGAGAAATAAACTCAGTGGGGAAACAGAGAAAGGTTAAAGTCTTTTCTACTTAGGGGCTGACACTCTAAAATTGAAAGAGGACAGACACCAGATTTGGTATGGGGATAAAGTACCGCCAAAATAGAGAATGAAAATCTCAAAAAAATTAAATATGAAAATGTAGTATATGCGTATGTATATATGGTGATTATGCTGACAAAACGCTCACAAAGGATACAGAGGTGTCGCAAAGAATTTGAACCACCGGTACAATCCTCGGTCAATCCATAGATCATGGAGACAAATTGCTGGAGAACAGGGAGATCAACAACCCAAAGGCTCAACCTTGGCTAGGGGAAGGAGATCTGCTGAGGATAAATATCGAGACTGTAGGATATTTAGGTCAACACCATAAAAATGGGAGACAACCCTACTAGGGAAGAAGACAAAAGCTTCTCTAGAACCAGGAGGAAACGACTGGGAGCAAAGATACAACGACTGGTGGGGACACCAAGGTGATCTACTGGGGAAAGATCAAACATCTCCTGATGACGATCTATCTGTTGAGGAAACACGAACTCTACTGGGGAAGGCCGAAACTCTTGTTGGGGATAAGGACACGCCGCAAACAACTCAGCTGGAAAAAGAAATAAGCTCCACTGGGGATCAAACACTCCGCCAAGGAACTGAGACAACACAAACGTCCAGGGATACCTGAAAAGTTAACTACTTGGAAAACCTCAGATGCTTTGCACTTAAGAACCTGCCTCTTACTAAAATGTTGTTGATATTCTTTTTACTTGCTTTGGAAAAGTTCTTGCTTATATATATTTTTTAAAAACTTGATTTTGATTTAGAAATTTTAATTTCAAAATGATCATAATAAACTTTAAAACTATTGGCTGAAGTAAATAAGAGTAGAAATAATTGGATAAAAGCTCAACTTTATCTAATAGGATGGTAGTATGTAAATGACAAGACTCCATAGATTTTACAAAGTCGAAAATGGTAATTTACATGGAAAAGGTTACATTGAATATAAATGATCCTTAATCCTTCTACCAACTCTTGACATCCACTATGCTTTTGACCGCTACTGAAGATGAACTAAGGTCAACCCTTGTGCTCAAAAAAATCTTCAAAAATCACTGAAGAACAACAGAATACAGTTACTTGCCATAACCCCTAATTTTCGCATAAGTTGCCTCAAGGTGAGGTACTCAACTTATTGGGAAATTATGTAAGAACAAAAATTGTTCTACAACAGATTCCATGATTTTGATGATAACAAAGGATGAAACCAAAAATGGCACCCTAACGAAAAGTTTCTAAGTGTGCAGGGTTCTATAGAAAGAAGAAATAAATCTGATGATGTCATCAGATGCAATACAAGATCAGATGCAAAATCTCAAGTATCAGAAGCATCTAAAGAGGAATCTCATTCAAGAAGCTCTGACTCTGGACAAAACTACAAAGTATCAGAAGCATCTGAACATGAAGTAAAGTCTAGAAGCTCTGACTCTGAATTAATGCCTTCTGTAAACTCTGGAAGTTATCAGCGCCATCTGAACTTTCAAGAGATAACATCAGAAGCAAGATTCTCCAGATACACAAAGACTCTAATCAGAATTGTTAATCATGATGAAGTAACGTTTAAGCCAAGTTAAAGCTCTGCAAATGGATTTCCTCAATTAGAAAGAGACGTTAATCTCCACTTCCAAGAGAGAAGATACTACTTGTGGTAAGTAGTCACTTCTAAGATGAAAAAGTCTACTGCAGAAGCTATTAATGGAATGGCGTAATTACATCTCAATATCCAACAGATTCAACGCTACTTCAACTCTACTTCAACTCCTATAAATAGAGAAGAAATCTCATTCAGTAAGCAAAGAAATCACTAGCCAAAACTATACTGAAATTATATCACGCTCAAGAAAAACATCTTTGTTCTTCAAAGATTTTCACTAAGCTTTTGCTTATCAAGTGAAAAAATTTGTTCTTAAGTTTGTAATATTTGCTTTCTTAGAAGCACTCTAGATTACACATCTTGTATCTAATTTTTATTTGATTTCCTCAAGTGACTCTTTGTAGTCTGTAGACTTGAGAGGACTAAGAGATTTTCTTCTCTCTTAGGGGTTGTTTGTAATCTTTCAAGATTAGTGGATTAAGTCCTTGTTGAAGGCGAAATCACCTTGGCCGGGTGGACTGGAGTAGCTTTGTGTTATAAGCGAACCAGTATAAAATCATTGTGTGATTTCATTTTGCAAAAGCGCTTATTTTTCAAACAATTCAAACCCCCCTTTCTTGTTTTTCTCACCTTCAATTGGTATCAGAGCTCCGGCTCTGTTATTGATTTTCAAATCAAACACTTAACCGTGTAGAGAGATCCAGTGCGAGAAAAACAAATGGCCCACTCAAATGAGAAAGATTCTTACAATGCCAAGCCTCCTGTTTTTGATGGAGAAAAGTTTGATTACTGGAAAGACAGAATCGAAAGTTTCTTTCTGGGTTATGATGCTGACCTCTGGGACATTGTCACAGATGGATACAAACCTCCAGTCTCAAATGGAGCTGAAGTTCCCAGAAGCAAAATGTCAGAAGATCAGAAACGTGAGTTCAAAAATCATCACAAGGCCAGAACAATACTTCTAAATGCTATATCATACAACGAATACGAAAAGATCACCAACAGAGAAACGGCTAAAGATATACTTGACTCTCTGAAGATGACCCATGAAGGAAACTCCCAAGTCAAGGAGACGAAGGCTCTGGCGCTGATCCAGAAATATGAAGCCTTCAAGATGGAAGATGACGAAGCTATAGAAGCTATGTTTTCCAGATTTCAAACTCTTATTGCAGGTCTTAAAGTGCTAGACAAGGGATACACGACTGCAGATCATGTTAAGAAGATTGTCAGAAGTCTGCCAAAGAAATGGAGACCAATGGTTACTGCTCTGAAGTTATCAAAGGATCTGAACAGTATCAGCCTTGAAGAACTTGTTAGTTCTCTCAGAAGCCATGAGATAGAACTAGAGGAGGATGAGCCTCAGAAAAGGAACAAGTCAGTGGCGCTGAAGTCCAGACCTGAAAGACGGAAGTCAGACAGAACCAAAGCTCTCCAGGCAGAAACTGCAGATACTGACGATTCTGAACCTGAAGACTCTGATGATGAAGAAGAACTGTCCTTACTAACCAGAAGAGTTAAGCAACTCTGGAAAAGAAGGAACAACAACAACTTCAGAAGATCAAGACCCAGAGGGGATCGATCAGAGTCAACTTCAAAAGGTAAACCTAACAAAGATATTACCTGTTTTGAATGTAAAGAAACAGGTCATTATAGAAATGAATGCCCCAAGCTGAAGAAAGATAACTCTAAGAAAGAAAGCTTCAAGAAGAATGCCTTCAGAACAAAGAAGGGATTAATGGCCACCTGGGACGATAGTGAATCCGAATCATCAGAATCTGACTCTGATGAACAGGCCAACGTAGCTCTTATGGCTACCACATCCAGCAGCTCAGATGAAGAATCTGAAGAGGTATTTTCTGAACTTTCTAGATCTGACTTAGAATCATGTTTATCAGAAACTCTTACCTCTCTTCAGAAATTAAAACAAAAAGTTAAAAACATTAAAGGCCTTCTTAAAGCAAAATCTGAAGAGTGTAGTAAACTTGAGACAACAATTCTAGCAAGAGATGATACAATCACATCTTTAACGTTAGAAAGAGATGAAGCTAAAACGAAAAGCTTAGAATTAGAAGAAGTGTTGTCTCAAGCACCACAAACTTCAAATGAAATTATTTATAAATATGAAGAAGCCTTTCAACAATTTCTGAAGAATGGGATAAATAGGAGTATTATGGCATCCATGATTTATGGAGTAGGTCAGAATAATAAAAGGGGAATTGGGTATGATTCTGAGGAAAATAAAACCTCTACCAGTAACCAAATTAAATCGCCTTTTTCATACCACTACACACACACACAAGAACACAAATTTAAAAATGCTAGAAGACCCAAAGTTGTAAGAAACTCTGGGAAAACTAATCTGAAAGGACCCAAGAGATTCTGGGTACCGAAAGATAAGATTATCTATGTTGCAGATATCCTATGCAGCAAAGTTCAGACACCAGTCATGGTACCTGGACTCTGGATGCTCGCGACATATGACGGGAAGAAAGTCTATGTTCCAAAGCCTGGAACTTAAAGACGCTGGCTTTGTAGGCTTCGGAGGAGATCAGAAAGGAAGGATCAGAGGCTCCGGAACTATTGGTAATGGTACTCTTCCCTATATATCTGATGTTCTTTATGTAGAAGGATTAATGCATAACTTGTTATCCATAAGTCAATTAAGTGATAACGGTTATGATGTAATCTTTAATCAAAAAACGTGTAAAGCCATTAGTCAGAACGATGGCTCTGTCCTTTTCACAGGCAAGAGGAAAAACAACATTTATAAAATAAATCTTTCTGATTTAAAAGATCAAAATGTTAAATGTTTAATGTCAGTTCACGAAGAGCAATGGGTATGGCATAGACGCTTAGGCCACATTAGCATGAGGAAACTTTCTCAGCTAACTAAACTTGAGTTAGTCAGAGGCCTACCTAAACTGAAGTTTTCTTCAGATGCTCTGTGTGAAGCTTGTCAGAAAGGAAAGTTTTCAAAAACATCTTTTAAAAAGAAAAATGTTGTTTCTACCTCCAAGCCTCTGGAGCTTCTTCACATTGACTTATTTGGTCCTGTGAAAACAGCATCAGTCAATGGAAAGAAGTATGGACTAGTAATCGTTGATGATTACAGCCGCTGGACATGGGTAAAATTCCTAAAGCACAAGAGTGAGTCTCACTCTGTATTCACCACTTTCTGTTCTAAAGTGCAAAAAGAATTTGACTCTAAAATTGTTAGAGTCAGAAGTGATCATGGTGGAGAATTTGAAAATAAAGATTTTGAAGAACTATTTGATTCTAATGGAATATCCCATGATTTCTCCTGCCCTAGAACTCCACAACAAAATGGAGTTGTAGAGAGGAAGAATAGGACACTCCAAGAAATGGCCAGAACCATGATCAATGAAACAAATGTAGCAAAGCACTTTTGGGCAGAAGCTGTAAATACAGCGTGTTACATTCAGAATAGAATCTCTATTAGACCTATTCTGGATAAGACTCCCTATGAACTGTGTAAGGGAAGAAAACCCAACATTTCATATTTTCATCCTTTTGGATGCATTTGCTTTATATTAAATACTAAAGAACATCTAAACAAGTTTGATTCCAAAGCACAGAAAGGTATTATGTTAGGATACTCAGAACGCTCTAAAGGCTATAGAGTATACAACACAGAAACCAAAATTGTGGAGGAATCAATTCATGTTAGATTTGATGATAAGCTTGACCCTGAAAAGTCAAAGCTAGTTGAAAAGTTTGCAGATTTAGAAATCACTCTGGTAGAATCTGAGAAAACTCCAGAAGCAACTGTCACTCCAGACTCTGAAGAAATTAAATCTCCAGAAATTCCAAGGAAAGTCAAGAGTCGTAGCAACGTATCTGAAGACTTGATTTTGGGAAACAAAGATGAACCTGTTAGAACCAGATCTACCTTCAGAACTTCTGAAGATATTCCTCTGGGACTAGTGTCTCTGATTGAGCCTACGTCCTATGATGAAGCTCTTCAAGATAATGATTGGGTGGCAGCTATGCAAGAAGAGTTAGATCAATTCTCCAAGAATGATGTCTGGGATCTCGTTCCTAAACCCAGAGGCACTCATGTCATTGGAACCAGATGGGTTTTCAGAAACAAACTGAACGAGAAAGGAGAAGTTGTCAGAAACAAAGCACGACTGGTAGCTCAAGGTTATAGTCAACAAGAAGGTATTGATTATAATGAAACTTTTGCTCCAGTCGCAAGGTTAGAATCTATTCGTCTCCTTGTATCTTTTGCTATTAATCATTCTATCAAATTATACCAAATGGATGTCAAGAGTGCATTTCTTAATGGTTATATTTCAGAAGAAGTGTATGTTAATCAACCTCCAGGCTTTGAAAACTCAAACTTTCCAGAACATGTTTTCAAACTTAAGAAATCCTTATATGGACTTAAACAAGCTCCCAGAGCTTGGTATGAACGTCTGAGCAATTTTCTTCTGGAACAAAATTTTATCAGAGGGAAAGTTGATTCTACACTCTTCTGTAAAAATCATGAAAATGATCTCATGATATGCCAAATTTATGTTGATGACATTATTTTTGGTTCTGCTAATATCTCTGTTTGCCAAGAATTTTCTAAGTTAATGCAGGCAGAATTTGAAATGAGTCTAATGCAAGAACTAAAGTTCTTTCTGGGAATTCAAATCAATCAAACTCCAGAAGTCACGTACATTCATCAAAGCAAGTACATTAAAGATGTTCTGAAGAAGTTTGATATGTCTGAATGCAACTCTGCAAAGACTCCTATGCACCCAACTTGCATTCTGGAGAAGGAAGAGGTAAGCAACAAGGTTTGTCAGAAGCTCTATCGAGGTATGATAGGCTCTCTTCTCTATCTGACTGCTACTCGTCCTGATATTCTCTTTAGCGTCTGTCTTTGTGCCAGATTCCAATCAGATCCTAGAGAATCTCATTTAACAGCTGTTAAAAGAATTCTTAAGTATCTGAAAGGAACTCCTAACCTGGGCCTGATGTATGAGAAAACATCAGAGTATAGGCTGTCTGGTTATTGTGATGCAGATTATGCAGGAGATAGAATAGAACGAAAAAGTACTTCTGGAAATTGCCAGCTTCTGGGAAACAACTTAATCTCCTGGGCTAGCAAAAGACAGTCAACAATTGCTCTATCAACTGCAGAAGCAGAATACATCTCAGCATCACTGTGCACAACTCAGATGCTCTGGATGAAGCATCAGCTAGAAGATCTTCAGATATTTGAGAGTAACATTCCTATCCTTTGTGATAATACTGCTGCTATTTGTTTGAGTAAGAATCCTATTCTACATTCCAGAGCCAAACACATAGAAATTAAACATCATTTTATTAGAGACTATGTTCAGAAAGGAATAGTAACGCTGAAGTTCATTGATACAGAACATCAATGGGCAGATATTTTTACTAAGCCTCTAGCTGAAGATAGATTTCGTTTTATATTAGAAAATCTGAACATTAAAAATTGCCCTGAGTAAAATTTGGCTCTGAACATGTAAAATGAGAATCTGATAAAAACAAATACACTTCTGCCTCTGACTCTGATACTTCTACCAAGTTAAGAAGATATCTGAGTTAGAAATCTTCAGAAATCCTTTGGTATTCCTGAAGATCAGATACATCAACACGTGGGGAACATGCGTCTAACCCGAGAACTTCTAGACAGCTGTCAAAAGAAATCAAAGGTCAGAACGCTTGAAATCTCCTCGAGCAGTGTGCTTACTGTTGGGATTAGACATTCATTTATTAGCTATAATCATTTTTCCCCCCTAGCGTGCAAATCTTGTGTTCTGTTCCAACGCAATTAAATGTGTCGGTTTGCATGTGTTTTTACCCTTAGGTATATAAACACTTTTCTCACATTTCACACACTTATCACTCTTCACTCACTCTTAAACCCTAAACCCTCTCTCGAAGTTTTCTCTGCAACCTTCTCAGTTCTTCATCTTCTTCATCAATCTTAGTCATGAATCCTCAAGAGCAAGAAGTTTTTAACTTCTCCCAACAAATGGAAGCCGCTTCTAATCCCCAAACCTCAAACACTCAAACACCCATGGTTGTAGACGTTACCACAACCCCAGTCTACAAAGAACCTCACATTCTTGAACGTGAACAACACATAAACCTTTCAACTCCCTTTGAAGGTTTGGATGTACTGTGTGAATCACTGGTGGATTTTGAGAATTTAAGAAGAAATGGTGTTGATCTTACTGAAGATCTTCACAAGCAAGGTTGGGAAACCTACTTCAACAGATTGTATGGTCCAATCTATCCTCTTCTGGTGAAAGAGTTCTGGAGATGTGCAGATGCTGATGACCAGTTCATTGTTTCTTTTGTTCTGGGTGTGAAGATTGTCATCACTGAAGCATCAATTGCTTCCTTGCTAAACATGGAGAAAGCTGGAGGTAAAAGGATTTACAACATTCCTCCAAGGTCCAAGCGCATCACAGAAGTCATTAACCCTACAATCTTCAAAGCAAATGTTGAAGGAAACCCATCTAAGAACAAGGAGCTTCATCAGAACCTCCGAGTTTGGCTGAAGATTATTCTGGGAACAATCCATCATCGTCCAGCCTCCAACTCTTCAGATTACATAAATGCTGATCAGAAATGCATCCTCTACTGTATTCAGAAGGGTATCCCGATCAACCTCCCTGTTCTTCTCTTCAGATATCTGAGGGATTCAGTCAGAGAAACCAGGAATAACATGAAGCCCAGATCCTACATTCCTCTGGGTAGATTGCTCTCTGACATCTTCATTGAGCATGGGCTGGTAGATGCTCTGGAGAAGACCAGATGTATGGATGATCTGGCAATTGATGTGGGAAAGCCTCTGAATGCCAAAAATCTGAGGAGTATGGGAATCATCAAAGACATCAGAGTCAAGCCCACTATGGAAGTGACCTGGGAAGCTCTGAAGGATCAGAGGAAGATGCCTCATGGCCTTGAAAGGTTCTTCAAAAATGAACCCAGAGATGCCATTGCTATCTACCTTCAGGATCGTCTGGATGAAGGCATTGATATTTCTGATTTCCGCCTTGAAGACTGTCTGGACTCTGTAGAAGATTTGGTCAGATACAAAAGAGGTCTTTCTGAGAAGAAGATAGTTGAGGAAGCAAGGAAGGCAAAGAAAGCCAGACTTGGAGAAACCTCTGGCACCAAAGCTTCAGCACCTCTGAATGTCTCTTCTGGTAAGTATATTCCTCCTGTCTCTTCTGAATCTATAATGGCTTCCTCTAACCCTCTCTCCTCTCAACCAATATATACCACCTCTGAAATACCACCCTCAATCACCAGAACCTCTCAACCTCCACCTGTTCTAAAAATTGCTCGTAATTTCACAACAACCTCTGACCCTAATCAACTATATCACCACAGCTCTTCCTCATCCTCTGAATATGAATCACCCCCTTACCTTTCCCCTTCTTCTGACCAAGAGTTCTCTGAACAAGAGTCCTCTGACCAAGAACACTCTGACCCAAACTCCCCAACAATAGCTGAAATCTATGCTAAAAATTTCGCCCCACAAACTCAAACACAAACTGAAGTAACCTCAACCCTCCGAACTTCTATTCCACAACAAACAACAACCATCTCCTCTGAAAATCAAACTTCCCTTCCACAACAAACAACAACCTTACCCTCTGAAACTCAACCATCTGATCCCTTCACCTCTAATATCACTCCACCATTTATTCCCGCTGTACCTGGACCAGACTCTGACCCTTTAGACCTAAATCCATTATATGCTTCATCCCCCAGTCTTCAACCAGACGCAGATTCTGAACTTCAAGCAGAATCTGAACCTCAACAAACTGAACCTCAACCTCTAAATCTCAGCCCTCAAAACTCTCCACCTCATTCACCTGAACCTGAACCTGAACTTACCATACCTACCCTTGAGGAGGCCATTATACAGGTTGCAGAAGCTTCAGTCCAGAAGATCAAGTCTCTGGCTAAAAACTCTGAAGTTAGTGATGATCCTAAATCTGTTAGGACACACTGGAACAGAGTCATTAGTTGGATGACCTCTGAGTCTTATAGGCTGAAGAGTATCTCTGAACAAGTCAGAAATGGCTACATCAGAGACTCTGAGGAAAGACTCCAAGAGAGACTGGCTAGAGAAGCTGAGGCCAGAAGGTTAGAGGAAGAAAGATTGGCTAGGGAAGCTGAAGAAGAAGCAAAGAGGTTGGAAGAAGAACGCCTGGCAAAGGAAGCAGAACTTCTAAGGATTCAGGAAGCTGAAGCCAAGGCTCAGGCAGATGCAGAAGCCCAAGCTGCTGCTGAAGCTGAAGCTCAGCAGGCTCTGATTCAGGGGGAGTCTTCCTCTGCGATCCCTCTGATTCTTAACACTCTGAAGGAGATCAAGCAAGATCAGCAAGAGATCAAGAAAGATCAGAATGAGCTTCGTGCCAGGATGGACAAGCAAGATGCTCTGAACGAAAACATCCAGAACATGTTTGCCATGTTGCTTCAGAGACTTCCTCAACCTCCAAACCCTTAGGCACTTAGGATTTATTTTTGTTTGTTTGCCTAAGTGTTTTTTGCTTCTGTCTTTCTTTTTAGCTCTGATATTCTGTTGAATCTAATGTTTTGACTGCTGTTTGCCTTTGTGCTTTTTAATGAAGTGTTTTTCTCTTTATTATTCTTTTTTTTTATTTTTTATGCCTTTTTGATTATGCCAAAAAGGGGGAGAAATTATTAAATAGCTCTGATGAAAATTATGTCTAAAACCTTAAGCATTCTGCAACAATTATAGTAATAGCTCTGATTAAATAACTCTAACATTAAAATTAAGAAATTGCAGAAAGTTTTCAGAAATCTTATTGCTTGGAAAGCTCTGGTAAGAACTTCTGAACTCCCTAGTACTAACTCAGGGGGAGCTTTTGTCTATCTGATCTAATATTTTTCATGCTTCATCTGATAATTTTATTTGTTTTGTCATCATCAAAAAGGGGGAGATTGTAAGAACAAAAATTGTTCTACAACAGATTCCATGATTTTGATGATAACAAAGGATGAAACCAAAAATGGCACCCTAACGAAAAGTTTCTAAGTGTGCAGGGTTCTATAGAAAGAAGAAATAAATCTGATGATGTCATCAGATGCAATACAAGATCAGATGCAAAATCTCAAGTATCAGAAGCATCTAAAGAGGAATCTCATTCAAGAAGCTCTGACTCTGGACAAAACTACAAAGTATCAGAAGCATCTGAACATGAAGTAAAGTCTAGAAGCTCTGACTCTGAATTAATGCCTTCTGTAAACTCTGGAAGTTATCAGCGCCATCTGAACTTTTAAGAGATAACATCAGAAGCAAGATTCTCCAGATACACAAAGACTCTAATCAGAATTGTTAATCATGATGAAGTAACGTTTAAGCCAAGTTAAAGCTCTGCAAATGGATTTCCTCAATTAGAAAGAGACGTTAATCTCCACTTCCAAGAGAGAAGATACTACTTGTGGTAAGTAGTCACTTCTAAGATGAAAAAGTCTACTGCAGAAGCTATTAATGGAATGGCGTAATTACATCTCAATATCCAACAGATTCAACGCTACTTCAACTCTACTTCAACTCCTATAAATAAAGAAGAAATCTCATTCAGTAAGCAAAGAAATCACTAGCCAAAACTATACTGAAATTATATCACGCTCAAGAAAAACATCTTTGTTCTTCAAAGATTTTCACTAAGCTTTTGCTTATCAAGTGAAAAAGTTTGTTCTTAAGTTTGTAATATTTGCTTTCTTAGAAGCACTCTAGATTACACATCTTGTATCTAATTTTTATTTGATTTCCTCAAGTGACTCTTTGTAGTCTGTAGACTTGAGAGGACTAAGAGATTTTCTTCTCTCTTAGGGGTTGTTTGTAATCTTTCAAGATTAGTGGATTAAGTCCTTGTTGAAGGCGAAATCACCTTGGCCGGGTGGACTGGAGTAGCTTTGTGTTATAAGCGAACCAGTATAAAATCATTGTGTGATTTCATTTTGCAAAAGCGCTTATTTTTCAAACAATTCAAACCCCCCCTTTCTTGTTTTTCTCACCTTCAATTGGTATCAGAGCTCCGGCTCTGTTATTGATTTTCAAATCAAACACTTAACCGTGTAGAGAGATCCAGTGCGAGAAAAACAAATGGCCCACTCAAATGAGAAAGATTCTTACAATGCCAAGCCTCCTGTTTTTGATGGAGAAAAGTTTGATTACTGGAAAGACAGAATCGAAAGTTTCTTTCTGGGTTATGATGCTGACCTCTGGGACATTGTCACAGATGGATACAAACCTCCAGTCTCAAATGGAGCTGAAGTTCCCAGAAGCAAAATGTCAGAAGATCAGAAACGTGAGTTCAAAAATCATCACAAGGCCAGAACAATACTTCTAAATGCTATATCATACAACGAATACGAAAAGATCACCAACAGAGAAACGGCTAAAGATATACTTGACTCTCTGAAGATGACCCATGAAGGAAACTCCCAAGTCAAGGAGACGAAGGCTCTGGCGCTGATCCAGAAATATGAAGCCTTCAAGATGGAAGATGACGAAGCTATAGAAGCTATGTTTTCCAGATTTCAAACTCTTATTGCAGGTCTTAAAGTGCTAGACAAGGGATACACGACTGCAGATCATGTTAAGAAGATTGTCAGAAGTCTGCCAAAGAAATGGAGACCAATGGTTACTGCTCTGAAGTTATCAAAGGATCTGAACAGTATCAGCCTTGAAGAACTTGTTAGTTCTCTCAGAAGCCATGAGATAGAACTAGAGGAGGATGAGCCTCAGAAAAGGAACAAGTCAGTGGCGCTGAAGTCCAGACCTGAAAGACGGAAGTCAGACAGAACCAAAGCTCTCCAGGCAGAAACTGCAGATACTGACGATTCTGAACCTGAAGACTCTGATGATGAAGAAGAACTGTCCTTACTAACCAGAAGAGTTAAGCAACTCTGGAAAAGAAGGAACAACAACAACTTCAGAAGATCAAGACCCAGAGGGGATCGATCAGAGTCAACTTCAAAAGGTAAACCTAACAAAGATATTACCCATCCTGTAATCGAATTTTCTTTTCATCCCTCTTTCGGATGATGAGTGTCTTGGGAATATTCCCCAATTCACGCCTTAATTGGTCACCCATTATATGCCCAGTAACCGGTATCTCTGGTGTTCCTTCCCTTCTGCTCCCTATTATGACTTTTGTCCCCTGTGGAGTCAGATTTTCCTGAGTTGAAGTATACCTTTCTAGGTTTTCCTTAGATGATTTCGGATGTTTGATATCTCTCACCCTCATACCGGTCTTAGATATTCATTCTCCCCGAGCATGTTGTTCTTCCACCCTCATACCGGTGTCTTGGATCACATGTCTCCTTGAGCTTATTACCCAGTAACCGGTAATACCTCGCCCTGGACTTTCCCCAGTGGAGTCTCTTAGTGGATTTTTTCCATCTGAGTCCGGATTTTTATCCGAAGTATCCTTTGTGGATAGTTCCGCTGTATTGGCATATTCCCCAATACATGCATGTTTGAGTCAACTCGGGTCCTTCTATTGATTTATGGAATCTCTCTCGTGTCTCAGCAAGTTCTAAGTCGTGACCTGCTCACGCAATTTATCTTCTTTTCTTATCCCCATAAGAGTCCCAGAGTCTCTGTCCCATGGAGTGAATTACTCATATGGATTGTCAGTTTCTCCATATTTCTTTTCTTTTTTGTGGACACATATCCCCACAGAGTATTACCTTTTTGCATACATACATCTGCATCATGAGGTCTCTTAGGGACCAAAATTCGTGTCTTTGGTATTATTTAAGCCCATTCTACCCCGTCGAGACGAAGATTTTAACCTTCACTTCTCCGGCTAGAATGACCTTAAATAGGGGCATCTGTAAGACCCTAATTTTGACCCTAAGATCCCTCATGGCATCATAACATTGCATTTGCATAGCCTTAAGGATCATAAGCATCTTGGTTCCCTTTGCCTTTGGGTGGGATCTCTTGTGAGTGGTTTGAGATCACCAAGCATGCTTGAATTGTATATTATTGCTTTTCTCATTTTTATTTACTAACCAAAAGCACAAAAATATGTCAATAACATTTCTTGTTTGTAGCTTGAGCAGTCACAAGGTCAAAAAGCTTCTAGGAGATCATATGTGCAATGATATGGTCAAGAGAAGATGAAAGCAAGCATGGTAATGGTTCCCAAAGCTCTCATCCACCAAATATGCCTCCCAAGTATCTCAATTCATCATTTTTATCAAAGCAAGTCAAGGGGTTTGAGTTTTGTTTCCCAAGGAAACCCTAATTCATCTGCTCATCAACTGCGCCTTGTTCATGAAGCAACCTCAGCCCATGATCAAATACAATCAAGGGAAGTTCTTTAATTCATCATTTCATGCACATTTGAACTTATTTTAGTGTCCTCAATCATCAATTCATCAAGATATGAGTTGTGGACTTGAGAAGTTGATCAGTCAATTCATTTAACTATTTTGAAATACACTGAGACCTAACTTTTTATGTGTTAGTCAAATGGAGATGACCCCAAGAGGAAACATGTTCTTAAGGACAATATGAACAACTTTCATGTTCATCGAAATTTGATTTGAATCTTGGAAGGTCATCATCCAATCCAAGACATTATAGGTCATTTTGACTTAAACCTTAATTTTGGGTCAACTTCCCAAGAACATAACTCATTCATTTTTCATGATTTTTAGGTGAGACCTAATGCATTGGAAATATTATTGTGTCTACTTATAATGTTATGTTGAGCAAAATTGCAACATCTCAAAAGAAATACATGTGATAATGCAAGACATTATAGGTCACTTTGGACCAAATGCATTGAAATGTGAAAAAGTCCAACTTCAAGTGTCCATAACTTCTTCCTAAAAAATCCAAATGATGCAAAATTTAAGTCCAAATTGATTTTCTTGAAAATATCTACAACTTTCATGTTGAAGATTTTATCATTTGAGCTTGCATCATTGAGACAGAGGGGCTTGAACATTGGCCAAATTTGGAAACTTCACATATGCATGTTTTGCACCCTACACTTCAAGCTCAAGTTTCATTAATTTACAAGGCCCAATTGGAGTTTTGATCAACATAGCATTTGTTCCTTATGCAACATGCTTTCTAACCATTACTCATAAGGTTGCATTTGGAGTTTGGAAGCATCACTTTCGAAGACATGAAGAATTAGGTGCATTTTTGGAAATTCATTTCAAACACATTGCATGAACCATTAACATTCAACCTGCACGTCCATTTCTCATTTGGTGATGTATAGCAATCAATTCCAATCAGAATTGGGCCCTCCATGCGCCTGTACAGGCCCATGCATGGAGGCCCTCTTCTCCTATGCACACGAGTTAGCTCATGCATTCAACCATCTCCATCTATAAATACCATGCCATAGCTTCAGAATTCTTCAACCTAATGGCGCCTAAACCTATGTTGAATTGAATCCACACCCCTACCAAAGGAACAAATCTCATTTTTCCCTAAAAATTTCAGATCTGAAATTCAATTGCATTGATTGATTTTTTAAGATCCATAGTTCCTAAACCTCTTCACCTTGATCCATTGAAGCTTCTGTTTGCAAAAGGAATCAAAGATCGTGACTCAATTCTTCACAATCCAAAGGTTTTGCTCAACTGCATTTTGCTTCAAAACACCTCATATATTGCTCCATTTGCCTTGATTGTGTGTTATCTGAAGTCCTCTGTATAGAGGCATCATTATTGTCTTCTTAATTTTTGAAATCAAGCAAGTTCAGTTGAACACCACCAAAGTTCCATCTATGATTTCTCTATTGATAGGGATCTATAGTGGAATCGGGTGGCATAGGAGTGATGTACATCACTTCGCCTTTCGAATGGTACCTGGATCGTGCGTTTTGGTGCACATTTGTATCTCTGTAACTTTTGGCCTTCGCCGGAGCTAGCCGGAGAAGACGGTGGCGCTGGCCACCGTCTGGTCTCCAGATTGTATCTGAGCCGTCCATCTCAGTTTCCAGATCTAATCTCCTCCACACATTGTTATGACTTTCTTTTATTCATTATGTTACTCATTGACTGAGGTTCATGGTGCGCGTGCATGCCAATGCCATTGGATCCTCCACGTCATTTAATGAGACACACACCAACGCGTGTGGATTTTTCATATTTTTCATTTCTGATTTTAATTTCCATTTCATTTTCTAAAATTCATATCTCTTTCATCATTGGTTCAAAAATTATGGGACCAATTGCATTATTTCTCTTTTATTTTCTACTTTCTAAAAATGATTTTTAATTTTTTTTATTTTATCATTTTCTATTTTTTAATAATTTTCTCTTTTCTAGTTATTTTTACTTTTTTTTAAATAGTTTTTGATATTCAAAAAATACAAAAATATTTTCTCAACCTCTTTGAATGATGATAGATCTATGAAAAGTATTCTCATCAATTTCCTAATTGATTTGAGATTTATTTGAGATTTTAGTTCAATTAGGTTATTTTTTATTCATTTTTAATTGATTAAAAATAGTTTCTGACTTTTAAAAATGCTGAAATTTTTTGTCAAACTTTGTTTGACCTTGTTGAACTTGGGATAATTCACTTGGACTTTTTCAAAGTTGATTTGAAGTGAATTTTAAGTTTGACATTTCTTTATTATTTTAATTCAAGTTTTATTTTAAATATTAAAAATGCCAAAAAAATATTTTGTTTATTTCTTGACTTCTAATATTCATTTTGCTTCTGTTTTCTATTGTTTGACCTTGATCTTCTCTATCTTTGGTCAACACTTGTTGGTTGATGCATACCATTTCATTTAATGCATTTTATTTATTCATTTCTTTCTTCTTCTTCTCCTTCTTCTTTCTCTTTTTTTGATCAATGAGTTAAAGATTGGTGGTTGACATTGATTAGGGAGGTTTAATCTTCCTTGATTCAAATCTAATTCATCTTGATCATGGATCAAGTGAATGGCTTTGCATTAAGGATAAATTGCTTTCTAAATCATGCAAAAGACCTAAATCAATACAAGATCATTTCTCATCTTCTTTTTGGCATGGCAAGTTGTTGGAGTTTGATTAACTAATCAAGACCTCTTACTTGTGTTGTTGCCTACATTATTATTGACCGGCCTCAGACAGTTGTGACTTCTACATAAGTCTAATTACGATTGCTTAACATAGCGCTAAATTTGCCTTATGGCACACTAACTACTAACACTAACCATTAACCATTAACATTTACTTTTTGCTCTTTACATTTATGCAATTTACTATTCTTGTACATATTATTCATTTGCTTTTGCTCTTTGCTCACTTGAGCACATGTTTATGCTAATGTAATTTACCTTTTGCTCACTTGAGCACATAATTGTGTATATATCATTGTGCTTGTGTTTTGTTTTGATTGTTGTGGACCAAATGCAAAGAAATGGACAAATGGACTTAGTTTCTAGGACTTTCCCTATGCAAATTGGAGTAAAAGGACCTTAATGTTGAAGATGGATTAGAAGGACCAAACCTCTAAACTCACTCTTGTCCATCCTTGATTTGCTTCATAAAACTCTTTGATGTGTGTGTGCTTTTGTGCTAGGGGATCCTATGAGAACTCAAATTAAAGAATCATTTCCATGTTCATCCAAAGTGAAAGATACAAGAGACATTGGAGATCTTCTAAGAGCTTGTTTAATTATGTTGGTTGCTTGAGCTTACACTTATTTTGCTTGCATATTCCAAAGGATGGGAGCTACTTGGATCATCAATATGATCTCAAGAGAGGAACTCCATTTGTGGTCTTGTTTCTTATCCCTTATCTCTTGTATGATTAGGACTTTAGCCATTCTTCTCCTTCCCTCCACTCTAACCCAAGCCAAAACTTTTGTGCAAACATTTAACACTTCTTTTCAAACATTAGAAACCTAAGCCTTATGCTTTTGATTTTCAAACTTTCTTTTCATAACACTTATTTTGAATTGAACTTTTAAATCAACTTTGACCATATTTTGTACACACCTTTCATTGGTAAATATAACTCATTCAAATGTCTTTTTATGGTTTCAATGGCCACTTCCTTAATAAAAAAATTTCATAACCTTTAGCTATTAGGTTTGAGTTATCCTTGAGGTAGATGTAATACTCACCTATATCCTTAGTGATGTACAATGAGTCTTCCATGCTTATTATAGGGTTAACCCCTCACTAGCATGTTGAAGTTATCCTCACATGGTGGATTTGTGGTTTTAGGTTGTGTTTTCTCCCTTGGATAACAAAAGATCTTAAGGCTTTTGGACCAATCGATTCACCAACTCATTTTGAGATTTTTACCCTGAACTACGAGGTATTGATCTTAATATTTTTTAAGATGGTACGTAGGCAATGGGTTTATCCATCCAAACACAAAAATGCAAATAACTTGTATATTCTCTTCTCATCTCTTCAATCATGTTTGCACAAACTAATTTTCACAAAATACCAACCTTACAACAAATGTGAAAAGGGCTCCATAGGAGTACCTAGGATGTTTTGGGTGCTTAAAACCTTCCCATTGCATAACCAACCCCCTTACCCAGATCTCTGACATTTTTACTACTTTTTGATTCCATAAAACTTTTAGGTTTTTGTTCGCTTTCTAACCATTCCTTTGGATAAATAGAAGTGAGGTGGCGACTCAACTTGTATGGTTTACCTTGGATTTAGTCAATATCTCTAATGGTAACGAATACCCCGCTACAGAAAAGTTGCGACTCCACTGGGGACATTTGCCTAGTGGGTTTTGCCTACTTTTCATATTTGTTGTATTGTATTATATATTGTTTTGTGACATATTTTTGTGAAATTTGGGATTACCGTATTGTATGTAATGATTGAATTGCTTGAATATTAATTCCTTGTATGCTTGGTGATCTTTATGAGATGACTTCTATACCCGAACTCGAGTGCACTTAGGATAGGAGAATGGCATAGTCTTGTTGACTTGTGTGGAGTTATTCCTTAGCAAGTTGACTTGCAAGTCCATTCACTTGGTGGAGGTCATGTTGGGATCAATAATGTCACACAAGTAGTTGTGGTTAGACATTACTCTTTCCAATATAGACCTTAGAAGCCAATGACCTTAGTTTACCAAGCCCATCTTGGAATATTCTTAGGACGTAATGCGGAAGTCGTTCAAGTGTAAGATTTGATACGATTGTTACACGATACTACACTCATAAGAGTCTCTCTTGAGAATATTTTTGGAATACGAGTAGTCGTTTACCCGATAATATCCGAAAGATGGGATGATGACTATGGGAACCTCTTGTAGAACATGTTTGGCAGGTTTAAACCCTAGTACACTCCCTTTGGGTGGTTCTTAACCGAGACTCCATGCTCGTGACTTGCAACAAACCCTTGATTCATGGTTGATCCGTTCATGTGTCCTTAATATCAATGGAACTTGGGTGTTGATAAGGTGTAAACCATAATCCACCAAAATGGATGATTGATATTAAGGATGATATGATCCATCCCATGACCTTTGTTTGGTGTGCTTTGCTTGATCCTTGAGTGTGATTGTTGCATTCATGCATTCATGCACCCATTTACATCCATATCATCAATAATGAGAAAAATTTCAAGGAACTTAAGAGGTCTATTTGCAAATTTTCAGACATGGAAAGACAAAGAAGGAATACAAAGAAGTACAGTTTTAGACAACCAGACTTGAAAGAGCTAAGGAATTTGACATCCTATGTATTAGATCCCTTAGGTTTCAAGGCTCGTTTTGGGATGCTTCTATCTGTTCTGACTACTTAGGTAGACGAAGGATTGATGAGTGTATTGGTGCAGTTTTATGATCCCTTGTACCGTTGCTTAACATTTCCAGATTTTCAGCTTTTGCCCACACTTGAGGAGTATGCCTACCTTGTGGGTATACCTATTTTAGATCAGTTACCATTCAGTGGCTTAGAGAATATTCCTACTTCTCAAGAGATAGCTGTTATGTTGCATATAGATGAATCTCTGGTTGGTGCTCATATGACTACCAAGGGTGGAATTCAAGGTCTCCCTTATGAGTTCCTCATTGCTCAAGCTATTATGTATGGGAAAGCCATGAGTGAGGATGCCTTTGAGGCCATATTTGTACTTCTCATCTATGGCCTGGTGTTATTCCCCAACATCGACAAGTTCGTGGATGTGAACGCTATTAGGATTTTCTCTACTCTTAATCCCGTTCCGACTCTGTTGGGTGACACTTACTTTTCTTTGCATATGAGGAATGCAAAGGGGTCCCATTGTGTGTTGTTTTCCTCTGTTGTACAAGTGGTTTATTTCTCACTTGCTGCAGACGGTCGCCTTCAAGGAGAACAAAGGATGTCTACGGTGGTCCACGAGACTTATGTCTCTCACCAATGATGATATCTTTTGGTATAACCGCGTGTATGATGGTGTGCAGATTATCGACTCTTGTGGTGAATTCTCCAATGTGCCTCTTCTTGGTACATGTGGTGGGATTAACTACAATCCTATTTTGGAACGTCGTCAGCTTGGGTTCCCCCTAAATGATAAACCCAATAACATTCTGTTAGAGGGTGTGTTCTTTCAGGAGGGTAAAGATCCCCAAGGTTTTAAGGGCAGGATGGTCCGTGCTTGGCGCAAGATCCATAGGAAAGGAAGGAAGGAGCTGGGTCCGAAGAACTGTATCGCTTTGGAGCCTTATAATTCTTGGGTTAGGAGGAGAGCTTCCGAATACCTCATGCCTTACGAGTATCCGAGACCTACACCTTTGGTTGTGGCTGGGCCTTCAACCCTCCCTGACCAAGGAGTAGAGGAGTTAAGAGACGAAGACCGTTCACGTGCTTGGATCCGGGAATGAGAGGAGTTGCTTCAGCATATCAAGGAGAAGGATGCTTTGATAGAGTTCCTTGAACATCATGTTAATGATGGTCCTGATGATGCATGGACTTCTCTACTTCCTCAGTCTTCCAAGTTTTGGAAAAGGAAGTACGATCGACTTGCCAAAGAGAAGGCAGATATGGAGGCAGCCTAGGATAGGGAGGTGAAGAGGCTTCGTGCATCTTATCTTCCTGTGTCCAGAGCTTTAGATGACTGCTTCTAGGGTTCCATAGGATGTTCATTTTCCTTCTCTCTTGTATTGTATTTGGTTACCAAGACTGTACCTCTTTGGTGTAAAAATATTTCCTGATATTATTGATGAGATATTTCCATATGTGATAAATGTTTAATATTTCCAAATATTTGCAAATAGAACTCTAAAAGTTCCTCTGATAAATAAAAACAAATCATATGCACAAGCATTGCATGCATCATGTGCATCAGCAGGTTTTGCTCCAGGCTTCTTGTTCTATGGTCTAACTCTGTGTTCTTTATTTATTTTAAAGACAAGCTGACTCACCGGTACTACACCAGAGCCAACATTTCAAGACTGATGGATCATTTGGAACAAGAGAACCGCGAGCTGAAGAAGGAAGTGGCCAGATTGACTGCCTTGATAGAGTCATTCATGGCTGCCCAGAGCCAGTCTTCTCTGACACCTTTAACTCCTCCCTAGAGGAAAGTCATTTCTGAGATTGTCTCTTCAACTAATCTTGTGGCCAGCGCACACTTCGCTCCAACGGCCATGCCATCCGGATTTCCGTGGGGGATGCCTCCTAATTTCATGCCTGAGGGTCCTGCACCCACTTTTGCTTCTCTGCCGGCATCTAGCCCGGTCCTTGCTGTTCCTCCTCCTGTCGTGCATACTATGCCCAGAGTAGACGACACCATCTATCATTCTGAGCCGTCTGAGGGCCCAGATGTTTATGAGAAGATGGACGCTATGAACGATCAATTTCTTGAGCTTCGCAAGGAATTGAAAACTCTCAGAGGAAAGGATCTTTTCGGCAAGTCTGTTGCCGAACTCTGCCTGGTCCCTAATGTGAAGATCCCTGTAAAGTTCAAGGTCCCTGACTTTGAAAAATACAAGGGAAATACTTGCCCCATCAGCCACCTAGTCATGTATGCCAGGAAAATGTCGACTCAGACCGACAATGACCAATTTCTCATCCACTACTTTCTGGATAGTTTGTCCGGTGCTGCCCTACGTTGGTATATGGGCTTGGACAGTGCGAACATCCGATCCTTCAATGACCTTGGCGAAGCCTTCGTCAAGCAATACAAGTATAATATGGATATGGCTCCCGATAGGGATCAATTGAGGGCCATGTCCCAGAAGGACAAGGAAACATTCAAAGAGTACGCCCAGAGGTAGCAGCACAGATCGTGCCCCCGCTGGAAGAGAAAGAGATGACCAAGATCTTTTTGAAGACCTTGAGTTCTTTTTATTATGAGCGGATGATTTCCAGCGCTCCCTCTGACTTCACCGAGATGGTGAACATGGGGATGCGACTAGAAGAAGGGGTCAGGGAAGGGTGCCTAACCAGAGAAGAAGGCTCTTCTGCCAAACGTTATGGGGCGTTTGCGAAGCAGAAATATGGTCAGGCACATGTTGTGACCTCCCATGTGAAACCCAAAAGACCTTCAGTGAGGAGGAAGACCGTGCGTCCTACCGATAACCAGCACCAGGTGGCTCATATAGCACCTGTCTTTAGAGACAATCAACAGTTTCAGCATCACAATAATAATCAGCAACAACAACATCCGCAATATCAACAACAACAGCACCGTCCTCATCAGCAGGCCTACCAGCCTCGAAACAGTAATCAAGCCAGCACAAGCTACGAGAGGAAGAGGGTCACCTTTGATCCTATTCTGATGATATACGCAAAATTATATCCCTCTTTGATAGAGAGGAAGTTGATTACACCACGAGACCCACCGGCTATACCTACTAACCTCCAGTGGTGGTATAAGCCAAAATTACATTGTGTTTATCATTCCGGTGCTCCCGGACATGACGTGGAAAATTGCTACCCTTTAAAGACCAAGGTTCAAGACCTTGTAAGATGTGGCATTCTGTGTTTCGAGGACGTAGGTCCTAACGTGAAGAAGAACCCATTGCCCGAGCATGGGAAATCTGTTAACATGGTCCAGGGTTTCCCTGGTAAGTACAAGGTCAAATATGTCAGTCATATTCGACAATCTCTGGTCGAGATGCATAGATTGCTGTGTGATTATAGTCATTATGAGCATGACCACGACAGATGTCGAGTTTGTTCAGTTAATCAAAGAGGTTGTCGCCAAGTGCGCAAAGATGTTCAAGAAATGTTGGACGAGGGAGTCATTGAGATCCTTCAAAACATAAATGTTGATGAAGATGCTGACGAAGTCGACGTAATTTCTCCAGTATTCCGTATCCCCAAGCCTGTTATCATCAAGTATGATGATAGCAAGCAAAAGGCTTCTCCTGCTTTGACCATTAAGCCAGCTGGCCCTGTACCGTATTCTTCCGAGAAGGCGGTCCCATATCGCTATAATGTTGTAGCATTGGAGAATGGAAAAGAGGTGCCCCCTGCCCTCTTCATCTGTTGTTAATATTGTCAACGTCAGCGGCTTGACTCGCAGCGGTCGTGTTTTCTCGGCCCCGCCGAAGCCGCAAGCTGATGTTCGAAGGAATGATAATGCTGATTATGCTGAACGCCCAGTTGGGAATGCTGTGAACGCCCCGAATCCGGCACTTGTTGCTAAACCTGCCTCTATGTTGAAAACTCTTGTCTCTGTTGGCCCGAGTGGCAATGAGAAAGAAGACTGTGATGAAATTCTGAGGCTCATCAAGAGAAGTGAGTACAACGTGGTAGATCAGCTTCTACAGGAGCCATCCAAAATCTCTGTACTATCCTTGCTGATGAATTCAGAACCACACCGAGAAGCTCTGCAGAAGGTGTTGGATGTGGCGTATGTGGATCACGACGTCACGATTGAACAATTCGACAATATTGTTGCAAACATTACCGCTTGTAACAATTTAAGTTTTTGTGATGCTGATCTCCCCGAGGAGGGAAGAGACCACAACCTGGCATTACACATATCTATGAGCTACAAAGATGATGCCATGTCCAATGTGCTGGTGGACACTGGATCATCATTGAATGTGTAGCCAAAGTCCACTCTTGCAAAGTTATCATATCAGGGGCCTCCCATGAGGCAGAGTGGAGTAGTTGTGAAAGCTTTTGATGGGTCGCGTAAAACTGTGATTGGAGAGGTTGATCTCCCAGTCAAAATCGGACCAAGTGATTTCCAGATTACCTTCCAGGTTATGGACATTCACCCATCGTATAGTTGTCTCTTAGGCAGACCATGGATTCACGAGGCAGGCGCCGTGACATCCACCCTACACCAGAAACTGAAGTTTGTGAAGAATAAAAAGCTGGTGGTGGTAGGGGGAGAAAAGGCTCTCCTAGTTAGCCATTTGTCTTCCTTCTCTTACATAGATGTTGAGGATGAAGTTGGAACTCCGTTCCAAGCTTTATCTATCGTTGAACCTGTTAAGAAGAGAACTTCTTCATTTGCTTCCTATAAAGATGCGAAGTTGGCCATTGAGCATGATGCAACTGCTGGATTGGGGCAAATGATTGAGTTGGAGGACAATAAATCTCGGGCTGGCATAGGCTATTCTTCTGGTGTCTTCAACAAGCAAGGGTTATTCAAAAGTGGTGGATTCATCCACATCGGTCAAGAAGAAGAGGCTGCTGCCATTCTGGAAGAAGATGAAGAGGATTCTGGCAACTTCATCATCCTTGGAGGGATAACAACTAACTTCTAATCAACTAACAACTAACATTTAATTTCAAGTCATTTACTTTTATGCACTCTAATTTTAAGCCTTTATTCATTTGCCATTATTCATACCATTTAATTTGTTTACATTAATTCCATTTTCATTTTGCCCACTTGGGCCATATTTTGTGATACATTGTGTTTGTATATACTTATTTGTTTGTTTGGTCTTTTGACCTTAATGTACATAATAAAAATAAAAACCCTAAAAAACATTTTGTGTGAACTGTTGGTTTGATCTGAGACTACTGGACTTAGAATTTAGGCAATATTCCCTATGCAAAGGACTTGGTCAATGCCAACTTTCATGAAACCAAGTGCTTGTGAAGTGAACATTCATATGATACAATATTGAAGATCCGTTTGAGTTCATCTGCAATATGATCATTGTTAAGCTGTTATTTTAAACTTGTGTCTAATGCCATCTTTTGAAGTCATATGATGCATGTAGAATTATGAAGAAGATCATGAAGTTGCTAAGCTTGGATGTATCTATCTTTATTTGATGCCTTGCTCTTCACCTTTCTATTTGTGTATTGATATTGCTTGATTCTAAAGTCCAAGGGAAATTTGGGTTTCTATATGACATTCTTGTCTATTAGATTGCATCCCATTGGTCAGATCTTTTCAACTCTCAACTTTTAAATTTTGCTTAGGATTAGTCTCTTCATCTCCTCCCCATTTCTTTAATTTCAAAATCTCTCCCCCTTTTTAAAATCTTCTTTGCTTATGTTAGTTTTCTAAACTTTGACCATATTGCAAACTAGAAACTTTGGTTATGTTTGTTTTCTTAAACAAATTTGTAAATAAATTTAACTATACTTGACTTAAAATTTCAAAAGACAAAAAGAACTAACACTCATTCAAATCATTTTAGGCCTTTTGTGCCTTTGTTAAACTTAAATTTTTATTAAAAGCAATGCACCCATTTTGAAATTGATACCACGAACTACAAGGTTTTGATCCCTCATTTTTATGTTGGTACATAGGCACAAGTTTGAAGGTCTTGTCAAACACAAAAATATAATTAATGAATTCTTTTCTATTCCCTCCATTCCAAAAATAGCACATATGCACACAAAAAAGGTCTCCCTAGGAGTACCTAGGACACTTTGGGTGCTAACACCTTCCCTCTGTGCAACCAACCCCCTTACCTGTAATCTATGGCATTTTATTAGTTTTGATTTGAAAACTTCTTACCTTTTGGGTTTTGTTCATACTTTTCCCTTTTTCCTTTGGAAACAATAAAAGCGCGGTGGCAACTTTAGTTTTATTGACGTCTTGCTTATCCATAGCCTGATGGTCATGAATTTACCAATACACATATCAAATGGGGGACAACCTTGCAGAGGACAACTACAACACTGGTCAAAATCAGAACTAATAGAGGTTAGGGACAACTCCGATGGCGATTTATGGGGAAACAACATTCTGCCGATCTGTTCGAACTGCTGCAAATAACGCGCCTACTACTCGAGGGAGGTAAATACAAACTCATCTGGGGGAAACCACCCAAAATTTGTTGTTGATATGCTTCCGGGGGTAAGAAGGGATCACGCCAACCGCTTGGGAAGAAACAATGATGCTCCACATTTAGGGCTTACCGCTTTTCAAACCATTGTTGATATTCCTTTAAATGATATCGACTGCTTTTATATATTTAAGAAAACATGATTTTGATTTAAAATTTAATTTAAAAAATGATCACCATAAAATTCTATCCTATTTAGCTAAAATAAACAAGAGTAGAAACAATTTGATAAAAATCTCAACTTTATTTAATGGAATGGTAGTCTGTAAATGACAAGACTCCATAGATCTTTACAAAAGTTGAAATATGGTAATTTACATGGAAAAGGTCTACATTGAATACAATGATCCCTAATCCTTCTACCAACTTTTGATATCCACTGTGCTCCTAGTGTCTCCGTTGGAGATGGTGAATCAAAATTGACTGACTTGCTCAAGAATGTCTTCAAAATTGAAGATCAGCAAGATGCAGTTACTTGCCATAATCCCTAATTTTTGCATAAATTTCCCCAAGGTGGGGTACTCAATTTATCATGATAATTCTTTCTGTTTTATGTCTCTTATTTTGTCGTGGATCGCCCTTTCGGGTTTCAATCCACCGAGACGGTCATTTTTTCCTAAGCCGCCCTTTCAGGTTTTTAACTTGGCAAGCTGTTCTTTTCTTTTTCGGCGAAGTATTTCTTGACTATGAAGGTGAGAAAAACAAGAAAGGGGGGGTTTGAATTGTTTGGAAAAATAAGCGCTTTTTCAAAATGAAAATCACACAAGGATTTTATACTGGTTCGCTTATAACACAAAGTTACTCCAGTCCACCCGGCCGAGGTGATTTCGCCTTCAACAAGGACTTAATCCACTAATCTTGAAAGATTGATTACAGACAACGTCTAAGAGAAAGATCTCTTAGTCCTCTCAAGTATACAGACTACACAGAGTCACTTGAGGAAATAAACAAACAATAGATAAAAGATTTATGTAATCTAGAGTGCTTCTAAGAAAGCAAATATTACAATAGTAAGAACAAGGTGATTCACGTTATAAGCAAAAGCTTCGTGAAGGTTTAGAGAGCAAGAGTGTTTTCTTGAGCGTTGATGTTTCAGTATAATTTTTCCTTGTATGTGTTATGTACTGAATGTTGATTTGCAGTCCTTTATATAGATCAGTGAGGTAGTAGTTGAAACTGATGAGTAATAAAATGAATTTACGCCATAACATAAATAGCTTTTGCCAGGATAACTTTCTCTCCTTGAAATGACTACTTACCACATATAGTACCTTCTTTATTGAAATTGGAGATTAACGTCTCTTTTTGTATTAGGAAATCCATTTGCAAAACTTTACTTGACTTTAACGTTACTCTTTCATAATTAGCAATTCCATAATCAGAGTCTTCATGTTTCTGGAGATCTTGGAATCTGCTATCTAGCTTCTGATGTTGATCTTTTGAGTTCTGATGATTTCTTCAGATAGCGCCAAGAGCTTCTGAAGTTTGACATACTGTTGTTCAGAATCAGAACTTCTAGAGCTTACTTCTTGTTCAGATGCTTCTGATATTTTGCTGTTTTGCTCAGAGTTAGACTTTCTTGAACGTGTTTCAACTTCAGATGCTTCTGATCATTTGATAATTTGTATCTGATCTGGTTCTGTATCTGATGACGTCATCAGATTTCTTCCTTCTTTCTTTAGAACGCTGCACACTTAGAAACTTTTCGTTAGGGTGCCATTTTTGGTTTCATCCTTTGTTATCATCAAAATCAAGGAATCTGTTGTAGAACAATTTTTGTTCTTACAATCTCCCCCTTTTTGATGATGACAAAACAAACTTAATTAGCAGATGAAACATGAATAATATTAGATCAGATAGACAAGAGCTCCCCCTGAGATAGTGCTAGGGAGTTCAGAAGTTCTTACCAGAGCTTCTAAGTAAAGAGGTTTCTTGATACCTTCTGCAATTTCTTAAGTCCAGGTTAGATAAATTTATTTTTAAGAAAAATATGTTGCAGAATGCTTAAGGTATTTAGACAATATTTTCATCAGAGCTATTAATGACTTCTCCCCCTTTTTGTCAGAATCAAAAAGACATAGCAAAAAAATAAATAATTGAAGAGAAAAACATTGTATTAGATAAAAAGCAACAGAGGCAAAAACAAAACATCAAAAACAAAGAAATCAGAGCAACAAGCAATAAGTCCTAAGTGCCTAGGGGTTCGGAGGCGGAGGCACTCATTGAAGCAACATAGCCAGCATGTTCTGAATTTTGTCGTTGATAGTGTCTTGCTTATCCATTCTGGCACGGAGTTCATTCTGATCTTGCTTAAGTTCTTTCAGCGTCTGGAGAACCATAGGGATAACAGACGAAGAAGACTCCCCCATAGCCAGAGCCTGCTGTGCTTCAGCAGCAGCCAGCGCTTCAGCTTCAGCAGCAGCTTGTGCTTCAGCTTCCTTTATCCTTAGAATTTCAGCTTCTCTTGCTCTTTCTTCCTCCAGCCTTCTAGCCTCTTCTTCAGCTTCTCTTGCTAATCTTTCTTCTTCCAGCCTTCTGGCTTCAGCTTCTCTTGCAAGTTTTTCCTGAAGTCTTGCCTCAGCATCTCTGATGTAGCCATTTCTGACTTGTTCAGAGATGTTCTTCAGTCTAAAAGCCTCAGAGGTCATCCAGCCAATGACTCTGTTCCAGTGTGTCCTTACAGAGTCAGGATCATCACTGACTTCAGAGTTAGTGGTCAGAGACTTGACCTTTTGTACTGAAGCCCCTGCGACCAGCATGATGGCTTCCTCAAGGGTAGGTATAGAAAGGTCAGGTTCAGAGGTATGAGGTGGAGATGTTGGAGGGCTGAGATTTAATGTGAGAGGTTCAGATTCTGCTTCAGGTGGAGGTTCAGATCTTTGGGGTGAAGCGTAAAGAGGGTTTAAGTCTAATGGTTCAGTTTCAGCTTCAGGTTCAGGAGGGATGATATCAGAGGTGTGGAGGTCAGAGGGTTGAGTTTCAGAGGGTTGGTCTTTAGAAGTAATGTTGGTTGTTTGTTCTGGTGGAGGTGAAGTTGCTTCAGATTGTGTTTGTGTTGGTTGTTGTGAAGCAAGGTTTTGAGCCTGAATTTGGGCTAAGGTTGGAGAGTCAGGGTCAGAGTATTCTTGGTCAGAGGAGATTTGAAGGTATGGTGGTGATTCTGGGGCTGAAGATGATGATGAGGAAGTGGTAGTGTGAGAAAGATTAACATTTGGTGGAGGTTGTGAAGTTCTGGTTATAGAAGGTGGGATTTCAGAGGTTGTATAAATGGGTGGTGTTGGGAGAGGATTAGAGGAAGGAGTAGAGGAAACCATCAGAGGTTCAGAGGAAATAGGAGGAACAGACGTACCAGTAGAAATTTGCAGAGGAGCTGGAGATCTGCTTCCAGAAGATTCTCCAAGTCTTGCCTTCTTTGCCTGTGATGTTATTTTCTTCTCAGAGAGACCTCTCTTGTACCTGACGAAGTCTTCTTCTGAATCTAGACAATCGTCGAGGCTGAAGTCAGAGATGTCAACACCTTCATCCAGCAGACGATTAAGATAGATAGCAACCGCATCTCTAGGTTCATTCTTGTAGAACCTAGCAAGACCATGAGGCAGCTTCCTCTGATCTTTCAAGGAATCCCAGGATGTGTCCAGCGTGGGTCTGACTTGAATCTTCTTTATTATTCCCATACTCTTGAGATTTCTGGCGTTCAGAGGCTTCCCAGTATCTATTTCCAGATCTTGCATCATCTTGGCCTTCTCCAGATGATCTACCAGCCCATTCTCGATGAAAACATCAGATAACAATCTTCCCAGAGGGATGTAGGATCTGGGCTTCATGTTGTTTCTGGTCTCCCTAACAGAGTCTCTTAGGTATCTGAAGAGTAGTGCAGGAAGGCAGATCTTCACACCCTTGTGAATGCAATACAGAATGCACTTCTGATCTGCATTGATGTAATCAGAGGAGTTTGATGCTGGGCGGTGGTGAATAGTTCCCAGAATGATCTTGAGCCACACTCTGAGGTTCTGATGCAGCTCTTTGTTCTTTGAAAGATTTCCTTCAGTGTTGGGTTTGAAGATGGTTGGATTGATTACTTCAGCAACGCGCCTTGATCTAGGGTTGATATTGTAAATCCTTTTTCCTCCATCTTTCTCCATGTTCAACAAAGAAGCAATTGACTCTTCAGTAATTACTATCTTTACCCCCAAAACATAGGAGACGATGAAATGGTCATCAGCATCTGCAAATCTCCAGAACTCCTTGATGAGAAGTGGGTAAACAGGGCCATAGAGCCTTTGGAAGTAGTTTCCCCAACCTTGTTGACGAAGTTCTTCAGTAAGATCAACTCCATTTCTTCTCAAGTTGTCAAAGTCCACCAGTGTTTCACATACACATCCAATCCCTCAAAGGGAGTTGCTAGGTTGATGTGAGGTAAACGATCAAGGATATGGGGTTCTTTGTAAACTGGGGTGATGGAGACTCCTGTAACAGTTGGAGTTGGAATGCTTGAAGTTTGAGCAGTTGAGCTTGATTCCATTTGTTGAGAAAAGTTAAAAACTTCTTGTTGTTGAGCATCCATAGTTGAAGAAGAAGATGAAGAGTTTGCAGAAATGCTTCAGAGAGGTTTAGGGTTTTAGAGAGGGTTTGAGAGTGAGTGAGAGTGATAAGTGTGTGAAAAGTGAGAAAAGTGTTTAAATACCCTAAGTTAAAACACATGCAAAACGACACACAATATTGCGTTAGCACAAAGCTCAAGTAAGCACGCTTGGGGGAGAAATGATTAAGGCTAATTAATGAATGTCTAATCCCAACAGTATGCACACTGCTCGAGGAGATCTTCAAACGTTTCCCTTTGATTTTCTTCTGGACAGCTGTCTAGAAGTTCTAGGGTTGGACGCAAAGTGCTCCACGTGTTCTGATGTATCTGATCTTCAGGAATACCAAAGGATTGGTTCCTGGAGATTTTTAACTCAGATATCTTCTTAACTTGGTAGAAGTATCAGAGTCAGAGGCAGAAACACATTTGTTTATGTCAGAGTCTCATTTTACATTTTCAGAGCCACACTTCATTCTGGACAATTTTGAATGTTCAGATTTTCTAAGATAAAAAGAAATCTATCTTCAGCTAGAGGCTTAGTAAAGATATCTGCCCATTGATGATCTGTATCAATGAACTTCAATGTTACTATCCCTTTCTGAACATAGTCTCTGATAAAATGATGTTTTATTTCAATGTGTTTAGCTCTGGAATATAGAATGGGATTCTTACTTAGAGAAATGGCAGCAGTATTATCACAGAAGATAGGAATGTTACTCTCAAAAATTTGCAGATCTTCTAACTGATGCTTCATCCAGAGCATCTGAGTTGTGCACAGTGATGCTGAGATATATTCTGCTTCTGCAGTTGATAGAGCGATAGTTGACTGTCTTTTGCTAGCCCAGGAGATTATATTGTTTCCCAGAAGCTGGCAATTTCCAGATGTGCTTTTTCGTTCTAGTCTATCTCTTGCATAATCTGCATCACAATAACCAGAAAGTCTATACTCTGATGTTTTCTTATACATCAGGCCCAGGTTAGGAGTTCCTTTCAGATACTTAAGAATTCTCTTAACTGCTGTTAAATGAGATTCTCTAGGATCTGATTGGAATCTGGCACAGAGACAGACACTAAAGAGAATATCAGGACGAGTAGCAGTCAGATAGAGAAGAGAGCCTATCATACCTCGATAGAGCTTCTGACAAACCTTTGAGCTTACTTCTTCTTTTTCAAGAATGCATGTTGGATGCATTGGAGTTTTTGCAGAGTTGCAGTTAGCCATGTCAAATTTCTTCAGAACATCTTTAATATATTTGCTTTGATGAACATATGTAACTTCTGAAGTTTGGTTAATTTGAATTCCCAGAAAGAACTTTAGTTCTTGCATTAGACTCATTTCAAATTCTGCCTGCATTAACTTAGAGAATTCTTGACAAACAGAGGCGTTAACTGAACCAAAAATAATGTCATCAACGTATATCTGGCATATCATGAGATCATTGTTAAGGTTCTTACAGAAAAGTGTGGAGTCAACTTTCCCTCTGATAAAATTGTGTTCCAAAAGAAAATTGCTTAAACGTTCGTACCAAGCTCTGGGGGCTTGTTTAAGTCCATATAAAGATTTTTTAAGTTTAAAAACATGTTCTGGAAAGTTTGGATTTTCAAAACCTGGAGGTTGGTTGACATACACTTCTTCTGATATATAACCATTAAGGAATGCACTCTTGACATCCATTTGATATAATTTAATAGAATGGTTAATAGCAAAAGATACAAGAAGACGAATAGATTCTAACCTTGCGACTGGAGCAAAAGTTTCATTATAATCAATACCTTCTTGTTGACTATAACCTTGAGCTACCAGTCGAGCTTTGTTTCTGACGACTTCTCCTTTCTCATTCAGCTTGTTTCTGAATACCCATCTGGTTCCAATAACGTGAGTGCCTCTGGGCTTTGGAACAAGATCCCAGATATCATTCTTTGTGAATTGATCTAATTCTTCTTGCATGGATGAAACCCAGTCGTTATCTTGAAGTGCTTCATCACAGGACGTAGGCTCAATCAGAGACACTAGTCCCAAAGGAGTATCTTCAGAGGTTCTGAAGGTAGATCTGGTTCTGACAGGTTCCTCCTTGTTTCCCAGAATCAAATCTTCAGATACGTTGATACGACTTTTAACTTTCTTTGGGATTTCTGGGGTTTTAATTTCTTCAGAGTTCTGAGTGACAGTTGCTTCTGGAGCTTTATCAGAACCTGCAAGGGTGATTTCTAAATCTGCAAAATCTTCAACTAGCTTTGACTTTTCAGGGTCAAGCTTATCATCAAATCTGACATGAATTGATTCTTCCATAATTTTGGTTTCTGTGTTGTATACTCTGTAGCCTTTAGAGCGTTCTGAGTATCCTAACATAATACCTTTCTGTGCTTTGGAATCAAACTTGTTCAGATGTTCTTTAGTGTTTAAAATAAAGCAAGAACATCCAAAAGGATGAAAATATGAAATGTTTGGTTTTCTTCCTTTACACAGTTCATAGGGAGTCTTTTCCAGAATGGGTCTTATAGAGATTCTATTCTGAATGTAACACGCTGTATTTACAGCTTCTGCCCAAAAATGCTTTGCCACATTAGTTTCATTGATCATGGTTCTGGCCATCTCTTGGAGTGTCCTATTCTTCCTCTCTACAACTCCATTTTGTTGTGGAGTTCTAGGGCAGGAGAAATCATGGGATATTCCATTAGAGTCAAATAATTCTTCAAAATCTTTGTTTTCAAATTCTCCACCATGATCACTTCTGACTCTAACAATTTTAGCATCAAACTCTTTTTGCACTTTGGAGCAGAAACTAGTGAATACAGAGTGAGACTCACTCTTGTGCTTTAGGAATTTTACCCATGTCCAGCGACTGTAATCATCAACAATGACTAGTCCATACTTCTTTCCATTAACTGATGCTGTTTTCACAGGACCAAATAAGTCAATGTGAAGAAGTTCCAGAGGCTTAGAGGTAGAAACAACATTTTTCTTTTTAAAGGAAGTTTTTGAAAATTTTCCTTTCTGACATGCTTCACACAGAGCATCTGAAGAAAACTTCAGTTTAGGTAGGCCTCTGACTAACTCGAGTTTATTTAGCTGAGAAAGTTTCCTCATGCTAATGTGGCCCAAGCGTCTATGCCACACCCATTGCTCTTTATGAACAGACATCAGACATTTAACATTTTGTTCTTTTAGATCAGAAAGATTAATTTTATAGATGTTGTTTTTCCTCTTGCCTGTGAAAAGGACAGAGCCATTGTTCTGATTAATGGCTTTACATGTTTTTTGATTAAAGATTACATCATAACGGTTATCACTTAATTGACTTATGGATAACAAGTTATGCATTAATCCTTCTACGTAAAGAACATCAGATATAGAGGGAAGAGTACCATTACCAATAGTTCCGGAGCCTCTGATCCTTCCTTTCTGATCTCCTCCGAAACCTACGAATCCAGCATCTTTAAGTTCCAGGCTTTGGAACATAGACTTTCTTCCCGTCATGTGTCGCGAGCATCCAGAGTCCAGGTACCATGACTGGTGTCTGAACTTTGCTGCATAGGATATCTGCAACATACACAATCTTATCTTTTGGTACCCAGAATCTCTTGGGTCCTCTTTGATTAGTCTTCCCAGAGTTTCTCATAACTTTGGGTTTTCTAGCATTTTCAAATTTTTGTTCTTGTGTGTGTGTATAGTGATATGAAAATGGAGATTTAAGTTGGTCACTAGAAGGAGTTTTAACTTCCTTAGGATCATACCCAATTCCCTTTTTATTGTTCTGACTGACTCCATAAATCATGGATGCCATAATACTCCTACCTATTCCATTTTTCAGAAATTCTTGAAAGGCTTCTTCGTATTTATAAATTATTGCATTTGAAGTTTGTGGAGTTTGAGATAACGCTTCTTCTAATTCTAAGCTTTTTCTTTTTGCTCCATCTCTTTCTAATGTTAACAATCTGATTGTATCTTCTTGTGCTAGAATTGTCATCTCAAGCTTGCCACATTCTTCAAATTTTGCTTTAAGACAGCCTTTAATGTTTTTAAACTTTTGTTTTAATTTCTGATATGAGCTAAGAGTTTCTGACAAACAAGATTCTAGATCAGATCGAGAAAGTTCAGAAAATACCTCTTCAGATTCTTCATCTGAGCTACTCCTGGATGTGGTAGCCATAAGTGCCACATTGGCCTGTTCATCAGAGTCAGATTCTGATGATCCAGATTCACTATCATCCCAGGTAGCCATCAGTCCTTTCTTTGTCCTTAAGGTATTTTTCTTGAAGCTTTCTTTTCTAGGGTTGTCTTTCTTTAGCTTGGGGCATTCATTCCTGTAATGACCTGTTTCTTTACATTCATAACAGGTAATATCTTTGTTAGATTTACCTTTTGAAGTTGATTCTGATCGATCCCCTCTGGGTCTTGGTCTTCTGAAGTTGTTGTTCCTCTTTTTCCAGAGTTGCTTAACTCTTCTGGTTAGTAGGGACAATTCTTCTTCATCATCAGAGTCTTCTGGTTCAGAGTTGTCAGCATCTTCAGTTTCTGCCTGGAGAGCTTTGGTTCTGTCAAGTTTGCGTCTTTCAGGTCTGGACTTTAATGCTACAGACTTGTTCCTTTTCTGAGGCTCATCTTCCTCTAGTTCTATCTCATGGCTTCTGAGAGAACTGACAAGTTCTTCAAGGCTAATATTGTTCAGATCCTTTGACAGCTTCAGAGCAGTAACCATAGGTCTCCATTTCTTTGGCAGACTTCTGACTATCTTTTTGACATGGTCTGCAGTTGTGTATCCTTTGTCTAGAACCTTGAGACCTGCAATCAGAGTTTGAAATCTAGAGAACATTGCCTCTATGGCTTCATCATCCTCCATTTTGAAGGCTTCATATTTCTGGATAAGCGCCAGAGCCTTTGTCTCTTTGACTTGAGAGTTTCCTTCATGAGTCATCCTTAGAGAGTCAAGTATGTCTTTGGCTGTTTCTCTGTTGGTGATCTTTTCATACTCGTTGTAAGATATAGCATTTAGGAGTATGGTTCTGGCCTTGTGATGATTCTTGAAAACTCGTTTCTGATCATCTGACATCTTACTTCTGGGAACTTCAGCTCCATCCTCTGTGAAAGGAGGTTTGTATCCATCTGTGACAATGTCCCAGAGTTCAGCATCATAGCCTAGAAAGAAACTTTCAATTCTATCTTTCCAGTAATCGAATTTCTCTCCATCAAAGACAGGAGGCTTAGCATTGTAACTATCCTTTTCATTTGTGTGGGCCATAGTTTTTCTCTTTCTGGATCTCTCTACACTATTAAGTGTTTGATTAGAAAATCAATAACAGAGCCGGAGCTCTGATACCAATTGAAGGTGAGAAAAACAAGAAAGGGGGGGTTTGAATTGTTTGGAAAAATAAGCGCTTTTTCAAAATGAAAATCACACAAGGATTTTATACTGGTTCGCTTATAACACAAAGCTACTCCAGTCCACCCGGCCGAGGTGATTTCGCCTTCAACAAGGACTTAATCCACTAATCTTGAAAGATTGATTACAGACAACGTCTAAGAGAAAGATCTCTTAGTCCTCTCAAGTATACAGACTACACAGAGTCACTTGAGGAAATAAACAAACAATAGATAAAAGATTTATGTAATCTAGAGTGCTTCTAAGAAAGCAAATATTACAATAGTAAGAACAAGGTGATTCACGTTATAAGCAAAAGCTTCGTGAAGGTTTAGAGAGCAAGAGTGTTTTCTTGAGCGTTGATGTTTCAGTATAATTTTTCCTTGTATGTGTTATGTACTGAATGTTGATCTGCAGTCCTTTATATAGATCAGTGAGGTAGTAGTTGAAACTGATGAGTAATAAAATGAATTTACGCCATAACATAAATAGCTTCTGCCAGGATAACTTTCTCTCCTTGAAATGACTACTTACCACATATAGTACCTTCTTTATTGAAATTGGAGATTAACATCTCTTTCTGTATTAGGAAATCCATTTGCAAAACTTTACTTGACTTTAACGTTACTCTTTCATAATTAGCAATTCCATAATCAGAGTCTTCATGTTTCTGGAGATCTTGGAATCTGCTATCTAGCTTCTGATGTTGATCTTTTGAGTTCTGATGATTTCTTCAGATAGTGCCAAGAGCTTCTGAAGTTTGACATACTGTTGTTCAGAATCAGAACTTCTAGAGCTTACTTCTTGTTCAGATGCTTCTGATATTTTGCTGTTTTGCTCAGAGTTAGACTTTCTTGAACGTGTTTCAACTTCAGATGCTTCTGATCATTTGATAATTTGTATCTGATCTGGTTCTGTATCTGATGACGTCATCAGATTTCTTCCTTCTTTCTTTAGAACCCTGCACACTTAGAAACTTTTCGTTAGGGTGCCATTTTTGGTTTCATCCTTTGTTATCATCAAAATCAAGGAATCTGTTGTAGAACAATTTTTGTTCTTACAGACTACATCGGCATTCACAGGACGAGTGAACTCTTCACCATCCATAGATGTAAGAATCAAAGCACCGCCTAAAAAGGCTCTCTTAACAACATATGGGCCTTCATAATTAGTAGTTCATTTGCTCCTAGAATCTGGTTAGAAAGATAAGATCTTCTTGAGCACAAGGTCACCTTCTCTGAATACACAAGGTCTGACCTTCTTATCAAATGCTTTCTTCATCCTTTGCTGATATAACTGACCATGACACATGGCAGTTAACCTCTTCTCTTCAATCAAATTCAGTTGGTCATACCTGGTCTGACACCATTCAGCCTTAGTCAACTTCGATTTCATCCAGACACGTAATGATGGGATCTCAACCTATACTGGGAGTACAACTTCCATGCCCTAAACAAGTGAGAAAGGGGTTGCCCTTTTTGAAGTGCAGATGGATGTACGATACTCATGCAAAGAAAATGGGAGCATCTTATGCCAATCCGTTTATGTTACAACCATCTTCTGAATAATCTTCTTGATGTTCTTATTTGCAGCTTCAATAACCCCATTCATCTTGGGTCCGCAGGGAGAAGAATTATGGTGTGCAATCTTGAAGTCTTTGCAAAGAGCTTCCACCATGTTGTAATTCAAGTTCAATCCATTATCAGTGATGATCTTACTTGGCACACCATACCGGCATATAATCTAATTCTTGATAAACCTTACAACAACTTGCTTGGTTACATTTGCATACGATGCCGCTTCAACACACTTCGTGAAGTAGTCAATAGCCACTAGAATGAAACAATGTTCGTCCGAAGCTTTAGGTTCAATCATGCCAATCATATCAATTCCCCACATGGAGAAGGGCCATGGGGAAGAGATAACATTCAAAAGTGTCGGAGGAACTTGAATCTTATCTGCATAAATTTGAAACTTGTGGCATTTCTTGACAAACTTGCAACAATCAGATTCCATTGTCAGCCAATAGTAACCTGCCCTCAACATCTTCTTAGCCATAGCATGTCCATTGGAATGAGTACCAAAGGAACCTTCAGGGACTTCAGTCATCAATAGGTCTTCTTCGTGTATATCCACGCATCTGAGCAAAACCATATCAAAATTTCTCTTGTATAGCACATCACCATTTAGGTAGAAGTTGCCGGCTAATCTCCTCAAAGTTTTCATATCTTTCAAAGGTTCCCCAGGTGGTAAAATCTGACTTTGGAGAAAACATTTGATATCAAAATACCACGACTTTCCATCTTTGACTTCTTCAACAACAAACACATGAGCTGGCCTATCAAGACGCATCACAGTCAAATTGGGAACTTCATTCCAATACCTCACCACAATCATTGAAGCCAACGTTGCAAGAGCATTTGCGATCCGGTTTTTATCTCGAGGGATATGATGAAACTCAACCTTTGTAAAGAAAGTTGAAATCCTCCTCGCATAATCTCTATATGGTATCAAATCGGGTTGATTCGTCTCCCATTCACCTTTGATCTGATTCACAACCAAAGTTGAATCTCCATAGACGTCAATATATTTGATTTTGAGATCAATGGCCTCTTCAATCCCCGTAATGCAAGCTTCATACTCATCCATGTTGTTTGTACACTTGAAGGTCAATCTAGTTAGTAACGGAAAATGCGTGCCTTGAGGAGTAATAATCACTGTCCCAATGCCATTAGCATATTGATTAACAGCTCCATCAAATACCATGCCTCAACGGGAACCAGGTTCTGGCCCTTCTTCAAGCAATGGTTCATCACAATCTTTCATCTTTAAGTACAAGATCTCTTCGTCAGGAAAATCAAATTGCACTAATTGTTAACCTTCAATCGGTTGGTGAGCCAAATGGTCAACCAAGACACTACCTTTGATTGCTTTCTGAGATCGGTATTCAATATCATACTCTGATAACAATATCTGCCAACGGGCCATCCTCCCAGTTAAAGCAGGCTTCTAAAAAATATACTTGATTGGATCCATTTTGGATATCAACCAAGTGGTATGGTTCCACATGTACTGACGCAGACGCTTAGTAGCCCAAGCCAATGCGTAACAAATATTCTCAAGCATAGAATATTGAGTCTCACAATCGGTGAATTTCTTACTGAGGTAGTAAATAGCATACTCTTTCTTTCCAGTCTCATCTTGCTGACCAAGAACACAACCCATACTCTCCTCAAGCACAGTCAAATACATGATCAATGGTCTTTCTTTAACAGGCGGAGACAGAATCAGAGGCTCAAGCAGATACCCTTTGATACTATCAAAAGCTTTATGGCAATCTTCAGTTCAATCACAAGACTGATCTTTCCGAAGAAGCTTGAATATAGGCGCACATGTGGAAGTCATATGCGATATGAATCTCGTGATATAATTCAAGCAGCCGAGAGAACCTCTAACTTGCTTCTTAGTTTTGGGCGCATGCATCTCTTGTATTGCGTTGACCTTGGCAGGATCAACTTCAATACCCTTCTCACTGACAATAATGCCCAACAACATACCAGAACGAACACCGAATGTACATTTATTGGGATTCAAGCAAAGTTTATACTTCCTTAAATGCTAAAATAGCTTCAACAAATGTTCAACATGCTCCGCTTCATCAATGGATTTGGAAATCATATCATCAACATAAACTTTGATCTCTTTATGCATCATATCATGAAAAAGAGTAGTCATTGCTCTCGGGTAAGTTGCACCAACATTCTTTAAACCGAAAGGCAACACTCTATAACAAAATGTTCCTCAGGTTGTAATGAATGTGGTCTTCTCCATATCTTCAGGTGCCATCTTGATCTGATTATATCCAGAAAATCCGTCTATAAACGAAAAGAATTTAAATTTATATGTGTTATCTACTAACATATCAATTTGTGGCAGAGGGAAATCATCTTTCGGACTGGCTTTATTCAAATCTCTATAATCGACATAAATACAAACTTTTCCATCCTTATTTGGAACAAGCACAATGTTGGCCACCCACTGCGGATACTCAGCAGCAACAGGGAAACCATCATCAATCTGCTTATGCACTTCTTCTTTGATCTTTACTGCCATATCAGGATGAGTCCTCCTCAATTTCTGCTTGACTGACGGCCATTCTGGCTTCAATAGAAATCTATGCTCCACAATCTCAGAATCAAAATCAGGCATGTCTTGATAGGACCAAGCAAACACATCTGAATACTCTCAGAGAAGATCAATCAACCCCTTATTAACCTCTGGACACAGTTGAGACCTAATCTTGACTTCCTTCACATCATCCTTGGAACCCAAGTTGACTAACTCAATCTTCTTTTCGAATGGCTGGATGGCTTTTTCCTTGTGCTCAAGTAGACGAGACAACTCATCACACTTCTTCATCACTTTCTTCCTAGGCCTCAAACACAGGGAATTCAAAGTTTGGAGAAGGAGTAGGATCATTGTATTCAATGGGTTTAGAAACCAACCTGCATAATGACTTGATATTTTAATTTTAGATAAGTAATTTGTGATCAAATATTATGCAGATGGGCAATTATATTTATTTATTTGAGGTTTTTGTGATTACCATTTTTCAGAAAAAGCAAAAAGTAAAAATAAAACATCATAGATGTGGATGAATAGAATTGCATTTTACTAAGGATCAAATTTGAAAATGCCAAACAATGTTCACTTCCCCCTTAGGCATAGGAGAAGGATTTTCAAAACAATAAAAGCAATTACTTAGAACGATGCATAATAACAAGAACATCGACATCAATCCAATTGTTGCAAGCTTTTCCATGTGTCACAAAATTGGTGCAGTCTTCATCTTCATCCCCCTCGATTACATCAGCTAAGTGTTGTTCATTACCATGAATGAACCCTCCGCTACGGAAACTAGGTTGCACATCTTTAGCCTTAATCACAGGCGAACCTTGTTGGAAACCCAAATCGGCTATGCTCTTGTTCTTGGCGACCTCTATCATCTGGCCCCACTGATCAGAATTACCGTCTTCAATAACTTTATGCGCGTCTTTGAAAGAGGACATGGGTTCCTCAACTATCTTTTCTTCTGTAATAGATAGAGCTTGGAATGGAGTTCCAACCTCATCCTCAGCTTCTATGTAAGAGAAAGACGACATGTCGCTTACCAACAAATCCTTTTCCCCTCAAGGTCTTCAACTCCTTTCGCAACTCAAGGAATTGGTCTTTCATTTCATCCATCTTCTCATAGACATCCGGACCCTCAGACGGTTTGGAATGGTAGATGGTATCCTTAACACGAGGCAAAGTAAAAAAAACTGGTGGTGGCACGGACATGGCCAGGCTAGATGCCGGCATGGAAGCAAAGGTAGGCGCGAAACCCTCGGGCACAAAGTTGGGCGGTATTCCCCACGGGAATTCTGTAGGCATGGCAAGAGCAAACTGAGTGGCAGGCACGGTTGAAGAAACAACCTCTGAAATGACAGTCCTCTAAGGAGAAGGAGTTGTAGGCATTGGAGAAGATTGACTCTGAGCAGCTAGAATTGACTCCATCATGGAAGTCAGGCAGGCAATCTCGTCCTTAAAGTCACTGTTCTCTTGGTCTAAGTGTTCCATGATTCACGAATGATTGACGCGGGTATTGTATCGATAAGTCAGCTTGGCTGAAGCACAGAAGAATAACCAATGAGACATCTGGCGGAAAAAAAATCTATTATGCAAATGATTCATGAAATGCAATGCTTTGATTTTTTTTATTTTCAAGGAACATACTATTTTATTTGCAAATATATAATAATAACAATTGCACAATCTGATTGACCATAAAAAATCTCTTTTATTTATATAATTGGAAGGATTACACTGAGTATTTTCAGAAACCAAAATACAAAATACAAGAGAAAAGGAGACTAATCATCGTAAGGATCCCTAACAACGGTGTCAAATGATCTGGTTACAGGCGCGTACTTCCTTCGGATGCATCGAATCTCGGACTCGAAAAAGTCTTCATCTGAGTATTCTCGAGGACAAGCTGGTAAACAATCTTCTTCTAGGCAACGAAAGGCTAAGGCACACTTGAGGAAGATGAAACCTCTGGCTCTCTTTGTCTCTTCACTACTCGGTCTTCAAGAAGCTCAATAAGTGCATCCTTGTCCTTACACTCAAGCTGCAACTCTTCATGCTTTCTGCTCAAAGCATGGAAACACTCTTCCCACATATCCTTATCTTGCTTCATCCTGGAGAGTGCGCCTTCCAACTCCTCTACATATTGGTTAGGGAGAGTTAATGGCTCAGCCACAACCATATACATAGGTCTTTCACAAGCATAAGGCATCTTCAATTACAAAGCTCTCTTCTTCACCCAAAGAGTGTAAGCTTCCAAAGCGACACAATTGCACGGAACAAGCTCGGATCTTCCTTTCCTATGCACATTATTCCAAGCATGCATAATCTTCTGCTTCAAATGTTTGGGATCTTTACCCTCTTGATAGAAAAAACCTTCTAACAAAGTGTTATTAGGCTTGTCTCTCAAGGGGAACCCAAGTTGACGACGAGCCAAAGCAGGGTTGTAGTTAATTCCTCCTTGTGTACCAATGAGAGGCACATTAGATAATTCACCACAACAATCAATAATATCCAATCTACTCAATGAAGAATCATACCAACCTATATCATCATTAGTGAGATACATAAGTCTCTGAGACCACTGTAGACATTTTTTGTTCTCCATAAAAGCAGGTGTCTGAGGCAAGTGCAAAATAAACTACTTGTACAGAAGAGGAACACATCACACAATTGTCCCACCACCTTTAGAATTCCTTAGATGCAAATACAAATACATATCACCCAACAAAGTAGGCACAAGTTCCCAATCAAGAAGATTCTAATGGCATTAACATCAACAAAACCATCAATGTTAGGGAACAAAGCTAAACCATAGATGAGCAACACAAAGATAGCTTCAAAAGCATCCACACTACCAGCTTGATCAAAGGTAGTAGCTTCCTTGATGAGGAACTTAGAAGTCAACCCAAATAGTCCTCCTTTGTTCACCCAATGAGCCTCAATCTCAGACTTCTTCAGATGAAGAGCTTTAACTATAATATGAGATCTGGGAATCTCTTCTAATCCACTAAAAGGCACCTTGTCAAAAATAGGCATCCCGAAGAGATAGGCATACTCCTCCAACATAGGCACAAGTTGATAATCATGAATAGGGAAGCAATGGTAGAGAGGATCATAGAACTGAACCAAAACACTCAAGAGTCTTTTGACCATATTAGAAAACAAAACAGATAGAAGTTTCCCATGATGTTGCTTGAATTCCAAGGGATCTAATACAAAGGATGATAGCTTCCTCAACTCTTTCAAGTCGGGACATCTGAAACTGTACTTCTTAGTGTTCCTTCGTCCATAATCCATGGTTTGAAAGTATTTGCAAATAAAACCTCAGTTCCTCGAATTTATTTTTCGTGTGATGAATGTAATGATGCACATGAATGCATGAATGCAACAATCACAAATAAGGGATCACACGCAAGGCAAACAAAGGTCAAGGGGTGAATCAAGTCATTGTCAAGATCAATCATCCATTTTGGTGGATTATGGTTTTCACCTTATCAACATCCAAGTCCCATTGATATTGACAAGACTTGATTGGATCAACCAAGAATCAAGGGGTTTGTTGTGAGTCACGAGCATGGAGTCAGGTTAAGAACTATCCTGAAGGAGTGTACTAAGGATAAAAACCTATAGATCATGTTCTAAAAAGTTCCCAGAGTCTTAATTCCATCTATTGGATTTTACAGGTTAGGATGACTGAGTCATCAACCCATAATATTCTCAAGAGAAACTCGTCTGAGTGTAGTATCGCGTAACAACTGTTATCAAGTCCACACTTGAACAGTCTCTGTACTACTTCCTAAATAGGCCAAGAGGGGTTAAGTGTTCTACGGTCCTCAGCTTCTCGGACCCCAAATCAGAGAGAGTAATGCCTAACCATAAATAACTTGTGTGACATCAGTAACTCCAAAAGGGTCTCCACTGAGTAGATGGATCTCAAGCCAACTTATTAAGGAATACTCCACACAAGTCGAACATGACTATACCATCCTCCTATCTTAATTGTACTCAAGTTCGGGTTAGAACTTATCTCACCACTCAGAGATCACCAAGCACAACAAGCAGATTATATCCTATAAACAAATATACATACATAAAATATACAATCATATACACCTAAAAAAGGAGGCTAAGCCCACTAGAGACTACTACCCAGCAGAGTCGCCATTTAATTTTTGTAGTGGTAAATTCATGACCATTAAGCTATGGATAAACTTAACGTCAATAAAATCAGAGTCGCCACCGCGCTTTTATTATTTCCAAGGGAAAAGGGAAAAGTACGAACAAAACCCAATGATAAGAAGTTTTCAAATCAAAACTAATAAAATTCTAGAGATTACAAGTAAGGGGGTTGGTTACACAGACGGAAGGTGTTAGCACCCAAAGTGTCCCAGGTACTCCTAGGGAGCCCTTTGTAAGACCCCAATTTTTACCCTAAGATCCCTCATGCCATCTCATCACATGCATTAACATTGTGATCATACCTTGGCATGCTCCTTACCCCTCATTCATTGGGTTTGTATTGGGAGAGATCACCAAGCACCATGTGATTGTATCATACTTGTATATTATCATTTTAATAACCAAAATACCAAAAATATGTCTTTGCATTTGCCTAACTCTTTTGTAGGTAGGGCATGATCACCATTGATCTATCAAGTTCAAATCTAGGGTTTAAGACCCTCATGGCTATGAGCACAACCAAGGAATGATCGACAAGATCTCTAAGCATCATATATGACTCCCAATTATCTCTACATGTTATTTTGATCAAGGATTCTTCAAGATTTTGGATTTGGTTTCCCTTGGAAACCCTAGTTCATCTGGGTATCTTGAGTAACTTCTTCAACAAGATTCCTCATGAATTGATCAAATTTCATCATCTTATGCATATATGATCTACCATGAGCCTAAAAAGTCAAGAGAATTGCAAGTTAGCAAGTTGGTTGATGGTGGTTGACTAGATGGATTCATCTGATCAAAATTGGGTCTCCCTAGACCCTATCTCCTACAATTTTCATCATATGAAAATTATTTCAAGGGAAACGTTACTGTAAATGACATTCCAAACAACTTCTATGTTGATGTCTAGAGCTAATTTTTCTTGGAAAGTCATTTTCTATGTTGAAACATTATAGGTCATTTTGTCTAAACCCTAATTTCAAAGTCAGCTTCCCGAGGCCATAACTTGCTCAATGTTTATGAGATGAAAGATTTCCAAGTTTCACAATCAAATTCAAGATATCTACTTCAACTTTGAAGTTTGTAGTGAGAGCTAAATCAACTTTTATGAGCATGTGATATGAGGATACATTCTAGGTCATTTTGGACCAATACCCTTGAATAAGTGATTTTACTTAACTTCAAAAATGCATAACTCACTCATTTTAAATCCAAATAATGTCAAATTGGTGACAATTTTAAAGGTATTTGAAAGAGCTACAACATTTATGAAGACACTTTTCTCATTTGGAGCTCACATAAAAAATTAAGCAAGGTGGAATAATTGAATATGTGACTTGACACATAGAAAATATTTTGACATGTTGAAATTTCCAAAATTACACCTCAAAATTCACCATGATATAAGTTCCAAATTGAAACGTGTTCAACATAAGAGTTGTTCCTCTTGATCTAAGATTTCCAAAGAGTCTTAATTCATTCATTTTGGACTAAGTTTGATAGGTTTGTGCATGGTGTAAAAAAACTTGTATTAGTTGGCAAAATCAAAGCTTCAAATGATCAAACAACTTTGCCTTGCCATTCAAGCTTCATGCAGACCTCGTTTCAGTCGATTATGGACCTAAATGGATTACTTGATGGGCCTGCACACGCCCATGCAAGCATGTGCATTGCATTACCAAACTTAGAGAATTTTTCAAGTGTGCAAATAACACTTCTCTTGGCTATAAATAGAGGTCCCCTGCATCAACTCAAAGGACCTTTGCGCGTCAGCTTTGCCTCCACACTTCAAACCCACACATTTGAAAGGAAAACCTGAAAATTTTCATTTGAAAATTGAGTTTGAATCTTAATGTTTGGAGATTCAAAAACTCCAGGATCCAAAGCTTTGCATTGTTCTTAAGCCACTTCCATAAGCTCCATAAGTAAGATTAAGCACGAATTGAAGCAAGAAAGATCCATTTCTGTACAGCATTGAAGGTAATTTTCCAGAATTTTCTTCTCTTCGATTCTCTCTCAATTCTCATCAATTCTCTTGGATCCTTGGTTGTCTGAAGTCCTACCAATGTAGGCAAGAAGATTGAGTTGCTTTGAGGTCAAATTAAAGCAACTCAGTTGACACACCTCAAAATTCAACCCCACGTATCTCTCTCTATATATTTGGAGTTAATTAAAATTAAGGTGATATTCGTGATCTACGCCATTTTATCTTTCAGATCATGTCCTCCTTTTTCATTTTTATGATGGTGATGAGTGGACCAGTCCGGCCAAGGTCGCTTGAGAATACGACCGGTGCTTTGCTCCAGCAATGATGTGGCGTGGTCTAGAGCCAATGATCTGATTTAAATTGTTTTAATCATAAGCGTACATTGTGATTACCTTTGGTACATCATGTTGACTCAAGCGCATCATGGAACGCGCGCGCTCAACCCCTTGATCTACCACTTCAATTAATGAGGCAGATCAAGTGGTCCACGTCTTTTTGATTATCTCATTTTATTTTTTATTCCTTTGATTTTCATTAATTCATAATTTTAATATTGATCCAAAAAAAATGAGAGTTTCACCAAATTTTTTAAAATAAAATCCTCTTTCATTTTCTAAATTAAAATTATTTTTTGGATCATTATTAATATTTTTCATGATTTAATTGATTTTGTGAATATTTTTAATTGTTTAAAAATACTTTTAAGTTTCCAAAAATTCTAAAAAAATTTCTCCAAGGTCCTTTGACCTTGTTTGACCTATGATAAATCTCATGGTCATTTATTTGGTGTTTTGATGAGGTCTTAGGAAATTGACCAACCATATTTAATTTTATGTATTATTTTTATTATTTTTAATTGAATAAATGTCAAATTAATTATGTTGAGCCATTTTAATTGCCTTTGTAAGTTTGACTTGTGATTTTGGGCCATGGTCAAGGTTGATTTGACTTTGATAGGTTAAGATCATTCGATTTAGGGGATTGATGGAATGTACATTCCATCTCCCAAAATGAATGAATGATCTTAACTTGGTAAAAGTCCTCCTTTGTCCAATTTGAGTTTGATCCATTTCCCCTCCCTCTTCATCTCATTCCCCTTCTTTATGCATTCATGTCATTGGACCTATGATATCTTAATATCCTAAGGCTAGTTGATTGCAAAATCAACATAAGTATGGATGAGATTAGGCCTACACATTTTCATATTCTTTTTGTGTGTGGTATGTTTCATGAGCATAGTTCATCATACTATCATCCCCCCCATTCTATTTGTTTACAAACATCAGTTGTACAAAAACACATATGCGCACAAGAAAGGACTCCCTAGGAGTACCTAGGACACTTTAGGTGCTAACACCTTCCCTTTGTGTAACCAACCCAATTACTTGTAATCTTTGGCATTTTATTAGTCTTGATTTGAAAAATTCTTATTTTTGGGATTTGTTCGTACTTTTCCCTTTTCCCTTGGAAACAATAAAAGCCCGGTGGCGACTCTTGTTATTTGTCTTGCTTATCCATAGCTTGATGATCATGAATTTACCGCTACACCCTTTTTTGTGTGTATATGTGTTTTTGTACAAAATGATGTTTGCAATAAATAGAATGGAGGGATGAGAAAAGAATTCATCCATTATATTTTTGTGTTTCACAAGACCTTCGGACTTGTGCCTACGTACCAACATAAAATGGGAGATCAAAAACTCGTAGTTTGTGGTATCAATTTCAAAGTGAGTGCATTGCTTTTAACAAAAATTTAAGTTTAACAAAGGCACAAAAGGACTAAAAAGGTTTTAATGAGTGTTAGTTCTTTTTGTCTTTTTGAAATTTTAAGTCAATATCGTTAGATTTATTTACAAGTTTGATTAAGAAAAAGAAGTTTAAAAATGTAATGGCATAAGGCCAAAGTTTCGAATTTAATAATAAAGTCAAGGTTTAGAAAACACAAGCAAAGTAGATTTTTAAAAGGAGTGAGACATTTGAAATTAAAGAAGTGGGCGGAGATGAAGAGGCTAATCCAATAGACAAGAATGTCATATATAAACCCAAATTTCCCTTGGACTTTAGAATCAAGCATAATCAATACACAAATAGCAAGATGAAGAGAAAGACATCAAATAAAGATAGCCACATTCAAGCTTAGCAACTTCATGATCTTCTTTATAATCTCCCATGCACCAAATGACATACTCCTTGAATGGCTCAGAGATAGGCATTAGTCACAGGCTCAAAGTAACTGCTTCAATAAGACCATGTAGATGGCGAACTCAAGTGGGATTTCAATAATTGCTTCAGATGAAGGTTCACTTCACAAGCACTTGGTTTCAGAAAAGTTGGCATTGGCCAAGTACTTTTACATAGGAAATGTTGCCTAATTCTAAGTCCAATGCCTCAGTTCAAAACCAACAGTCCACACAAATCGTTTTTAGAGTTTTTCTTCTTATTATGTACATTAAGGTCAAAAGACCACCAAACCAAACAAAATACACAAACAAATATATACAATCATAATATAATCACAAAATAAAGCTCAAGTGAGCAAAGTGAAAATGGCATTAAAATAAACAAGTTAAATGGTATGAATAATGGAAAATGAATAAAGACTTGAATATAAAGTGCATAAAAGTAAAGTTTAGTTGAATGTTAGTTGATTAGAAGTTAGTATTGCTTTTGCTTTTCAATGTTTAAGTCATTCTTTTGAGAACACTCAACCCTCTATTCACAAGCATGGATCCTTGAACAAGACATCTTCTAAAGGAAGGAAAAAAGGCCAAGTTTACACACAATACCTTGAAAGGGGGGAGACTTACAATCTCACTTACTAGAATGCTATGCTTTCGGGTCAAACTTTAGCGATATGTTAAACAATCGTAATTGGACTTATGTAGAAGTCACAACTATTTGAGACTGGGCAATAGAAATTTTTGTGTTAATGCATGTTAGAGATATGGTATTATGAACCATACTCCTAAAACATACCACACTTAAAAGAAAATGACAAAAGGGGTGGACCTAATCTCATTCATACTTATGTTTATTTTGCAATCAACTAGCCTTAAGATATTGAGATATCATAGGTCAAAGAAATGAATGGGAATAAAATAGGATTGATATGAAGAGGGAGGGGAAATTGAATCAACACAAATTGGTCAAAGGAGGACTTTTATCAAAATAAAATCATTCATTCATTTTGGGAGATGAAATGTACATTTCATTAGTCCCCTAAATCCAATGATTTTAACTCAACAAAGTCAAATCAACCTTGACCAAGGCCCAACAACAATATTCAAACTCAACAAGTCAACATAAATAGCTCAACACAATTTATTTTGCAATTAAACAATTAAAATCAATTAAAAAATGCATTAAATTAAAGTATGGTTGGTCAAAATCCTAAAACCTCCTAAAGACACCAAATAAAAGACTCTGAGATTTATCATAGGTCAAACAAGGTCAAAGGAACTTGGAGAAAAAATTTCATCATTTCTTGAAACTTAAAAGTATTTTTGAATAATTAAAAATATCCACAAAAACAATTAAATCGTGAAAAATATTATTAATGATCCAAAAAATAATTTTAATTCAGAAACTGAAAGAGGAATTTATTTGAATATTTTTGGTGAAAGTCTCATATTTTTTGGATCAATATTAAAATATGAATTAATGAAAATAAAGAAATTAAACTAAAAACCAGAAAATGCTAAAATATGTGGGCCTAAAAAGGTTTGAATGAGTTCTAGTTCTTTTTGTCTTTTTAAAATTTTAAGTCAATATAGTTAGATTTATTTACAAGTTTGATTAAGAAAAAGAAGTTTAAAAATGCAATGGCATAAGGCCAAAGTTTCGAATTTGCAATAAAGTCGAGGTTTAGAAAACACAATCAAAGAAGATTTTTAAAAGGAGTGAGAGACTTGAAATTAAAGAAGTGGGCGGAGATGAAGAGGCTAATCCTAAGCAAAAATTTAAAAGTTAAGAGTTGAAAAGATCTGACCAATGGGCTGCAATCCAATAGACAAGAATGTCATATAGAAACCCAAATTTCCCTTGGACTTTAGAATCAAGTAATACCAATACACAAATAGCAAGATGAAGAGAAAGACATCAAATAAAGATAGCCACATTCAAGCTTAGCAACTTCATGATCTTCTTTATAATCTCCCATTCACCAGATGACATACTCCTTGAATGGCTCAGAGATAGGCATTAGTCACAGGCTCAAAGTAACTGCTTCAATAAGACCATGTAGCAGGCGAACTCAAGTGGGATTTCAATAATTGCTTCAGATGAAAGTTCATTTCACAAGCACTTGGTTTCAGAAAAGTTGGCATTGGCCAAGTCCTTTTAAATAGGAAATGTTTCCTAATTCTAAGTCCAATGCCTCAGATCAAAACCAATAGTCCACACAAATATTTTTTAGAGTTTTTGTTATTATTATGTACATTAAGGTCAAAAGACCACCAAACCAAACAAAATACACAAACAAATATATACAATCATAATATAATCACAAAATAAAGCTCGAGTGAGCAAAGTGAAAATGGCATTAAAATAAACAAGTTAAATGGTATGAATAATGGAAAATGAATAAAGACTTGAATATAAAGTGCATAGAAGTAAAGTGCTTGAAATTTAATCTTAGTTGAATGTTAGTTGATTAGAAGTTAGTATTGCTTTTGCTTTTCAATGTTTAAGTCATTCTTTTGAGAACACTCAACCCTCTATTCGCAAGCATGGATCCTTGAACAAGACATCTTCTAAAGGAAGGAAAAAAGGCCAAGTTTACACACAATACCTTGAAAGGGGGGAGACTTACAATCTCACTTACTAGAATGCTATGCTTTCGGGTCAAACTTTAGCGATATGTTAAACAATCGTAATTGGACTTATGTAGAAGTCACAACTATTTGAGACTGGGCAATAGAAATTTTAGTGTTAATGCATGTTAGAGATATGGTATTATGAACCATACTCCTAAAACATACCACACTTAAAAGAAAATGGCAAAAGGGGTGGACCTAATCTCATTCATAGTTATGTTTATTTTGCAATCAACTAGCCTTAAGATATTGAGATATCATAGGTCAAAGAATTGAATGAGAATAAAATAGGATTGATATGAAGAGGGAGGGGAAATGGAATCAACACAAATTGGTCAAAGGAGGACTTTTATCAAATTAAAATCATTCATTCATTTTGGGAGATGAAATGTACATTTCATTAGTCCCCTAAATTCAATGATTTTAACTCAACAAAGTCAAATCAACCTTGACCAAGGCCCAACAACAATATTCAAACTCAACAAGTCAACATAAATAGCTCAACACAATTTATTTTGCAATTAAACAATTAAAATCAATTAAAAAATGCATTAAATTAAAGTATGGTTGGTCAAAATCCTAAAACCTCCTAAAGACACCAAATAAAAGACTCTGAGATTTATCATAGGTCAAACAAGGTCAAAGGACCTTGGAGAAAAAATTTCATCATTTCTTGAAACTTAAAAGTATTTTTGAATAATTAAAAATATCCACAAAAACAATTAAATCGTGAAAAATATTAATAATGATCCAAAAAATAATTTTAATTCAGAAACTGAAAGAGGAATTTATTTGAATTTTTTTGGTGAAAGTCTCATATTTTTTGGATCAATATTAAAATATGAATTAATGAAAATAAAGAAATTAAACTAAATACCAGAAAATGCTAAAATATGTGGGCCTAAAAAGGTTTGAATGAGTTCTAGTTCTTTTTGTCTTTTTGAAATTTTAAGTCAATATAGTTAGATTTATTTACAAGTTTGATTAAGAAAAAGAAGTTTAAAAATGCAATGGCATAAGGCCAAAGTTTCGAATTTGCAATAAAGTCGAGGTTTAGAAAACACAATCAAAGAAGATTTTTAAAAGGAGTGAGAGACTTGAAATTAAAGAAGTGGGCGGAGATGAAGAGGCTAATCCTAAGCAAAAATTTAAAAGTTAAGAGTTGAAAAGATCTGACCAATGGGCTGCAATCCAATTGACAAGAATGTCATATAGAAACCCAAATTTCCCTTGGACTTTAGAATCGAGCAATACCAATACACAAATAGCCAGATGAAGAGAAAGACATCAAATAAAGATAGCCACATTCAAGCTTAGCAACTTCATGATCTTCTTTATAATCTCCCATTCACCAGATGACATACTCCTTGAATGGCTCAGAGATAGGCATTAGTCACAGGCTCAAAGTAACTGCTTCAATAAGACCATGTAGCAGGCGAACTCAAGTGGGATTTCAATAATTGCTTCAGATGAAAGTTCATTTCACAAGCACTTGGTTTCAGAAAAGTTGGCATTGGCCAAGTCCTTTTAAATAGGAAATGTTGCCTAATTCTAAGTCCAATGCCTCAGATCAAAACCAACAGTCCACACAAATATTTTTTAGAGTTTTTGTTATTATTATGTACATTAAGGTCAAAAAACCACGAAACCAAACAAAATACACAAACAAATATATACAATCATAATATAATCACAAAATAAAGCTCAAGTGAGCAAAGTGAAAATGGCATTAAAATAAACAAGTTAAATGGTATGAATAATGGAAAATGAATAAAGACTTGAATATAAAGTGCATAAAAGTAAAGTGCTTGAAATTTAATCTTAGTTGAATGTTAGTTGATTAGAAGTTAGTATTGCTTTTGCTTTTCAATGTTTAAGTCATTCTTTTGAGAACACTCAACCCTCTATTCACAATCATGGATCCTTGAACAAGACATCTTCTAAAGTAAGGAAAAAAGGCCAAGTTTACACACAATACCTTGAAAGGGGGAGACTTACAATCTCACTTACTAGAATGCTATGCTTTCGGGTCAAACTTTAGCGATATGTTAAACAATCGTAATTGGACTTATGTAGAAGTCACAACTATTTGAGACTGGGCAATAGAAATTTTAGTGTTAATGCATGTTAGAGATATGGTATTATGAACCATACTCCTAAAACATACCACACTTAAAAGAAAATGGCAAAAGGGGTGGACCTAATCTCATTCATACTTATGTTTATTTTGCAATCAACTAGCCTTAAGATATTGAGATATCATAGGTCAAAGAAATGAATGGGAATAAAATAGGATTGATATGAAGAGGGAGGGGAAATGGAATCAACACAAATTGGTCAAAGGAGGAATTTTATCAAATTAAAATCATTCATTCATTTTGGGAGATGAAATGTACATTTCATTAGTCCCCTAAATCCAATGATTTTAACTCAACAAAGTCAAATCAACCTTGACCAAGGCCCAACAACAATATTCAAACTCAACAAGTCAACATAAATAGCTCAACACAATTTATTTTGCAATTAAACAATTAAAATCAATTAAAAAATGCATTAAATTAAAGTATGGTTGGTCAAAATCCTAAAACCTCCTAAAGACACCAAATAAAAGACTCTGAGATTTATCATAGGTCAAACAAGGTCAAAGTACCTTGGAGAAAAAATTTCATCATTTCTTGAAACTTAAAAGTATTTTTGAATAATTAAAAATATCCATAAAAACAATTAAATCGTGAAAAATATTAATAATGATCCAAAAAATAATTTTAATTCAGAAACTGAAAGAGGAATTTATTTGAATTTTTTTGGTGAAAGTCTCATATTTTTTGGATCAATATTAAAAATATGAATTAATGAAAATAAAGAAATTAAACTAAAAACCAGAAAATGCTAAAATATGTGGGCCTAAAAAGGTTTGAATGAGTTCTAGTTCTTTTTGTCTTTTTGAAATTTTAAGTCAATATAGTTAGATTTATTTACAAGTTTGATTAAGAAAAAGAAGTTTAAAAATGCAATGGCATAAGGCCAAAGTTTCGAATTTGCAATAAAGTCGAGGTTTAGAAAACACAATCAAAGAAGATTTTTAAAAGGAGTGAGAGACTTGAAATTACAGAAGTGGGCAGAGATGAAGAGGCTAATCCTAAGCAAAAATTTAAAAGTTAAGAGTTGAAAAGATCTGACCAATGGGCTGCAATCCAATAGACAAGAATGTCGAATAGAAACCCAAATTTCCCTTGGACTTTAGAATCGAGCAATACCAATACACAAATAGCAAGATGAAGAGAAAGACATCAAATAAAGATAGCCACATTCAAGCTTAGCAACTTCATGATCTTCTTTATAATCTCCCATTCACCAGATGACATACTCCTTGAATGGCTCAGAGATAGGCATTAGTCACAGGCTCAAAGTAACTGCTTCAATAAGACCATGTAGCAGGCGAACTCAAGTGGGATTTCAATAATTGCTTCAGATGAAAGTTCATTTCACAAGCACTTGGTTTCAGAAAAGTTGGCATTGGCCAAGTCCTTTTAAATAGGAAATGTTGCCTAATTCTAAGTCCAATGCCTCAGATCAAAACCAACAGTCCACACAAATATTTTTTAGAGTTTTTGTTATTATTATGTACATTAAGGTCAAAAAACCACGAAACCAAACAAAATACACAAACAAATATATACAATCATAATATAATCACAAAATAAAGCTCAAGTGAGCAAAGTGAAAATGGCATTAAAATAAACAAGTTAAATGGTATGAATAATGGAAAATGAATAAAGACTTGAATATAAAGTGCATAAAAGTAAAGTGCTTGAAATTTAATCTTAGTTGAATGTTAGTTGATTAGAAGTTAGTATTGCTTTTGCTTTTCAATGTTTAAGTCATTCTTTTGAGAACACTCAACCCTCTATTCACAATCATGGATCCTTGAACAAGACATCTTCTAAAGTAAGGAAAAAAGGCCAAGTTTACACACAATACCTTGAAAGGGGGGAGACTTACAATCTCACTTACTAGAATGCTATGCTTTCGGGTCAAACTTTAGCGATATGTTAAACAATCGTAATTGGACTTATGTAGAAGTCACAACTATTTGAGACTGGGCAATAGAAATTTTAGTGTTAATGCATGTTAGAGATATGGTATTATGAACCATACTCCTAAAACATACCACACTTAAAAGAAAATGGCAAAAGGGGTGGACCTAATCTCATTCATACTTATGTTTATTTTGCAATCAACTAGCCTTAAGATATTGAGATATCATAGGTCAAAGAAATGAATGGGAATAAAATAGGATTGATATGAAGAGGGAGGGGAAATGGAATCAACACAAATTGGTCAAAGGAGGAATTTTATCAAATTAAAATCATTCATTCATTTTGGGAGATGAAATGTACATTTCATTAGTCCCCTAAATCCAATGATTTTAACTCAACAAAGTCAAATCAACCTTGACCAAGGCCCAACAACAATATTCAAACTCAACAAGTCAACATAAATAGCTCAACACAATTTATTTTGCAATTAAACAATTAAAATCAATTAAAAAATGCATTAAATTAAAGTATGGTTGGTCAAAATCCTAAAACCTCCTAAAGACACCAAATAAAAGACTCTGAGATTTATCATAGGTCAAACAAGGTCAAAGTACCTTGGAGAAAAAATTTCATCATTTCTTGAAACTTAAAAGTATTTTTGAATAATTAAAAATATCCATAAAAACAATTAAATCGTGAAAAATATTAATAATGATCCAAAAAATAATTTTAATTCAGAAACTGAAAGAGGAATTTATTTGAATTTTTTTGGTGAAAGTCTCATATTTTTTGGATCAATATTAAAAATATGAATTAATGAAAATAAAGAAATTAAACTAAAAACCAGAAAATGCTAAAATATGTGGGCCTAAAAAGGTTTGAATGAGTTCTAGTTCTTTTTGTCTTTTTGAAATTTTAAGTCAATATAGTTAGATTTATTTACAAGTTTGATTAAGAAAAAGAAGTTTAAAAATGCAATGGCATAAGGCCAAAGTTTCGAATTTGCAATAAAGTCGAGGTTTAGAAAACACAATCAAAGAAGATTTTTAAAAGGAGTGAGAGACTTGAAATTACAGAAGTGGGCAGAGATGAAGAGGCTAATCCTAAGCAAAAATTTAAAAGTTAAGAGTTGAAAAGATCTGACCAATGGGCTGCAATCCAATAGACAAGAATGTCGAATAGAAACCCAAATTTCCCTTGGACTTTAGAATCGAGCAATACCAATACACAAATAGCAAGATGAAGAGAAAGACATCAAATAAAGATAGCCACATTCAAGCTTAGCAACTTCATGATCTTCTTTATAATCTCCCATTCACCAGATGACATACTCCTCCTTGAATGGCTCAGAGATAGGCATTAGTCACAGGCTCAAAGTAACTGCTTCAATAAGACCATGTAGCAGGCGAACTCAAGTGGGATTTCAATAATTGCTTCAGATGAAAGTTCATTTCACAAGCACTTGGTTTCAGAAAAGTTGGCATTGGCCAAGTCCTTTTAAATAGGAAATGTTGCCTAATTCTAAGTCCAATACCTCAGATCAAAACCAACAGTCCACACAAATATTTTTTAGAGTTTTTGTTATTATTATGTACATTAAGGTCAAAAAACCACCAAACCAAACAAAATACACAAACAAATATATACAATCATAATATAATCACAAAATAAAGCTCAAGTGAGCAAAGTGAAAATGGCATTAAAATAAACAAGTTAAATGGTATGAATAATGGAAAATGAATAAAGACTTGAATATAAAGTGCATAAAAGTAAAGTGCTTGAAATTTAATCTTAGTTGAATGTTAGTTGATTAGAAGTTAGTATTGCTTTTGCTTTTCAATGTTTAAGTCATTCTTTTGAGAACACTCAACCCTCTATTCACAATCATGGATCCTTGAACAAGACATCTTCTAAAGGAAGGAAAAAAGGCCAAGTTTACACACAATACCTTGAAAGGGGGGAGACTTACAAGCTCACTTACTAGAATGCTATGCTTTCGGGTCAAACTTTAGCGATATGTTAAACAATCGTAATTGGACTTATGTAGAATTCACAACTATTTGAGACTGGGCAATAGAAATTTTAGTGTTAATGCATGTTAGAGATATGGTATAATGAACCATACTCCTAAAACATACCACACTTAAAAGAAAATGGCAAAAGGGGTGGACCTAATCTCATTCATACTTATGTTTATTTTGCAATCAACTAGCCTTAAGATATTGAGATATCATAGGTCAAAGAAATGAATGGGAATAAAATAGGATTGATATGAAGAGGGAGGGGAAATGGAATCAACACAAATTGGTCAAAGGAGGACTTTTATCAAATTAAAATCATTCATTCATTTTCGGAGATGAAATGTACATTTCATTAGTCCCCTAAATCCAATGATTTTAACTCAACAAAGTCAAATCAACCTTGACCAAGGCCCAACAACAATATTCAAACTCAACAAGTCAACATAAATAGCTCAACACAATTTATTTTGCAATTAAACAATTAAAATCAATTAAAAAATGCATTAAATTAAAGTATGGTTGGTCAAAATCCTAAAACCTCCTAAAGACACCAAATAAAAGACTCTGAGATTTATCATAGGTCAAACAAGGTCAAAGGACCTTGGAGAAAAAATTTCATCATTTCTTGAAACTTAAAAGTATTTTTGAATAATTAAAAATATCCACAAAAACAATAAAATCGTGAATAATATTAATAATGATCCAAAAAATAATTTTAATTCAGAAACTGAAAGAGGAATTTATTTGAATTTTTTTGGTGAAAGTCTCATATTTTTTGGATCAATATTAAAATATGATTTAATGAAAATAAAGAAATTAAACTAAAAACCAGAAAATGCTAAAATATGTGGGCCTAAAAAGGTTTGAATGAGTTCTAGTTCTTTTTGTCTTTTTGAAATTTTAAGTCAATATAGTTAGATTTATTTACAAGTTTGATTAAGAAAAAGAAGTTTAAAAATGCAATGGCATAAGGCCAAAGTTTCGAATTTGCAATAAAGTCGAGGTTTAGAAAACACAATCAAAGAAGATTTTTAAAAGGAGTGAGAGACTTGAAATTAAAGAAGTGGGCGGAGATGAAGAGGCTAATCCTAAGCAAAAATTTAAAAGTTAAGAGTTGAAAAGATCTGACCAATGGGCTGCAATCCAATAGACAAGAATGTCATATAGAAACCCAAATTTCCCTTGGACTTTAGAATCGAGCAATACCAATACACAAATAGCAAGATGAAGAGAAAGACATCAAATAAAGATAGCCACATTCAAGCTTAGCAACTTCATGATCTTCTTTATAATCTCCCATTCACCAGATGACATACTCCTTGAATGGCTCAGATATAGGCATTAGTCACAGGCTCAAGGTAACTGCTTCAATAAGACCATGTAGCAGGCGAACTCAAGTGGGATTTCAATAATTGCTTCAGATGAAAGTTCATTTCACAAGCACTTGGTTTCAGAAAGTTGGCATTGGCCAAGTCCTTTTAAATAGGAAATGTTGCCTAATTCTAAGTCCAATGCCTCAGATCAAAACCAACAGTCCACACAAATCTTTTTTAGGGTTTTTGTTATTATTATGTACATTAAGGTCAAAAGACCACCAAACCAAACAAAATACACAAACAAATATATACAATCATAATATAATCACAAAATAAAGCTCAAGTGAGCAAAGTGAAAATGACATTAAAATAAACAAGTTAAATGGTATGAATAATGGAAAATGAATAAAGACTTGAATATAAAGTGCATAAAAGTAAAGTGCTTGAAATTTAATCTTAGTTGAATGTTAGTTGATTAGAAGTTAGTATTGCTTTTGCTTTTCAATGTTTAAGTCATTCTTTTGAGAACACTCAACCCTCTATTCACAAGCATGGATCCTTGAACAAGACATCTTCTAAAGGAAGGAAAAAAGGCCAAGTTTACACACAATACCTTGAAAGGGGGGAGACTTACAATCTCATTTACTAGAATGCTATGCTTTCGGGTCAAACTTTAGCGATATGTTAAACAATCGTAATTCGACTTATGTAGAAGTCACAACTATTTGAGACTGGGCAATAGAAATTTTTGTGTTAATGCATGTTAGAGATATGGTATTATGAACCATACTCCTAAAACATACCACACTTAAAAGAAAATGGCAAAAGGGGTGGACCTAATCTCATTCATACTTATGTTTATTTTGCAATCAACTAGCCTTAAGATATTGAGATATCATAGGTCAAAGAAATGAATGGGAATAAAATAGGATTGATATGAAGAGGGAGGGGAAATGGAATCAACACAAATTGGTCAAAGGAGGACTTTTATCAAATTAAAATCATTCATTCATTTTGGGCGATGAAATGTACATTTCATTAGTCCCCTAAATCCAATGATTTTAACTCAACAAAGTCAAATCAACCTTGACCAAGGCCCAACAACAATATTCATACTCAACAAGTCAACATAAATAGCTCAACACAATTTATTTTGCAATTAAACAATTAAAATCAATTAAAAAATGCATTAAATTAAAGTATGGTTGGTCAAAATCCTAAAACCTCCTAAAGACACCAAATAAAAGACTCTGAGATTTATCATAGGTCAAACAAGGTCAAAGGAACTTGGAGAAAAAATTTCATCATTTCTTGAAACTTAAAAGTATTTTTGAATAATTAAAAATATCCACAAAAACAATTAAATCGTGAAAAATATTAATAATGATCCCAAAAATAATTTTAATTCAGAAACTGAAAGAGGAATTTATTTGAATTTTTTTGGTGAAAGTCTCATATTTTTTGGATCAATATTAAAATATGAATTAATGAAAATAAAGAAATTAAACTAAAAACCAGAAAATGCTAAAATATGTGGGCCTAAAAAGGATTGAATGAGGTCTAGTTCTTTTTGTCTTTTTGAAATTTTAAGTCAATATAGTTAGATTTATTTACAAGTTTGATTAAGAAAAAGAAATTTAAAAATGCAATGGCATAAGGCCAAAGTTTCGAATTTGCAATAAAGTCGAGGTTTAGAAAACACAATCAAAGAAGATTTTTAAAAGGAGTGGGAGACTTGAAATTAAAGAAGTGGGCGGAGATGAAGAGGCTAATCCTAAGCAAAAATTTAAAAGTTAAGAGTTGAAAAGATCTGACCAATGGGCTGCAATCCAATAGACAAGAATGTCATATAGAAACCCAAATTTCCCTTGGACTTTAGAATCGAGCAATACCAATACACAAATAGCAAGATGAAGAGAAAGACATCAAATAAAGATAGCCACATTCAAGCTTAGCAACTTCATGATCTTCTTTATAATCTCCCATTCACCAGATGACATACTCCTTGAATGGCTCAGAGATAGGCGTTAGTCACAGGCTCAAAGTAACTGCTTCAATAAGACCATGTAGCAGGCGAACTCAAGTGGGATTTCAATAATTGCTTCAGATTAAAGTCCATTTCACAAGCACTTGGTTTCAGAAAGTTGGCATTGGCCAAGTCCTTTTAAATAGGAAATGTTGCCTAATTCTAAGTCCAATGCCTCAGATCAAAACCAACAGTCCACACAAATCTTTTTTAGGGTTTTTGTTATTATTATGTACCTTAAGGTCAAAAGACCACCAAACCAAACAAAATACACAAACAAATATATACAATCATAATATAATCACAAAATAAAGCTCAAGTGAGCAAAGTGAAAATGGCATTAAAATAAACAAGTTAAATGGTATGAATAATGGAAAATGAATAAAGACTTGAATATAAAGTGCATAAAAGTAAAGTGCTTGAAATTTAATCTTAGTTGAATGTTAGTTGATTAGAAGTTAGTATTGCTTTTGCTTTTCAATGTTTAAGTCATTCTTTTGAGAACACTCAACCCTCTATTCACAAGCATGGATCCTTGAACAAGACATCTTCTAAAGGAAGGAAAAAAGGCCAAGTTTACACACAATACCTTGAAAGGGGGGAGACTTACAATCTCATTTACTAGAATGCTATGCTTTCGGGTCAAACTTTAGCGATATGTTAAACAATCGTAATTCGACTTATGTAGAAGTCACAACTATTTGAGACTGGGCAATAGAAATTTTTGTGTTAATGCATGTTAGAGATATGGTATTATGAACCATACTCCTAAAACATACCACACTTAAAAGAAAATGGCAAAAGGGGTGGACCTAATCTCATTCATACTTATGTTTATTTTGCAATCAACTAGCCTTAAGATATTGAGATATCATAGGTCAAAGAAATGAATGGGAATAAAATAGGATTGATATGAAGAGGGAGGGGAAATGGAATCAACACAAATTGGTCAAAGGAGGACTTTTATCAAATTAAAATCATTCATTCATTTTGGGCGATGAAATGTACATTTCATTAGTCCCCTAAATCCAATGATTTTAACTCAACAAAGTCAAATCAACCTTGACCAAGGCCCAACAACAATATTCATACTCAACAAGTCAACATAAATAGCTCAACACAATTTATTTTGCAATTAAACAATTAAAATCAATTAAAAAATGCATTAAATTAAAGTATGGTTGGTCAAAATCCTAAAACCTCCTAAAGACACCAAATAAAAGACTCTGAGATTTATCATAGGTCAAACAAGGTCAAAGGAACTTGGAGAAAAAATTTCATCATTTCTTGAAACTTAAAAGTATTTTTGAATAATTAAAAATATCCACAAAAACAATTAAATCGTGAAAAATATTAATAATGATCCCAAAAATAATTTTAATTCAGAAACTGAAAGAGGAATTTATTTGAATTTTTTTGGTGAAAGTCTCATATTTTTTGGATCAATATTAAAATATGAATTAATGAAAATAAAGAAATTAAACTAAAAACCAGAAAATGCTAAAATATGTGGGCCTAAAAAGGATTGAATGAGGTCTAGTTCTTTTTGTCTTTTTGAAATTTTAAGTCAATATAGTTAGATTTATTTACAAGTTTGATTAAGAAAAAGAAATTTAAAAATGCAATGGCATAAGGCCAAAGTTTCGAATTTGCAATAAAGTCGAGGTTTAGAAAACACAATCAAAGAAGATTTTTAAAAGGAGTGGGAGACTTGAAATTAAAGAAGTGGGCGGAGATGAAGAGGCTAATCCTAAGCAAAAATTTAAAAGTTAAGAGTTGAAAAGATCTGACCAATGGGCTGCAATCCAATAGACAAGAATGTCATATAGAAACCCAAATTTCCCTTGGACTTTAGAATCGAGCAATACCAATACACAAATAGCAAGATGAAGAGAAAGACATCAAATAAAGATAGCCACATTCAAGCTTAGCAACTTCATGATCTTCTTTATAATCTCCCATTCACCAGATGACATACTCCTTGAATGGCTCAGAGATAGGCGTTAGTCACAGGCTCAAAGTAACTGCTTCAATAAGACCATGTAGCAGGCGAACTCAAGTGGGATTTCAATAATTGCTTCAGATTAAAGTCCATTTCACAAGCACTTGGTTTCAGAAAGTTGGCATTGGCCAAGTCCTTTTAAATAGGAAATGTTGCCTAATTCTAAGTCCAATGCCTCAGATCAAAACCAACAGTCCACACAAATCTTTTTTAGGGTTTTTGTTATTATTATGTACCTTAAGGTCAAAAGACCACCAAACCAAACAAAATACACAAACAAATATATACAATCATAATATAATCACAAAATAAAGCTCAAGTGAGCAAAGTGAAAATGGCATTAAAATAAACAAGTTAAATGGTATGAATAATGGAAAATGAATAAAGACTTGAATATAAAGTGCATAAAAGTAAAGTGCTTGAAATTTAATCTTAGTTGAATGTTAGTTGATTAGAAGTTAGTATTGCTTTTGCTTTTCAATGTTTAAGTCATTCTTTTGAGAACACTCAACCCTCTATTCACAAGCATGGATCCTTGAACAAGACATCTTCTAAAGGAAGGAAAAAAGGCCAAGTTTACACACAATACCTTGAAAGGGGGGAGACTTACAATCTCATTTACTAGAATGCTATGCTTTCGGGTCAAACTTTAGCGATATGTTAAACAATCGTAATTCGACTTATGTAGAAGTCACAACTATTTGAGACTGGGCAATAGAAATTTTTGTGTTAATGCATGTTAGAGATATGGTATTATGAACCATACTCCTAAAACATACCACACTTAAAAGAAAATGGCAAAAGGGGTGGACCTAATCTCATTCATACTTATGTTTATTTTGCAATCAACTAGCCTTAAGATATTGAGATATCATAGGTCAAAGAAATGAATGGGAATAAAATAGGATTGATATGAAGAGGGAGGGGAAATGGAATCAACACAAATTGGTCAAAGGAGGACTTTTATCAAATTAAAATCATTCATTCATTTTGGGCGATGAAATGTACATTTCATTAGTCCCCTAAATCCAATGATTTTAACTCAACAAAGTCAAATCAACCTTGACCAAGGCCCAACAACAATATTCATACTCAACAAGTCAACATAAATAGCTCAACACAATTTATTTTGCAATTAAACAATTAAAATCAATTAAAAAATGCATTAAATTAAAGTATGGTTGGTCAAAATCCTAAAACCTCCTAAAGACACCAAATAAAAGACTCTGAGATTTATCATAGGTCAAACAAGGTCAAAGGACCTTGGAGAAAAAATTTCATCATTTCTTGAAACTTAAAAGTATTTTTGAATAATTAAAAATATCCACAAAAACAATTAAATCGTGAAAAATATTAATAATGGTCCAAAAAATAATTTTAATTCAGAAAATGAAAGAGGAATTTTTTTGAATTTTTTTGGTGAAAGTCTCATATTTTTTGGATCAATATTAAAATATGAATTAATGAAAATAAAGAAATTAAACTAAAAACCAGAAAATGCTAAAATATGTGGGCCTAAAAAGGTTTGAATGAGTGCTAGTTCTCTTTGTCTTTTTGAAATTTTAAGTCAATATAGTTAGATTTATTTACAAGTTTGATTAAGAAAAAGAAGTTTAAAAATGCAATGGTATAAGGCCAAAGTTTCGAATTTGCAATAAAGTCGAGGTTTAGAAAACACAATCAAAGAAGATTTTTAAAAGGAGTGAGAGACTTGAAATTAAAGAAGTGGGCGGAGATGAAGAGGCTAATCCTAAGCAAAAATTTAAAAGTTAAGAGTTGAAAAGATTTGACCAATGGGCTGCAATCCAATAGACAAGAATGTCATATAGAAACCCAAATTTCCCTTGGACTTTAGAATCAAGCAATACCAATACACAAATAGCAAGATGAAGAGAAAGACATCAAATAAAGATAGCCACATTCAAGCTTAGCAACTTCATGATCTTCTTTATAATCTCCCATGCACCAGATGACATACTCCCTTAATGGCTCAGAGATAGGCATTAGTCACAGGCTCAAAGTAACTGCTTCAATATGACCATGTAGCAGGCGAACTCAAGTGGGATTTCAATAATTGCTTCAGATGAAAGTTCATTTCACAAGCACTTGGTTTCAGAAAAGTTGGCATTGGCCAAGGCCTTTTACATAGGAAATGTTGCCTAATTCTAAGTCCAATGTCTCAGATCAAAACCAACAGTCCACACAAATTTTTTTGAGAGTTTTTGTTGTTATTATGTATATTAAGGTCAAAAGACCACCAAACCTAACAAAATACACAAACAAATCTATACAATCATAATATAATCACAAAATAAAGCTCAAGTGAGCAAAGTGAAAATGACATTAAAATAAGCAAGTTAAATGGTATGAATAATGGAAAATGAATAAAGACTTGAATATAAAGTGCATAAAAGTAAAGTGCTTGAAATTAAATCTTAGTTGAATGTTAGTTGATTAGAAGTTATTATTGCTTTTGCTTTTCAATGTATAAGTCATTCTTTTGAGAACACTCAACCCTCTATTCACAAGCATGGATCCTTGAACAAGACATCTTCTAAAGGAAGGAAAAAAGGCCAAGTTTACACACAATACCTTGAAAGGGGGGAGACTTACAATCTCACTTACTAGAATGCTATGCCTTCAGGTTAAACTTTAGCGATATTATAAACAATCGTAATTGGACTTATGTAGAAGTCACAACTATTTGAGACTGGGCAATAGAAATTTTAGTGTTAATGCATGTTAGAGATATGGTATTATGAACCATACTCCTAAAACATTGTTGAGAATATAATATAGCTTATAGGAGTTATGTGGATAAGAGTTTTATGTGGACAATATCTTTTAGTTAGCTTCAGTTTGTTAGCTAAGTTTTGATTGGTAGTTAAGAGATAACCATACACTATATAAGGACATGGCTACCACACGTGTAAAAACATAACAAGCTATTATTTTCTTTTCCCTGAAAACTTTTTTCTTCTTCTTCTTCATTCTGTATTTTCTGCTTTGCATTTCTTGTTCTTTAATGCAAAAACTGATTTTCACAATATGGTATCATTCGCCATTTCGATCCTTCTTCCGCTGCTCTTCTAATTGAATCTTTAGCTTGTTCATTCTTTCTTTACTTTCAAGGCTCCTCCACGAAATTCACCTCTTGATCCAGCTTTGGATCAAACTTCCCCATACTTTGTTCATCCTAGCGATGGTCCTGGTTTAGTTACAGTTCTTCCCAAGCTTACTGGTTCTAACTATCATTCATGGGCTCGAAGCATGAAGAGAGCGCTCGGTGGAAAGATGAAGATTGAGTTCATTGATGGTTCTCTTCCTGCTCCAGTTGATTCCTTCGATCCATCCTTGCGTGCTTGGAATCGCTGCAACATGTTAGTCCATTCTTGGATCATGAATTCAGTTTCAGATTCCATTTCTCAGTCCATCGTCTTCATGGAGAATGCGCTTGATGTATGGAACGATTTGAAGGAAAGATTCTCTCAGGGTGATCTCATACGTATTTCTGAGTTACAGCAAGAAATATACAATCTAAAGCAAGAAACCAAATCGGTAACTGATTTCTTTTCTGAACTTAAAATTCTTTGGGAGGAGTTAGATTTGTATTTGCCTTTACCCACTTTCACATGTAGCATCAAATGTTCTTATGAAGCTATGTGTAGTGCAAGATCCAACCATCAACTGATGCAAGTCATCAGATTTTTAACCGGTTTGAATGATCAATTTTCTGTTGTTAAATCCCAAATCTTGTTAATGGATCCTTTGTCTAACATGAATAAGATATTTTCCATGGTCATTCAGCATGAAAGACAACTTCAGCTTACCATCCCCAATGATGAGTCCCATACTCTGATTAATGTTGTTGATTCCAAAATGTTTGTTGCAAGAAACAATTCATTCAAGCATGGAGCTCGTGTTTGTACTTTCTGTGGAAAAACCAATCTTTAGCTCCCTGTCTTGTACTGTGACAGCCACATTGCACTCAATCCAGTTTTCCACGAGCGAACAAAACACCTTGAAATTGACTGCCATTTAGTTCGTGAAAAATTGCAGCAAGGCTTACTACGGCTTCTACCAATTTCAACTCATGAACAACTAGCTGATTTCCTAACCAAAGCTTTATCCACTTCAACCATGAATAAATTCATTTCCAAGCTTGGCATGATCAACATTCACCATGCTTAGCTTGAGAGGGGCTGTTGAGAATATAATATAGCTTATAGGAGTTATGTGGATAAGAGTTTTATGTGGACAATATCTTTTAGTTAGCTTCGGTTTGTTAGCTAACTTTTGATTGGTAGTTAAGAGATAACCATACACTATATAAGGACATGGCTACCACACGTGTAAAAACATAACAAGCTATTATTTTCTTTTCCCTGAAAACTTCTTTCTTCTTCTTCTTCATTCTGTATTTTTTGCTTTGCATTTCTTGTTCTTTAATGCAGAAACTGATTTTCACAATAAACATACCACACTTAAAAGAAAACGGCAAAAGGGGTGGACCTAATCTCATCCATACTTATGTTTATTTTGCAATCAACTAGCCTTAAGATATTGAGATATCATAGGTAAAAGAAATGAATGGGAATAAAATAGGATTGATAAGAAGAGGGAGGGGAAATGGAATCAACACAAATTGGTCAAAGGAGGACTTTTATCAAATTAAAATCATTCATTCATTTTGGGAGATGAAATGTACATTTCATTAGTCCCATAAATCCAATGATTTTAACTCAACAAAGTCAAATCAACCTTGACCAAGGCCCAACAACAATACTCAAACTCAACAAGTCAACATAAATAGCTCAACACAATTTATTTTGCAATTAAACAAATAAAATCAACTAAAAAATGCATTAAATTAAAGTATGGTTGGTCAAAATCCTAAAACCTCCTCAAGACACCAAATAAAAGACTCTGAGATTTATCATAGGCCAAACAAGGTCAAAGGACCTTGGAGAAAAAATTTCATCATTTCTTGAAACTTAAAAGTATTTTTAAATAATTAAAAATATCCACAAAAACAATTAAATCGTGAAAAATATTAATAATGATCCAAAAAATAATTTTAATTCAGAAAATGAAAGAGGAATTTATTTGAATTTTTTTTGTGAAAGTCTCATATTTTTTAGATCTATATTAAAATATGAATTAATGAAAATAAAGAAATTAAACTAAAAACCAGAAAATGCTAAAATATGTGGACCTAAAAAGGTTTGAATGAGTGCTAGTTCTTTTTGTCTTTTTGAAATGTTAAGTCAATATAGTTAGATTTATTTACAAGTTTGATTAAGAAAAAGAAGTTTAAATATGCAATGGCATAAGGCCAAAGTTTCGAATTTGCAATAAAGTCAAGGTTTAGAATTCACAATCAAAGAAGATTTTTAAAAGGAGTGAGAGATTTGAAATTAAAGAAGTGGGCGAAGATGAAGAGGCTAATCCTAAGCAAAAATTTAAAAGTTAAGAGTTGAAAAGATCTGACCAATGGGCTGCAATCTAATAGACAAGAATGTCATATAGAAGCTCAAATTTCCCTTGGACTTTAGAATCAAGCAATACCAACACACAAATCGCAAGATGAAGAGAAAGACATCAAATAAAGATAGCCACATTCAAGCTTAGCAACTTCATGATCTTCTTTGTAATCTCCCATGCACCAGATGACATACTCCTTGAATGGCTCAGAGATAGGCATTAGTCAAAGGCTTAAAGTAACAGCTTCAATAAGACCATGTAGTAGGTGAACTCAAGTGGGATTTCAATAATTGCTTCAGGTGAAAGTTCACTTCACAAGCACTTGGTTTCAGAAAAGTTGGCATTGGCCAAGTCCTTTTACATAGGAAATGTTGCCTAATTCTAAGTCCAATGTCTCAGATCAAAACCAACAGTCCACACAAATCTGTTTTACAGTTTTTGTTATTATTATGTACATTAAGGTCAAAAGACCACCAAACCAAACAAAATACACAAACAAATATATACAATCATAATATAATCACAAAATAAAGCTCAAGTGAGCAAAGTGAAAATGACATTAAAATAAACAAGTTAAATGGTATGAATAATGGAAAATGAATAAAGACTTGAATATAAAGGCAGAAAAGTAAAGTGCTTGAAATTAAATCTTAGTTGTATGTTAGTTGATTAGAAGTTAGTATTGCTTTTGCTTTTCAATGTTTAAGTCATTCTTTTGAGAACACTCAACCCTCTATTCACAAGCATGGATCCTTGAACAAAGACATCTTCTAAAGGAAGGAAAGAAGGCCAAGTTTCCATACAATACCATGAAAGGGGGGAGACTTACAATCTCACATACTAGAATGCTATGTTTTTGGGTCAAACTTTAGCGATATGTTAAACAATCGTAATTGGACTTATGTAGAAATCACAACTATTTGAGGCTGGGCAATAGAAATTTTAGTGTCAATGCATGTTAGAGATATGGTATTATAAACCATACTCCTAAAACATACCACACTTAAAAGAAAACGGCAAAAGGGGTGGACCTAATCTCATCCATACTTATGTTTATTTTGCAATCAACTAGCCTTAAGATATTGAGATATCATAGGTCAAAGAAATGAATGGGAATAAAATAGGATTGATAAGAAGAGGGAGGGGAAACGGAATCAACACAAATTGGTCAAAGGAGGACTTTTATCAAATTAAAATCATTCATTCATTTTGGGAGATGAAATGTACATTTCATTAGTCCCCTAAATCCAATGATTTTAACTCAACAAAGTCAAATCAACTTTGACCAAGGCCCAACAACAATGTTCAAACTCAACAAGTCAACATAAATAGCTCAACACAATTTATTTTGCAATTAAACTATTAAAATCAATTAAAAAATGCATTAAATTAAAGTATGGTTGGTCAAAATCCTAAAACCTCCTCAAGACACCAAGTAAAAGACTCTGAGATTTATCATAGGTCAAACAATGTCAAAGGACCTTGGAGAAAAAATTTCATCATTTCTTGAAACTTAAAAGTATTTTTATATAATTAAAAATATCCACAAAAACAATTAAATCGTGAAAAATATTAATAATGATCCAAAAAATAATTTTAATTCAGAAAAAGAAAGAGGAATTTATTTGAATTTTTTTTGTGAATGTCTCATAGTTTTTGGATCAATATTAAAATATGAATTAATGAAAATAAAGAAATTAAACTAAAAACCAGAAAATGCTAAAATATGTGGACCTAAAAAGGTTTGAATGAGTGCTAGTTCTTTTTGTCTTTTTGAAATTTTAAGTCAATATACTTAGATTTATTTACAAGTTTGATTAAGAAAAAGAAGTTTAAAAATGCAATGGCATAAGGCCAAAGTTTTGAATTTGCAATAAAGTCAAGGTTTAGAAAACACAATCAAAGAAGATTTTTAAAAGGAGTGAGAGATTTGAAATTAAAGAAGTGGGCGGAGATGAAGAGGCTAATCCTAAGCAAAAATTTAAAAGTTAAGAGTTGAAAAGATCTGACGAATGGGCTGCAATCCAATAGACAAGAATGTCATATAGAAGCTCAAATTTCACTTGGACTTTAGAATCAAGCAATACCAATACACAAATCGCAAGATGAAGAGAAAGACATCAAATCAAGATAGCCACATTCAAGCTTAGCAACTTCATGATCTTCTTTGTAATCTCCCATGAACCAAATGACATACTCCTTGAATGGCTCAGAGATAGGCATTAGTCACAGGCTTAAAGTAACAACTTCAATAAGACCATGTAGCAGGTGAACTCAAGTGGGACTTCAATAATTGCTTCAGGTGAAAGTTCATGTCACAAGCACTTGGTTTCAGAAAAGTTGGCATTGGCCAAGTCCTTTTACATAGGAAATGTTGCCTAATTCTAAGTCCAATATCTCAGATCAAAACCAACAGTCCACACAAATCTTTTTTAGAGTTTTTGTTGTTATTATGTACATTAAGGTCAAAAGACCACCAAACCAAACAAAATACACAAACAAATATATACAATCATAATATAATCACAAAATAAAGCTCAAGTGAGCAAAGTGAAAATGGCATTAAAATAAACAAGTTAAATGGTATGAATAATGGAAAATGAATAAAGACTTGAATATAAAGTTCATAAAAGTAAAGTGCTTGAAATTAAATCTTAGTTGAATGTTAGTTGATTAGAAGTTAGTATTGCTTTTGCTTTTCAATGTTTAAGTCATTCTTTTGAGAACACTCAACCCTCTATTCACAAGCATGGATCCTTGAACAAAGACATCTTCTAAAAGAAGGAAAGAAGGCCAAGTTTTCACACAATACCATGATAGGGGGGAGACTTACAATCTCACATACTAGAATGCTATGCTTTCGGGTCAAACTTTAGCGATATGTTAAACAATCATAATTAGACTTATGCAGAAATCACAACTATTTAAGGTTGGGTAATAGAAATTTTAGTGTTAATGCATGTTAGAGATATGGTATTATAAACCATACTCCTAAAATATACCACACTTAAAAGAAAACGGCAAAAAGGGTGGACCTAATCTCATCCATATTTATGTTTATTTTGCAATCAACTAGCCTTAAGATATTGAGATATCATAGGTCAAAGAAATGAATAGGAATAAAATAAGATTGATTTGAAGAGGGAGGGGAAATGGAATCAACACAAATTGGTCAAACGAGGACTTTTATCAAATTAAAATCATTCATTCATTTTGGGAGATGAAATGTACATTTCATTAGTTCCCTAAATCCAATGATTTTAACTCAACAAAGTCAAATCAACCTTGACCAAGACCCAAGAACAATATTCAAACTCAACAAGTCAACATAAATAGCTCAACACAATTTATTTTGCAATTAAACAATTAAAATCAATTAAAAAATGCATTAAATTAAAGAATGGTTGGTCAAAATCCTAAAACATCCTCAAGACACCAAATAAAAGACTCTGAGATTTATCATAGGTCAAACAAGGTCTAAGGACCTTGGAGAAAAAATTTCATCATTTCGTTAAACTTAAAAGTATTTTTAAACAATTAAAAATATCCACAAAAACAATTAAATCGTGAAAAATATTAATAATGATCCAAAAAATAATTTTAATTCATAAAATGAAAGAGGAATTTATTTGAATTTTTTTGGTGAAAGTCTCATATTTCTGGGATCAATATTAAAATATGAATTAATGAAAATAAAGAAATTAAACTAAAAACCAGAAAATGCTAAAATATGTGGACCTAAAAAGGTTTGAATGAGTGCTAGTTCTTTTTGTCTTTTAGAAATTTTAAGTCAATATACTTAGATTTATTTACAAGTTTGATTAAGAAAAAGAAGTTTAAAAATGCAATGGCATAAGGCCAAAGTTTCGAATTTGCAATAAAGTCAAGGTTTAGAAAACACAATCAAAGAAGATTTTTAAAAGGAATGAGAGATTTGAAATTAAAGAAGTGGGCGGAGATGAAGAGGCTAATCCTAAGCAAAAATTTAAAAGTTAGGAGTTGAAAAGATCTGACTAATGGGCTGCAATCCAATAGACAAGAATGTCATATAGAAACCCAAATTTTCCTTGGACTTTAGAATCAAGCAATACCAATACACAAATAGCAAGATGAAGAGAAAGACATCAAATGAAGATAGCCACATTCAAGCTTAGCAACTTCATGATCTTCTTTATAATCTCCCATGCACCAGATGACATACTCCTTGAATGGCTCAGAGATAGGCATTAGTCACAGGCTCAAAGTAACAGCTTCCATAAGACCATGTAGCAGGTGAACTCAAGTGGGATTTCAATAATTGCTTAAGATGAAAGTTCACTTCACAAGCACTTGGTTTCAGAAAAGTTGGCATTGGCCAAGTCCTTTTCCATAGGGAATGTTGCCTAATTCGAAGTCCAATGTCTCAGATCAAAACCAACAGTCCGCACAAGTCTTTTTAAGAGTTTTTGTTGTTATTATGTACATTAAGGTCAAAAGACCACAAAACCAAACAAAATAGACAAACAAATATATACAATCATAATATAATCACAAAATAAAGCTCAGGTGAGCAAAGTAAAAATGGCATTAAAATAAACAAGTTAAATGGTATGAATAATGGAAAATGAATAAAGACTTGAATTTAAAGTGCATAAAAGTTAAGTGCTTGAAATTAAATCTTAGTTAAATGTTAGTTGATTAGAAGTTAGTATTGCTTTTGCTTTTCAATGTTTAAGTCATTCTTTTGAGAACACTCAACCCTCTATTCACAAGCATGGATCCTTGAACAAAGACATCTTCTAAAGGAAGGAAAAAATGCCAAGTTACCACACAATACCATGAAAGGGGGGAGACATACAATCTCACTTACTACAATGCTATGCTTTCGGGTCAAACTTTAGAGATATGTTAGACAATCGTAATTGAACTTATGTAGAAGTCACAACTATTTGAGACTGGGTAATAGAAATTTTAGTGTTAATGCATGTTAGAGATATGTTATTATGAACCATACTCCTAAAACATACCACACTTAAAAGAAAACGGCAAAAGCGGTGGACCTAATCTCTTCCATACTTATGTTTTATTTTGCAATCAACTAGCCTTAAGATATTGAGATATCATAGGTCAAAGAAATGAATGGGAATAAAATAGGATTGATATGAAGAGGGAGGGGAAATGGAATCAACACAAATTGGTCAAAGGAGGACTTTTATCAAATTGAAATCATTCATTCATTTTGGGAGATGAAATGTACATTTCATTAATCCCCTAAATCCAATGATTTTAACTCAACAAAGTCAAATCAACCTTGACCAAGGCCCAACAACAATATTCAAACTCAACAAGTCAACATAAATAGCTCAACACAATTTATTTTGCAATTAAACAATTAAAATCAATAAAAAAATGCATTAAATTAAAGTATGGTTGGTCAAAATCCTAAAACCTCCTCAAGACACCAAATAAAAGACTCTGAGATTTATCATAGGTTGAACAAGGCTAAAGGACCTTGGAGAAAAAATTTCATCATTTCTTGAAACTTAAAAGTATTTTTAATAATTAAAAATATCCACAAAAACAATTAAATCGTGAAAAATATTAATAATGATCCAAAAAATAATTTTAATTCAGAAAATGAAAGAGGAATTTATTTGAATTTTTTGGTGAAAGTCTCATATTTTTTGGATCAATATTAAAATATGAATTAATGGAAATAAAGAAATTAAACTAAAAACTAGAAAATGCTAAAATATGTGGACCTAAAAAGGTTTGAATGAGTGCTAGTTCTTTTTGTCTTTTTTAAATTTTAATTCAATATACTTAGATTTATTTACAAGTTTGATTAAGAAAAAGAAATTTAAAAATGAAATGGCATAAGGCCAAAGTTTCGAATTTGCAATAAAGTCAATGTTTAGAAAACACAATCAAAGAAGATTTTTAAAAGGAGTGAAAGATTTGAAATTAAAGAAGTGGGCGGAGATGAAGAGGCTAATCCTAAGCAAAAATTTAAAAGTTAAGAGTTAAAAAGATCTGACCAATAGGCTGCAATCCAATAGACAAGAATGTCATATAGAAACCCAAATTTCCCTTGGGCTTTAGAATCAAGCAATACCAATACACAAATCGCAAGATGAAGAGAAAGACATCAAATGAAGATAGCCACATTCAAGCTTAGCAACTTCATGATCTTCTTTATAATCTCCCATGCACCAGATGACTTACTCCTTGAATGGATCAGAGATAGGCATTAGTCACAGGCTCAAAGTAACAGCTTCAATAAGACCATGTAGCAGGTGAACTCAAGTGGGATTTCAATAATTGCTTCAGGTGAAAGTTCACTTCACAAGCACTTGGATTCAGAAAAGTTGGCATTGGCCAAGTCCTTTTACATAGGAAATGTTGCCTAATTCTAAGTCCTATGTCTCAGATCAAAACCAACAGTCCGCACAAATCTTTTTAGAGTTTTTGTTGTTATTATGTACATTAAGGTCAAAAGACCACCAAACCAAACAAAATACACAAACAAATATATACAATCATAATATAATCACAAAATAAAGCTCAAGTGAGCAAAGTGAAAATGGCACTAAAATAAACAAGTTAAATGGTATGAATAATGGAAAATGAATAAAGACTTGAATATAAAGTGCATAAAAGTAAAGTGCTTGAAATTAAATCTTAGTTGAATGATAGTTGATTAGAAGTTAGTATTGCTTTTGCTTTTCAATGTTTAAGTCATTCTTTTGAGAACACTGAACCCTCTATTCACAAGCATGGATCCTTGAACAAAGACATCTTCTAAAGGAAGGAAAAAAGACCAAGTTTCCACACAATACCATGAAAGGGGGGAGACTTACAATCTCACATACTAGAATGCTATGCTTTCGGGTCAAACTTTAGCGATATGTTAAACAATCGTAATTGGACTTATGTAGAAGTCACAACTATTTGATGTTGGGCAATAGAAATTTTAGTGTTAATGCATGTTAGAGATATGGTATTATAAACCATACTCCTAAAACATACCACACTTAAAAGAAAACGGCAAAAGGGGTGGACCTAATCTCATCCATACTTATGTTTATTTTGCAATCAACTAGCCTTAAGATATTGAGATATCATAGGTCAAAGAAATGAATGGGAATAAAATAGGATTGATATGAAGAGGGAGGGGAAATGGAATCAACACAAATTGGTCAAAGGAGGACTTTTATCAAATTGAAATCATTCATTCATTTTGGGAGATGAAATGTACATTTCATTAGTCCCCTAAATCCAATGATTTTAACTCAACAAAGTCAAATCAACCTTGACCAAGGCCCAACAACAATATTCAAACTCAACAAGTCAACATAAATAGCTCAACACAATTTATTTTGCAATTAAACTATTAAAATCAATAAAAAAATGCATTAAATTAAAGTATGGTTGGTCAAAATCCTAAAACCTCCTCAAGACACCAAATAAAAGACTCTGAGATTTATCATAGGTTGAACAAGGCCAAAGGACCTTGGAGAAAAAATTTCATCATTTCTTGAAACTTAAAAGTATTTTTAAATAATTAAAAATATCCACAAAAACAATTAAATCGTGAAAAATATTAATAATGATCCAAAAATAATTTTAATTCAGAAAATGAAAGAGGAATTTATTTGAATTTTTTGGTGAAAGTCTCATATTTTTTGGATCAATATTAAAATTATATGAATTAATGAAAATAAAGAAATTAAACTAAAACCAGAAAATGCTAAAATATGTGGACCTAAAAAGGTTTGAATGAGTGCTAGTTCTTTTTGTCTTTTTAAATTTTAATTCAATATACTTAGATTTTTTACAAGTTTGATTAAGAAAAAGAAATTTAAAAATGCAATGGCATAAGGCCAAAGTTTCGAATTTGCAATAAAGTCAAGGTTAAAAACACACACAAGCAAAAGATTTTTAAAAGGAGTGAGAGATTTGAAATTAAAGAAGTGGGCGGAGATGAAGAGGCTAATCCTAAGCAAAAATTTAAAAGTTAAGAGTTAAAAAGATCTGACCAATGGGCTGCAATCCAATAGACAAGAATGTCATATAGAAACCCAAATTTCCCTTGGGCTTTAGAATCAAGCAATACCAATACACAAATCGCAAGATGAAGAGAAAGACATCAAATGAAGATAGCCACATTCAAGCTTAGCAACTTCATGATCTTCTTTATAATCTCCCATTCACCAGATGACATACTCCTTGAATGGCTCAGAGATAGGCATTAGTCACAGGCTCAAAGTAACAGCTTCAATAAGACCATGTAGCAGGTGAACTCAAGTGGGATTTCAATAATTGCTTCAGATGAAAGTTCACTTCACAAGCACTTGGTTTCAGAAAAGTTGGCATTGGCCAAGTCCTTTTACATAGGGAATGTTGCCTAATTCTAAGTCCAATGTCTCAGATCAAAACCAACAGTCCACACAAATCTTTTTTAGAGTTTTTGTTGTTATTATGTACATTAAGGTCAAAAGACCACCAAACCAAACAAAATACACAAACAAATATATACAATCATAATATAATCACAAAATAAAGCTCAAGTGAGCAAAGTGAAAATGGCATTAAAATAAACAAGTTAAATGGTATGAATAATGGAAAATGAATAAAGACTTGAATATAAAGTGCATAAAAGTAAAGTGCTTGAAATTTAATCTTAGTTGAATGTTAGTTGATTAGAAGTTAGTATTGCTTTTGCTTTTCAATGTTTAAGTCATTCTTTTGAGAACACTCAACCCTCTATTCACAAGCATGGATCCTTGAACAAGACATCTTCTAAAGGAAGGAAAAAAGGCCAAGTTTACACACAATACCTTGAAAGGGGGGAGACTTACAATCTCACTTACTAGAATGCTATGCTTTCGGGTCAAACTTTAGCGATATGTTAAACAATCGTAATTGGACTTATGTAGAAGTCACAACTATTTGAGACTGGGCAATAGAAATTTTAGTGTTAATGCATGTTAGAGATATGGTATTATAAACCATACTCCTAAAACATACCACACTTAAAAGAAAACGGCAAAAGGGGTGGACCTAATCTCATCCATACTTATGTTTATTTTGCAATCAACTAGCCTTAAGATATTGAGATATCATAGGTCAAAGAAATGAATGGGAATAAAATAGGATTGATATGAAGAGGGAGGGGAAATGGAATCAACACAAATTGGTCAAAGGAGGACTTTTATCAAATTAAAATCATTCATTCATTTTGGGAGATGAAATGCACATTTCATTAGTCCCCTAAATCCAATGATTTTAACTCAACAAAGTCAAATCAACCTTGACCAAGGCCCAACAACAATATTCAAACTCAACAAGTCAACATAAATAGCTCAACACAATTTATTTTGCAATTAAACAATTAAAATCAATTAAAAAATGCATTAAATTAAAGTATGGTTGGTCAAAATCCTAAAACCTCCTCAAGACACCAAATAAAAGGCTATGAGATTTATCATAGGTCAAACAAGGTAAAAGGACCTTGGAGAAACAATTTCATCATTTCTTGAAACTTAAAAGTATTTTTAAACAATTAAAATTATCCATAAAAACAATTAAATCATGTAAAATATTAATAATGATCCAAAAAATAATTTTAGTTCAGAAAATGAAAGAGGAATTTATTTGAATTTATTTGGTGAAAGTCTCATATTTTTTGGATCACTATTAAAATTAATATGAATTAATGAAAATAAAGAAATTGAACTAAAAACCAGAAAATGCTAAAACATGTAGACCTAAAAACGTTTGAATGACTGCTAGTTCTTTTTGTCTTTTTGAATTTTAAGTCAATATAGTTAGATTTTTTTACAAGTTTGATTAAGAATAAGAAGTTTAAAAATGCAATGGCATAAGGCCAAAGTTTCTAATTTGTAATAAAGTCAAGGTTTAGAAAACACAAGCAAAGAAGATTTTTAAAAGGAGTGAGAGATTTGAAATTAAAGAAGTGGGCGGAGATGAAGAGGCTAATCCTAAGCAAAAATTTAAAAGTTAAGAGTTGAAAAGATCTGACCAATGGGCTGCAATCCAATAGACAAGAATGTCATATAGAAACCCAAATTTCCCTTGGACTTTAGAATCAAGCAATATCAATACACAAATAGCAAGATGAAGAGAAAGACATCAAATAAAGATAGCCACATTCAAGCTTAGAAACTTCATGATCTTCTTTATAATCTCCCATGCACCAGATGACATACTCCTTGAATGGCTCAGAGATAGGCATTAGTCACAGGCTCAAAGTAACAGCTTCAATAAGACCATGTAGCAGGTGAACTCAAGTGGGATTTCAATAATTGCTTCAGATGAAAGTTCACTTCACAAGCACTTGGTTTCAGAAAAGTTGGCATTGGCCAAGTCCTTTTATATAGGGAATGTTGCCTAATTCTAAGTCCAATGTCTCAGATCAAAACCAACAGTCCACACAAATCTTTTTTAGAGTTTTTGTTGTTATTATGTACATTAAGGTCAAAAGACCACCAAACCAAACAAAATACACAATGAAATATATACAATCATAATATAATCACAAAATAAAGCTCAAGTGAGCAAAGTGAAAATGACATTAAAATAAACAAGTTAAATGGTATGAATAATGGAAAATGAATAAAGACTTGAGTTTAAAGTGCATAAAAGTAAAGTGCTTGAAATTAAATCTTAGTTGAATGTTAGTTGATTAGAAGTTAGTATTGCTTTTGCTTTTCAATGTTTAAGTCATTCTTTTGAGAACACTCAACCCTCTATTCACAAGCATGGATCCTTGAACCAAGACATCTTCTAAAGGAAGGAAAAAAGGCCAAGTTTCCACACAATACCATGAAAGGGGGGAGACTTACAATCTCACTTACTAGAATGCTATGCTTTCGGGTCAAACTTTAGCGATATGTTAAACAATCGTAATTGGACTTATGTAGAAGTCACAACTATTTGAGACTGGGCAATAGAAATTTTAGTGTTAATGCATGTTAGAGATATGGTATTATGAACCATACTCCTAAAACATACCACACTTAAAAGAAAATGGCAAAAGGGGTGGACCTAATCTCATCCATACTTATGTTTATTTTGCAATCAACTAGCCTTAAGATATTGAGATATCATAGGTCAAAGAAATGAATGGGAATAAAATAGGATTGATATGAAGAGGGAGGGGAAATGGAATCAACACAAATTGGTCAAAGGAGGACTTTTATCAAATTAAAATCATTCATTCATTTTGGGAGATGAAATGTACATTTCATTAGTCCCCTAAATCCAATGATTTTAACTCAACAAAGTCAAATCAACCTTGACCAAGGCCCAACAACAATATTCAAACTCAACAAGTCAACATAAATAGCTCAACATAATTTATTTTGCAATTAAACAATTAAAATCAATTAAAAAATGCATTAAATAAAAGTATGGTTGGTCAAAATCCTAAAACCTCCTCAAGACACCAAATAAAAGGCTATGAGATTTATCATAGGTCAAACAAGGTAAAAGGACCTTGGAGAAAAAATTCCATCATTTCTTGAAACTTAAAAGTATTTTTAAACAATTAAAAATATCCACAAAACAATTAAATGGTGAAAAATATTAATAATGATCCAAAAAATAATTTTAATTCAGAAAATGAAAGAGGAATTTATTTGAATTTTTTTGGTGAAAGTCTCATATTTTTTGGATCAATATTAAAATTAATATGAATTAGTGAAAATAAAGAAATTTAACTAAAAACCAGAAAATGCTAAAATATGTGGACCTAAAAAGGTTTGAATGAGTGCTAGTTCTTTTTGTCTCTTTGAAATTTTAAGTCAATATAGTTAGATTTTTTTACAAGTTTGATTAAGAAAAAGAAGTTTAAAAATGCAATGGCATAAGTCCAAAGTTTCTAATTTGCAATAAAGTCAAGGTTTAGAAAACACAAGCAAAGAAGATTTTTGAAAGGAGTGAGAGATTTGAAATTAAAGAAGTGGGCGGAGATGAAGAGGCTAATCCTAAGCAAAAATTTAAATGTTAAAAGTTGAAAAGATCTGACCAATGGGCTGCAATCCAATAGACAAGAATGTCATATAGGAACCCAAATTTCCTTTGAACTTTAGAATCAAGAAATATCAATACACAAATAGCAAGATGAAGAGAAAGACATCAGATAAAGATAGCCACATTCAAGCTTAAAGACTTCATTATCTTCTTTATTATCTCCCATGCACCAGATGACATACTCCTTGAATGGCTCAGAGATAGGCATTAGTCACAGGCTCAAAGTAACAACTTCAATAAGACCATGTAGCAGGTGAACTCAAGTGGGATTTCAATAATTGCTTCAGATGAATGTTCACTTCACAAGCACTTGGTTTCAGAAAAGTTGGCATTGGCCAAGTCCTTTTACATAGGGAATGTTGCCTAATTCTAAGTCCAATGTCTCAGATCAAAACCAACAGTCCACACAAATCTTTTTTAGAGTTTTTGTTGTTATTATGTACATTAAGGTCAAAAGACCACCAAACCAAACAAAATACACAATGAAATATATACAATCATAATATAATCACAAAATAAAGCTCAAGTGAGCAAAGTGAAAATGACATTAAAATAAACAAGTTAAATGGTATGAATAATGGAAAATGAATAAAGACTTGAATTTAAAGTGCATAAAAGTAAAGTGCTTGAAATTAAATCTTAGTTGAATGTTAGTTGATTAGAAGTTAGTATTGCTTTTGCTTTTCAATGTTTAAGTCATTCTTTTGAGAACACTCAACCCTCTATTCACAAGCATGGATCCTTGAACCAAGACATCTTCTAAAGGAAGGAAAAAAGGCCAAGTTTCCACACAATACCATGAAAGGGGGGAGACTTACAATCTCACTTACTAGAATGCTATGCTTTCGGGTCAAACTTTAGCGATATGTTAAACAATCGTAATTGACTTATGTAGAAGTCACAACTATTTGAGACTGGGCAATAGAAATTTTAGTGTTAATGCATGTTAGAGATATGGTATTATGAACCATACTCCTAAAACATACCACACTTAAAAGAAAATGGCAAAAGGGGTGGACCTAATCTCATCCATACTTATGTTTATTTTGCAATCAACTAGCCTTAAGATATTGAGATATCATAGGTCAAAGAAATGAATGGGAATAAAATAGGATTGATATGAAGAGGGAGGGGAAATGGAATCAACACAAATTGGTCAAAGGAGGACTTTTATCAAATTAAAATCATTCATTCATTTTGGGAGATGAAATGTACATTTCATTAGTCCCCTAAATCCAATGATTTTAACTCAACAAAGTCAAATCAACCTTGACCAAGGCCCAACAACAATATTCAAACTCAACAAGTCAACATAAATAGCTCAACACAATTTATTTTGCAATTAAACAATTAAAATCAATTAAAAAATGCATTAAATAAAAGTATGGTTGGTCAAAATCCTAAAACCTCCTCAAGACACCAAATAAAAGGCTATGAGATTTATCATAGGTCAAACAAGGTAAAAGGACCTTGGAGAAAAAATTCATCATTTCTTGAAACTTAAAAGTATTTTTAAACAATTAAAAATATCCACAAAAACAATTAAATGGTGAAAAATATTAATAATGATCCAAAAAATAATTTTAATTCAGAAAATGAAAGAGGAATTTATTTGAATTTTTTTGGTGAAAGTCTCATATTTTTTGGATCAATATTAAAATTAATATGAATTAATGAAAATAAAGAAATTAAACTAAAAACCAGAAAATGCTAAAATATGTGGACCTAAAAAGGTTTGAATGAGTGCTAGTTCTTTTTGTCTTTTTGAAATTTTAAGTCAATATAGTTAGATTTTTTTACAAGTTTGATTAAGAAAAAGAAGTTTAAAAATGCAATGGCATAAGTCCAAAGTTTCTAATTTGCAATAAAGTCAAGGTTTAGAAAACACAAGCAAAGAAGATTTTTAAAAGGAGTGAGAGATTTGAAATTAAAGAAGTGGGCGGAGATGAAGAGGCTAATCCTAAGCAAAAATTTAAATGTTAAGAGTTGAAAAGATCTGACCAATGGGCTGCAATCCAATAGACAAGAATGTCATATAGAAACCCAAATTTCCTTTGGACTTTAGAATCAAGAAATATCAATACACAAATAGCAAGATGAAGAGAAAGACATCAAATAAAGATAGCCACATTCAAGCTTAGAAACTTCATGATCTTCTTTATAATCTCCCATGCACCAGATGACATACTCCTTGAATGGCTCAGAGATAGGCATTAGTCACAGGCTCAAAGTAACAGCTTCAATAAGACCATGTAGCAGGTGAACTCAAGTGGGATTTCAATAATTGCTTCAGATGAAAGTTCACTTCACAAGCACTTGGTTTCAGAAAAGTTGGCATTGGCCAAGTCCTTTTATATAGGGAATGTTGCCTAATTCTAAGTCCAATGTCTCAGATCAAAACCAACAGTCCACACAAATCTTTTTTAGAGTTTTTGTTGTTATTATGTACATTAAGGTCAAAAGACCACCAAACCAAACAAAATACACAATGAAATATATACAATCATAATATAATCACAAAATAAAGCTCAAGTGAGCAAAGTGAAAATGACATTAAAATAAACAAGTTAAATGGTATGAATAATGGAAAATGAATAAAGACTTGAGTTTAAAGTGCATAAAAGTAAAGTGCTTGAAATTAAATCTTAGTTGAATGTTAGTTGATTAGAAGTTAGTATTGCTTTTGCTTTTCAATGTTTAAGTCATTCTTTTGAGAACACTCAACCCTCTATTCACAAGCATGGATCCTTGAACCAAGACATCTTCTAAAGGAAGGAAAAAAGGCCAAGTTTCCACACAATACCATGAAAGGGGGGAGACTTACAATCTCACTTACTAGAATGCTATGCTTTCGGGTCAAACTTTAGCGATATGTTAAACAATCGTAATTGGACTTATGTAGAAGTCACAACTATTTGAGACTGGGCAATAGAAATTTTAGTGTTAATTCATGTTAGAGATATGGTATTATGAACCATACTCCTAAAACATACCACACTTAAAAGAAAATGGCAAAAGGGGTGGACCTAATCTCATCCATACTTATGTTTATTTTGCAATCAACTAGCCTTAAGATATTGAGATATCATAGGTCAAAGAAATGAATGGGAATAAAATAGGATTGATATGAAGAGGGAGGGGAAATGGAATCAACACAAATTGGTCAAAGGAGGACTTTTATCAAATTAAAATCATTCATTCATTTTGGGAGATGAAATGTACATTTCATTAGTCCCCTAAATCCAATGATTTTAACTCAACAAAGTCAAATCAACCTTGACCAAGGCCCAACAACAATATTCAAACTCAACAAGTCAACATAAATAGCTCAACACAATTTATTTTGCAATTAAACAATTAAAATCAATTAAAAAATGCATTAAATAAAAGTATGGTTGGTCAAAATCCTAAAACCTCCTCAAGACACCAAATAAAAGGCTATGAGATTTATCATAGGTCAAACAAGGTAAAAGGACCTTGGAGAAAAAATTCCATCATTTCTTGAAACTTAAAAGTATTTTTAAACAATTAAAAATATCCACAAAAACAATTAAATGGTGAAAAATATTAATAATGATCCAAAAAATAATTTTAATTCAGAAAATGAAAGAGGAATTTATTTTAATTTTTTGGTGAAAGTCTCATATTTTTTGGATCAATATTAAAATTAATATGAATTAATGAAAATAAAGAAATTAAACTAAAAACCAGAAAATGCTAAAATATGTGGACCTAAAAAGGTTTGAATGAGTGCTAGTTCTTTTTGTCTTTTTGAAATTTTAAGTCAATATAGTTAGATTTTTTTACAAGTTTGATTAAGAAAAAGAAGTTTAAAAATGCAATGGCATAAGGCCAAAGTTTCTAATTTGCAATAAAGTCAAGGTTTAGAAAACACAAGCAAAGAAGATTTTTAAAAGGAGTGAGAGATTTGAAATTAAAGAAGTGGGCGGAGATGAAGAGGCTAATCCTAAGCAAAAATTTAAAAGTTAAGAGTTGAAAAGATCTGACCAATGGGCTGCAATCCAATAGACAAGAATGTCATATAGAAACCCAAATTTCCTTTGGACTTTAGAATCAAGCAATATCAATACACAAATAGCAAGATGAAGAGAAAGACATCAAATAAAGATAGCCACATTCAAGCTTAGAAACTTCATGATCTTCTTTATAATCTCCCATGCACCAGATGACATACTCCTTGAATGGCTCAGAGATAGGCATTAGTCACAGGCTCAAAGTAACAGCTTCAATAAGACCATGTAGCAGGTGAACTCAAGTGGGATTTCAATAATTGCTTCAGATGAAAGTTCACTTCACAAGCACTTGGTTTCAGAAAAGTTGGCATTGGCCAAGTCCTTTTACATAGGGAATGTTGCCTAATTCTAAGTCCAATGTCTCAGATCAAAACCAACAGTCCACACAAATCTTTTTTAGAGTTTTTGTTGTTATTATGTACATTAAGGTCAAAAGACCACCAAACCAAACAAAATACACAATGAAATATATACAATCATAATATAATCACAAAATAAAGCTCAAGTGAGCAAAGTGAAAATGACATTAAAATAAACAAGTTAAATGGTATGAATAATGGAAAATGAATAAAGACTTGAATTTAAAGTGCATAAAAGTAAAGTGCTTGAAATTAAATCTTAGTTGAATGTTAGTTGATTAGAAGTTAGTATTGCTTTTGCTTTTCAATGTTTAAGTCATTCTTTTGAGAACACTCAACCCTCTATTCACAAGCATGGATCCTTGAACCAAGACATCTTCTAAAGGAAGGAAAAAAGGCCAAGTTTCCACACAATACCATGAAAGGGGGGAGACTTACAATCTCACTTACTAGAATGCTATGCTTTCGGGTCAAACTTTAGCGATATGTTAAACAATCGTAATTGGACTTATGTAGAAGTCACAACTATTTGAGACTGGGCAATAGAAATTTTAGTGTTAATGCATGTTAGAGATATGGTATTATGAACCATACTCCTAAAACATACCACACTTAAAAGAAAATGGCAAAAGGGGTGGACCTAATCTCATCCATACTTATGTTTATTTTGCAATCAACTAGCCTTAAGATATTGAGATATCATAGGTCAAAGAAATGAATGGGAATAAAATAGGATTGATATGAAGAGGGAGGGGAAATGGAATCAACACAAATTGGTCAAAGGAGGACTTTTATCAAATTAAAATCATTCATTCATTTTGGGAGATGAAATGTACATTTCATTAGTCCCCTAAATCCAATGATTTTAACTCAACAAAGTCAAATCAACCTTGACCAAGGCCCAACAACAATATTCAAACTCAACAAGTCAACATAAATAGCTCAACACAATTTATTTTGCAATTAAACAATTAAAATCAATTAAAAAATGCATTAAATAAAAGTATGGTTGGTCAAAATCCTAAAACCTCCTCAAGACACCAAATAAAAGGCTATGAGATTTATCATAGGTCAAACAAGGTAAAAGGACCTTGGAGAAAAAATTCCATCATTTCTTGAAACTTAAAAGTATTTTTAAACAATTAAAAATATCCACAAAAACAATTAAATGGTGAAAAATATTAATAATGATCCAAAAAATAATTTTAATTCAGAAAATGAAAGAGGAATTTATTTGAATTTTTTTGGTGAAAGTCTCATATTTTTTGGATCAATATTAAAATTAATATGAATTAATGAAAATAAAGAAATTAAACTAAAAACCAGAAAATGCTAAAATATGTGGACCTAAAAAGGTTTGAATGAGTGCTAGTTCTTTTTGTCTTTTTGAAATTTTAAGTCAATATAGTTAGATTTTTTTACAAGTTTGATTAAGAAAAAGAAGTTTAAAAATGCAATGGCATAAGGCCAAAGTTTCTAATTTGCAATAAAGTCAAGGTTTAGAAAACACAAGCAAAGAAGATTTTTAAAAGGAGTGAGAGATTTGAAATTAAAGAAGTGGGCGGAGATGAAGAGGCTAATCCTAAGCAAAAATTTAAATGTTAAGAGTTGAAAAGATCTGACCAATGGGCTGCAATCCAATAGACAAGAATGTCATATAGAAACCCAAATTTCCTTTGGACTTTAGAATCAAGAAATATCAATACACAAATAGCAAGATGAAGAGAAAGACATCAGATAAAGATAGCCACATTCAAGCTTAAAAACTTCATGATCTTCTTTATTATCTCCCATGCACCAGATGACATACTCCTTGAATGGCTCAGAGATAGGCATTAGTCACAGGCTCAAAGTAACAACTTCAATAAGACCATGTAGCAGGTGAACTCAAGTGGGATTTCAATAATTGCTTCAGATGAAAGTTCACTTCACAAGCACTTGGTTTCAGAAAAGTTGGCATTGGCCAAGTCCTTTTACATAGGGAATGTTGCCTAATTCTAAGTCCAATGTCTCAGATCAAAACCAAGAGTCCACACAAATCTTTTTTAGAGTTTTTGTTGTTATTATGTACATTATGGTCAAAAGACCACCAAACCAAACAAAATACACAATGAAATATATACAATCATAATATAATCACAAAATAAAGCTCAAGTGAGCAAAGTGAAAATGACATTAAAATAAACAAGTTAAATGGTATGACTAATGGAAAATGAATAAAGACTTGAGTTTAAAGTGCATAAAAGTAAAGTGCTTGAAATTAAATCTTAGTTGAATGTTAGTTGATTAGAAGTTAGTATTGCTTTTGCTTTTCAATGTTTAAGTCATTCTTTTGAGAACACTCAACCCTCTATTCACAAGCATGGATCCTTGAACCAAGACATCTTCTAAAGGAAGGAAAAAAGGCCAAGTTTCCACACAATACCATGAAAGGGGGGAGACTTACAATCTCACTTACTAGAATGCTATGCTTTCGGGTCAAACTTTAGCGATATGTTAAACAATCGTAATTGGACTTATGTAGAAGTCACAACTATTTGAGGTTGGGCAATAGAAATTTTAGTGTTAATGCATGTTAGAGATATGGTATTATGAACCATACTCCTAAAACATACCACACTTAAAAGAAAATGGCAAAAGGGGTGGACCTAATCTCATCCATACTTATGTTTATTTTGCAATCAACTAGCCTTAAGATATTGAGATATCATAGGTCAAAGAAATGAATGGGAATAAAATAGGATTGATATGAAGAGGGAGGGGAAATGGAATCAACACAAATTGGTCAAAGGAGGACTTTTATCAAATTAAAATCATTCATTCATTTTGGGAGATGAAATGTACATTTCATTAGTCCCCTAAATCCAATGATTTTAACTCAACAAAGTCAAATCAACCTTGACCAAGGCCCAACAACAATATTCAAACTCAACAAGTCAACATAAATAGCTCAACACAATTTATTTTGCAATTAAACAATTAAAATCAATTAAAAAATGCATTAAATAAAAGTATGGTTGGTCAAAATCCTAAAACCTCCTCAAGACACCAAATAAAAGGCTATGAGATTTATCATAGGTCAAACAAGGTAAAAGGACCTTGGAGAAAAAATTTCATCATTTCTTGAAACTTAAAAGTATTTTTAAACAATTAAAAATATCCACAAAAACAATTAAATGGTGAAAAATATTAATTTTAATTCAGAAAATGAAAGAGGAATTTATTTTCATTTTTTTGGTGAAAGTCTCATATTTTTTGGATCAATATTAAAATTAATATGAATTAATGAAAATAAAGAAATTAAACTAAAAACCAGAAAATGCTAAAATATGTGGACCTAAAAAGGTTTGAATGAGTGCTAGTTCTTTTTGTCTTTTTGAAATTTTAAGTCAATATAGTTAGATTTTTTTACAAGTTTGATTAAGAAAAAGAAGTTTAAAAATGCAATGGCATAAGGCCAAAGTTTCTAATTTGCAATAAAGTCAAGGTTTAGAAAACACAAGCAAAGAAGATTTTTAAAAGGAGTGAGAGATTTGAAATTAAAGAAGTGGGCGGAGATGAAGAGGCTAATCCTAAGCAAAAATTTAAATGTTAAGAGTTGAAAAGATCTGACCAATGGGCTGCAATCCAATAGACAAGAATGTCATATAGAAACCCAAATTTCCCTTGGACTTTAGAATCAAGCAATATCAATACACAAATAGCAAGATGAAGAGAAAGACATCAAATAAAGATAGCCACATTCAAGCTTAGAAACTTCATGATCTTCTTTATAATCTCCCATGCACCAGATGACATACTCCTTGAATGGCTCAGAGATAGGCATTAGTCACAGGCTCAAAGTAACAGCTTCAATAAGACCATGTAGCAGGTGAACTCAAGTGGGATTTCAATAATTGCTTCAGATGAAAGTTCACTTCACAAGCACTTGGTTTCAGAAAAGTTGGCATTGGCCAAGTCCTTTTACATAGGGAATGTTGCCTAATTCTAAGTCCAATGTCTCAGATCAAAACCAACAGTCCACACAAATCTTTTTTAGAGTTTTTGTTGTTATTATGTACATTAAGGTCAAAAGACCACCAAACCAAACAAAATACACAATGAAATATATACAATCATAATATAATCACAAAATAAAGCTCAAGTGAGCAAAGTGAAAATGACATTAAAATAAACAAGTTAAATGGTATGAATAATGGAAAATGAATAAAGACTTGAATTTAAAGTGCATAAAAGTAAAGTGCTTGAAATTAAATCTTAGTTGAATGTTAGTTGATTAGAAGTTAGTATTGCTTTTGCTTTTCAATGTTTAAGTCATTCTTTTGGGAACACTCAACCCTCTATTCACAAGCATGGATCCTTGAACCAAGACATCTTCTAAAGGAAGGAAAAAAGACCATGTTTCCACACAATACCATGAAAGGGGGGAGACTTACAATCTCACTTACTAGAATGCTATGCTTTCGGGTCAAACTTTAGCGATATGTTAAACAATCGTAATTGGACTTATGTAGAAGTCACAACTATTTGAGGTTGGGCAATAGAAATTTTAGTGTTAATGCATGTTAGAGATATGGTATTATGAACCATACTCCTAAAACATACCACACTTAAAAGAAAATGGCAAAAGGGGTGGACCTAATCTCATCCATACTTATGTTTATTTTGCAATCAACTAGCCTTAAGATATTGAGATATCATAGGTCAAAGAAATGAATGGGAATAAAATAGGATTGATATGAAGAGGGAGGGGAAATGGAATCAACACAAATTGGTCAAAGGAGGACTTTTATCAAATTAAAATCATTCATTCATTTTGGGAGATGAAATGTACATTTCATTAGTCCCCTAAATCCAATGATTTTATCTCAACAAAGTCAAATCAACCTTGACCAAGGCCCAACAACAATATTCAAACTCAACAAGTCAACATAAATAGCTCAACACAATTTATTTTGCAATTAAACAATTAAAATCAATTAAAAAATGCATTAAATTAAAGTATGGTTGGTCAAAATCCTAAAACCTCCTCAAGACACCAAATAAAAGGCTATGAGATTTATCATAGGTCAAACAAGGTAAAAGGACCTTGGAGAAAAAATTTCATCATTTCTTGAAACTTAAAAGTATTTTTAAACAATTAAAAATATCCACAAAACAATTAAATGGTGAAAAATATTAATAATGATCCAAAAAATAATTTTAATTCAGAAAATGAAAGAGGAATTTATTTGAATTTTTTGGTGAAAGTCTCATATTTTTTGGATCAATATTAAAATTAATATGAATTAATGAAAATAAAGAAATTAAACTAAAAACCAGAAAATGCTAAAATATGTGGACCTAAAAAGGTTTGAATGAGTGCTAGTTCTTTTTGTCTTTTTGAAATTTTAAGTCAATATAGTTAGATTTTTTTACAAGTTTGATTAAGAAAAGAAGTTTAAAAATGCAATGGCATAAGGCCAAAGTTTCTAATTTGCAATAAAGTCAAGGTTTAGAAAACACAAGCAAAGAAGATTTTTAAAAGGAGTGAGAGATTTGAAATTAAAGAAGTGGGCGGAGATGAAGAGGCTAATCCTAAGCAAAAATTTAAAAGTTAAGAGTTGAAAAGATCTGACCAATGGGCTGCAATCCAATAGACAAGAATGTCATATAGAAACCCAAATTTCCTTGGACTTTAGAATCAAGCAATATCAATACACAAATAGCAAGATGAAGAGAAAGACATCAAATAAAGATAGCCACATTCAAGCTTAGAAACTTCATGATCTTCTTTATAATCTCCCATGCACCAGATGACATACTCCTTGAATGGCTCAGAGATAGGCATTAGTCACAGGCTCAAAGTAACAGCTTCAATAAGACCATGTAGCAGGTGAACTCAAGTGGGATTTCAATAATTGCTTCAGATGAAAGTTCACTTCACAAGCACTTGGTTTCAGAAAAGTTGGCATTGGCCAAGTCCTTTTACATAGGGAATGTTGCCTAATTCTAAGTCCAATGTCTCAGATCAAAACCAACAGTCCACACAAATCTTTTTTAGAGTTTTTGTTGTTATTATGTACATTAAGGTCAAAAGACCACCAAACCAAACAAAATACACAATGAAATATATACAATCATAATATAATCACAAAATAAAGCTCAAGTGAGCAAAGTGAAAATGACATTAAAATAAACAAGTTAAATGGTATGAATAATGGAAAATGAATAAAGACTTGAATTTAAAGTGCATAAAAGTAAAGTGCTTGAAATTAAATCTTAGTTGAATGTTAGTTGATTAGAAGTTAGTATTGCTTTTGCTTTTCAATGTTTAAGTCATTCTTTTGGGAACACTCAACCCTCTATTCACAAGCATGGATCCTTGAACCAAGACATCTTCTAAAGGAAGGAAAAAAGACCATGTTTCCACACAATACCATGAAAGGGGGGAGACTTACAATCTCACTTACTAGAATGCTATGCTTTCGGGTCAAACTTTAGCGATATGTTAAACAATCGTAATTGGACTTATGTAGAAGTCACAACTATTTGAGGTTGGGCAATAGAAATTTTAGTGTTAATGCATGTTAGAGATATGGTATTATGAACCATACTCCTAAAACATACCACACTTAAAAGAAAATGGCAAAAGGGGTGGACCTAATCTCATCCATACTTATGTTTATTTTGCAATCAACTAGCCTTACGATATTGAGATATCATAGGTCAAAGAAATGAATGGGAATAAAATAGGATTGATACGAAGAGGGAGGGGAAATGGAATCAACACAAATTGGTCAAAGGAGGACTTTTATCAAATTAAAATCATTCATTCATTTTGGGAGATGAAATGTACATTTCATTAGTCCCCTAAATCCAATGATTTTATCTCAACAAAGTCAAATCAACCTTGACCAAGGCCCAACAACAATATTCAAACTCAACAAGTCAACATAAATAGCTCAACACAATTTATTTTGCAATTAAACAATTAAAATCAATTAAAAAATGCATTAAATTAAAGTATGGTTGGTCAAAATCCTAAAACCTCCTCAAGACACCAAATAAAAGGCTATGAGATTTATCATAGGTCAAACAAGGTAAAAGGACCTTGGAGAAAAAATTTCATCATTTCTTGAAACTTAAAAGTATTTTTAAACAATTAAAAATATCCACAAAACAATTAAATGCTGAAAAATATTAATAATGATCCAAAAAATAATTTTAATTCATAAAATGAAAGAGGAATTTATTTTAATTTTTTGGTGAAAGTCTCATATTTTTTGGATCAATATTAAAATTAATATGAATTAATGAAAATAAAGAAATTAAACTAAAAACCAGAAAATGCTAAAATATGTGGACCTAAAAAGGTTTGAATGAGTGCTAGTTCTTTTTGTCTTTTTGAAATTTTAAGTCAATATAGTTAGATTTTTTTACAAGTTTGATTAAGAATAAGAAGTTTAAAAATGCAATGGCATAAGGCCAAAGTTTCTAATTTGCAATAAAGTCAAGGTTTAGAAAACACAAGCAAAGAAGATTTTTAAAAGGAGTGAGAGATTTGAAATTAAAGAAGTGGGCGGAGATGAAGAGGCTAATCCTAAGCAAAAATTTAAAAGTTAAGAGTTGAAAAGATCTGACCAATGGGCTGCAATCCAATAGACAAGAATGTCATATAGAAACCCAAATTTCCCTTGGACTTTAGAATCAAGCAATATCAATACACAAATAGCAAGATGAAGAGAAAGACATCAAATAAAGATAGCCACATTCAAGCTTAGAAACTTCATGATCTTCTTTATAATCTCCCATGCACCAGATGACATACTCCTTGAATGGCTCAGAGATAGGCATTAGTCACAGGCTCAAAGTAACAGCTTCAATAAGACCATGTAGCAGGTGAACTCAAGTGGGATTTCAATAATTGCTTCAGATGAAAGTTCACTTCACAAGCACTTGGCTTCAGAAAAGTTGGCATTGGCCAAGTCCTTTTACATAGGGAATGTTGCCTAATTCTAAGTCCAATGTCTCAGATCAAAACCAACAGTCCACACAAATCTTTTTTAGAGTTTTTGTTGTTATTATGTACATTAAGGTCAAAAGACCACCAAACCAAACAAAATACACAATGAAATATATACAATCATAATATAATCACAAAATAAAACTCAAGTGAGCAAAGTGAAAATGACATTAAAATAAACAAGTTAAATGGTATGAATAATGGAAAATGAATAAAGACTTGAATTTAAAGTGCATAAAAGTAAAGTGCTTGAAATTAAATCTTAGTTGAATGTTAGTTGATTAGAAGTTAGTATTGCTTTTGCTTTTCAATGTTTAAGTCATTCTTTTGGGAACACTCAACCCTCTATTCACAAGCATGGATCCTTGAACCAAGACATCTTCTAAAGGAAGGAAAAAAGACCATGTTTCCACACAATACCATGAAAGGGGGGAGACTTACAATCTCACTTACTAGAATGCTATGCTTTCGGGTCAAACTTTAGCGATATGTTAAACAATCGTAATTGGACTTATGTAGAAGTCACAACTATTTGAGGTTGGGCAATAGAAATTTTAGTGTTAATGCATGTTAGAGATATGGTATTATGAACCATACTCCTAAAACATACCACACTTAAAAGAAAATGGCAAAAGGGGTGGACCTAATCTCATCCATACTTATGTTTATTTTGCAATCAACTAGCCTTACGATATTGAGATATCATAGGTCAAAGAAATGAATGGGAATAAAATAGGATTGATACGAAGAGGGAGGGGAAATGGAATCAACACAAATTGGTCAAAGGAGGACTTTTATCAAATTAAAATCATTCATTCATTTTGGGAGATGAAATGTACATTTCATTAGTCCCCTAAATCCAATGATTTTATCTCAACAAAGTCAAATCAACCTTGACCAAGGCCCAACAACAATATTCAAACTCAACAAGTCAACATAAATAGCTCAACACAATTTATTTTGCAATTAAACAATTAAAATCAATTAAAAAATGCATTAAATTAAAGTATGGTTGGTCAAAATCCTAAAACCTCCTCAAGACACCAAATAAAAGGCTATGAGATTTATCATAGGTCAAACAAGGTAAAAGGACCTTGGAGAAAAAATTTCATCATTTCTTGAAACTTAAAAGTATTTTTAAACAATTAAAAATATCCACAGAAACAATTAAATGCTGAAAAATATTAATAATGATCCAAAAAATAATTTTAATTCAGAAAATGAAAGAGGAATTTATTTGAATTTATTTGGTGAAAGTCTCATATTTTTTGGATCAATATTAAAATTAATATGAATTAATGAAAATAAAGAAATTAAACTAAAAACCAGAAAATGCTAAAATATGTGGACCTAAAAAGGTTTGAATGAGTGCTAGTTCTTTTTGTCTTTTTGAAATTTTAAGTCAATATAGTTAGATTTTTTTACAAGTTTGATTAAGAATAAGAAGTTTAAAAATGCAATGGCATAAGGCCAAAGTTTCTAATTTGCAATAAAGTCAAGGTTTAGAAAACACAAGCAAAGAAGATTTTTAAAAGGAGTGAGAGATTTGAAATTAAAGAAGTGGGCGGAGATGAAGAGGCTAATCCTAAGCAAAAATTTAAAAGTTAAGAGTTGAAAAGATCTGACCAATGGGCTGCAATCCAATAGACAAGAATGTCATATAGAAACCCAAATTTCCCTTGGACTTTAGAATCAAGCAATATCAATACACAAATAGCAAGATGAAGAGAAAGACATCAAATAAAGATAGCCACATTCAAGCTTAGAAACTTCATGATCTTCTTTATAATCTCCCATGCACCAGATGACATACTCCTTGAATGGCTCAGAGATAGGCATTAGTCACAGGCTCAAAGTAACAGCTTCAATAAGACCATGTAGCAGGTGAACTCAAGTGGGATTTCAATAATTGCTTCAGATGAAAGTTCACTTCACAAGCACTTGGTTTCAGAAAAGTTGGCATTGGCCAAGTCCTTTTACATAGGGAATGTTGCCTAATTCTAAGTCCAATGTCTCAGATCAAAACCAACAGTCCACACAAATCTTTTTTAGAGTTTTTGTTGTTATTATGTACATTAAGGTCAAAAGACCACCAAACCAAACAAAATACACAATGAAATATATACAATCATAATATAATCACAAAATAAAACTCAAGTGAGCAAAGTGAAAATGACATTAAAATAAACAAGTTAAATGGTATGAATAATGGAAAATGAATAAAGACTTGAATTTAAAGTGCATAAAAGTAAAGTGCTTGAAATTAAATCTTAGTTGAATGTTAGTTGATTAGAAGTTAGTATTGCTTTTGCTTTTCAATGTTTAAGTCATTCTTTTGGGAACACTCAACCCTCTATTCACAAGCATGGATCCTTGAACCAAGACATCTTCTAAAGGAAGGAAAAAAGACCATGTTTCCACACAATACCATGAAAGGGGGGAGACTTACAATCTCACTTACTAGAATGCTATGCTTTCGGGTCAAACTTTAGCGATATGTTAAACAATCGTAATTGGACTTATGTAGAAGTCACAACTATTTGAGGTTGGGCAATAGAAATTTTAGTGTTAATGCATGTTAGAGATATGGTATTATGAACCATACTCCTAAAACATACCACACTTAAAAGAAAATGGCAAAAGGGGTGGACCTAATCTCATCCATACTTATGTTTATTTTGCAATCAACTAGCCTTAAGATATTGAGATATCATAGGTCAAAGAAATGAATGGGAATAAAATAGGATTGATACGAAGAGGGAGGGGAAATGGAATCAACACAAATTGGTCAAAGGAGGACTTTTATCAAATTAAAATCATTCATTCATTTTGGGAGATGAAATGTACATTTCATTAGTCCCCTAAATCCAATGATTTTATCTCAACAAAGTCAAATCAACCTTGACCAAGGCCCAACAACAATATTCAAACTCAACAAGTCAACATAAATAGCTCAACACAATTTATTTTGCAATTAAACAATTAAAATCAATTAAAAAATGCATTAAATTAAAGTATGGTTGGTCAAAATCCTAAAACCTCCTCAAGACACCAAATAAAAGGCTATGAGATTTATCATAGGTCAAACAAGGTAAAAGGACCTTGGAGAAAAAATTTCATCATTTCTTGAAACTTAAAAGTATTTTTAAACAATTAAAAATATCCACAAAAAATTAAATTAATAATGATGAAAAAATAATTTTAATTCAGAAAATGAAAGAGGAATTTATTTTAATTTTTTGGTGAAAGTCTCATATTTTTTGGATCAATATTAAAATTAATATGAATTAATGAAAATAAAGAAATTAAACTAAAAACCAGAAAATGCTAAAATATGTGGACCTAAAAAGGTTTGAATGAGTGCTAGTTCTTTTTGTCTTTTTGAAATTTTAAGTCAATATAGTTAGATTTTTTTACAAGTTTGATTAAGAATAAGAAGTTTAAAAATGCAATGGCATAAGGCCAAAGTTTCTAATTTGCAATAAAGTCAAGGTTTAGAAAACACAAGCAAAGAAGATTTTTAAAAGGAGTGAGAGATTTGAAATTAAAGAAGTGGGCGGAGATGAAGAGGCTAATCCTAAGCAAAAATTTAAAAGTTAAGAGTTGAAAAGATCTGACCAATGGGCTGCAATCCAATAGACAAGAATGTCATATAGAAACCCAAATTTCCCTTGGACTTTAGAATCAAGCAATATCAATACACAAATAGCAAGATGAAGAGAAAGACATCAAATAAAGATAGCCACATTCAAGCTTAGAAACTTCATGATCTTCTTTATAATCTCCCATGCACCAGATGACATACTCCTTGAATGGCTCAGAGATAGGCATTAGTCACAGGCTCAAAGTAACAGCTTCAATAAGACCATGTAGCAGGTGAACTCAAGTGGGATTTCAATAATTGCTTCAGATGAAAGTTCACTTCACAAGCACTTGGTTTCAGAAAAGTTGGCATTGGCCAAGTCCTTTTACATAGGGAATGTTGCCTAATTCTAAGTCCAATGTCTCAGATCAAAACCAACAGTCCACACAAATCTTTTTTAGAGTTTTTGTTGTTATTATGTACATTAAGGTCAAAAGACCACCAAACCAAACAAAATACACAATGAAATATATACAATCATAATATAATCACAAAATAAAACTCAAGTGAGCAAAGTGAAAATGACATTAAAATAAACAAGTTAAATGGTATGAATAATGGAAAATGAATAAAGACTTGAATTTAAAGTGCATAAAAGTAAAGTGCTTGAAATTAAATCTTAGTTGAATGTTAGTTGATTAGAAGTTAGTATTGCTTTTGCTTTTCAATGTTTAAGTCATTCTTTTGGGAACACTCAACCCTCTATTCACAAGCATGGATCCTTGAACCAAGACATCTTCTAAAGGAAGGAAAAAAGACCATGTTTCCACACAATACCATGAAAGGGGGGAGACTTACAATCTCACTTACTAGAATGCTATGCTTTCGGGTCAAACTTTAGCGATATGTTAAACAATCGTAATTGGACTTATGTAGAAGTCACAACTATTTGAGGTTGGGCAATAGAAATTTTAGTGTTAATGCATGTTAGAGATATGGTATTATGAACCATACTCCTAAAACATACCACACTTAAAAGAAAATGGCAAAAGGGGTGGACCTAATCTCATCCATACTTATGTTTATTTTGCAATCAACTAGCCTTACGATATTGAGATATCATAGGTCAAAGAAATGAATGGGAATAAAATAGGATTGATACGAAGAGGGAGGGGAAATGGAATCAACACAAATTGGTCAAAGGAGGACTTTTATCAAATTAAAATCATTCATTCATTTTGGGAGATGAAATGTACATTTCATTAGTCCCCTAAATCCAATGATTTTATCTCAACAAAGTCAAATCAACCTTGACCAAGGCCCAACAACAATATTCAAACTCAACAAGTCAACATAAATAGCTCAACACAATTTATTTTGCAATTAAACAATTAAAATCAATTAAAAAATGCATTAAATTAAAGTATGGTTGGTCAAAATCCTAAAACCTCCTCAAGACACCAAATAAAAGGCTATGAGATTTATCATAGGTCAAACAAGGTAAAAGGACCTTGGAGAAAAAATTTCATCATTTCTTGAAACTTAAAAGTATTTTTAAACAATTAAAAATATCCACAGAAACAATTAAATGCTGAAAAATATTAATAATGATCCAAAAAATAATTTTAATTCAGAAAATGAAAGAGGAATTTATTTGAATTTATTTGGTGAAAGTCTCATATTTTTTGGATCAATATTAAAATTAATATGAATTAATGAAAATAAAGAAATTAAACTAAAAACCAGAAAATGCTAAAATATGTGGACCTAAAAAGGTTTGAATGAGTGCTAGTTCTTTTTGTCTTTTTGAAATTTTAAGTCAATATAGTTAGATTTTTTTACAAGTTTGATTAAGAATAAGAAGTTTAAAAATGCAATGGCATAAGGCCAAAGTTTCTAATTTGCAATAAAGTCAAGGTTTAGAAAACACAAGCAAAGAAGATTTTTAAAAGGAGTGAGAGATTTGAAATTAAAGAAGTGGGCGGAGATGAAGAGGCTAATCCTAAGCAAAAATTTAAAAGTTAAGAGTTGAAAAGATCTGACCAATGGGCTGCAATCCAATAGACAAGAATGTCATATAGAAACCCAAATTTCCCTTGGACTTTAGAATCAAGCAATATCAATACACAAATAGCAAGATGAAGAGAAAGACATCAAATAAAGATAGCCACATTCAAGCTTAGAAACTTCATGATCTTCTTTATAATCTCCCATGCACCAGATGACATACTCCTTGAATGGCTCAGAGATAGGCATTAGTCACAGGCTCAAAGTAACAGCTTCAATAAGACCATGTAGCAGGTGAACTCAAGTGGGATTTCAATAATTGCTTCAGATGAAAGTTCACTTCACAAGCACTTGGTTTCAGAAAAGTTGGCATTGGCCAAGTCCTTTTACATAGGGAATGTTGCCTAATTCTAAGTCCAATGTCTCAGATCAAAACCAACAGTCCACACAAATCTTTTTTAGAGTTTTTGTTGTTATTATGTACATTAAGGTCAAAAGACCACCAAACCAAACAAAATACACAATGAAATATATACAATCATAATATAATCACAAAATAAACTCAAGTGAGCAAAGTGAAAATGACATTAAAATAAACAAGTTAAATGGTATGAATAATGGAAAATGAATAAAGACTTGAATTTAAAGTGCATAAAAGTAAAGTGCTTGAAATTAAATCTTAGTTGAATGTTAGTTGATTAGAAGTTAGTATTGCTTTTGCTTTTCAATGTTTAAGTCATTCTTTTGGGAACACTCAACCCTCTATTCACAAGCATGGATCCTTGAACCAAGACATCTTCTAAAGGAAGGAAAAAAGACCATGTTTCCACACAATACCATGAAAGGGGGGAGACTTACAATCTCACTTACTAGAATGCTATGCTTTCGGGTCAAACTTTAGCGATATGTTAAACAATCGTAATTGGACTTATGTAGAAGTCACAACTATTTGAGGTTGGGCAATAGAAATTTTAGTGTTAATGCATGTTAGAGATATGGTATTATGAACCATACTCCTAAAACATACCACACTTAAAAGAAAATGGCAAAAGGGGTGGACCTAATCTCATCCATACTTATGTTTATTTTGCAATCAACTAGCCCTAAGATATTGAGATATCATAGGTCAAAGAAATGAATGGGAATAAAATAGGATTGATACGAAGAGGGAGGGGAAATGGAATCAACACAAATTGGTCAAAGGAGGACTTTTATCAAATTAAAATCATTCATTCATTTTGGGAGATGAAATGTACATTTCATTAGTCCCCTAAATCCAATGATTTTATCTCAACAAAGTCAAATCAACCTTGACCAAGGCCCAACAACAATATTCAAACTCAACAAGTCAACATAAATAGCTCAACACAATTTATTTTGCAATTAAACAATTAAAATCAATTAAAAAATGCATTAAATTAAAGTATGGTTGGTCAAAATCCTAAAACCTCCTCAAGACACCAAATAAAAGGCTATGAGATTTATCATAGGTCAAACAAGGTAAAAGGACCTTGGAGAAAAAATTTCATCATTTCTTGAAACTTAAAAGTATTTTTAAACAATTAAAAATATCCACAGAAACAATTAAATGCTGAAAAATATTAATAATGATCCAAAAAATAATTTTAATTCAGAAAATGAAAGAGGAATTTATTTGAATTTATTTGGTGAAAGTCTCATATTTTTTGGATCAATATTAAAATTAATATGAATTAATGAAAATAAAGAAATTAAACTAAAAACCAGAAAATGCTAAAATATGTGGACCTAAAAAGGTTTGAATGAGTGCTAGTTCTTTTTGTCTTTTTGAAATTTTAAGTCAATATAGTTAGATTTTTTTACAAGTTTGATTAAGAATAAGAAGTTTAAAAATGCAATGGCATAAGGCCAAAGTTTCTAATTTGCAATAAAGTCAAGGTTTAGAAAACACAAGCAAAGAAGATTTTTAAAAGGAGTGAGAGATTTGAAATTAAAGAAGTGGGCGGAGATGAAGAGGCTAATCCTAAGCAAAAATTTAAAAGTTAAGAGTTGAAAAGATCTGACCAATGGGCTGCAATCCAATAGACAAGAATGTCATATAGAAACCCAAATTTCCCTTGGACTTTAGAATCAAGCAATATCAATACACAAATAGCAAGATGAAGAGAAAGACATCAAATAAAGATAGCCACATTCAAGCTTAGAAACTTCATGATCTTCTTTATAATCTCCCATGCACCAGATGACATACTCCTTGAATGGCTCAGAGATAGGCATTAGTCACAGGCTCAAAGTAACAGCTTCAATAAGACCATGTAGCAGGTGAACTCAAGTGGGATTTCAATAATTGCTTCAGATGAAAGTTCACTTCACAAGCACTTGGTTTCAGAAAAGTTGGCATTGGCCAAGTCCTTTTACATAGGGAATGTTGCCTAATTCTAAGTCCAATGTCTCAGATCAAAACCAACAGTCCACACAAATCTTTTTTAGAGTTTTTGTTGTTATTATGTACATTAAGGTCAAAAGACCACCAAACCAAACAAAATACACAATGAAATATATACAATCATAATATAATCACAAAATAAAACTCAAGTGAGCAAAGTGAAAATGACATTAAAATAAACAAGTTAAATGGTATGAATAATGGAAAATGAATAAAGACTTGAATTTAAAGTGCATAAAAGTAAAGTGCTTGAAATTAAATCTTAGTTGAATGTTAGTTGATTAGAAGTTAGTATTGCTTTTGCTTTTCAATGTTTAAGTCATTCTTTTGGGAACACTCAACCCTCTATTCACAAGCATGGATCCTTGAACCAAGACATCTTCTAAAGGAAGGAAAAAAGACCATGTTTCCACACAATACCATGAAAGGGGGGAGACTTACAATCTCACTTACTAGAATGCTATGCTTTCGGGTCAAACTTTAGCGATATGTTAAACAATCGTAATTGGACTTATGTAGAAGTGACAACTATTTGAGGTTGGGCAATAGAAATTTTAGTGTTAATGCATGTTAGAGATATGGTATTATGAACCATACTCCTAAAACATACCACACTTAAAAGAAAATGGCAAAAGGGGTGGACCTAATCTCATCCATACTTATGTTTATTTTGCAATCAACTAGCCTTACGATATTGAGATATCATAGGTCAAAGAAATGAATGGGAATAAAATAGGATTGATACGAAGAGGGAGGGGAAATGGAATCAACACAAATTGGTCAAAGGAGGACTTTTATCAAATTAAAATCATTCATTCATTTTGGGAGATGAAATGTACATTTCATTAGTCCCCTAAATCCAATGATTTTATCTCAACAAAGTCAAATCAACCTTGACCAAGGCCCAACAACAATATTCAAATTCAACAAGTAAACATAAATAGCTCAACACAAATTATTTTGCAATTAAACAATTAAAATTAATTAAAAAAATGCATTAAATTAAAGTATGGTTGGTCAAAATCCTAAAACCTCCTCAAGACACCAAATAAAAGGCTATGAGATTTATCATAGGTCAAACAAGGTAAAAGGACCTTGGAGAAAAAATTTCATCATTTCTTGAAACTTAAAAGTATTTTTAAACAATTAAAAATATCCACAGAAACAATTAAATGCTGAAAAATATTAATAATGATCCAAAAAATAATTTTAATTCAGAAAATGAAAGAGGAATTTATTTGAATTTATTTGGTGAAAGTCTCATATTTTTTGGATCAATATTAAAATTAATATGAATTAATGAAAATAAAGAAATTAAACTAAAAACCAGAAAATGCTAAAATATGTGGACCTAAAAAGGTTTGAATGAGTGCTAGTTCTTTTTGTCTTTTTGAAATTTTAAGTCAATATAGTTAGATTTTTTTACAAGTTTGATTAAGAATAAGAAGTTTAAAAATGCAATGGCATAAGGCCAAAGTTTCTAATTTGCAATAAAGTCAAGGTTTAGAAAACACAAGCAAAGAAGATTTTTAAAAGGAGTGAGAGATTTGAAATTAAAGAAGTGGGCGGAGATGAAGAGGCTAATCCTAAGCAAAAATTTAAAAGTTAAGAGTTGAAAAGATCTGACCAATGGGCTGCAATCCAATAGACAAGAATGTCATATAGAAACCCAAATTTCCCTTGGACTTTAGAATCAAGCAATATCAATACACAAATAGCAAGATGAAGAGAAAGACATCAAATAAAGATAGCCACATTCAAGCTTAGAAACTTCATGATCTTCTTTATAATCTCCCATGCACCAGATGACATACTCCTTGAATGGCTCAGAGATAGGCATTAGTCACAGGCTCAAAGTAACAGTTTCAATAAGACCATGTAGCAGGTGAACTCAAGTGGGATTTCAATAATTGCTTCAGATGAAAGTTCACTTCACAAGCACTTGGCTTCAGAAAAGTTGGCATTGGCCAAGTCCTTTTACATAGGGAATGTTGCCTAATTCTAAGTCCAATGTCTCAGATCAAAACCAACAGTCCACACAAATCTTTTTTAGAGTTTTTGTTGTTATTATGTACATTAAGGTCAAAAGACCACCAAACCAAACAAAATACACAATGAAATATATACAATCATAATATAATCACAAAATAAAACTCAAGTGAACAAAGTGAAAATGACATTAAAATAAACAAGTTAAGTGGTATGAATAATGGAAAATGAATAAAGACTTGAATTTAAAGTGCTTAAAAGTAAAGTGCTTGAAATTAAATCTTAGTTGAATGTTAGTTGATTAGAAGTTAGTATTGCTTTTGCTTTTCAATGTTTAAGTCATTCTTTTGGGAACACTCAACCCTCTATTCACAAGCATGGATCCTTGAACCAAGACATCTTCTAAAGGAAGGAAAAAAGACCATGTTTCCACACAATACCATGAAAGGGGGGAGACTTACAATCTCACTTACTAGAATGCTATGCTTTCGGGTCAAACTTTAGCGATATGTTAAACAATCGTAATTGGACTTATGTAGAAGTCACAACTATTTGAGGTTGGGCAATAGAAATTTTAGTGTTAATGCATGTTAGAGATATGGTATTATGAACCATACTCCTAAAACATACCACACTTAAAAGAAAATGGCAAAAGGGGTGGACCTAATCTCATCCATACTTATGTTTATTTTGCAATCAACTAGCCTTAGATATTGAGATATCATAGGTCAAAGAAATGAATGGGAATAAAATAGGATTGATACGAAGAGGGAGGGGAAATGGAATCAACACAAATTGGTCAAAGGAGGACTTTTATCAAATTAAAATCATTCATTCATTTTGGGAGATGAAATGTACATTTCATTAGTCCCCTAAATCCAATGATTTTATCTCAACAAAGTCAAATCAACCTTGACCAAGGCCCAACAACAATATTCAAATTCAACAAGTAAACATAAATAGCTCAACACAATTTATTTTGCAATTAAACAATTAAAATCAATTAAAAAAATGCATTAAATTAAAGTATGGTTGGTCAAAATCCTAAAACCTCCTCAAGACACCAAATAAAAGGCTATGAGATTTATCATAGGTCAAACAAGGTAAAAGGACCTTGGAGAAAAAATTTCATCATTTCTTGAAACTTAAAAGTATTTTTAAACAATTAAAAATATCCACAGAAACAATTAAATGCTGAAAAATATTAATAATGATCCAAAAAATAATTTTAATTCAGAAAATGAAAGAGGAATTTATTTGAATTTATTTGGTGAAAGTCTCATATTTTTTGGATCAATATTAAAATTAATATGAATTAATGAAAATAAAGAAATTAAACTAAAAACCAGAAAATGCTAAAATATGTGGACCTAAAAAGGTTTGAATGAGTGCTAGTTCTTTTTGTCTTTTTGAAATTTTAAGTCAATATAGTTAGATTTTTTTACAAGTTTGATTAAGAATAAGAAGTTTAAAAATGCAATGGCATAAGGCCAAAGTTTCTAATTTGCAATAAAGTCAAGGTTTAGAAAACACAAGCAAAGAAGATTTTTAAAAGGAGTGAGAGATTTGAAATTAAAGAAGTGGGCGGAGATGAAGAGGCTAATCCTAAGCAAAAATTTAAAAGTTAAGAGTTGAAAAGATCTGACCAATGGGCTGCAATCCAATAGACAAGAATGTCATATAGAAACCCAAATTTCCCTTGGACTTTAGAATCAAGCAATATCAATACACAAATAGCAAGATGAAGAGAAAGACATCAAATAAAGATAGCCACATTCAAGCTTAGAAACTTCATGATCTTCTTTATAATCTCCCATGCACCAGATGACATACTCCTTGAATGGCTCAGAGATAGGCATTAGTCACAGGCTCAAAGTAACAGCTTCAATAAGACCATGTAGCAGGTGAACTCAAGTGGGATTTCAATAATTGCTTCAGATGAAAGTTCACTTCACAAGCACTTGGCTTCAGAAAAGTTGGCATTGGCCAAGTCCTTTTACATAGGGAATGTTGCCTAATTCTAAGTCCAATGTCTCAGATCAAAACCAACAGTCCACACAAATCTTTTTTAGAGTTTTTGTTGTTATTATGTACATTAAGGTCAAAAGACCACCAAACCAAACAAAATACACAATGAAATATATACAATCATAATATAATCACAAAATAAAACTCAAGTGAGCAAAGTGAAAATGACATTAAAATAAACAAGTTAAATGGTATGAATAATGGAAAATGAATAAAGACTTGAATTTAAAGTGCCTAAAAGAAAAGTGCTTGAAATTAAATGTTAGTTGAATGTTAGTTGATTAGAAGTTAGTATTGCTTTTGCTTTTCAATGTTTAAGTCATTCTTTTGGAAACACTCAACCCTGTATTCACAAGCATGGATCCTTGAACCAAGACATCTTCTAAAGGAAGGAAAAAAGACCATGTTTCCACACAATACCATGAAAGGGGGGAGACTTACAATCTCACTTACTAGAATGCTATGCTTTCGGGTCAAACTTTAGCGATATGTTAAACAATCGTAATTGGACTTATGTAGAAGTCACAACTATTTGAGGCTGGGCAATAAAAATTTTAGTGTTAATTCATGTTAGAGATATGGTATTATGAACGATACTCCTAAAACATACCACACTTAAAAGAAAATGGCAAAAGGGGTGGACCTAATCTCATCCATACTTATGTTTATTTTGCAATCAACTAGCCTTAAGATATTGAGATATCATAGGTCAAAGAAATGAATGGGAATAAAATAGGATTGATATGAAGAGGGAGGGGAAATGGAATCAACACAAATTGGTCAAAGGAGGACTTTTATCAAATTAAAATCATTCATTCATTTTGGGAGATGAAATGTACATTTCATTAGTCCCCTAAATCCAATGATTTTATCTCAACAAAGTCAAATCAACCTTGACCAAGGCCCAACAACAATATTCAAACTCAACAAGTCAACATAAATAGCTCAACACAATTTATTTTGCAATTAAACAATTAAAATCAATTAAAAAATGCATTAAATTAAAGTATGGTTGGTCAAAATCCTAAAACCTCCTCAAGACACCAAATAAAAGGCTATGAGATTTATCATAGGTCAAACAAGGTAAAAGGACCTTGGAGAAAAAATTTCATCATTTCTTGAAACTTAAAAGTATTTTTAAACAATTAAAAATATCCACAGAAACAATTAAATGCTGAAAAATATTAATAATGATCCAAAAAATAATTTTAATTCAGAAAATGAAAGAGGAATTTATTTGAATTTATTTGGTGAAAGTCTCATATTTTTTGGATCAATATTAAAATTAATATGAATTAATGAAAATAAAGAAATTAAACTAAAAACCAGAAAATGCTAAAATATGTGGACCTAAAAAGGTTTGAATGAGTGCTAGTTCTTTTTGTCTTTTTGAAATTTTAAGTCAATATAGTTAGATTTTTTTACAAGTTTGATTAAGAAAAAGAAGTTTAAAAATGCAATGGCATAAGGCCAAAGTTTCTAATTTGCAATAAAGTCAAGGTTTAGAAAACACAAGCAAAGAAGATTTTTAAAAGGAGTGAGAGATTTGAAATTAAAGAAGTGGGCGGAGATGAAGAGGCTAATCCTAAGCAAAAATTTAAAAGTTAAGAGTTGAAAAGATCTGACCAATGGGCTGCAATCCAATAGACAAGAATGTCATATAGAAACCCAAATTTCCCTTGGACTTTAGAATCAAGCAATATCAATACACAAATAGCAAGATGAAGAGAAAGACATCAAATAAAGATAGCCACATTCAAGCTTAGAAACTTCATGATCTTCTTTATAATCTCCCATGCACCAGATGACATACTCCTTGAATGGCTCAGAGATAGGCATTAGTCACAGGCTCAAAGTAACAGCTTCAATAAGACCATGTAGCAGGTGAACTCAAGTGGGATTTCAATAATTGCTTCAGATGAAAGTTCACTTCACAAGCACTTGGTTTCAGAAAAGTTGGCATTGGCCAAGTCCTTTTACATAGGGAATGTTGCCTAATTCTAAGTCCAATGTCTCAGATCAAAACCAACAGTCCACACAAATCTTTTTTAGAGTTTTTGTTGTTATTATGTACATTAAGGTCAAAAGACCACCAAACCAAACAAAATACACAATGAAATATATACAATCATAATATAATCACAAAATAAAACTCAAGTGAGCAAAGTGAAAATGACATTAAAATAAACAAGTTAAATGGTATGAATAATGGAAAATGAATAAAGACTTGAATTTAAAGTGCATAAAAGTAAAGTGCTTGAAATTAAATCTTAGTTGAATGTTAGTTGATTAGAAGTTAGTATTGCTTTTGCTTTTCAATGTTTAAGTCATTCTTTTGGGAACACTCAACCCTCTATTCACAAGCATGGATCCTTGAACCAAGACATCTTCTAAAGGAAGGAAAAAAAGACCATGTTTCCACACAATACCATGAAAGGGGGGAGACTTACAATCTCACTTACTAGAATGCTATGCTTTCGGGTCAAACTTTAGCGATATGTTAAACAATCGTAATTGGACTTATGTAGAAGTCACAACTATTTGAGACTGGGCAATAGAAATTTTAGTGTTAATGCATGTTAGAGATATGGTATTATGAACCATACTCCTAAAACATACCACACTTAAAAGAAAATGGCAAAAGGGGTGGACCTAATCTCATCCATACTTATGTTTATTTTGCAATCAACTAGCCTTAAGATATTGAGATATCATAGGTCAAAGAAATGAATGGGAATAAAATAGGATTGATATGAAGAGGGAGGGGAAATGGAATCAACACAAATTGGTCAAAGGAGGACTTTTATCAAATTAAAATCATTCATTCATTTTGGGAGATGAAATGTACATTTCATTAGTCCCCTAAATCCAATGATTTTATCTCAACAAAGTCAAATCAACCTTGACCAAGGCCCAACAACAATATTCAAACTCAACAAGTCAACATAAATAGCTCAACACAATTTATTTTGCAATTAAACAATTAAAATCAATTAAAAAATGCATTAAATTAAAGTATGGTTGGTCAAAATCCTAAAACCTCCTCAAGACACCAAATAAAAGGCTATGAGATTTATCATAGGTCAAACAAGGTAAAAGGACCTTGGAGAAAAAATTTCATCATTTCTTGAAACTTAAAAGTATTTTTAAACAATTAAAAATATCCACAAAAACAATTAAATGGTGAAAAATATTAATAATGATCCAAAAAATAATTTTAATTCAGAAAATGAAAGAGGAATTTATTTGAATTTATTTGGTGAAAGTCTCATATTTTTTGGATCAATATTAAAATTAATATGAATTAATGAAAATAAAGAAATTAAACTAAAAACCAGAAAATGCTAAAATATGTGGACCTAAAAAGGTTTGAATGAGTGCTAGTTCTTTTTGTCTTTTTGAAATTTTAAGTCAATATAGTTAGATTTTTTTACAAGTTTGATTAAGAATAAGAAGTTTAAAAATGCAATGGCATAAGGCCAAAGTTTCTAATTTGCAATAAAGTCAAGGTTTAGAAAACACAAGCAAAGAAGATTTTTTAAAGGAGTGAGAGATTTGAAATTAAAGAAGTGGGCGGAGATGAAGAGGCTAATCCTAAGCAAAAATTTAAAAGTTAAGAGTTGAAAAGATCTGACCAATGGGCTGCAATCCAATAGACAAGAATGTCATATAGAAACCCAAATTTCCCTTGGACTTTAGAATCAAGCAATATCAATACACAAATAGCAAGATGAAGAGAAAGACATCAAATAAAGATAGCCACATTCAAGCTTAGAAACTTCATGATCTTCTTTATAATCTCCCATGCACCAGATGACATACTCCTTGAATGGCTCAGAGATAGGCATTAGTCACAGGCTCAAAGTAACAGCTTCAATAAGACCATGTAGCAGGTGAACTCAAGTGGGATTTCAATAATTGCTTCAGATGAAAGTTCACTTCACAAGCACTTGGTTTCAGAAAAGTTGGCATTGGCCAAGTCCTTTTACATAGGGAATGTTGCCTAATTCTAAGTCCAATGTCTCAGATCAAAACCAACAGTCCACACAAATCTTTTTTAGAGTTTTTGTTGTTATTATGTACATTAAGGTCAAAAGACCACCAAACCAAACAAAATACACAATGAAATATATACAATCATAATATAATCACAAAATAAAGCTCAAGTGAGCAAAGTGAAAATGACATTAAAATAAACAAGTTAAATGGTATGAATAATGGAAAATGAATAAAGACTTGAATTTAAAGTGCATTAAAGTAAAGTGCTTGAAATTAAATCTTAGTTGAATGTTAGTTGATTAGAAGTTAGTATTGCTTTTGCTTTTCAATGTTTAAGTCATTCTTTTGGGAACACTCAACCCTCTATTCACAAGCATGGATCCTTGAACCAAGACATCTTCTAAAGGAAGGAAAAAAGACCATGTTTCCACACAATACCATGAAAGGGGGGAGACTTACAATCTCACTTACTAGAATGCTATGCTTTCGGGTCAAACTTTAGCGATATGTTAAACAATCGTAATTGGACTTATGTAGAAGTCACAACTATTTGAGACTGGGCAATAGAAATTTTAGTGTTAATGCATGTTAGAGATATGGTATTATGAACCATACTCCTAAAACATACCACACTTAAAAGAAAATGGCAAAAGGGGTGGACCTAATCTCATCCATACTTATGTTTATTTTGCAATCAACTAGCCTTAAGATATTGAGATATCATAGGTCAAAGAAATGAATGGGAATAAAATAGGATTGATATGAAGAGGGAGGGGAAATGGAATCAACACAAATTGGTCAAAGGAGGACTTTTATCAAATTAAAATCATTCATTCATTTTGGGAGATGAAATGTACATTTCATTAGTCCCCTAAATCCAATGATTTTATCTCAACAAAGTCAAATCAACCTTGACCAAGGCCCAACAACAATATTCAAACTCAACAAGTCAACATAAATAGCTCAACACAATTTATTTTGCAATTAAACAATTAAAATCAATTAAAAAATGCATTAAATTAAAGTATGGTTGGTCAAAATCCTAAAACCTCCTCAAGACACCAAATAAAAGGCTATGAGATTTATCATAGGTCAAACAAGGTAAAAGGACCTTGGAGAAAAAATTTCATCATTTCTTGAAACTTAAAAGTATTTTTAAACAATTAAAAATATCCACAAAAACAATTAAATGCTGAAAAATATTAATAATGATCCAAAAAATAATTTTAATTCAGAAAATGAAAGAGGAATTTATTTGAATTTATTTGGTGAAAGTCTCATATTTTTTGGATCAATATTAAAATTAATATGAATTAATGAAAATAAAGAAATTAAACTAAAAACCAGAAAATGCTAAAATATGTGGACCTAAAAAGGTTTGAATGAGTGCTAGTTCTTTTTGTCTTTTTGAAATTTTAAGTCAATATAGTTAGATTTTTTTACAAGTTTGATTAAGAAAAAGAAGTTTAAAAATGCAATGGCATAAGGCCAAAGTTTCTAATTTGCAATAAAGTCAAGGTTTAGAAAACACAAGCAAAAAGATTTTTAAAAGGAGTGAGAGATTTGAAATTAAAGAAGTGGGCGGAGATGAAGAGGCTAATCCTAAGCAAAAATTTAAAAGTTAAGAGTTGAAAAGATCTGACCAATGGGCTGCAATCCAATAGACAAGAATGTCATATAGAAACCCAAATTTCCCTTGGACTTTAGAATCAAGCAATATCAATACACAAATAGCAAGATGAAGAGAAAGACATCAAATAAAGATAGCCACATTCAAGCTTAGAAACTTCATGATCTTCTTTATAATCTCCCATGCACCAGATGACATACTCCTTGAATGGCTCAGAGATAGGCATTAGTCACAGGCTCAAAGTAACAGCTTCAAGAAGACCATGTAGCAGGTGAAAAACCAACAGATCAAAGTCCAATGTCTCAGATCAAAACCAAGAGTCCACACAAATCTTTTTTAGAGTTTTTGTTGTTATTATGTACATTAAGGTCAAAAGACCACCAAACCAAACAAAATACACAATGAAATATATACAATCATAATATAATCACAAAATAAAACTCAAGTGAACAAAGTGAAAATGAGATTAAAATAAACAAGTTAAATGGTATGAAAAATGGAAAATGAATAAAGACTTGAATTTAAAGTGCATAAAAGTAAAGTGCTTGAAATTAAATCTTAGTTGAATGTTAGTTGATTAGAAATTAGTATTGCTTTTGCTTTTCAATGTTTAAGTCATTCTTTTGTGAACACTCAACCCTCTATTTAAAAGCATGGATCCTTGAACCAAGACATCTTCTAAAGGAAGGAAAAAAGACCTTGTTTCCACATAAACCGTGAAAGGGGGGAGACTTACAATCTCACTTACTAGAATGCTATGCTTTCGGGTCAAACTTTAGCGATATGTTAAACAATCGTAATTGGACTTATGTAGAAGTCACAACTATTTGAGGCTGGGCAATAAAATTTTTAGTGTTAATTCATGTTAGAGATATGGTATTATGAACGATACTCCTAAAACATACCACACTTAAAAGAAAATGGCAAAAGGGGTGGACCTAATCTCATCCATACTTATGTTTATTTTGCAATCAACTAGCCTTAAGATATTGAGATATCATAGGTCAAAGAAATGAATGGGAATAAAATAGGATTGATATGAAGAGGGAGGGGAAATGGAATCAACACAAATTGGTCAAAGGAGGACTTTTATCAAATTAAAATCATTCATTCATTTTGGGAGATGAAATGTACATTTCATTAGTCCCCTAAATCCAATGATTTTATCTCAACAAATTCAAATCAACCTTGACCAAGGCCCAACAACAATATTCAAACTCAACAAGTCAACATAAATAGCTCAACACAATTTATTTAGCAATTAAACAATTAAAATCAATTAAAAAATGCATTAAATTAAAGTATGGTTGGTCAAAATCCTAAAACCTCCTCAAGACACCAAATAAAAGGCTATGAGATTTATCATAGGTCAAACAAGGTAAAAGGACCTTGGAGAAAAAATTTCATCATTTCTTGAAACTTAAAAGTATTTTTAAACAATTAAAAATATCCACAGAAACAATTAAATGCTGAAAAATATTAATAATGATCCAAAAAATAATTTTAATTCAGAAAATGAAAGTGGAATTTATTTGAATTTATTTGGTGAAAGTCTCATATTTTTTGGATCAATATTAAAATTAATATGAATTAATGAAAATAAAGAAATTAAACTAAAAACCAGAAAATGCTAAAATATGTGGACCTAAAAAGGTTTGAATGAGTGCTAGTTCTTTTTGTCTTTTTGAAATTTTAAGTCAATATAGTTAGATTTTTTTACAAGTTTGATTAAGAAAAAGAAGTTTAAAAATGCAATGGCATAAGGCCAAAGCTTCTAATTTGCAATAAAGTCAAGGTTTAGAAAACACAAGCAAAGAAGATTTTTAAAAGGAGTGAGAGATTTGAAATTAAAGAAGTGGGCGGAGATGAAGAGGCTAATCCTAAGCAAAAATTTAAAAGTTAAGAGTTGAAAAGATCTGACCAATGGGCTGCAATCCAATAGACAAGAATGTCATATAGAAACCCAAATTTCCCTTGGACTTTAGAATCAAGCAATATCAATACACAAATAGCAAGATGAAGAGAAAGACATCAAATAAAGATAGCCACATTCAAGCCTAGAAACTTAATGATCTTCTTTATAATCTCCCATGCACCAGATGACATACTCCTTGAATGGCTCAGAGATAGGCATTAGTCACAGGCTCAAAGTAACAGCTTCAATAAGCCCATGTAGCAGGTGAACTCAAGTGGGATTTCAATAATTGCTTCAGATGAAAGTTCACTTCACAAGCACTTGGTTTCAGAAAAGTTGGCATTGGCCAAGTCCTTTTACATAGGGAATGTTGCCTAATTCTAAGTCCAATGTCTCAGATCAAAACCAACAGTCCACACAAATCTTTTTTAGAGTTTTTGTTGTTATTATGTACATTAAGGCAAAAGACCACCAAACCAAACAAAATACACATAGAAATATATACAATCATAATATAATCACAAAATAAAACTCAAGTGAACAAAGTGAAATATGACATTAAAATAAACAAGTTAAATGGTATGAATAATGGAAAATGAATAAAGACTTGAATTTAAAGTGCATAAAAGTAAAGTGCTTGAAATTAAATCTTAGTTGAATGTTAGTTGATTAGAAGTTAGTATTGCTTTTGCTTTTCAATGTTTAAGTCATTCTTTTGGGAACACTCAACCCTGTATTCACAATCATGGATCCTTGAACCAAGACATCTTCTAAAGGAAAGAAAAAAAGGCCAAGTTTCCACACAATACCATGAAAGGGGGGAGACTTACAATATCACTTACTAGAATGCTATACTTTCGGGTCAAACTTTAGCGATATGTTAAACAATCGTAATTGGACTTATATAGAAGTCACAATAATTTGAGACTGGGCAATAGAAATTTTAGTGTTAATCCATGTTAGAGATATGGTATTATGAACCATACTCCTAAAACATACCACACTTAAAAGAAAATGGCAAAAGGGTTGGACCTAATCTCATTCATACTTATGTTTATTTTGCAATCAACTAGGCTTTAGATATTGAGATATCATAGGTCAAAGAAATGAATGGGAATAAAATAGGATTGATATGTAGAGGGAGGGGAAATGGAATCAACACAAATTGGTCAAAGGAGGACTTTTATCAAATTAAAATCATTCATTCATTTTGGGAGATGAAATGTACATTTCATTAGTCCCCTAAATCCAATGATTTTATCTCAACAAAGTCAAATCAACCTTGACCAAGGCCCAACAACAATATTAAAACTCAACAAGTCAACATAAAGAGCTCACCACAATTTATTTTGTAATTAAACAATTAAAATCAATTAAAAAAATGCATTAAATTAAAGTATGGTTGGTCAAAATCCTAAAACCTCCTCAAGACACCAAATAAAAGGCTATGAGATTTATCATAGGTCAAAGAAGGTAAAAGGACCTTGGAGAAAAAATTTCATCATTTCTTGAAACTTAAAAGTATTTTTAAATAATTAAAAATATCCACAGAAACAATTAAATGGTGAAAAATATTAATAATGATCCAAAAAATAATTTTAATTCAGAAAATGAAAGAGGAATTTATTTGAATTTATTTGGTGAAAGTCGCATATTTTTTGGATCAATATTAAAATTAATATGAATTAATGAAAATAAAGAAATTAAACTAAAAACCAGAAAATGCTAAAATATGTGGACCTAAAAAGGTTTGAATGAGTGCTAGTTCTTTTTGTCTTTTTGGAATTTTAAGTCAATATAGTTAGATTTTTTTACAAGTTTGATTAATAATAAGAAGTTTAAAAATGCAATGGCATAAGGCCAAAGTTTCTAATTTGGAATAAAATCAAGGTTTAGAAAACACAAGCAAAGAATTTTTTTAAAAGGAGTGAGAGATTTGAAATTAAAGAAGTGGGCGGAGATGAAGAGGCTAATCCTAAGCAAAAATTTAAAAGTTAAGAGTTGAAAAGATCTGACCAATGGGATGCAATCCAATAGACAAGAATGTCATATAGAAACCCAAATTTCTCTTGGACTTTAGAATCAAGCAATATCAATACACAAATAGCAAGATGAAGAGAAAGACATCCAATAAAGATAGCCACATTCAAGCCTAGAAACTTCATGATCTTCTTTATAATCTCCCATACACCAGATGACATACTCCTTGAATGGCTCAGAGATAGGCATTAGTCACAGGCTCAAAGTAACTGCTTCAATAAGACCATGTAGTAGGTGAACTCAAGTGGGATTTCAATAATTGCTTCAGATGAAAGTTCACTTCACAAGCACTTGGTTTCAGAAAAGTTGGCATTGGCCAAGTCCTTTTACGTAGGGAATGTTGCCTAATTCTAAGTCCAATGTCTCAGTTCAAAACCAACAGTCCACACCAATCTTTTTTAGAGTTTTTGTTGTTATTATGCACATTAAGGTCAAAAGACCACCAAACCAAACAAAATACACAATGAAATATATACAATCATAATATAATCACAAAATAAAGCTCAAGTGAGCAAAGTGAAAATGACATTAAAATAAACAAGTTAAATGGTATGAATAATGGAAAATGAATAAAGACTTGAATTTAAAGTGCATTAAAGTAAAGTGCTTGAAATTAAACCTTAGTTGAATGTTAGTTGATTAGAAGTTAGTATTGCTTTTTCTTTTCAATGTTTAAGTCATTCTTTTGGGAACACTCAACCCTGTATTCACAAGCATGGATCCTTGAACCAAGACATCTTCTAAAGGAAGGAAAAAAGACCATGTTTCCACACAATACCATGAAAGGGGGGAGACTTACAATCTCACTTACTAGAATGCTATGCTTTCGGGTCAAACCTTAGCGATATGTTAAACAATCGTAATTGGACTTATGTAGAAGTCACAACTATTTGAGACTGGGCAATAGAAATTTTAGTGTTAATTTATGTTCGAGATATGGTATTATGAACCATACTCCTAAAACATACCACACTTAAAAGAAAATGGCAAAAGGGGTGGACCTAATCTCATCCATACTTATGTTTATTTTGCAATCAACTAGCCTTAAGATATTGAGATATCATAGGTCAAAGAAATGAATGGGAATAAAATAGGATCGATATGAAGAGGGAGGGGAAATGGAATCAACACAAATTGGTCAAAGGAGGACTTTTATCAAATTAAAATCATTCATTCATTTTGGGAGATGAAATGTACATTTCATTAGTCCCCTAAATCCAATGATTTTATCTCAACAAATTCAAATCAACCTTGACCAAGGCCCAACAACAATATTCAAACTCAACAAGTCAACATAAATAGCTCAACACAATTTATTTAGCAATTAAACAATTAAAATCAATTAAAAAATGCATTAAATTAAAGTATGGTTGGTCAAAATCCTAAAACCTCCTCAAGACACCAAATAAAAGGCTATGAGATTTATCATAGGTCAAACAAGGTAAAAGGACCTTGGAGAAAATTTTTCATCATTTCTTGAAACTTAAAAGTATTTTTAAACAATTAAAAATATCCGCAAAAACAATTAAATTCTGAAAAATATTAATAATGATCCAAAAAATAATTTTAATTCAGAAAATGAAAGAGGAATTTATTTGAATTTATTTGGTGAAAGTCTCATATTTTTTGGACCAATATTAAAATTAATATGAATTAATGATAATAAAGAAATTAAACTAAAAAACAGAAAATGCTAAAATATGTGGACCTAAAAAGGTTTGAATGAGTGCTAGTTCTTTTTGTCTTTTTGAAATTTTACAAGTTTGAATAAGAAAAAGAAGTTTAAAAATGCAATGGCATAAGGCCAAAGCTTCTAATTTGCAATAAAGTAAAGGTTTAGAAAACACAAGCATAAAAGATTTTTAAAAAGAGTTAGAGATTTGAAATTAAAGAAGTGGGCGGAGATGAAGAGGCTAATCCTAAGCAAAAATTTAAAAGTTAAGAGTTAAAAAGATCTGACAAATGGGCTGCAATCCAATAGACAAGAATGTCATATAGAAACCCAAATTTCCCTTGGACTTTAGAATCAAGCAATATCAATACACAAATAGCAAGATGAAGAGAAAGACATCAAATAAAGATAGCCACATTCAAGCATAGAAACTTCATGATCTTCTTTATAATCTCCCATGCACCAGATGACATACTCCTTGAATGGCTCAGAGATAGGCATTAGTCACAGGCTCAAAGTAACAGCTTCAAGAAGACCATGTAGCAGGTGAAAACCAACAGATCAAAGTCCAATGTCTCAGATCAAAACCAACAGTCCACACAAATCTTTTTAAGAGTATTTGTTGTTATTATGTACATTAAGGTCAAAAGACCACCAAACCAAACAAAATACACAATGAAATATATACAATCATAATATAATCACAAAATAAAACTCAAGTGAACAAAGTGAAAAGGACATTAAAATAAACAAGTTAAATGGTATGAATAATGGAAAATGAATAAAGACTTGAATTTAAAGTGCATAAAAGTAAAGTGCTTGAAATTAAATCTTAGTTGAATGTTAGTTGATTAGAAATTAGTATTGCTTTTGCTTTTCAATGTTTAAGTCATTCTTTTGTGAACACTCAACCCTCTATTTAAAAGCATGGATCCTTGAACCAAGACATCTTCTAAAGGAAGGAAAAAAGACCTTGTTTCCACATAAACCGTGAAAGGGGGGAGACTTACAATCTCACTTACTAGAATGCTATGCTTTTGGGTCCAACTTTAGCGATATGTTAAACAATCCTAATTGGACTTATGTAGAAGTCACAACTATTTGAGGCTGAGCAATAGAAATTTTAGTGTTAATACATGTTAGAGATATGCTATTATGAACCATACTCGTAAAACATACCACACTTAAAAGAAAATGGCAAAAGGGGTGGACCTAATCTCATCCATGCTTATGTTTATTTTGCAATGAACTAGACTTAAGATATTGAGATATCATAGATTAAAGAAATGAATGGGAATAAAATAGGATTGATATGTAGAGGGAGGGGAAATGGAATCAACACAAATTGGTCAAAGGAGGACTTTTATCAAATTAAAATCATTCATTCATTTTGGGAGATGAAATGTACATTTCATTAGTCCCCTAAATCCAATGATTTTATCTCAACAAAGTCAAATCAACCTTGACCACGGCCCAACAACAATATTAAAACTCAACAAGTCAACATAAATAGCTCACCACAATTTATTTTGTAATTAAACAATTAAAATCAATTAAAAAAATGCATTAAATTAAAGTATGGGGGAAGTCTCATATTTTTTGGATCAATATTAAAATTATTATGAATTAATGAAAATAAAGAAATTAAACTAAAAACCAGAAAATGCTAAAATATGTGGACCTAAAAAGGTTTGTATGAGTGCTAGTTCTTTTTGTCTTTTTGAAATTTTAATTCAATATAGTTAGATTTTGTTACAAGTTTAATTAAGAAAAAGAAGTTTAAAAATGCAATGGCGTAAGGCCAAAGTTTCTAATTTGCAATAAAGTCAAGGTTTAGAAAACACAAGCAAAGAAGATTTTTAAAAGGAGTGAGAGATTTGAAATTAAAGAAGTGGGCGGAGATGAAGAGGCTAATCCTAAGAAAAAATTTAAAAGTTAAGAGTTGAAAAGATCTGACCAATGGGCTGCAATCCAATAGACAAGAATGTCATATAGAAACCCAAATTTCCATTGGACTTTAGAATCAAGCAATATCAATACACAAATTGCAAGATGAAGAGAAAGACATCAAATAAAGATAGCCACATTCAAGCTTAGAAACTTCATGATCGCCTTTATAATCTCCCATGCACCAGATGACATACTCCTTGAATGGCTCAGAGATAGGCATTAGTCACAGGCTCAAAGTAACAGCTTCAATAAGACCATGTAGCAGGTGAACTCAAGTGGGATTTCAATAATTGCTTCAGATGAAAGTTCACTTCAAAAGCACTTGGTTTCAGAAAAGTTGGCATTGGCCAAGTCCTTTTATATAGGGAATGTTGCCTAATTCTAAGTCCAATGTCTCAGATCAAAACCAACAGTCCACACAAATCTTTTTTTAGAGTTTTTGTTGTTATTATGTACATTAAGGTCAAAAGACCACCAAACCAAACAAAATACACAATGAAATATATACAATCATAATATAATTACAAAATAAAGCTCAAGTGAGCAAAGTGAAAATGACATTAAAATAAACTAGTTAAATGGTATGAATAATGGAAAATGAATAAAGACTTGAATTTAAAGTGCATAAAAGTAAAGTGCTTGAAATTAAATCTTAGTTGAATGTTAGTTGATTAGAAGTTAGTATTGCTTTTGCTTTTCAATGTTTAAGTCATTCTTTTGAGAACACTCAACCCTCTATTCACAAGCATGGATCCTTGAACCAAGACATCTTCTAAAGGAAGGAAAAAAGGCAAAGTTTCCACATAATACCATGAAAGGGGGGAGACTTACAATCTCACTTACTAGAATGTTATGCTCTCGGGTCAAACTTTAGCGATATGTTAAACAATCGTAATTGGACTTATGTAGAAGTCCCAACTATTTGAGACTGGGAAATAGAAATTTTAGTGTTAATTCATGTTAGAGATATGGTATTATGAACCATACTCCTAAAACATACCACACTTAAAAGAAAATGGCAAAAGGGGTGGACCTAATCTCATCCATACTTATGTTTATTTTGCAATCAACTAGGCTTAAGATATTGAGATATCATAGGTCAAAGAAATGAATGGGAATAAAATAGGATTGATATGAAGAGGGAGGGGAAATGGAATCAACACAAATTGGTCAAAGGAGGACATTTATTAAATTAAAATCATTCATTCATTTTGGGAGATGATATGTACATTTCATTAGTCCCCTAAATCCAATGATTTTATCTCAACAAAGTCAAATCAACCTTGACCAAGGCCTAACAACAATATTCAAACTCAACAAGTCAACATAAATAGCTCAACACAATTTATTTTGCAATTAAACAATTAAAATCAATTAAAAAATGCATTAAATTAAAGTATGGTTGGTCAAAATCCTAACACCTCCTCAAGACACCAAATAAAAGGCTATGAGATTTATCATAGGTCAAACAAGGTAAAAGGACCTTGGAGAAAAAATTTCATCATTTCTTGAAACTTAAAAGTATTTTTAAACAATTAAAAATATTCACAGAAACAATTAAATGGTGAAAAATATTAATAATGATCCAAAAAATAATTTTAATTCAGAAAATGAAAGAGGAATTTATTTGAATTTATTTGGTGAAAGTCTCATATTTTTTGGATCAATATTAAAATTAATATGAATTAATGAAAATAAAGAAATTAAACTAAAACCAGAAAATGCTAAAATATGTGGACCTAAAAAGGTTTGAATGAGTGCTAGTTCTTTTTGTCTTTTTGAAATTTCAAGTCAATATAGTTAGATTTTTTTACAAGTTTGATTAAGAAAAAGAAGTTTAAAAATGCAATGGCATAAGGCCAAAGTTTCTAATTTGCAATAAAGTCAAGGTTTAGAAAACACAAGCAAACAAAGGTTTTTAAAAGGAGTGAGAGATTTGAAATTAAAGAAGTGGGCGGAGATGAAGAGGCTAATCCTAAGAAAAAATTTAAAAGTTAAGAGTTGAAAAGATCTGACCAATGTGCTGCAATCCAATAGACAAGAATGTCATATAGAAACCCAAATTTCCCTTGGACTTTAGAATCAAGCAATATCAATACACAAATAGCAAGATGAAGAGAAAGACATCAAATAAAGGTAGCCACATTCAAGCTTAGAAACTTCATGATCTTCTTTATAATCTCCCATGCACCAAATGACATACTCCTTGAATGGCTCAGAGATAGGCATTAGTCACAGGCTCAAAGTAACGGCTTCAATAAGACCATGTAGCAGGTGAACTCAAGTGGGATTTCAATAATTGCTTCAGATGAAAGTTCACTTCAAAAGCACTTGGTTTCAGAAAAGTTGGCATTGGCCAAGTCCTTTTATATAGGGAATGTTGTCTAATTCTAAGTCCAATGTCTCAGATCAAAACCAACTGTCCACTCAAATCTTTTTTAGAGTTTTTGTTGTTATTATGTACATTAAGGTCAAAAGACCACCAAACCAAACAAAATACACAATGAAATATATACAATCATAATATAATCACAAAATAAAGCTCAAGTGAGCAAAGTGAAAATGACATTAAAATAAACTAGTTAAATGGTATGAATAATGGAAAATGAATAAAGACTTGAATTTAAAGTGCATAAAAGTAAAGTGCTTAAAATTAAATCTTAGTTGAATGTTAGTTGATTAGAAGTTAGTATTGCTTTTGCTTTTCAATGTTTAAGTCATTCTTTTGAGAACACTCAACCCTCTATTCACAAGCATGGATCCTTGAACCAAGACATCTTCTAAAGGAAGGAAAAAAGGCCAAGTTTCCACACAATACCATGAAAGGGGGGAGACTTACAATCTCACTTACTAGAATGCTATACTTTCGGGTAAAACTTTAGCGATATGTTAAAGAATCGTAATTGGACTTATGTAGAAGTCACAACTATTTGAGACTGGGCAATAGAAATTATAGTGTTAATTCATGTTAGAGATATGGTATTATGAACCATACTCCTAAAACATACCACACTTAAAAGAAAATGGAAAAAGGGGTGGACCTAATCTCATCCATACTTATGTTTATTTTGCAATCAACTAGGCTTAAGATATTGAGATATCATAGGTCAAAGAAATGAATGAGAAAAAAATAGGATTGATATGAAGAGGGAGGGGAAATGGAATCAACACAAATTGGTCAAAGGAGGACTTTTATCAAATTAAAATCATTCATTCATTTTGGGAGATGAAATGTACATTTCATTAGTCCCCTAAATCCAATGATTTTATATCGACAAAGTCAAATCAACCTTGACCAAGGCCCAACAACAATATTCAAACTCAACAATTCAACATAAATAGCTCAACACAATTTATTTTGCAATTAAACAATTAAAATCAATTAAAAAATGCATTAAATTAAAGTATGGTTGGTCAAAATCCTAAAACCTCCTCAAGACACCAAATAAAAGGCTATGAGATTTACCATAGGTCACACAAGGTAAAAGGACCTTGGAGAAAAAATTTCATCATTTCTTAATACTTAAATGTATTTTTAAACAATTAAAAATATCCACAGAAACAATTAAATGGTGAAAAATATTAATAATGATCCAAAAAATAATTTTAATTCAGAAAATGAAAGAGGAATTTATTTGAATTTTTTTGGTGAAAGTCTCATAGTTTTTTGGATCAATATTAAAATTAATATGAATTAATGAAAATAAAGAAATTAAACTAAAAACCAGAAAATGCTAAAATATATGGACCACTTGATCTCCCTCATTAATTGAGGTGGCAGATCAAGTGGATTCCAACGCGTGTTCCAAGATGGACCTAAGTCAATACGTTGCAGGGATGGTAATCAAAACCAATGCGTGAGATTAAAACAAAATAAGAGAATCATATGGTCTGAGACATGACAACGCATCGCTGGAGCTACGACTCCTGTCTTCTTCTCCGGTGAATCTCACAGGACTAGTCCACCTTCAACCATCACCAAAATAAAAAAGGACATGAATTTTAAGTAAAAATGCTCAAGAGCTCGAATCTGACCTCAATTTCATCTAACTCCAAGTATATTGAAAGATACAGGGAGTTTAATTTTGGGGATCATTATCTGAGTTGCTTCGATTTAACCTAAAAGCAACTCAATCTTCTTACCTATATTGGTAGGACTTCATACAACCAAAAATCAAGAAGAATTATGGAAAATTGAGTGAGAATCGAAGAGATGAAAATTTAAGAAAATCACCTTCACTACAGGTTCAGATGACCACGATCTTGCTCTCAATTATGCTTAGCCTTGCTCTGGATGCTTGATGGAGTGGAAATGAATCAAGAAAGAAGCATGACTCTTGGAGATTTAAATCTCAAAATAGTGGAGATTCAAACTCGATTTCCAATGGAAATCCTCAAGGTTATCCTCTGAATGAAGGAGTTTAGGGCTAGGGATTCAAAGATGACATGCAAGGGTACTCAATTCTGAGTGAACGAGCTTCTATTTATAGCCAATGCATTTTTATTTTCACATTTGTTTCAAACTTTCAAAAATAGGAATTTCACTTTGCATGGATGCATGGTCGTGCGATAGGCCCATGTAATGATTCATTCAGGTACAGAATCGTGTGTAAGCATTGCTGAAGTCATGTTAACAAGCCAAGCATTTATGTATGGAAGATGGAAGTTCAATTATGCCAAATGGTCATCCAAATTTAAACCATGCACATGTCACTCATACTTTCTCCAAATGGGATGAATTTGGACTTTTTGGAAAGTTTAGATCGAGAGGAACAACTTTCATGTTGAACACTGTTTTATTTGAAGCTTGGATCATGATGAATTTTGAGGTGGAAGTTTGGAAAATCAAACATATAAAAAAAATCTAAGTACCAAGCCATATGTTCACTTCTTCCACCTTGAGTAACTTTTTCTATGGGCTTCAAATGAGAAAAGTTCCTTCAAAAAGGTTGTATCTCTATCAAAGTACTTAAAATTGGTCACACATTTGACCTAATTTGGATTTAGCATGAAGGAGTTATGCATTTTAAAAGTTGAGGAAAATCACTTGTTCAATGGTTTTGGCCCAAAATGACCTATAATGTCTCCTCATATCACATGCATTTAAAAGTTGAATTTTCTCTTCCTCCAAACATCAAACTTGAAGTAGACATCTTGAATTTGATTGTGAAACTTTAATGGCTTTCACAAAATACCAACCTTACAACAAGTGTGAAAAGGGCTCCCTAGGAGTACCTAGGATGTTTTGGGTGCTTAAAACCTTCCCATTGCATAACCAACCCCCTTACCCTGATCTCTGACATTTTTACTAGTTTTTGATTCGATAAAACTTTTAGGTTTTTGTTTGCTTTCTAACCATTCCTTTGGATAAATAGAAGTGCGGTGGCGACTCGACTTATATGGTTTATCTTGGATTTAGTCAATATCTCTAATGGTAACGAATACCCCGCTATAGAAAAGTGGCGACTCTGCTGGGGAGATTTGCCTAGTGGGTTTTGCCTACTTTTCATATTTTGTTGTATTGTCGTGTATATTATTTTGTGACATGTTTTTGTGCAATTTGGGATTACTGTATTGTATGTAATGATTGAATTGCTTGAATATTAATTCCTTGTATGCTTGGTGATCTTTGTGAGATGAGTTCTATACCCGAACTCAAGTGCACTTAGGATAGGAGAATGGCATAGTCTTGTTGACTTGTGTGGAGTTATTCCTTAGCAAGTTGACTTGCAAGCCCATTCACTTGGTGGAGGTCATGTTAGGATCAATAATGTCACACAAGTAGTTGTGGTTAGACATTACTCTTTCCAATGTAGACCTTAGAAGCCAAGAACCTTAGTTTACCAAGCCCATCTTGGCCTATTCTTAGGATGTAGTGCGAAAGTCATTCAAGTGTAAGATTTGATACGATTGTTACACGATACTACACTCATAAGAGTCTCTCTTGAGAATATTTTTGGAATACGAGTAGTCGTTTCTCCGATAAATATCTGAAAGATAGGATGATGACTATGGGAACTTCTTGTAGAACATGTTTGGCAGGTTTAAACCCCAGTACACTCCCTTTGGGTGGTTCTTAACCGAGACTCCATGCTCGTGACTTGCAACAAACCCTTGATTCATGGTTGATCCATTCCTGTATCCTTAATATCAATGGAACTTGGGTGTTGATAAGGTGTAAACCATAATCCACCAAAATGGATGATTGATATTAAGGATGACATGATCCATCCCATGACCTTTGTTTGGTGTGCTTTGCTTGATCCTTGAGTGTGATTGTTGCATCCATGCATTCATTCACCCATTTGCATCCATATCATCAACAATAAGAAAATTTTCAAGGAACTTAAGAGGTCTATTTGCAAATTTTCAGACATGGAAAGACAAAGAAGGAATACAAAGAAGTACAGTTTCAAACAACCCGACTTGAAAGAGCTAAATTTGACATCTTATGTATTAGATCCCTTGGGTTTCAAGGCTCGTTTTGGGAAGCTTCTATCTGTTCTGACTACTCAAGTGGATGAAGGATTGATGAGTGTATTGGTGCAGTTCTATGATCCCTTGTACTGTTGCTTCACATTTCCGGATTTTCAGCTTTTGCCCACGCTTGAGGAGTATGCCTACCTTGTGGGTATACCTATTCTAGACCAGTTGCCGTTCAGTGGCTTAGAGAGTGTTCCTACTTCTCAAGAGATAGTTGATATGTTGCATATAGATGAATCTCTGGTTGGTGCTCATATGACTACCAAAGGTGGAATTCAAGGTCTCCCTTCTGAGTTCCTCATTGCTCAAGCTACTATGTATAGGAAGGCCCTGAGTGAGGACGCCTTTGAAGCCATATTTGTACTTCTCATCTATGGGCTAGTGTTATTCCCCAACATCGACAAATTTGTGGATGTGCATGCTATTAGGATTTTTTCTACTCTTAATCTCGTTCTGACTCTGTTGGGTGACACTTACTTTTCTTTGCATATGAGGAATGCAAAGGGTGGTGGTACCATTGTGTGCTGTTTTCCTTTGTTGTACAAGTGGTTTATTTCGCACTTGCCACAGACGGTCGCCTTCAAGGAGAACAAAGGATGTCTACGGTGGTCCACGAGACTTATGTCTCTCACTAATGATGGTATCTTTTGGTACAACCGTGTATATGATGGTGTGCAGATTATCGACTCTTGTGGTGAATTCTCCAATGTGCCTCCTCTTGGTACATGTGGTGGGATTAACTACAACCCTTTTTTGGCAGGTCGTCAGCTTGGGTTCCCCTTAAAGGATAAACCTAATAACATTCTGTTAGAGGGTGTGTTCTTTCAGGAGGGTAAAGATCCCCAAGGCTTGAAGGGCAGGATGGTCCGCGCTTGGTGCAAGATCCATAGGAAAGGAAGGAAGGAGCTAGGTGCAAAGAGCTTCCGAGTACCTCATGCCTTATGAGTATCCAAGACCTACACCTTTGGTTGTGGCTGGGCCTTCAACCCTCCCTGACCAAGGTATAGAGGAGTTGAGAGACGAAGACCGTTCGCGTGCTTGGATCCGTGAACGAGAGGAGTTGCTTCAGCAGATCAGGGAGAAGGATGCTTTGATAGAGTTCCTTGAGCACCAGGTTATTGATGATCCTGATGATGCATGGACTTCTCTACTTCCTCAATCTTCCAAGTTTTGGAAGAGGAAGTACGATCGACTCGCCAAAGAGAAGGCAGACATGGAGGCAGCCTACGAGAGGGAGGTGAAGAGGCTTCGTGCAGCTTATCTTCTAGTCTCCAGAGCTTTAGATGATTGTTTCTAGGGTTCCATAGGATGTTCATTTTCCTTCTCTATTGTATTGTATTTGGTTACCAAGACTGTACTTCTTTGGTGTAAAAATTTTTCCAAACATTATTTGATGTGATATTTCCATATGTTATAAATGTTTAATATTTCCAATATTTGCAAATAAGACTCTAAAGTTCCTCTGATAAAAAAATTAAAATCATATGCATTGCATGCATCATGTGCATAAGCAGGTTTTGCTACAGGCTTCTTGTTCTATGGTCTAACTCTGTGTTCTTCATTTAGTTTGAAGACAAGCTGACTCACTGGTACTACACCCGAGCCAACACATCAAGACTAATGGATCATTTGGAACAAGAGAACCGTGAGCTTAAGGAGGAAGTAGCCAGATTGACTGCCCTGATGGAGTCATTCATGGCTGCCCAGAGCCAACCGTCTCCGACACCTTCAACTCCTCCCCAGAGGACAATCATCTCTGAGATTGTCTCTTCAACTGTGCCTGCGGCCAGCGCCCACTTTGCACCAACAGCCATGCCAGCCGGGTTTCCATGGGGGATGCCTCCCAACTTCATGCCTGAGGGTCCTACACCCACCTTTGCTTCTCTGCCGGCATCCAGCCCGGTCCTAGCCGTTCCTCCTCCTGTCGTGCATACTATCCCTAGAGTAGACGACACCATCTACCATTCTGAGCCGTCTGAGGGCCCAGATGTCTATGAAAAGATGGATGCTATGAATGATCAGTTTCTTGAGCTCCGCAAGGAATTGAAAACACTCCGAGGAAAAGACCTTTTCGGCAAGTCTGCTGCTGAACTCTGTATTGTCCCTAATGTCAAAATCCTTGTAAAGTTCAAGGTACCTGACTTTGAAAAGTACAAGGGGAATACTTGCCCTCTCAGCCACATGGTCATGTATGCTAGGAAAATGTCGACTCAGACCGACAACGACCAGCTTCTCATTCACTACTTCCAGGACAGTTTGTCCGGTGCTGCCCTGAGATGCTATATGGGCTTGGATAGCGCGAACATCCGATCCTTCAATGACCTTGGCGAGACCTTCGTCAAGAAATACAAGTATAACATGGATATGGCTCCCGATATGGATCAATTGAGAGTCATGTCCCAGAAGGACAAGGAAACTTTCAAAGAATACGCCCAGAGGTGGCGAGAGGTAGCAGCACAGATTGTGCCCCCGCTGGAGGAGAAAGAGATGACCAAGATCTTTCTGAAGACCTTGAATTCTTTTTATTACGAGCAGATGATTGCCAGCGCTCCTTTTGACTTCACCGAGATGGTGAACATGGGGATGTGTCTGGAAGAGGGAGTCAGGAAGGGCGCCTGACCAGAGAAGAAGGATCTTCTGTCGAACGGTATGAGACGTTTGGAAAGAAGAAAGATGGCGAGGCACATGCTGTGACCTCCCATGTTAAACCAAGAAGACCCTCCGTAAGGAGGAAGACCGTGCGTCCTGCCGGTAACCAGCATCAGGTGGCTCACATAGCACCTGTTTTCAGAGATAATCAGCAGTATTAGCATCACAACAATAATCAGCAACAACCACATCCGCAATATCAACAACAATAGCACCGTCCTCAACAGCAAGCCTACCAGCCTCGAAACAACAATCAAGCCGGTACAAGCTATGAGAGGAAGAGGGTCACCTTCAATCCTATTCCCATGACCTATGCCGAATTATATCCCTCTTTGATAGAGAGGAAATTGATTACTCCACGAGACCCACCGACTATACCTACCAACCCTCAGTGGTGGTATAAGCCCGAATTACACTGTGTTTATGATTCCGGTGCTCCCGGACACGACGTGGAAAACTTCTACCCACTGAAGAGCAAGGTTCAAGACCTTGTGAGATGTGGTATTTTGTGTTTCGAGGACGTAGGTCCTAATGTGAAAAAGAACCCATTGCCCGAGCATGGGAAATCCTCCGTCAACATGGTCCAGGGTTGCCCTGGTAAATAAAAAGTCAAATATGTCCGCCATATTCGACAATCTCTAGTCGAGATGCACAGACTACTGTGTGAGTACAGTCATTACGAGCACGACCATGATAGATACCGAGTTTGTACTATCAATCAAAGAGGATGTCGCCAAGTCCGCAAAGATGTTCAAGAAATGCTTGATGAAGGAGTCATTGAGATACTTCAGAACAGAAATATTGATGAAGATGCTGATGAAGTCAACGTAATTCCTCTGATGTTTCGGATCCCTGAGCCTGTTATTATCAAGTATGATGGTAGCAAGCAAAAGGCTTCTCCTTCTTTGATCATTAAACCGGCTGGCCCTGTCCCATACTCTTCCGAGAAGGCGGTTCCGTATCGCTACAATGCTGTAGCATTGGAGGATGGGAAGGAGGTGCCCCTGCCCTCTACCTCTATTGTTAATATTGCCGACGTCAGCGGCCTGACCCGTAGCGGTCATGTCTTCTCGGCTCCGCCGAAACCTCAAGCTGATGTTCTAAGGGCTGATGCTGCTGATTATGTTGAACGTCCGGTTGGGATTGCTGTGAGTGCTCCGAATCCGGCACTTGTTGCCAAACCTACCTCCGTCGTGAAAACTCCTATCTCTGCTGGCCAGAGTGGCAATGCGAAAGAAGACTGTGATGAGATGTTGAGGCTCATCAAAAGGAGTGAGTACAACGTGGTAGATCAGCTTCTACAGACGCCATCAAAGATCTTTGTACTATCCTTGCTAATGAATTCAGAACCACACCGAGAAGCTCTGCAGAAGGTGTTGGATGTGGCGTATGTGGATCACGACGTCACGATAGAGCAATTAGACAGTATTGTTGCAAACATCACCGCTTGTAACAATTTGAGTTTTTGTGATGCTGATCTCCCCGAGGAGGGAAGAGACCACAACTTGGCACTACACATCTCTATGAGCTGCAAAGATGATGCCATGTCCAATGTGCTGGTGGACACTGGGTCATCATTGAATGTGTTGCCAAAGTCCACTCTTGCAAAATTGTTATATCAGGGGCCTCCCATGAAGCAGAGTGGAGTGGTGGTGAAAGCTTTCGATGGGTCCCGTAAAACTGTGATTGGAGAGGTTGAGCTCCCAGTAAAGATAGGACCAAGTGATTTCCAGATCACCTTCCAGGTCATGGACATTCACCCATCGTATAGCTGTCTGTTGGGCAGACCATGGATTCACGAGGCAGGCGCCGTGACATCCACCTTACACCAAAAATTGAAGTTTGTTAAAAATAAGAAGTTGGTGGTGGTAGGGGGAGAAAAGGCTCTCCTGGTTAGCCATTTGTCTTCCTTCTCTTATATAGACGCTGAGGATGAAGTTGGAACTCCGTTCCAAGCTTTATCTATTGCTGAGCCTATTAAGAAAGGAACTTCTTCATTTGCGTCCTATAGAGATGCTAAGTTGGCCATTGAGCATGGTACAACTGTTGGATTGGGGCAAATGATTAAGCTGGAAGACAACAAATCCCGGGCTGGCATAGGGTATTCTTCTGGTGTCTTCAACAAGCAAGGGTTCTTCAAGAGTGGTGAATTCATCCACACCGGTCAAGATGAGGAAGCCGCTGCCATTTTGGAAGAGGATGCAGAGGAAGATTCTGGCAACTTCGTCATCCCTGGAGGGGTCTGCAATAATTGGGTCGTTGTTGATGTTCCAACAGTTATCCATAAGTCAAAGTAATGTTCATTGTGTTTAAAAACCCTTCTCCCATTCCAAAAGGAGGAGTGATGACATTGTTGGCACATAAATACAATGATATTTTCATTCAATAAATTCATTTTAAATGTTTGTTTTTCCAATTATTTTCACTTTTTGCTTTTTTGCATGAAATTGGTGATCACATAAAACCTTAAAAAATAAAAATAAAATCAATCTTTTCATCTGCATAATGATTTGCTTTGTTTGAATTCTATAATCTCTTTATATCCAAAATCATTATGCAGGTTGATCAAACCCATTGAACATAATGATCCAACTGTTGGTGTAAGCCCTAGAGGCCAATACTTTTGGTACTTGTATCGAATTATTTAAAGGCATTTTCTTTATTATGGTTGATTAATAAAGTCCCTGGAATAGATAGTCCGTTTAATGTATTAAGTGTGACTTAATCATGAGAACACATTAAACATAAGGACACTATTCTTAAAGTATCCGTAGTCAAGCTTTAGTGTGAAGTGGGATAACATTAAAGAATTAAGACTATTATGTTTGTAGACTGATGATCACATCTCATGGATCATGGATAAAGAGTTATCAAGTCTTAAACATAGGTATGAATATTAGGAGTAATATTTATACCGGATTGACCCGCTATGAGAATACTATATAGAAAGTTATGCAAAGTGTCATAAGTTATTCTCATGGTGATAATAGTGTATACCACTCTTCGACCTGAAACCACTATGGATCCTAGATGTAGAGTCGAGTGCTTTATTGCTGATCCAACGTTGTCCGTAACTGGGTAACCATAAAGACAGTTGATGGGTACTCCACGAAGCATGCTGAGGGACATGAGTGTCCTAGATGGAATTTGCCAATCCTGCGTAACAGGATAAATGTCTATGGGCCCAATATTGAACTGGACAAGGGTGACACGGTCTATACCTTGTGTTCATTATAGACATAAGGGCAAAGGGGTAATTATACACATAATTATTATCACAGGAGGTTTTGTCATATCACATGACATTTTCGTGACTTGGGTAGCAGTGATGTGTTGCTAGATACCGCTCACTGTTTATTATGTTAAATACGTGATTTAATATAATTGCCAACGCCGCGAAAACCTATAGGGTCACACACAAAGGACGGATTGATGAGAGATAGAATAATTAAGGAACATCGTAAGGTACGGTGTACTTAAGTAGAATACGAAATATGGTAAGGTACCAAGTACTTAAGTGATTTTGGCATATTATGAGATATGGGCCAAAATGCACTTAAGTGGGCTTTTTGGCTTGAAGCCCACACAAGTGGTTCTATAAATAAGACCCCTTGGGTAGAAGCATTGTAACTCACTGAGACAGAAAACACAACTGAAGAGTTGGAATTTCGTATCTCTCTCTCACTCAAAGCCTTCATTCATAACAGCTAGCACTGTGATTGAAGGAATCCGTTCGTGTGGACTGAGTAGAGACGTTATCATCATTAAACGTTTGTGATTGCCCCGTGGATCTGTATCAAAGGTTTTGATCATTATCAGAGATCTGCACCAAAGGTTTGAATCGCCACAAGAGGTAACGATTCTATCACTGATCATGCCCATTCATAAGGATCACTAAATGGAGAAATTTTTAAATTCCGCTGCACCTTGGATGGCTATTCTCCTACAGTGGTATCAGAGCCACTTACGAAACCATGAATCTAATAATTGTTTTTGTTCTGTAATAATATGATTAAAGACAGAATGAATCAAAGGTTAAATTGAGATCGATCAAGTTACATATATGTGATATATGTAATCCTGATGCAAAATACATTATATATGATATAGTGTTCTCGTTTCGTTCATTCAAACCCTCAATGATTGTTTTCCTTTGAGCGATCAATGGTCGTTTGCTTCTTGATCCGACATTATTATGGTGAAGCAATGACGTGTTGATCAATCATACTGAATTAACAATCGAGATGTGTTTGACGGTCTGAAATTGGTGCATCAGGGTTAGTGACGGCACAAGGGCTGTGTTGTCAGAGAGTTATGCGATTGGGGTTTGACTGCACAAGAGTTGTGCTTTCTAAACACTTTTTCGAACAGTGTTAACCGGTTAACGCATAGGGTTAACTGGTTAACGAGAAACTGAATACAGCCTTCTAAACATTTTTGGAACAGTGTTAATCGGTTAACGCATATGGTTAACCGGTTAACGCAGTGCGAAATAAAAATTTGAGATTTTCAAACAGTGGTAACCGGTTAACGCATTTGGTTAACCGGTTAACGCAAGGCGGAAAACAGTTTTCCAAGAAATTTTTCAACAGTGTTAACCGGTTAACGCATATGGTTAACCGGTTAACGCAAGGCAGAAAAGAATTTTCTAAAAGTTTTCAAACAGTGTTAACCAGTTAACGCATATGGTTAACCGGTTAGCGCAAGAAAAAATTCACCCGTTCGACTATAAAAGTGCTTTGAAGTATCAAGTGTTGATACGAAAAACGACGTCAATTTTAAATGAATTGTTCATTAAAATTTTCGAGCAGGGGTGCTGCCCCTTCAACCCCGCAAGGGGAACCACCGTCCGCTGACCGGGCAGCGGACCCCCGGCTAACTCTGCGTAGTGTGATCGGTCGTCGAAATTTAATTTGATTTTAAGTAATTAAGGAATTAATAATAATAATAATAAAGTGTTTATTATTGTCTTGTGGTGATCGGTTATGGCCTTAGTTTTCCTTTGTTTTGTTTTGGGTTTTTAAAATACGACCTGCGTGTCGTGCCTCTCTCTTAATCTCCCAAATGTAACTTCTTTTCTCATCTCACTCCCTCGTATGTAAAACGAGTTTCTTTCATGTAATGTAATGATATGAAGAAAGAAAAGAAGTCAGTGCCAAAGGAGGACAACCTTGAAGATCTTGCTTGGAGAAGCTTAGATCGTTGTAGGTTAGCTTAGGTTCTCTCATTGGCTTGGGAGAACAATTACGCCAGGGGCCATAACTGTTTCATTATGTATGTATGTATGTTGATGCATGTGAATGTATGTTGATTCATGTGAGAGACGGTTTATATGATAAACAAGCCGGTGAGATCAGAAAAATTGCAATTCCCTCAAAATAAATATTAAGTTTTAAGCTTTCCAAGTTTTAACACTCATCAAGATTAGTATCGAATAATGTAGGTTTCGCCTACGCGAGGTGCATGTTCTATATTAGTAAGGTGCGATGGGATAATTGTAATATCCAACTGTTAAAACAATGGGTCAAACTTAACTAAACAAATTATAATAAGATTATATATATGTTTAAAAGCAAGAGTTGGGAATGATCCATATGATGGATTGGAATAACGAGTTATTCACCCAACTGAAATTTTCGAGTTGTATGAGATACAATTGGAAGGAGTTCCTACCTAAATAACCTAGTTTTGTGTAATCCGCCTACGCAGACTTAGAACAAAGTGAAATATGGATCTCAACCCACTAGACAATCTTCCAACGGGATTTTCCGAATCAAATGATGAGGGTCATTTGTTTTGAGTAAAATAGTGGGAGCATATTTAATTAAAGGCCTAATTGAATATGTCAATGATACTTATATTTTCATTAATCCTTATGTAGATTACCATGACAGCAAACACCTCTAACAACATCCTGCGATCAATCCTTGATAAGGAAAAATTGTCTGGGACAAATTTCCTGGATTGGCACCAAAACCTGAGTATTGTCCTCAAACATGATAAAAAGTTGTATGTCTTGGAGACACCTGTTCCTGAAGAGGAACCTCCTAGTTCTGCACCTAAGGCAGAAAGAGATGCTTATAAGAAGCATGTCGATGATGCCAATGAAACTGCTTGTCTCATGCTGGCTACCATGAACTCAGAATTGCAAAAGCAACATGAGAACATGTCAGCGTTCGATATGATCGAACACCTGAAGTTGCTCTATCAAGAGAAAGCAAGGCATGAGAGGTTTGACGTTTCAAAAGCCCTTTTTTAAAGCAAGTTAGTTTAGGGAGCCCCTGTAGGTCCCCATGTACTCAAGATGATTGGGTATGTGGAAAACCTTGAGAGATTGGGTTTTCCCCTCGAAAAGGAACTTGCAACTGATTTGATCTTGCAATCGTTGCCAGATAGTTTCAGTCAATTTGTCCTAAATTTCAATATGATTGATATGGACAAATCTCTTCCTGAACTGCTCGCCATGTTAAGAACTACCGAGCAGAATCTGAAGTCAAAAGGGAAGTCCATTCTGATGATCGGAAATGGAAAGAGACAGAACAAAAGGCCCACTAAGCAGAGTGATAAGGGGAAGGGCAAGGAAGTTGCCAACCCCAGACCCACTGCTGCTTTGAAGCCTAGTGGAGGCATAGCAAAAGAAGGCACCTGCTTCCATTGCGGTAAGACCAAACACTGGAAGAGGAACTGCCCAAAGTACCTGGAAGATAAGAAGAATGGAGTAGAGACTTCAACTTCAGGTATTTTTGTTATTAATTTATCTACTTCTGCACCATGGGTATTAGATACTGGATGCAGTTCTCACATTTGTACAAATGTGCAGGAACTAAAAAGGAGTAGAGATTTGGCAAAAGGTGAAGTCGACCTACGAGTTAGCAATGGAGCAAAGGTTGTTGCCTTAGCCGTAGGAACTTATGAATTGACTTTACCTAGTGGTTTAATAATTCAGTTAGAGAACTGTTATTATGTACCAGCAATTAGCAGGAATATTATTTCCGTTTCTTGTTTGGACAAGTTCGGTTTTTCATTCATAATAAAGAACAATTGTTGCTCAATTTATTTGAATGATATATTCTATGCTACTGCACAAATGAACAATGGACTATATGTCCTTGATCTTGAAATGCCTATTAATAACATTAATACAAAAGGGTGAAACCTAATGAGTTAAAACCAACTAGGTAAGAATATTAAAACTCTTCGATCAGATCGAAGTGGTGAGTGTTTAATCCTAGAGTTTGATGACCATCTGGAAGAGTGTGGGATCCTATCCCAACTTACTCCTCCTGGCACATCCCAATGAAAGGGTGTATCTGAGAGAAGAAATCGAACCCTGTTGGACATGGTCCGATCCATGATGAGTCACACCAATCTTCCAAACTCCTTTTGAGGACATACACCATTGACATCAGCTTACACACTTAACCGTGTTCCATCCAAAAGGGTGAAAAGACACCATATGAGATATGGAGTGGTAAGAGACCACATATGTCTTACATGAAGATTTGGGGTTGCGAAGTATATGTGAAACGACAAATTTCAACTAAGCCTGAGCCCAAATCTGACAAATGCTTATTTGTGGGGTATCCTAAAGAAACAAGAGGATATTATTTCTACAATCCTTTTGAGGGCAAAGTGTTTGTCGCTCGAACTTGAGTTTTCCTAGAAAGGGATTTTATTTCCAAAGGAACCAGTGGGAGGAAAGTAGAGCTTGAAGAAATTCAAGAATCACAAAGCATCGATACACCTATGGAGGAATTAGAGCAGGAAACACAAGTAGTTGTGTAAGAGCAACCTGCTCAAATAGAACAAGACCAGCGTAGGTCAGGCAGGATACGTCACCTACCTGAGATATATGGATATCTGATCAAGGTGATGTATTACTCATGGATCAAGATGAGCCTGTGACCTACTCATGGAATCTTCGTTTTGATGAAACAGTAAAACTGTATGGATTCATCAAGAACGAAGATGAGAATTGTGTCTACAAGAAGGTTAATGGGAGCATGATCGTATTCCTGGTATTATATGTAGATGACATATTACTCATTGGAATCGATATCCCTACCCTGCAACAAGTAAAGTCTTGGTTGGGGAAATGCTTTTCTATGAAGGACCTGGGTGAAGCAGCCTATCAGAATCTATAGAGATAGATCATGAAATGCTTGGCTTAAGTCAGAGTACATAGACAAAGTGTTGAGACGCTTTAATATGAATGATTCCAATCTGGTTATGTGTTTTGCTTAAATGGTGGCACTGTGAGCTTGAAAAGTTCAACGCAAGATGCAGTTGCTGATTCTACAACTGAGGCCGAGTATATTGCTGCCCTAAGTGCAGCAAAGGAAGCTGTTTGGATCAATAAACTTGGCATAGTCCCTAGTATTATGGATCCCATTGGTCTCTATTATGATAACAATGGTGTTATCGCACAAGCTAAGGAGCCTAGATCTCACCAACGATCCAAACATATACTTAGAAGTTGTGTGAAAATATGTAAAGTACCTACACTTGACAATGTTGCTAACCCACTGACAAAGCCTCTTGCGCAGCAGAAGCATGATGGCCATACTAGATCAATGGGCATACGGGGTATGCCTGATTGGCTCTAGTGCTAGTGGGAGATTGTTGGTGTAAGCCCTAGAGGCCAATACTTTTGGTACTTGTATCGAATTATTTAAAGGCATTTTCTTTATTATGGTTGATTAATAAAGTCCCTGGAATAGATAGTCCGTTTAATGTATTAAGTGTGACTTAATCATGAGAACACATTAAACATAAGGACACTATTCTTAAAGTATCCGTAGTCAAGCTTTAGTGTGAAGTGGGATAACATTAAAGCATTAAGACTATTATGTTTGTAGACTGATGATCACATCTCATGGATCATTGATAAAGAGTTATCAAGTCTTAAACATAGGTATGAATATTAGGAGTAATATTTATACCGGATTGACCCGCTATGAGAATACTATATAGAAAGTTATGCAAAGTGTCATAAGTTATTCTCATGGTGATAATAGTGTATACCACTCTTCGACCTGAAACCACTATGGATCCTAGATGTAGAGTCTAGTGCTTTATTGCTGATCAAACATTGTCCGTAACTGGATAACCATAAAGACAGTTGATGGGTACTCCACGAAGCATGCTGAGAAACATGAGTGTCCTAGATGGAATTTGCCAATCCTGCGTAACAGGATAAATGTCTATGGGCCCAATATTGAACTGGACAAGGGTGACACGGTCTATACCTTGTGTTCAATATAGACATAAGGGCAAAGGGGTAATTATACACATAATTATTATCACAGGAGGTTTTGTCAGATCACATGACATTTTCGTGACTTGGGTAGCAGTGATGTGTTGCTAGATACCGCTCACTGTTTATTATGTTAAATACGTGATTTAATATAATTGCCAACGCCGCGAAAACCTATAGGGTCACACACAAAGGACGGATTGATGAGAGATAGAATAATTAAGGAACATCGTAAGGTACAGTGTACTTAAGTAGAATACGAAATATGGTAAGGTACCAAGTACTTAAGTGATTTTGGCATATTATGAGATATGGGCCAAAATGCACTTAAGTGGGCTTTTTGGCTTGAAGCCCACACAAGTGGTTCTATAAATAAGACCCCTTGGGTAGAAGCATTGTAACTCACTGAGACAGAAAACACAACTGAAGAGTTGGAATTTCGTATCTCTCTCTCACTCAAAGCCTTCATTCATAACAGCTAGCACTGCGATTGAAGGAATCCGTTCGTGTGGACTGAGTAGAGACGTTGTCATTGTTCAACGTTCGTGATCGCCCTGTGGATTTGTATCAAATATTTTCATCATTATCAGAGATCTGCACCAAAGGTTTGAATCGCCACAAGAGGTAACGATTCTATCACTGATCATGCCCATTCGTAAGGATCACTAAATGGAGAATTTTCTTAAATTCCGCTCCACCTTGGATGGCTATTATCCTACACCAACACCATCTCCCAACTTTGAGTTCCCTGTATTTGAGGCAGAAGAAGATGATGTTGAAGAGATTCCTGACGAAATTACCCGTCTACTTGAGCACGAAGAGAAAGTCATTCAGCCACATCTTGAGAATCTGGAAACAGTCAACTTAGGGTCTGAAGATTGTGTTAGAGAAGTGAAGATTAGGGAACTCCTGGAAGAATCTGTTAAGAAGGGGTTGATTGAGTTGCTACGAGAATACGTCGACGTCTTTGCCTGGTCGTATGAAGACATGCCTGGTCTAGATACAAATATCGTGCAACATTTCCTGCCTTTGAAGCCTGAGTGCGTGCCTGTGAAGTAGAAGCTCAGAAGAACTCATCCTGATATGGCAGTGAAGATCAAAGAGGAAGTTCAGAAGTAAATTGATGCAGGGTTTCTGGTGACTTCTACATATCCTCAATGAATGGCCAATATTGTGCCCGTGCCTAAGAAGGATGGAAAAGTCCGAATGTGTGTGGACTATAGAGACTTAAATAAAGATAGTCCAAAAGATGATTTCCCTCTACCACATATTGAAATGTTGGTAGATAATACAGCTAAATTCAATGTTTTCTCGTTCATGGATGGATTTTCCGGATATAATCAGATTAAAATGGCACCTGAGGATATGGAGAAGACAACATTCGTCACACCTTGGGGAACATTTTGTTATCGAGTGATGCCTTTCGGTTTGAAGAACGCCGGAGCCACGTATCAACAAGCTATGACTACCTTGTTTCATGATATGATGCACAAGGAGATCGAAGTATATGTTGATGATATGATTGCAAAGTCAAGAACGGAGATTCAACATGTTGAGCACTTGTTGAAGCTTTTTCAGTGCTTAAGGAAGTATAAGCTTCGTCTGAATCCTAACAAGTGTACATTTGGAGTCCGTTCCGGAAAGTTATTGGGCTTTATTGTCAGCGAAAGAGGTATTGAGGTTGATCCTGCAAGGTTCAAAGCAATACAAGAGATGCCTGCGCCCAAAACTGAGAACCAAGTCCGAGGTTTTCTTGGCCGCTTGAATTATATTTCCAGATTTATATCCCACATGACTGCCACATGTGCGCCGATATTCAAGCTCCTCCGGAAGGATCAGTCTCATGATTGGACCGAGGATTACCAAAAGGCCTTTGACAGTATTAAAGAGTATTTGTCTGAGCCTCCGATCTGTCTCCACCTGTGGAAGGGAGACCGTTGATTATGTATCTGACTGTTCTTGAAGACTCAATGGGTTGTGTCCTTGGTCAACAAGATGAATCAGGAAAGAAAGAGTATGCTATCTACTACCTGAGTAAGAAGTTCACTGAGTGTGAGTCTCGATACTCGATGCTTGAGAAGACATGATGTGCTTTGGCTTGGGCTGCTAAGCGCTTACGCTAGTATATGTTGAATCATACGACTTGGTTGATATCCAAAATGGATCCAATCAAGTATATCTTTGAGAAGCCTGCTTTAACTGGGAGGATTGCCCGTTGGCAGATGTTGTTATCTGAGTATGATATTGAGTATCGAGCTCAGAAGGCTATAAAAGGTAGTATCTTGGCTGGCCACTTGGCACACCAACCGATTGAGGATTATCAGTCAGTTCAGTATGACTTCCCAGATGAGGAGATTCTGTATTTGAAAATGAAAGATTATGATGAGCCTACGTTCGATAAAGGGCCAGAGCCTGGTTCCCGTTGGAGCATGGTATTTGATGGCGCTGTGAATCAATATGGAAATGGTATTGGGGCAGTGATTATTACTCCTCAGGGCACATATTTTCCTTTTACATCAAGGCTAACTTTCAAATGCACGAATAATATGACTGAGTATGAGGCTTGTATTATGGGATTAGAAGAATGTATTGATCTTAGGATCAAACATCTTGATGTTTATGGTGATTCGGCCCTTATTGTTAATCAGATTAAGGGTGAATGGGAGACGAATCAGCCTGGCCTCATCCCATATAGAGATTATGCGAGGAGGATTTCAACATTCTTTACTGAAGTTGACTTCCATCATATTCCTCGAGTTGAGAATCGGATGGCAGATGCTCTTGCTACACTTGCTTCAATGATTGTGGTTAGACTCTGGAATGAAGTTCCCAATATCACTGTGATGCGCTTGGACAGACCAGCTCATGTATTTGTAGTAGAGGAGGTGCAAGATGATAAGCTGTGGTATTATGATATTAAGTGTTTTCTTCAGAGCCAGATTTACCCGCCTGGGGCATCTGTGAAAGATAGGAAGACTTTGAGGAGATTATCAGGCAGTTTCTACCTCAATGGCGAAGTGCTTTATAAGAGAAATTTCGACATGGTTCTGCTCAGATGCGTGGATAGACACGAAGCATACCTGTTAATGACTGAGGTCTATGAGGGTTCGTTTAGTACTCATTCCAACGGACATGCCATGGCTAGAAAGATGTTGAGAGCAGGCCACTATTGGCTGACAATGGAGTCTGACTGCTGCCAATATGTGAAGAAATGCCACAAGTGTCAGACTTATGCGGATAAGATTCATATTCCCCCGACACTTCTAAATGTGATTTCATCACCATGGCCTTTCTCCATGTGGGGAATTGACATGATTGGCATGATAGAGCCGAAAGCGTCCAACAGTCATAAATTTATTCTCGTAGCAATTGATTACTTCACCAAGTGGGTCGAAGCGGCGTCATATGCAAACGTGACCAGACAGGTGGTTGTGAAGTTTATCAAGAATCAACTCATATGCCATTATGGTGTGCCGGATAAGATCATTACTGACAATGGATCTAACTTGAACAACAAGATGATGAAAGAGCTGTGTAGTGAGTTCAAGATAGCACATCATAATTCTTCTCCTTATAGACCCAAGATGAATGGGGTTGTTGAAGCTGCTAATAAGAATATCAAGAAGATTGTCCATAAGATGGTTGTTACGTACAAAGATTGGCATGAGATGTTGCCATTTGCTTTGCATGGATATCGTACATCTGTCCGCACTTCAACAGGGGAAACCCCTTTTTCTCTTGTTTATGGCATGGAGGTTGTACTCCCAATAGAGGTGGAGATCCCATCAATAAGAGTCTTGATGGAAGCCAAGTTGACTGATGCTGAATGGGTTCAAAGTCGTTATGACCAACTGAATTTGATAGAAGAGAAGAGATTGACTATCATGTGCCATGGTCAGTTATATCAGCAAAGGATGAAGAAAGCCTTTGATAAGAAGGTCAAGCCTCGTGTGTTCCGAGAAGGTGACCTTGTGCTCAAGAAAGTCTTGTCTTTCGCGCCTGATTCCAGGGGCAAGTGGACTCCAAACTATGAAGGTCCAAATGTTGTCAAGAGAGCCTTTTCAGGCGGTGCTTTGATACTTACAACTATGGATGGGGAGGATTTCACTCGTCTTGTGAATTCAGATGCAGTCAAGAAATACTTCGCCTAAAAATAAAAACAGAATAGCTCACTAAGTTGAAAACCCGAAAGGGTGGCTGAGGCAAAAATGAGCGTCTCGGTGGATTGAAAACCCGAAAGGGCGATCCAGGCCAAAGTTAGAGACATAAAAAAAATGAATATGTATCCCGCTAGATTGAGCACCTCACCCTGGGGCAATCTAGGCAAAAATTGGGGATTTGGCAAGTAACTGCATCCTGATAAGACTTTGTTCTACAAACTGTCATCTGTCAAAGATTCTCGCTCAGTCATCATCAACTGAAGCTTCAAATACATTGGATTCGAAGTTGGTGGAGAAAAGGTCATTATGTTCAATGTAGCCCTTTTCCAATATATATCACCAATTTCAAATTTGTAAAGATCTATGGAGTCTTGCCATTTGTAAACTACCATCCCATCAAATAAATTTGAGCCTTTATCCAATTCTTTGCACTCTTATTTGTTTCTGTTCAACAAATGTTTTGCATGTTTTAATTGAGAAATATCATTGTTTTAAATAAATAAATTTTTCATAAATTGTTTTTAAACAAAGTGAGCATTCACAATGACGAAAGGATACTTGGGACGTCTTCAGTGCTCTCCCAAAGATGGCATGATTCCCAACAGGGTAAGACTTTTGTTCATGTCCCCAGCATGATTATATCCCTTTCCTTCAGAGCCTGTTTGTATTTTCTTCCCAAGCGGAGTGATTGGTGAAGATATTCATCCTTCCTCCTCAGCAGATGTGCTTTCTTCAGCAGTACAAGGAATATGGTGACACTAGAACATTCTGATTGACTGGTTGTTCCCCACAGAGTTCCATTATCTCCTCTGATAATTTCCCCAGTGGAGTTGCTTCCATGGCAGATTTTATCCATGTGTGGCCCATGTCCCCAGCTGGAATGACTAATGCTCATTCCCCTGCAGAGATCTTTGTTTCCTGGTATCTCTGGTCCCCATCAGATTGGATGTTCTCCAGTGGGCCTGGCTTTCTCTCTCGAGATGTAGTACCTGATGTTTGTTCATCGATAGTTGGACCTGTTTGTGTTAGATATGTATGTTTTGTCAGCATTCATCATACACAAACCACGCATATATGCATAATTTTAACATTCAAACATTCATGTCGAATTATTTTCCATAAATACCTTTGTTTGTTGTCTCCTGCTATTCGGTGATACATATTTCACCAAGCAGACGTTGGTGCTGGTCTCCCCATGTAGAGTCAGCCCCATAAGCAAAAAGCATCTATCCTTTTTTCCATATTCCCCACTGAGCTATGTCCTCGTGGATGATTGTTGTTTCTGTTTCCTCCCAACGCCTATATTGGGATGGAGTTTCCCCTAAATTATACCCTCATAGGGATGAGTTTTGTTTCATCGTGCCTATCTAGTTTGTTCCTAGATTGGCTTCTTGGGATTTTCCCTACGCTTCCTCGTAGTTTAGATGAATGATTGCTCAGTAAGCAGTAATTGTCCATCTTTTCCCCGGCGAAGTCTGTGGCTTTCTACCCTCATACCGGTAGTTATAAGTCCTGTTGTTGTGGTTTTCTACCCTCATACCGGTAGTTGTAAACCCTATTTCTATCCCCTTGCAGAGTTAGCCTTATTTTTGTTCATCCTAACCAATGACGGTTACTCTTCCGTGGTTTTCTACCCGGTATCCGGTAGATGTAATCCCCTCTTTGACGGTTATCTTTATCCAATATTCGATATTGATATTCCTTCACCTTTTTCAGTATATCTCCCAGTAACCGGTGATATGTCTCCCGAATCATTGCCTTTGTCAATGTATCCCCAGCGAGTCATCTTTCATTTACCGGTTGTCGGTAATGATTGTTTCTCCCTTTGATTTGGTCATCATTTTTATACCTAGTATTTGGTATCCCGATGCCTTTTCTTTCGGTCGATTTATCCTTTATTAACCCAGTAATCGGTTGTGGATAATCTTCCATGCGAGTATGTTATCTACATTCTGACGGTAATAGATAATATATCTCATGCGCTCTTTGGTCGAAGTCTTTTGCTCTTCCCCAGTCGAGTAAGATTCGTATCCCATTTTTTGCAGAGTCGAATGCCCATCCTGTAATCGAGTTTGCTTTTAGCCCTCTTTTGGATGATGAGTTTCTTAGGAATATTCCCAATTCACGCTTGCTCGGTTACCTATTATATGCCCAGTAACCGGTATCCCTGGTGTTCCTTCCTTTCTGCTCCCTATTGTGACTTTTGTCCCTCGTGGAGTCGGATTTCCTGAGTTGAAATATACCTTTTTCAGGTCTTCCTCAGATGATTTTGGATGATTGATATCTCTCACCCTCATATCGGTCTTAGATATTCATTCTCCCCGAGTATGTTGTTCTCTCACCCTTATACCAGTGTTTCGATCACATGTCTCCTTGAGCTTATTCCCCAGTAACCGGTAATACCTCATCTTGTTATTTCCTCATATGAGTCCTGGTTGGACCTTCCCTAGTGAAGTCCCTTAGTGGATTTTCCCCATCTGAGTCCGAATTTTCATCCGAAGTATCCTTTGTGGATAGTCTTGTTGTATTGGCATATTCCCCAATACATGCACCTTTGAGTCAGCTCAAGTCTTTCCATTGATTTATTTTCTTGGAATTCCTCTCGTGTCTCAGCAAGTTCTAAGTCGTGACCTGCTCACGCAATTTATTCCCTTTCTTATCCCCATTAGAGTCCCCAGAGTCTCTGTCCCATTTAGTGTATTACTCATATGAATTGTCAGTGTCTCCTGGTTTCTTTTCTCTTTATGGACACATATCTCCACAGAGTATTACCTTTTGCATACATACATTTGCATCATGAGGTCTCTTAGGGACCAAAATTCGTCTCTTTGTTATTATTTAAGCCCATTCTACCTCGTCGAGACAAAGATTTAACCTTCACTTCTCCGGCTAGAATGACCTTAAATAGAGGCATCTGTAAGACCCTAATTTTGACCCTAAGATCCCTCATGGCATCATAACATTGCATTTACATTGCCTCAAGGATCATAAGCATCTTGGCTCCTTACCTTTGGGTGGGATCTCTTGTGAGCTGGATTGAGATCACCAAGCATACTTGAATTGTATATTATTGCTTTTCTCATTTTATTTATTAACCAAAAACACAAAAATATGTCACTAACATCTCTTGTTTGTAGCTTAAGCAGTCACAAGGTCTAAAGCTTCTAGGAGATCCTATGTGCATTGATGAAGGCAAGCATGGATATGCTTCCCAAATATCTCATCCATCAAATATGCCTTCCAAGTATCTCAATTCATCATTTTGACCAAAGCAAATCAAAGGATTTGAGGCTTGTTTCCCAAGGAAACCCTAATCCATTTGTTCATCAACTGTGTCTTGCTCATGAAGCAACCTCAACCTATGGTCAAATACAATCAAGGGAAGTTCTTTAATTCATAATTTCATGCATATTTGAACTTATTTGAGTGTCCTCAATCATCAATTCATCAAGATATGAGATTTGGACTTGAGAAGTTGATCATTCAATTCATCTGACTATTTTGAAATACACTGAGACCTAACTTTTTATGTGTTTGTCAAATGTAGATGACCCCAAGAGAAAAAAGGTTCTTACGGAAAATATGAACAACTTTCATGTTCATCAAAAATTGATTTGAAACTTGGAAGGTCATCATCCATTCCAAGACATTATAGGTCATTTTTACTAAAACCCTAATTTTGGGTCAACTTCCCAAGGACATAACTCCTTCATTTTTCATGATTTTGAGGTGATATCAAATGCATTTGAAAGCTTACGGTGTCTACTTCAAATGTTATGTTGAGAAAAAATGCAAAATATCAAAATAAATACATGTGATAATGCAAAACATTATAGGTCAGTTTGGACCAAATGCATTGAAATGTGAAAAAGTCCAACTTCAAGTGCCCATAACTTCTTCATCAAAAATCCAAATGATGCAAACTTTAAGTCCAAATTGATTGCCTTGAAACTATCTACAACTCTCATGTTGAACAATTTGTCATTTGGAGCTTGCATCATTGATACAGAAGGGCTTGAACTTTGGCTAATTTTGAAAATTCCACATATGCATGTTTTGCACCCTACACTTCAAGTTCAATTTTCATTAATTTCCAAGGTCCAAATGGATCTTTGATCAACATAACATTTGTTCCTTATGCAGTAAGCTTTCCAACCATTACTTATAAGGTTGCATTTCAAGTTTGGACATGGCATTTTTGAAGACTTCAATGTAATAGTGCATTTTTGTAAAATCATTTCAATTGCCATGCATGAACTAATACAATCCAATCTGCACGTCCATTCTACTTACATCATGCATAAGTTTTCATTTCTAGTTGGAATTGGGACCTCCATGCGCCTGTACAGGCCCATGCATGGAGGCCCTTTCCATTTATGCAAGTTTTGATTCATGCATTCAGCATTGCTTCAGCTATAAATACAATGCCTTGGCCTCTCATTTCTTCAACCTTAAGGCGCCCCAATTGTTGCTGAATTGAAATCCTAGCCATCACTAAAGGAACTATTTCATTTCTCTTCAAATTTTTCAGATCTGAATTTTGATTTCATTGATCAATCTTCAGATCTCAAAGTTCCTAAACCTTCTCTTCTTGATCCATAGCGCCTACTGTTAGCAAAAGCATCCAAAGATCTTGACTCAAATCCTTGCAATTCAAAGGTTTACTTCAACTGTTAATTGCTTCGAATCAGCTTGTACAGTGATCTATTTTCATTGTTGTTGTGTGATCTGAAGTCCTCTGCATAGAGGCAACATTGCTATGCTTTCAATTTTTGAAAATCATGAAGTTCATATGAACACCACATAATTTCCACTTCTGATTTCTCTCAATCTAGAGATCTAGAATGGAATTGAGTGGTACAGGGGTGATGTACATCACCCCAGCTTTCGAATGATGCCTGGATCGTGCATTTTGGTTGTTGTTTTAATTTTTGCAAATTTTGGTTTGGCCAGAAGTTGGCCGGAGAAGACGGTGGTGCTGGCCACCGTCTGTTCTCCAGATTCAATCAGAGCCTTCCATTTCATTTTCCAGATTGAATCTCAGTCGTGCCTTGTTATGACTTACAATAATGCCACATGTGATGCATTGACTAAGGAGCATGGTAGGCGCGCGCGTTTAGGCCTCATGATTTGCCAACTCAATTAATGAGCTCAGATCCAATTGCTCACGCTTTTTCCTATTTTCTAATTTCTGATTTTATTTTCTTTTATTTCTTTTAATTCCATTTTATTTCAAAAATTCATATCTCTCTCATTATTGGTCCAAAATTATGGGACCAATTTCATTCTTCTCCTTTTAATTTCTACTTTCTAAAAATGATTTTTAATATTTTTTATTTTATCATTTGATATTTTTTAGTAATTTTCTCTTTTCTGGTTTTTTTAATTCATTTAAAATAGTTTTTGATATTCAAAAAATACAAAAATATTTTTCCAACCTCTTTTAATGATGATAGATCTATGAAAAATATTCTCATCAATTTATTAATCGATTTGCGATTTATTTGAGATTTTAGTTCAATTAGGTTATTTTTATGCATTTTTAATTGATTTAAAATAGTTTCTGACTTTTAAAAATGCTGAAATTTTTTGTCAAACTTTGTTTGACCTTGTTGAACTTGGGATAATTCACTTGGACTTTTCAATGTTGATTTGAAGTGAGTTTGAAGTTTGACCTTTATTATTTTAATTCAAGTTTTATATTATTATTAAAGAATGCCAAAAATATTTCATTTGCTTCTTGACTTCTAATTCTCATTTTGCTTCTGTTTTATATTGTTTGACCTTGATCTTCTCTATCTTTGGTCAATGCTTGTTGATTAATACATACCATTTCCATTAATGCACTTTAATTCTTCTTATTCTTCATTTTTTTTTATCAATGAGTTAAAGATTGGTGGTTAACATTGATACATGGAGGTTTAATCTTCCTTGATTCAAATCTAATTCATCTTGATCATGGATCAAGTGAATGGCTTTGCATTAAGGATAGATTGCTTCCTAGATCATGCAAAGAACCTAAATTAATACAAGATCATTTCTCATCTTCTTTTTGGCATGGCAAGTTGTTGGAGTTTGATTCACTAATCAAGACCTCTAACTTGTGTTGTTGCCTACATTATTATTGACCGGCCTCAGATAGTTGTGACTTCTACATAAGTCCAATTACGATTGCTTAACATAGCGCTAAATTTGCCTTATGGCACACCAACCCTAACACTAACTATTAACCATTAACATTTACTTCTTGCACTTTACATTTATGCAATTTACTATTCTTGTACATATTATTCATTTGCTTTTCCCCCTTTGCTCATTTGAGCACATGTTTATGTTAATGCAATTTTCCTTTTGCTCACTTGAGCACTTAATTGTGTATACATTATTGTGCTTGTGTTTTGTTTTGATTGTTGTGGACCAAATGCAAAGAAATGGACAAATGGACTTAGTTTCTAGGACATTCCCTATGCAAAATTGGAGTAAAAGGACCTTAATGTTGAAGATGGATTAGAAGGACCAAACCTCTAAACTCACTCTTGTCCATTCTTGATTTACTTCATAGAATTCTTTGATGTGTGTGCTTTTGTGCTAGGGGATCCTATGAGAGCTCAAGTTGAAGAACCATTGCCATGTCCATCCAAAGTGAAAGACACAAGAGCCATTGGGGATCTTCTAAGAGCTTGTTTAATTATGTTGATTGCTTGAACTTACTATTATTTTGCTTGCGTATTCCAAAGGATGGGAGCTACTTGGATCATCAATATGATCTCAACAGAGGAACTCCATTTGTGGTCTTGTTTCTTATCCCTCATCTCTTGTATGATTAGGACAATAGCCATTCTTCTTCTTCCCTCCACTCTAACCCAAGTCAAAACTTTTGTGCAAACATTTAACATTTGTTTTCAAACATTAGAAACTTAAGCCTTATGGTTTTGATTTTCAAACTTTCTTTTCCTAACACTTATTTTGAATTGAACTTCTAAGTCAACTTTGACCATATTTTGTAAATACTTTTCATTGGTAAATATAACGCATTTAAATACTTTTGTGGTTTCAATGGCCACATTCTTAATCAAAACTTTTCGTAACCTTTAGCAATTAGGTTTGAGTTATCCTTGAGGTAGATATAATACTCACCTACATCCTTAGTGATGGACAATGAGTCTTCCATGCTTATTATAGGGTTAACCCCTCACTAGCATGTTGAAGCTATCCTCACACGGTGGATTTGTGGTTTTAGGTTGAGTTTTCTCCCTTGGATAACAAAAGACCTCAAGGCTTTTGGACCAATAAATTCACTAACTTGTTTTGAGATTTTTACCCCGAACTACGAGGTTTTGATCCTAATCTTTTTTAAGATGGTACGTAGGCAATGGGTTTATCCATCCAAACACAAAATGTAAATAACTTGTATATTCTTTCTCATCTCTTCAATCATGTTTGCACAAACAAGTTTTCATAAAATACCAACCTTACAACAAGTGTGAAAAGGGCTCCCTAGGAGTACCTAGGATGTTTTGGGTGCTTAAAACCTTCCCATTGCATAACCAACCCCCTTACCCAGATCTCTGACATATTTACTAGTTTTTGATTCGATAAAACTTTTAGGTTTTTGTTTGCTTTCTAACCATTTCTTTGGATAAATAGAAGTGCGGTGGCGACTCGACTTGTATGGTTTACCTTGGATTTAGTCAATATCTCTAATGGTAACGAATACCCCGCTACAAAAACCTCTGACTTGCTTCTCAGTTTTGGGCGCAGGCATCTCTTGTATTGCTTTGACCTTGGCAGGATCAACTTCCATACCCTTCTCGCTGACAATAAAGCCCAACAACTTACCAGAATGAACACCAAAAGTACACTTATTGGGATTCAATCGGAGTTTATAATTCCTCAAACGCTGGAATAGCTTCAACAAATGCTCAACATGTTCCTCTTCATCAATTGATTTAGCAATCATGTCATCGACATAAACTTCAATCTCTTTATGCATCATATCATGAAAAAGAGTAGTCATTGCTCTCTGGTAAGTTGCACCATCATTCTTTAGACCGAAAGGCATCACTCTATAACTGAATGTTCCCCAGGGTGTAATGAATGTGGTCTTCTCCATATCTTCAGGTGCCATCTTGATCTGATTATATCCGGAAAATCCGTCCATAAACGAAAAGACTTTGAATTTAGCAGTATTGTCTACCAACATATAAATGTGTGGCAGAGGGAAATCATCTTTCGGACTGGATTTATTCAAATCTCTATAATCGACACATATGCGGACTTTTCCATCTTTCTTTGGCACTGGCACAATATTGGTCACCCATTATGGATACTCAACAGCTACAAGGAAACTGGCATTAATCTACTTCTGAACTTCCTTTTTGATCTTCACAGCCATATCAGGATGTGTTCTTCTCAACTTCTGTTTGACTGGCGAGCATTTTGGCTTCAACGACAATCTATGCTCCACAATCTCAGAATCCAACCCAGGCATGTATTGATAGGACTAGGCAAACACATTTAAATACTCTCGAAGAAGACCAACTAACCCCTTCTTAGCATCTGGACATAGTCGAAACCCAATCTTGACTTCCTTCACATCATCTTCGGAACCCAAGTTGACTAGCTCAATCTGCTCTTCAAACGGCTGAATAATCTTTTCATCTTGCTCCAGAAGACGAGACAATTCATCACTCACTTCTACATCACTTTCCTCCTCGGCCTCAAACACAGGGAATTCAAAATTTGGAAAAGGAGAAGGATCATTGTATTCAATGGGGTTAGGAACCAACCTGCATAATGACTTGATATTTTGATTTTAGAGAAGTGAATTTGTGACCAAATATTATGCAGATGGACAATTATATTGTTTATTTATGTTTTTTGTGATTACCATTTTCAGAATAAAGCAAAAAGTAAAAATAAACATCAAAGATGTGGATGAATAGAATTAATTTTTATTGATGATCAATTCAAAATTCCCAACAATGCTCACTTCTCCCTTAGGAATAGGAGAAGGATTTTAAAATATAAAAGCAATTACTTAGATCGATGCAAAATAATAGGAATATCAACGGCAGTCCAATTGTTGCATGTCCTTCCATGCGTTACAAAGTTGGTGCAGTCTTCCTCTTCGCTATCCTCTAGCACAGCAGCTAAGTGTTGTTCATTGCCATGAATGAACCCTCCGCTACAGAAGCTAAGTTGCATCTCTTCAGACCTAACAGTTGACGAGCCTTTCCGGAACCACAAACTGGTTCTGCCTTTGTTGTCGGAGATCTCTACCATGCGCCCCCACTGATCAACATTGCCTTCTTCTACAATCTTCTGAGCATCTTTCAATGAGGACATAGGTGCCCCAATTCTCTTCTCAGCAACAATAGATAAGGCTTGGGACGGAGTTCTAGCCTCATCCTCATCTTCCACATACGATAAAGATGACAGATGGCTAACTAACAACGCCTTCTCTCCTCCCACAATCACTAGCTTGCCATTCTTGACAAATTTGAGCTTCTGGTGCAAAGTGGAGGTAATAGCCCCTGCCTCATGAATCCAGGGCCTTCCCAATAAACAATTGTAGGCCGGGTGAATGTCCAATACTTGAAAAGTAATATGAAAATCACTCAAACCTATCTTAACTGGAAGGTCCACTTCACCAATAACTGTTTTGCGCGAGCCATCGAAGGCTTTGACAATCACCCCAATATACCTCATGGGAGCTCCTTGATAAGATAACTTTGACAAAGTTGACTTCAGAAGCACATTGAGTGACGAACCGGTGTCAACTAGCACATTTGACAAAGCATCCTCCTTACAGTTCATTGAAATATGCAAAGTCGGGTTATGATTTCTTCCCTCCTCAGGGAGTTCTTCGTCACAGAAGCTCAAATTATTGCATGAAGTGATGTTAGCCATGATGTGATCAAACTGATCCACAGTAACATCTTGCTCTACATATGCATGTTCAAGAAGTCTCTGCAGTGCTTCTTTGTGTGCTTTAGAATTTAAAAGCAGAGACAACACGGAAATCTTTGAGGGAGTCTGGAGCAGCTGCTCAACCATATTAAATTCACTCCTTTTGATCAATCGGAGTACCTCATCATCATAATTGGTTTTCAAGTTGCTGGATTCACCAGACTTATCCTTCGAACAACGAACTGGTTCTACATTAGGTACCTCTATCTTCTTACCAACCACTGTTTCCTTTGGGACAATTGGCCCACACACTCGACCACTGCGGGTCACCTTCGTTACATCAGCAATGCTCACCACTGAACTAGTCGTAGGTAATAGGACCTCTTGACAATTCTTCAACATTGTAGCATTATACTGGTACAGTACAGCCTTATCAGATGAATACAGGATTGGGCCCACTAACCGTATTACCAACAGCGATATTGATCTTTGACTGACGTTCTTGTTACTGCTGCTATCATACTAAATCACCAACCTCTCTTGTTGCTTGAAAACGGGCACTATGACATTAACGTCGTCATCTACTGACGGGATTGAAAAATCTGAATCATGTCTTCATCCATCAGACGCTGGATGTCCCTTTTCACCACATCACACCCTCTTGGGTTCACACTACAGACAACACAACCATCATGGTCATGTTCACAATCACTCACTAAACAGATGTCTTTGTGCATCTGCACCAAAGATCTTCGGATAAACCAGACATCAAAAACCTTGAATTCACCAGGACAACCGTCCACCATATTCACTGAAGAGTTCCCATGAGCGGGTAAAGGGTTAGCTTTCACATTTGGCGCGTGGTCCTCGAAGGACACCATACCACTCTTCATAAGCTTTTGAACCTCATACTTCAACGGATAGAAATTTTCAATGTCATGCCCAGGTGCACACTGATGAAAAGCACAACGAAGCTCAGGTTTATACCACCAAGGAAGTGGTTTTGGGATCTACGGTGGGTTCCTCGGTTGAATCAAGTTCTTGAGAACCAAGGAGGGATAGAGTTCTGCATATGACATAGGAATCGGGTCAAAAGAGACCTTCTTCCTCTCAAAGTTCTGTTGTTGATGATGATTGTTGTTGGAATTGTTGTTGTTGTAGGTATTTGTTCTTTGGTGTGGTTGTTGTTGTTGACGTTGATGTTGTTGTTGTTGAATCAATGTTGCTTGTTGATTAGAAAATACTGGAATCACGGAAGATACTTGATGATGATGATGTTGACGGGGTGGTGGATTTCTTCTAATTTGAGGCCTTCTCTGCCTCCCACTAGAAATTGCATTTGTCTCACTGTCCTTCTTCTTGCTGAAACTAATGCCATACCTCTTACTCGTTGATGCCTCATCTCTTGACAAATGTCCTTCACGGACCCCTTCTTCAAGTCCCATCCCCATATTTACCATTTCGGTAAAATCACTGGGGGCACTAGCGATCATGCGTTCATAATAAAATGAACTCAGGATTTTCAAGAAGATCTTTGTCATCTCTTTCTCCTCCAAAGAAGGAGTGATTTGGGCAGCCAACTCCCTCCATCTTTGTGCATACTCTTTGAGTGTATCCTTGTCTTTCTGAGACATAGACCTCAACTGGTCTCTATCTGGCGCCATGTCCATATTGTATTTGTATTGCTTCACAAAAGTCTCTCCTAGGTCATTAAAAGTGCGGATGCTTGCACTATCCAACCCCATATACCAGCGAAGCGCAACACCTATCAGGCTATCCTGGAAGTAGTGAATACGCAATTGATTATTATCAGTCTGAGTTGACATCTTGCGGGCATACATCACAAGATGAATGAGTGGACAAGAATTCCCCTTATATTTTTCAAAGTCAGGCACTTTGAACTTCATTGGCATCTTCACATTAGGTACCAAACATAATTCGGCAGCACTCTTCCCAAACAGATCTTTACCTCTCAGCGTCTTCAATTCCTTGCGCAACTAAAGAAATTGGTCTTTCATTTCATCCATCTTCTCATAGACATCCGGGCCCTAAGATGGCTCGGAATGATAGACGATGTCCTCTACGCGAGGCAAAGTGTGCACAACTGGAGATGGCTAGGACATGACCGGGCTAGATGTCGGCATGGAAGCAAATGTAGGCGCAAAGCCTTCTGGCATGAAATTGGGCGACATTCCCCATGGGAATCCGGCAGGCATATTCGGCGTGAAGTGGGCGGTGGCAGCAGGCACAGTAGAGGTAACCACTTCTGAAGTAACAGTCCTCGCGGGAGGAGTTACAGGCGTTGGAGAAGCTTGGCTCTGAGTAGCTAGCATTGACTCCATCATGGCAGTCAGTCGGGCAATCTCGTCCTTCAGCTCTCGGCTCTCTTGCTCTATATGCTCCATAATTCTCAGATGATTGGCTCTGGTATTGTACCGGTGAGTCAGCTTGGCTAAAGCACAAAAGAAACACCAATCAGACACCTGGAAAAAACCTGCTTATGCAAATGATACATGAAATGCAATGCTTGATTATTATTTTATTTCCAAGGAACTTACTATATCATTTGCAAATATATAATATTTAAATGGCAATTGCAACAATTTGATATGACCAAAAATCTCTTTTTATTTATATAAATTCGAAGGATTACACTGAGTACAATTTCAGAAACCAAAATAAAAAGATACAAGAGAAAAGGAGATTAGTCATCCTAAGGATCCCTAACAACAATGTCGAAAGATCTGGCTGAAGGCGCTTACTTCCTTCGAATGCGACGGATCTCGGACTCAAAAGAAGCCTTCATCTGAGTCTTCTCGAGGACAAGCTGGTCAACAATCTTCTTCCAAGCAACTGAAGGCCAAGGCATGCTAGAAGATGAAACCTCTGGCTCTCTCTGTCTCTTTGTCACTCGGTCTTTAAGTAGCTCAATCAGTGCATCTTTGTCCTTAGACTCCAACTGCAACTCTTCATGCTTCTTGCTCAAAGCACGGAAACGATCTTCCCACATGTCCTTCTCTTGCTTCATCTTGGCGAACGCGTCTTCCAACTCCTCTACATCTTGGTTAGGGAGAGTTAATGGCTCAACCACAACCATAGACATAGGACTTTCACAAGGATAAGGCATCTTCAACTCCATAGATCTCTTCTTCACCCAAAGAGTGTAAGCTTCCAAAGCTACACAATTGCACGGACCAAGCTCGGATCTTCCTTTCCTATGCACATTATGCCAAGCATGCATAATCTTCTGCTTCAAATTTTGGGGATCTTTACCCTCTTGATAGAAAATACCTTTAAACAAAGTGTTATTAGGTTTGTCTCTCAAGGGGAAACCAAGTTGAGACGAGCCAAAGCAGGGTTGTAGTTAATTCCTCCTTGTGTGCCAATGAGAGGCACATTATAGAATTCACCACAACTATCAATAATCTCAAAGCTGCTTAAGGACAAATCATACCAAACTATATCATCATTAGTGAGAGACATAAGTCTCTGAGACCACCTTAGACATTGTTTGTTTTCCACAAAAGTAGACGTCTGAGGCAAGTGCGAAATAAACCACTTGTACAGAAGAGGAATGCAACAGACAATCGTTCCACCGCCTTTAGAATTCCTTAGATGTAAAGAGGAATGCATATCACCCAACAAAGTAGGCACAGGATTCCCAATCAAGAAAAGTCTAATGGCGTTAACATCAACAAAACCGTCAATGTTAGGGAACAAAGCTAATCAATAGATGAGCAACACAAAGATAGATTCAAAAGCGTCCACACTACCAGCTTGAGCAAAAGTAGTAGCTTCCTTGATGAGGAAAACAAATGGCAACCCAAATAATCCTCCTTTCTTCACCCAACGAGCCTCTATCTCAGACTTCTTTAAGTGAAGAGCTTCAGCAATAATACTAGATCGGGGAATCTCCTCCAATCCACTAAAAGGCACTCTACTAGAAATAGGTATCCCTAAAATATGAGAATACTCCTCCAATGTAGGCACAAGCTGAAAATTTAGGAGAGTGAAACAATGGTAGAGAGGATCATAGAACTGCACCAATACACTCAAGAGTCCTTCGACTACATCAGTAGACAAGATGGACAGAAGTTTCCCATGACGTTGTTTGAAGTCCAAGGGATCTAATACAAAAGATGCTAGCTTCCTTAACTCTTTCAAATCGGGACATCTGAAATTGTACTTCTTAGTGTTCCTTCGTCCATAATCCATGGTCTGAAAATATTTGCAAATGATACCTTAGTTCCTTGAAATTTTCGTGTGATGAATGTTATGATGCGCATGAATGTATGAATGCAACAATCACAAATTAGGGATCACACACAAGGCAAACAAAGTTCAAGGGATGAATCAAGTCATTGTCAAGATCAATCATCCATTTTGGTGGATTATGGTTTGCACCTTATCAACACCCAAGTTCCATTGATATTGATAAGACTTGATTGGATCAACCAAGAATCAAGGGTTTGTTGTAAGTCACGAGCATGAAGTCTGGGTAAGAACCATCACAAAGGAGTGAACTAAGGATAAAAACCTGTAGATCATGTTCTAAAAAGTTCCCAGAGTCTTAATTCCATCTATCGGATATTACAGGTTAAGATGACTGACTCATTGACCCGTAATATTCTTAAGAGAAACTCGTCTGAGTGTAGTATCGCGTAACAACTGTTATCAAGTCTACACCTGAACAGTTTCCGCACTAAGTCCTAAATAGGCCAAGATGGGTTAAATGTTCTAAGGTCCCCAGCTTCTCGGATCCAATTAGAAATAACAACGCCTAACCACAAATACTTGTGTGACATTTCCAAATCCAAAGGAGTCTCCACTTAGCAGATGGATCTCAAGCCAACTTGGTAAGGACTACTCCACACAAGTCGAACATGACTATACCATCCTCATATATTAATTGCATTCAAGTTCGGGTTAGAACTTATCTCACCACTCAGAGATCACCAAGCACAACAAGCAGATTGTATCATACATACATATACAAACATCACATATATACAAATATATTTACACAAAACTAGGCTAAACCCACTGGAGATTACTCCCCAGCAGAGTCGCCACTTAATTTATGTAGCGGGAAATTCATGATCATCAAGCTATTGACAAGCTAGAGATCAATTAACAAGAGTTGCCACCGCGCTTTTATTGTTTCCAAGGGAAAAGGGAAAAAGTACGAACAAAACCCAAATAGTAAGAAGTTTTCAAATAAAAACTAATAAAAGTCAGAGATCACATGAGAGGGGGTTGGTTACACATAGGGTAGGTGTTAACACCCAAAGTGTCCTACGTACTCCTAGGGAGCCCTTTTTGTGTGCATATGTATTTTGTACAAAAGTGATGTTTACAAACAAATAGAATGGGGGAATGAGAAAAGAATTCATTAATTATATTTTTGTGTTTGACAAGACCTTCGTTCTTGTGCCTATGTACCAACATAAAAATGAGGGATCAAAACCTCGTAGTTCGTGATACAAATTTCAAAATGAGTGTATTGAATTTAACAAAATTTAAGTTTGAAAGGCACAAAGGCCTAAAATGGCTTGAATGAGTTAGTTCTTTTTTTTTCTTTTTGAAAGTTTAAGTCAAGTATAGTTAAGTTTATTTACAAGTTTGATTTAAGAAAATAAGTTTGAAAATGCAATGGCATAAGGCCAAAGTTTCTATCTTTTTTTCAAAAGTGGTCAAAGTTTAGAACAAAAGTAGTTCACACAAAGAAGATTTTAAAAATGGAGGGAAAGATTTTGAAATTAAATAAATGCGGAGAAGATGAAGAGACTACCCTATGCACAAAATTTAAAAGTTTAGAGTTGAAAAGATCTGACCAAAATGGGTAGCAATCCAGTAGACAAATATGTCAATAGAAACCCAGAATTCCCTTGGACTTTTTAGAATTAAGCAACACACAAATGCACAATTATATTGTCTTGAAGAGCAAGACATTAAATAAAGATGGCCTCTTCCAAGCTTATCAATTCCATGATCTTCTTCAGGAATTGCCCTTGCAACAGATGAATTCCATAAGCAACAGGTTCAAAATAGCAGCTTCACAATGATCATGTTGCAGATGAATCTTAGAGAGATCTTCAAAGATGTATCAGATGAATTTCAAATTGCAAGCACTTGGTTCTTCAACAAGTTGTCATTGGCCAAGTCCTTTAGCTTAGGGAAGTTGCCTAGATTCTAAGTCCATTTGGGCAAGATCAAGCCAACAGTCCACTCAAACGTTTTTTAGTATTTTTGTTTTTATTATGTACATTAATGGTCAAAGAACACACAAACAAACAAGGTAACACAAACAAAATATATCACACAATATGGTCCAAATGGACAAAGTGAAAATTACATTAATATAAACAATTAGAATGATATATATAATGGCAAATGAAATAGAGTGCTAAATGTAAATTTCATTAAAGTAAAAGCTTGAAATTAAAAGTCCATAGTTAGTAGGTTAGAGTTTAGTTTTGTTTTTCTTTTGCTTTTCAAGACATTCTTTGGAGAACACTCAACCCACTTATCACAAGCATGGATCCTTGAACCAAAACATCTTCCAAAGGAAGGAAAGAAGGCCAAGTTTCCACACAATACCATGAAAGAGGGGAGACTTACAATCTCACTAACTAGAATGCTTATGCCTTTTGTATCACAAATTTGGCGCTATGTTAAGCAATCGTAATTGGACTTATGTAGAAGTCACAACTATTTGAGGTCGGGCAATAGAATTTTGGTGTTAATGCATGTTAGAGACATAGTATAATGGACTATGCTCATGAAACATACCACACACAAAAAAGAATATGCAAAAGGTGTGACCTAATCTCATCCATACTCATGTAAATTTTTCAATCAACTAGCATTAGGACTTTGAGATGTCATAGGCCAAATGAAATGAATTAGATAAGAAGAGGAATGAGATGAAATGGGAAAGGGATGAATGAGATCACAAATTGGTCAAAGGAGGACTTTTATTAAATTAATATCATTCATTCATTTTGGGAGATGGAATGTACATTTCATCAATCCCCTAAATCCAATGATATTAACTTGACAAAGTCAAACCAACCTTGACCAAGACCAAACAACAATAAGCAAACTCAAACAAGTCAATACCAATGGTCAACAAAATTAAATTGGCATTTATTCAATTAAAAATAATAAAATAATGCATTTAAATCAAATATGTTTTGTCCAATTCCTAAAATCTCATCAAAACACCAAAGAAATGGCCATGAGATTTATCATAGGTCAAACAAGGTCAAAGGACCTTGGAGAAAAAAATTCATAATTTTTGGACATTTAAAAATATTTTTAAGCAATTAAAAACAAATGCAAAATCAATTAATTCATGAAAAATATTAATAATGATCCAAAAAATAATTTTAATTCAGAATATGGAAGAGAAAAATATTTGAAATTTTTTGGTGAAAGTCCCATATTTTTTGGATCAATATTGAATTTAATATGAATTATTGAAGAAAATGCAATTAAAATGAAAATTCATAAATTCTAAATTACGTGGACCATCCGATCTCCCTTATTAATTGAAGTGGCAGATCTGATGATCCAAAGCATGCGTTCCACATAGACGTGAGTCAACTGCGTGGAAAATGTGGTAATCCACACCAACGCTCAGGATTAAAACATGAGAGGAGGATCATGTGGTTCAGAGGTTGGCCAAGTCATCGCCGTAGCCAGAGCTCCAGTCATCTTCTCCGATGGACCTCACTGGGCTAGTCAACATGAACCATCACCAAAAAGAAAAACAAGGACATGATCTTGAAGAAAAAATGGCAATGAGCTCGAATCTGACCTCCATTCATTCCAATTCCAAATATATTGAGAGATGTGTGGAATTGAAATTTGAGGTACATGAACTAAGTTGCTTCAATTTGACCTCAAAGCAACTCAATCTTCTTTCCTACATTGGTAGGACTTCAGACAACCAAAGAATCAATAGAATTGAGCAAGAATTTGAGAGAATCGAAGAGTTTAAAATTTCTGAAAATTACCTTCAATGGAGGTCTGAACTCGATGGATCTTGATCTTGCTTATGCTTGGACTCACTCTACTTGCTTGCAGGAAGAGGATTAAATGGTTTAGAAGCAATGGATTCCTGGAGAATTGAATTCCAAAATAGTGGAGATTCAAGCTCAAATTCAAATGAATTTATCAGGCTTATCCTTTGAGAATTGAGGGTTTGCAATGGGGCATCAAAGCTAGCGCGATTGTGTTTTTATTTCTGAGCAATTGAAGCTCTATTTATAGCTTAATCATGTGATATTTTCACACTCTCTTTCACTTTCCAAATTTGGAAAATGATGATGTAATGTTGCATGGGTGCGCATAGGCCCATGAAATGATAGCTTGAAGTCCATAATTAAAGATCAGATGCACTGAAGTGAGCTTGGATTGCAAGGCAACTGAACATTGATGCTTGAAGCTTGATCCATGACAAATGATATCAGCCTGTTCTAAGTGTTAAGCCATATGTCTCAATATTCCATCTTGCTTAACGTTTTCAATGAGCTTCAAATGAGAAAAGTGTCTTCATCAAAGTTGTAGCTCTCTCAAATATCTTCAAAATGGTCACCAATTTCATGTCATTTGGATTTGAATTGATAGAGTTATGCATTTTTGAAGTTTGGAAAAATCACTTGATCAATGGTATAGGTCAAAAGTGACCTATAATGTAGCCTCATATCACATGCTCAAAAAAGTGGAATTATCTCCCACTCCAAACATCAAAGTTTAAGTATGCACATTGAATTTGATTGTGCAACTTGGAAATCTTACATCTCATAAAAATTGAGCAAGTTATGGCCTTGGGAAGTTGACTTTCAAATTAGGGTTTAGACAAAATGACCTATAATGTTTCAACATAGAAAATGATTTTCCAAGCAAAACTAGCTCTAGGTCTCAACATGAAAATTGTTTGTAATGTCATTTATAGTAAGTTTTCTCTTGGAATAATTTTCATATGGTGAAAATTGTAGGAGATATGGTCTAGGGAGACCCAGTTTTGATCAGATGAATTCATCTGGCCAACCACCGTCAACAAACTTGCTAATTTCCAATCCTCTTGACTTTCTTGGCTCATGGTAGATTATATATGCATAAGATGATGAATTTTTAAGTTTCCCTTGAGAAATTTGATCAATTGGTGAGATAGCTTGTTGGAGAAGTTACTCAAGATACCAAGTCAAACTAGGGTTTTCAAGGCAAATCACCTTCAAACTCTTGAAGAAAACTTGATCACTATACCATGTAGAGATCATTGGGACTCATATATGATGATCATAACCTTTCTTGAATCAAATCTTGGTTGTACTCTTTGTTCATGAAGGTCTCAAACCCTAGATATTAACTTGATAGATCAATGAGATCATGCCCTACCTACAAAAGAGTTAGACAAATACAAAGACATATTTTTGGTATTTTGGTTAGTGAAATGATAAAATACAAGTATGATATAATCACAAAATGCTTGGTGATTTCTCCCAAAATAAACTCAATGAAAGAGGGGTAAGGAGGATGCCAAGACATGATCCCCATGCTAATGCTTATGATGAAATTGCATGAGGGATCTTAGGGTAAAAATTGGGGTCTTACAGCTGCCCCTATTTAAGGAAATTCTAACTGAGGAGGTGAAGGTTAAAATCTTCGGCTCGATTCAGTAGAATGGGCTTAAATAAAAACATAGAGAAATAAATTTTGGTCCCTAAGATACCTCATGATGCATATGAGTGAATGCAAAAGTTAATGCTCTGTGGGGAAATATTGCCACAAAGGAAAAAGAAATCAGAGAGACCGAAAGTCCGCAGGAGTATAATGCATTCTGTGAGGAAAACTTGTTGGAGAGACAGAGACTCTAGGGGGGAAAGGGAGTTATGTGTAGGCCAGGCTACGACTCAAAACTACTGGGGGACTAGAGGAATTCCACACAAACATGGAAAGACTCATCCTGGGAAACAAAAACATCTGCAAGGGACACGAATAAGTCAGGATAAAACTGAAGTACTCGGCTCGTGCAGGGGAACAACAATTTCACTAATGAAATGCGCACTCAACTCAACTAGGGAGAAATAAATTCCAACACAGGAGGAGAAGAAATCAATTATCTACTACCTGTTACTGGGTAAGGAGATAATAAATATCTGACAGAGAGACCATCCGTCATCGGTTAGGATGAACATATCAAGGATGACTCGCTGAGGACTGCCAAGAGAGAGTATTCATTACCGGTTACTAGGTAAGAATAGCCTTGCTGGGGAAAACTGTAGAAAAGAATAGGATTTACAACTACCAGTTACTGGGCAGAAGACCAAAGGGTGAGAGTATCCATCATCGGTTAGGATGAACATATCAAGGATAAACTCGACAGGGAAGAAAATCCATCACCTGTTAAGATGAACATATCAAGGATAGACTTGCCTGGAAAATTATCAAGGAGGATACCCGTCATCGGTTAGGATGAACATATTAAGGATATACCAACTGAATAAAAAGGGTAGGAATTACATCTATCGAAAGCTGGATAGAAAACCGTCAGAGAGAAAACCCGTCATTGGTTAGGATGAACATATCAAGGATTAACTCTGCGAGGGGGAAAAATAGGATTTACAACTACCGGTTACTGGGTAGAAGACCAACCAAAGAGAAAATCTGTCATCGGTTAAGATGAACATATCAAGGAAAGACTCTGAAAAGGGGAGCAACAATAGGAATTACATCTATCAGTTACTGGATAGAATACCAAAGAAGAGAAAATCCATCACTGGTTAAAGTGAACACATCAAGGATATACTTCGCACAGGGGGAAAAGTAGGATTTACAACTACCGGTTACTGGGTAGAAAACCACGAGGAGAAGAAAACCCGTCATCGGTTAGGATGAACATATCAAGGATAGACTCTCTGTGGAACAAAATAGGGATTACAACTACCTTTTTACTGGGTAGAATACCAAAGAAGAGAATATTCGTCACTGGTTAAAGTGAACATATCAAGGATAGACTCTTGCGGGGGAAAGAAAGATACTCGTCATCGGTTAGGATGAACATATCAAGGATATACTTTCAGGGGACTCTACTGAGGAGAAAAAGGGTAATTTTGTCGGGTATTGGGCAAGAAGTAACAAACTATGAACTAAGAAGAATATTACCAGTTACTGGGTAATAGACTCTTAGGGGACCAAAATATCTATATAGGTAATAGCTAGAAAGAAAACGGTCAATCAAGGCTCAACCCAACGAGGACATAACTCAAGGGGAGTAATTCCATCCAGAAAATCTACTAGAGAGGAAACTGAAATAACAACCATCCACGAGGAAACAAACTTAGTGGGGAAACAGAGAAAGGTTAAAGTCTTTCTGCTTAAGGGGATGACACTCTACAATTGAAAGAGGACAGACATCAGATTTGGTATGGGGATAAAGTACCACCATAACAGATAATAAGGATCTCAAACAAATTAAATATGGATATGTGAGATATGAAAATCATGAAATTGTATGAATGTATATGTATATGTATATATGATGGTTATGCTGACAAAACGACCACAAAGGATACAAGAGTGTCGCAAAGAAATTGAACCACCGGTACAATCCTCGGTCAATCCACAAAATATGGAGACTACTGCTGGAGAATATGAGGATCACCATCCCAAGGGGCTCAACCCTAGCTGAGGACGGAGGAGATCTGCTGAGGACAGAACAACATCAACTTTGTGGGGAATTTTAGGTCAACACCATAAAAATGGGAGACAACCCTACAGAGAAAATATTAATAATCAAAAGATGCTCAGCCTACAAAAGAGTTAGACAAATACAAAGACATATCTTTGGTATTTTGGTTAGTGAAATGATAAAATACAAGTATGATATAATTACAAAGTGCTTGGTGATCTCTCCCAAAACAAACCCAATGAAATAAGGGTAAGGAGGATGCCAAGACATGATCCCAATGCTAATGCTTATGGTGAAATTGCATGAGGGATCTTAGGGTCAAAATTGGGGTCTTATAATTGGGTAATAGACTCTTAGTGGACCAAAAGCATCAACCTAGATAATATCTAGAAAGGAACGGTCAAACAAAGACTCGAACCAATGAGGATATAACTCAGGGTGAGTCGTTCCATCTAGATAATCAACTAGGGAGGAAGCTGAAGTAATAATCATCCATGAGGAAATAACTCAGTGGGGAAATGAGAAAGGTTAAATTCTTTCTGCTTAATAGGCTGACACTCTACCATTAAGGGAGGACAAATGTACCAAATTTGCGTGGGGGAAAAGGTACCACCATAGCAGAGGAACAAGGAATCAAATGCGATAACAATGCATAATGAAATATATGAATGTATATGTATATGTATATATGATTGATGATTATGCTGACAAAACAATCACAAAGGATACAAATGTCACTGATACGAATCATCGATACAACACTCGGTTAATCTCGATAGGATGAAGGCATTGACTAGAGAAAAAAAGTTGATGGACATTAATCATTCATCTCAAAGGCTCTACCCTGGCTGGGGAAAGAGAACAGATCTGTTGAGGATTTGAACCATCAACTCTGCGGGGAATTTTAGGTTAACACCATATTAAATGGGAGACAACCTTGCAGAAGACCAGAAGTACTTGTTCAAGAAATAGCACTATCGGCGGGGATCGGGAGAGAACTCTGTTGGTGACTTGAGGGGAACAAAAGTCTGTACTGAATCTATGCAAACCATTGAGAATATGCGCCTACAACTCAGCAGGGGAGGCGATCACAAAACTCGGCGGGCGAAACTGAATTTTTGAATGAATTTCTTGGGGAAGACCAATAATGCTTCGCATTTCTAAGATTTACCTGTTCTCAGTCTGTTGTTGATATTCCTTAATGAAATCGATTGCTCTTTTTAAAGTAATTGCTTTTATTATTTTAAGAAAGATGATTTTGATTTTTTTTAATTTTTTTTAATTCAATTTCAAAATGATCATCATAAAATTTAATTCTATTTGGCTGAAAGGTAAATAAGAGTAGAAACAATTGGATAAAAGCTCAATTTTATTTAATAGAATGGTAGTCTATGAATGACAAGACTCCATAGATCTTTACAAAAGATGAAAAATGGTAATTTACATGGAAAATGGCTACTTTGAATAAAATGATCACTAATCCTTCTACCAACTTCAATAAACACTGTGCTCTTGGCTCCGGTTGAAGATGACGAATCAGAACCAAATGACTTGCTCAAAAAGTGCTCTTAGACTATAGATCAACTGAGTGCAGTTACTTGCCAAAATCCCTATTTTTGCATAAATTTCCCCAAGGTGGGGTACTCAATTTATCGGGATAAATTTTTCTCTTTTATGTCTCTAGTTTTTGCCTGGATCATTCTTTCAGGTTTTCAACCCACCTAGACGCTCATTTTTGCCTAAGCCGCCCTTTCGGGTTTTCAACTTAGCGAGTTGTTCTTTTCTTTTTTAGGCGAAGTATTTCTTGATTGCATCGGCATTCATAGAACGTGTGAACTCTTCACCATCCATAGTTGTAAGAATCAAAGCACCTCCTGAAAAGGCTCTCTTGACAACATATGGGCCTTCATAATTAGAAGTCCATTATCCCCTGGAATCTGGTTTGAAAGATAAGATCTTCTTGAGCACAAGGTCACCTTCTCTGCATGTATAACTGACCTTCTTATCAAAAGCTTTCTTCATTCTCTACTGGTATAACTGAACATGACACATGGCAGTCAACCTCTTCTCTTCAATCAAATTCAGCTGGTCATATCTGGTTTGGCACCATTCAACTTTAGTCAACTTGACTTCCATCAAAACACACAATGATGGGATCTCAACCTCTACTGGGGGCACAACTTCCATGCCATAAAAAAGTGAGAAAGGGGTTTCCACTGTTGAAATGCGGATGGACGTACGATACCCATGTAAAGAAAATTGGAGCATCTCATGCCAATCTTTGTAGGTCACAACCATCTTCTGAATGATCTTCTTGATGTTCTTATTTGTAGCTTCAACATCCGCATTCATCTTAGGTCTGTAGGGAGAAGAATTATGATGTGCAATCTTGAATTCCTTGCAAAGAGCTTCAACCATATTGTTATTCATGTTTGATCCATTATCGATAATGATCTTACTTGGCACACCATAACGACATATAATCTGATTCTTGATAAACCTCACAATAACTTGCTTGGTTACATTCACATACGATGTCGTTTCAACCCACTTTGTGAAGTAATCAATAGCCACCAGAATAAAATTATGTCCATTTGAAGCTTTAGGTCCAATCATACCAATCATATCAATTTCCCACATGGAGAAGGGCCATGGAGAGGAAATGACATTCAACAGTGTCGGTGGAATATGAATCTTATCTGCATATATTTGACACTTGTGGCACTTCTTCACAAACTTGCAGCAGTCAGATTCCATTGTCAGTCAATGGTAACCTGCTCTCAACATCTTCTTATCCATAACATGTGCATTAGAATGAGTACCAAAGGAACCTTCATGAACTTCAGTCATCAATAAGTCTGCTTCTTGTCTACCCACGCATCTGAGCAGAACCATATCGAAATTTATCTTGTACAACACATCACCATTCAGGTAGAAGTTGCCAGCTAATCTTCTCAAAGTCTTCTTATCTTTCAAAGATGCCCCGGTGGGTAAATCTGACTCTGGAGGAAACATTTAATATGAAAATACCACGGCTTCTCATCTTTGATCTCTTCAATAGCAAACATATGATCTGGCCTATCAAGACGCATCACATTCAAATTGGGAGCCTCATTCCAAAATTTCACCATAATCATTGAAGCCAACATTGCAAGAGCATCTGTCATCCGATTTTCATCTCGAGGGATATGATGAAACTCAACCTTTGTAAAGAAAGTTGAAATCCTCCTCGCATAATCTCAACATGGTATTAAACCGGGTTGATTCGTCTCCCATTCACCTTTGATCTGATTCACAACCAAAGTTGAATCTCCATAGACGTCAAGATATTTGATTCTAAGATCAATGACCTCTTCAAGCCCCATAATGCAAGCTTCATACTCAGCCATGTTGTTTGTACACTTGAAAGTCGATCTAGCTGTAAACGGAAAATGAGTGCCTTAAGGAGTAATAATCACTGTCCCAATGCCATTACCATACTGATTAACAGCTCCATCAAATACCATGCCCCAACGGGAACCAGGTTCTGGCCCTTCTTCAAGCAATGGTTCATCACAATCTTTCATTTTCAAGTACAAAATCTCTTCATCGGTAAAATCAAACTATACTGATTAATAATCTTCAATCGGTTGGTGAGCCAAATGATCAGCCAAGACACTACCTTTAATCTCTTTTTGAGACCGGTATTCGATATCATACTCGGATAACAACATCTGCCAATGGGCAATCCTCCCAATTAAAGCAGGCTTCTCAAAAATGTACTTGATTGGATCCATTTTGGATATCAACCAAGTAGTATGATTCAACATATACTAGTGCAGACACTTGGCAGCCCAAGCCAATGCGCAACAAGTCTTTTCAAGCATAGAATACCGAGTCTCACAGTCGGTGAACTTTTTACCGAGGTAGTAAATAACATATTCTTTTTTTCCAATTTCGTCTTACTGACCTAGAACACAACCCATACTATCATCAAGCACTGTCAAATACATGATCAAAGGTCTTCCTTCAACAGGCGGTGACAGAATTGGAGGTTCAAGCATATGCTCTTGGATACTGTCAAAAGCTTTCTGGCAATCTTCAGTCTAATCACAAGACTGATATTTCCGAAGAAGCTTGAATATAGGTGCACACGTGGCAGTCATGTGCGAAATGAGTCTTGAGATATAATTCAAGCGGCCAAGAAAACCTCTGACTTGCTTCTTAGTTTTGGGCGCAGGCATCTCTTGTATTGCTTTGACTTTGGCAAGATCAACTTCAATACCCTTCTCGCTGACAAAAAAGCCCAACAACTTACCAGAACGAACACTAAACGTACACTTATTGGGATTCAAGCGGAGTTTGTACTTCCTCAAATGTTCGAATAACTCCAATAAATGCTCGACATGTTCATCTTCATCACTTGATTTGGAAATCATATCATCAACATAGACTTCAATCTCTTTATGCATCATATCATGAAAAAGAGTGGTCATCGGTCTCTGGTATGTTGCATCAACAATCTTTAAACCGAAAGGCATCACTCTATAACAGAATATTCCCCAGGGTGTAATGAATATGGTCTTCTCCATATCATCGGGTGCCATCTTGATTTGATTATAACCGAAAAATCCGTCCATAAACAAAAAGACTTTGAATTTAGTTGTATTATCTAACAACATGTCAATGTGTGGTAGAGGGAAATCATCTTTTGGACTAGCTTTTTTCAAATCTCTATAATCGACGCACATACAGAATTTTCCATCCTTCTTCGGGACAGGCACAATATTGGCCACCATTGCGGTTATTTAGTGGTAACAAGGAAAGCAACATCAATCTGCTTCGGCACTTCTTCTTTGATCTTCACTGCCATATCAGGGTGAGTTCTCCTTAACTTCTGCTTAACTAGCGGGCATTCTGGCTTCAACGGTAATCTATGCTCCACAATCTCAGAATCCAAACCAGGCATGTCTTGATAGGACCAAGCAAACACATCTGAATACTCTCGGAGAAGATCAATCAACCCCTTCTTAACCTCTGGACACAATTGAGACCCAATCTTGACTTCCTTCACATTGTCTTCGAAACCCAAGTTGACTAGCTCAATCTGTTCTTCAAATGGCTGAATGGATTTTTCCTCGTGCTCAAGTAAACGAGATAGCTCATCAGACACTTCTTCATCAATCTCTTCCTCAGCCTCAAACATAGGGAATTCAAAGTTGGGGGAGGGAGTAGGATCATTGTATTCAATGGGTTTAGGAACCAACCTGCATAATGATTTGATATTTTGATTTTAGAGAAGTGAATTGTGACCAAATATTATGCACATGGACAATTATTACTTGTTTATTTATGTTTTTTGTGATTACCATTTTCAGAAAAGTAAAAAAGTAAAAATAAAACATCATAGATGTAGATGAATAGAATTTTATTTTATTGATGATAAATTTGAAAAATGCCCAACAATGTTCACTTCTCCCTTAGGCATAGGAGAAGGATTTTTCTTAAAACAAATGAAAAACAAATTACTTAGAGTGATGGACAATAACAGGAACATCAACAGCAACCCAATTATTGCACGTCTTACCATGCGTCACAAAGTTGGCGCAGTCTTCATCTTCATCGCCTTCGATCACAGCAGCTGAGTGTTGTTCATTACCATAGATGAACCCTCCGCTATGGAAACTCGGTTGCACTTCTTTTGCTTTGACACTAGACGGCCCTCGTTGGAATCCCAATCTGGCTCTGTTCTTGTTCTCGTAGACTTCTACCATACGGCCTCACTGATCTGTGTTGCCTGCCTTAATAGCTCTCTGAACATCTTTGAAAGAAGACATGGATGCCCCAGTTTTCTTCACTTCATCAATAGACAAGGCTTAGAACGGAGTTCCAACCTCCTCCTCAGCTTCAACATACGTAAAAGATGACAAATGGCTTATCAAGAGTGCTTTCTCTCCACCAACAATGACAAGCTTGCCATTCTTCACAAATTTCAACTTCTGGTGCAGATTAGATGTTACAGCTCCAGCCTCATGGATCCATGGCCTTCCTAATAAACAGCTATAGGCCGGGTGGATATCCATTACTTGAAAAGTAATTTGAAAATCACTCGGACCTATCTTCACTGGAAGGTCAACTTCTCCTATGAAAATCTTGCGAGAACCATCAGAAGCTTTAACAATCATGCCACTATACCTCATCGGGGCGCTTTGGTAGGATAACCTAGACAGAGTTAATTTCGGGAGTACATTCAGAGAAGAACCGGTATCAACTAGCACATTTGACAATGCATCCTCATTGCAGTTCATTGATATATGTAGTGTCAGGTTCTGATTTCTTCCTTCCTCGGGAAGTTCTTCATCATAAAAACTCAGATTGTTGCATGAAGTAATGTTAGCCACGATGTGGTCAAACTGATTCATAGTTACGTCATGCTCAACGTAGGCTTATTCCAACACTCTTTGCAATGCTTCTCTATGCGCTTCAGAATTCATTAGCAGAGATAACACTAAAATCTTTGAAGGAGTTCAGAGCAGCTGTTCCACCATATTAAATTCACTCTTCTTGATTAATCTCAGTACCTCATCATCATCATTAGGCTTCAATTTGCTGGATTCACCAAACTGACACATTGGAGAACTAACTGGGTTCACTGCAGGTACCTCAACCGTCTTACCGATTGAAACATCCTCTAACAACTCTTTTGGAAACACGGGACCAAATACATGACCGATGCGGGCCACCTTCGCAATATCAACTATATTCACAATAGAATTTGTCGTAGGAAATGGAACCTCTAGACCATTCTCTATCATCGTGGCATTATACTAGTAAGGAGCGGCTCTATCGGATGCATACGGGACGGGGCCTGCTAACTATATCACTGTTGATGTTGTTACTGATGTTGCTGTCAAATTGAATCACTACCCACTCAGGGGTCTTAAACACTGGTTCTATTACATTAACATCATCTATATTTCTTGACTGTTGAATATGGATTACATTCTCATCCATCAACTTCTAGATGTCTCTCTTGACGATCAAACACTCATGGGGGTTCACGCTATAAATTTCACAACCATCATGGTCGTGCTCACAATCACTGATTGTATACAAGGTCCTATGCATCTCCATCAAGGACCTAAGGATACGTCGTACATCGATGACTCGGAAATTTCTTGGGTAACCTTCTACCGTGTTGACACCGGAGTTACCATGAGCGGGCAACGGATTGGCTTTCACATTTGGTGCACAGTCCTCAAAGGACATCATCCTACTCTTCACAAGTTTCTGGACCTCATACTTCATTGGGTAACAATTCTCAATATCATGGTCGGGAGCTCCTTGGTGAAAGGCACAACGGAGTTCGGGCTTATACCACCATGGAAGTGGTTCAGAAATTTGAGGTGGATTTCTTGGTTGGAGTAGGTTCGTGAGAACCAAAGATGGGTAGAGTTCGGCGTATGACATAGTAATAGGGTCAAAAGAGACCTTCTTCCTCTCAAAATTTGGTTGTTGATTATTATTGTTGTTGATGTTGTAGTTATTGGTTCTTTGTTGCGGTAGTTGTTGACTTTGTTGTTGAATTGACACTGATTGACTGTTAGAAAATACTGGGATAACTGATGAAACTTGATGTTGATGCTAACGCGGTTGCGGATTTCTTCTAACATAAGGCCTCATTTTCCTCCCTACAGATACTGCATTGGTTTCTCCTTCCTTCTTTCTGGAAAAACCACTTCCATACTTCTTACTAGATGACACCTCTTCCTTAGACAGACGTCCTTCACGGACTCCTTCCTCTAACCTCATCCCCATGTTTACCATTTCGATAAAGTCACTAGGGGAACTGGAAATCATGCATTCATAATAAAACGAACTCAGTGTCTTCAGGAAAATCTTCTTCATCTCTTTCTCTTCCAACGGGGGATTAATCTGAGAGGCAAGCTCTCTCCACCTCTTGGCATACTCTTTGAACGTCTCCTTGTCCTTCTGTAACACCCCAAAATTTGCCCTCCTCATTCATGCATTCATTTAGCATTTCATATTGCATTTCATCATGTCAATCAGAATTAGATCCAAGAAACTTTTAAAAAAAAACAAAAAAACAAAAAAACAAAAAAACAAAAAAAAAAAATAATAATATTTTTTTACAAAAATAAATAAATAAATAAAAATAATAATAAAAAAAATATATATATATATATATAACAAAAAATTTTGGACTTGGGTCTCTCTCATTTGAGCCCACAAAACCATGAAATTCAGTCTATAAATACCAAGGCTTCACTTGAAAAAAAGGAAGAGAAGCAAAATACTCTGGGGTTTCCTTGAAACAAAACCCTGGACAAAACCTGGAGAGAAACCTGACAGAGAACTCAGAGCACCCTCCAAACCCTGAAGGGAACTCAACTGCACAGAATCACCTCTGCCTCACATAAACCCTAAAGATTGTTTTGTAAACCTCACGGGTGCAACTCAATTTCAATCAAGCTCTCCAATCAGGTTTGCCCTTATTCCCACTACCTTTATGCTCTTAATTTGGATCATCTGAATGTTTGAGGTATGATGGATGAATTTCATTAGGTTTTTGCCCACGGGTTTAATTATGCATGAATGGGTGAAACCTATGCCTTGAATGTTTAATCACATGATTTCTGAAATGTATGCCACAGGGTTTGAGGTTTTTGAAACCATACTGTTATCCATGAAAAAAATGCTTATCATGTTTCACTAACCCTTTTGTTGAGTTTTTATGAGGGCTCACAGACTCTTGCAGAGATGGCTTGCGTGGTTTTCCCACTTTATTTATGGGATACCCCCTGGAGGTTCATTCCGATTACCTGTACTGACTCACCTTTCTTTGATGGCATTAGCTTGGGAGATCCCTGGGTTTCTTACTCCTTTAATTGTTGTTACTTCAGATCTTTATCTGTGTGGTACTTTTACCTCTTTTCCGCATTTTATCGCTTTCTTAGCTGGAAGACCTCGATAGGAGGCATTTGTTTTCTTTTGTTTATTTACTTCTTAGCCCCATGTTGGAACATTTACTTTATACATGTTTGTTTTGTGTGTGTTCGTATCCCTGCAGGTAGCGCGGTTCCTTCGTCAAGGACTGCCTTTTTGCCCTTGAGCATCCCAAACCCTAAAACCCAAAGCAACACGTTAACTCCTTCTACTACAGGCGAGTAAGTCTCCAAAGGTCGAGCATCCGGTAGATTGCGTAGTGACGTCGTTCGTCCAAAGCCCAATCCATAACCCCATAGTTAGTCGAGCTACGAAGACTCTGATTCTCATATTCAGATGAGATACGTATGCAGTGGATGCGACATCCGCGCGAGTCATTTTCATTTAACCCCCTTTTTTTTAGTAAATAACACATTAGATAAACCCACACCCTTTAGACAAGAACTACAAAAGTGGATCCCGTAGAGTACTACGGATGCATAGGGGTGCTAATACCTTCCCTTCGCATAACCGACTCCCGAACCCAAGATTTGGTTGCAAGACCCCGTCTTGTCCTTTCCTTTTTCAGGTTTACTTCGAGCGTTTCCTTTCCCTCCTTTGGGATGAATAACGCACGGTGGCGACTCTTCTGTCATTTTCTTTCGCCGGTTGTTTTTTCGCGCACTGTATTTTTTAGGTTGCGACAGCTGGCGACTCTGGTGGGGATTGAAAGAAGTTGACCTCTTGCTGGTCCATCTTCCCTAAGCGAGTCCCTCCTAGATTGTGTGATTTCTTGTTTATTGGGTGTTCATGCTTTTGTACATTTATTTGCTTACCTGCTTGCATGCATCTGTTGTATCTGTTGGATCTGTTTGTTTGTTTGTTGGGATGGGGTGTTCTATGAGAGATAAGCACATTACCCAGGCTTGAGTGTACACATAGGTTTTAGAGTGGATAATCATGAAGCTTGCGTGGCGTGTTGCTACGTTAAGTCGTTCGTGAAGAACCACACCCAGACAAGGTTTCTTTTGGATATATTATGTCTTACGGGTGTTCCGTAACGGCAGGATGTTCCTCTAGAAATCGTCGACTCTGGTGACCATTTCCCGAGAACTCAGTCGAGGCCTCTCCTCCGAGACGTGATTATGTTAGCTCTGGTGGGCGCATTCTCGCTGCTCAATCCGAGGATCTCGAGACTGGGAACTTGCTATTAGGATGTCCTGTTGAAGGGAGTCAATGGAGGTCTTTTGTCCCGTAATAATACCAAACCTTCAGTGGTAAACGTATTATTCGTGACTGAAGGGCTGAAGCTGACGAACTTCTGTTCTTAGAACCTACCAGTGAGGAGCGGGCTAAATTCAGGAAACCTTAACCTCCAACCAACCCGGTTTTCTGGAGCAGAGATTTGGTCTTGTATTATATTCCTTAGTGAATTTCTCTCCAGGCAGTGCAACCTGACAGATGTTCAAGCGGATCCATCAATTCTGATTGACATGCCTTTGCATTGCATAACATCATCTGCATATTTGCGTCCAACATCTCATGCTTATTCATTTGCAGGGTATTCCCTTTCAAAACGGGGGTGCCTTAAAACTGAACAAGCAGTACATCGCATACCATGCATATTAACCCTTGTCTGTTTTGCAGGTGTCACCGCAGTGTCTAATGTTTGTTCCCTGTATCAGGCAGTTATTGGTCCCAAGCGAGTCCACAGGTACCCGACAAAGGAAAATTGTCCGCAGCTAGCGATGGACCAAGTACAGAAAGAGCTGGCTGATATGCGTGAAAGGATGGATCAGTTCATGGCATTGATGACTGGTATGGTAGAAGGCCAGGAAAAGCTGAGGGAATTGGTTGAGCAACCGAGACCCGATCCGGAGGTGGAGATACCAAATGCTGAGGGAAACCCTTTTAACCCTAGGAACACTGATGACTCTGTGAACACTGGTAACGCGGGTAACGCAAATGCTGATGGAAACCCGGGTAATGTTGGAAACACATGGAATGTTGGAAATGGTATTGGCGGAAGGTACAATGTGAATCAAGGAATTCGGATTAACGGGTGCCCCGTTACTGAAGATTATCAGTATGATAAATTTTCTTTGCACGACGAGGCCCTCGAGACCACTCGCCGTATGGATGAGCTTGCTGAGAAGCTCAAATCTTTGGAGTCTCAAAATTCCTTAGGCTTTGATGTCACAAATCTTGGTCTGGTTCAGGGAGTAAGGATTCCTCACAAGTTCAAACCCCCTACTTTTGAGAAATACAACGGGGCTTCTTGCCCACGCACTCATCTCCAATCTTATCTGGGAAGGTTGGGAGCTCACACGGAAGATGAAAAGTTGTGGATGTACTATTTTGAAGACAGTCTAACTAGAGCTTCTCGTGAATGGTATTCTCATTTGTCTCGTACTACCATCAAGAGCTGGAAAGACTTGGCAGAGGCTTTTGTCAAGCAATATCAATACAACTTGGACATGGCTCCAAATCGGACCTTGTTGCAAGGTATGTCTCAGACTGCCAAGGAAACCTTTAGAGAGTATGCTCAGCGTTGGAGACAGATTGCTGCGTCCGTCCAACCCCCTATGTCTGAAAGGGAGATGGCGGACATGTTCATGAACACTCTTCAAGGCAATTATATTGAGAGATTGGCTGCTTGCCCGTCAATCAGCTTTGCAGAGATAGTAATTGCTGGAGAAAGAATCGAGAGTCTGTTGAAGATGGGCCGAATTCAAGACAATAGTGCTTCCAACTCATCAGGTCCCAAGAGACCGTTTGCTGGTAACGGTCAGCGAAGAAAAGAATGCGAGGCAAGCGTTGTGTATGCCGGCAGAGGCAGGGGTAGAGGACGCCCTAATTATTATCAAGATCAAGTGGCCGCAGTCACTATTCCAACACCTGTTCCTCAACCGCAATATCATCCGCAACAACAACCCAGGTACAACAATCAACAACAAGGAGGTAATCCGGGTCAGCAGAGACACTATCAACAACGTCCAAGGCAGACGGACCGGATCATCGAACCAATCCCAATGCCTTATTCAGTATTATTTCCCAAGCTGATTGACATGAATCTGGTTATGTTGAGAACTCTGGCCCCACCAATCGATCCCAATAATTTTTCACTCCAACGCACCTGGCCATACTACAGATAATTGCAAGGCTCTCCAGTTAAAGGTACAAGATTTGAGAGATGCCCAGGCTATCAATTTTGCTCTGGTGCCTAATGTTATCCAGAACCCGATGCCGGCTCACGGCGGGCAGAGGATTAATGTTGTTGATAGTGGGGAAACTTTGAATTTGGTTTCTGATGTGACTAAGGTGAAGACTTCGCTATCGGTGGTTAAAGACCGACTTCTGAAAGGACAGATTTTCCCGGGCTGTGGGGAAGAATGCAGAAATTGTCAAGCTGCCGAAAACGGATATGATAGTTTGAGAAGGGGTATTCAGCAACTGATAGATGAAGGTTGTCTTCAGTTCGATCAGGCCCGTCTAGTGAAGAATGATGTATCGACGGTGACGTTTTATTTCACTCCTGAAGAAATATGTGTTCCCGAGAGACTCGCTCCGACAATAATATATTTCCCAGAAAGTACAGAACCAGCAGCGGTGAACATCGAAAGTTCAGCACCAGTTGCAATTTACTCTGACAGCCCTCAACCGACTTTGGTTGGTCCGATCACCATCACAATACCAGGACCCGTTCCGTATGAGAAAGACAGTGTTATCCCGTGGCACTATGAGGCTGATATCTACTGCCAGGGGCAGAAAGTTAACGAAGAAGACATTGACATTGGTAGCTCCGTTGTAGACAATGTTGGAGGGGTGGTGGCTTCACTCGCAGTGGACGCCTATTTGCACCATCAACATTACGTGCGAATACTGAAGCCGAGGCAGCTGCCAAGGCTAAAGGGAAACAGATGGCCGCCGAAGAGGTTACTACTGAGGAAGATCCTCCTAAGACCGCATTCGAGAAGGAAGTGGACGAGTTTATGAGGATTATCAAGAAAAGTGACTACAAGGTAGTCGACCAGCTAAATCAGACACCCTCAAAGATCTCCATTCTCTCACTATTGCTGTGCTCTGAGGCGCACAGAGCAGCCTTGTTGAAAGTACTGAATACGGCCTATGTTCCACCAGAGATAACTGTTAACCAGCTGGAGTCGGTAGTTTCCAATGTAAACGTTAGCCGGGGGCTAGGTTTCACCGATAATGACCTGACATCTGAGGGAAGGAATCACAACAAAGCCTTGCATATCACAAGGGAGTGCAAAGGGGTGATGCTTTCCCATGTTTTGGTTGATACAGGCTCTTCTCTGAATGTTCTTCCAAAGAAAGCCTTAATGAAGTTGGATTGCGATGACACCATCCTGAGGCCAAGTAACTTAGTTGTGAGGGCTTTTGATGGCTCTAAGAGAGTTGTCTTTGGCGAAGTTGAGTTGTCAGTTAAGATTGGACCGCAGGAGTTCAAGAGCACCTTTTATGTGATGGATATCCAGCCTGCCTACAGCTGTCTGCTAGGTCGGCCTTGGATTTATGTTTCCGGTGCTGTTACTTTTACCCTCCACCAGAAGCTCAAATATGAACTAGAAGGTCAGGTCGTCACTGTCTGTGGTGAAGAGGATATTTTTGTTAGCCACCTGTCTACATTTAAGTATGTAGAGATGGACGGCGACATGCACGAGATGCTGTGTCAGGGCTTCGAAGCTATAAACATCAATGAGGTCCCGCCCGAAGCTGTCTTTTCACCTGAGTTTGAGAAGGTCGGGACTTCTATCTCTTCATACAAGCAAGCTGTCGAAGTGGTTAAAGCTGGTAATGCCCAAGGCTGGGGCAAATTTGTGGAGCCAGTCATCAAAGAAGACAAGTTTGGATTGGGGTATGCTCCGGATTCTCAGAAGAATGAAACCGGTACTCTCTCCAGCGGGGGTTTGGTTTCTCCCCACATCGTCAATGCTGCAGATGAAGACAAGGCTGACAACGACTGTGACTTAGATAGCTGGATTCGCCCGTGTGTCCCGGGAGAAAAGCTCGACAATTGGTCGTCTGAAAAAACCGTCCGGGTTACTCTACTGAAAGAGTGATTTTTATTATTTTCCTTTATTACATGCATAATAAAGTCTTACACTTTGCCCAAGGTGTAACGGCTCATTTGTAGGGCCATCCATTTAGTTACATTTCGCAATTATTTTTATCATCAATAAAGGACGGCTTTTGCAAACAATTTTGTGTTCTCTTTCTTTCAGTTTTTTTTACTTTTACAAAAAAAAATGGCAATGTTTCTTTTTTCGTTTTTTCTTTCTTTCCAAAAAAAAAATCTCTCATTCTAAGGTAGAGCATGATCCTCCATCATGCAGAGCGGACCACCCGGATCTCACTACTAACGACACTGCTATGGCCAAGTATGACTTCGACAATCCTATCTATTAAGCCGAAGAAGGGGTTGAGGAAGATTGTGAATTGCTTGAAGGGTTAGCCAGATTGTTGAAACAGGAGGACCGAGCTATTACACCTTATCAGGAGGTGATTGAGACCGTCAACATCGGTACCGCAGACGACAAGAAAGAGATCAAGATCGGGGCAAGTCTACAGGCCGAGAGGAAAGACCGTTGATCATGTACTTGACTGTGTTAGAAAGGTCAATGGGTTGTGTGCTCGGTCAGCAGGACGAGTCAGGTCGAAAAGAGCATGCAATATACTACCTTAGCAAAAGTTTACCGATTGTGAACAAAGATACTCATTGCTCGGGAAAACTTGCCGCGCTTTGGCATGGGCTGCTCGCCGACTAAGACACTATATGTTGACTCACACGACTCTATTGATATCAAAAATGGATCCAGTCAAGTATATTTTTGAAAAGCTAGCACTTACCGGAAAGGTTACTAGGTGATAAATGATACTGACAGAGTATGACATCCAATACACTTCACAAAAAGCCATCAAGGGAAGTGTCTTGTCAGACTATCTTGCAGAGCAGCCGATTGATGATTACCAACCTATGACGTTTGACTTTCCTGATGAGGACATCATGTTTCTCAAATCGAAAGATTGAGAGGAACCACTCCCGGAGGAGGGGCCTGACCCTGAATCCAAATGGGTTATGGTGTTTGATGGGGCGGTCCACGTCAATGGTCGCGGAGTTGGTGTAGTGTTGATCACACCGGAAGGGGGTTCATATGCCATTTGGTGCCAAAATAACTTTTCCAACAATGAAGCCGAATACGAAGCTTGTATCCTAAGACTTGAGGAAGCCGTCAATATACAGATTAAAACCCTGGATGTATACGGGGATTCAACTTTGGTCATCAATCAAACCAACGGGAAATGGTATACACCTCAGCCTCATCTGGCTCCTTACAGAGACTACACGAGAAGATCGTTGACTTTCTTTTGAAGAAAACCAATTTGCTGATGCTTTGTTTACCTTGTCTTCGATGATTAAGGTGTTATGCTGGAACTACGTACCCAGAATTGACGTATCTCGGTCAGAGAGGAATGAAGAAATCATTTGGTCAGAAAGTGCGACCTCGGGGGTATCAAGTCGGTGAATTGGTACTCAAAAGATTTCTTCCTCCCAACACAGATCACGGGGGCAAATGGACACCGAACTATGAGGGTCCGTACGTGGTTAAAAGGATTTTCTATGGCGGAGCTTTGATGCTAACAACCATGGATGGCGAAGGATTCCCGTCCCCTATTAACTCAGACGCAGTAAAAAAAAATACTTCGCATAAAATAGACCCGCTGGACGATAAAAAGAATAGTCCAGGCAAAAAAAGGGCATCCCGATGAACCAAAAAAAAAGAAAAAAGAGGTTCGGGCAAAAATTAGGGATATAAAAAAAGAGTACACCCGGTGAGTCGAAAACCCAAAAGGGCGGCTCAGGCAAAAATGGGTATCACAGTGGATTGAAAACCCGAAAAGGGGGAGATCCAGGCAAAAGTTAGGGAATAAGCGAATGACTGTGATCTGAGTTCATCAGTGTTATATCACCGTTTCATTCAATCCGGAAATCTTTGAAGGTTAAAGATCGACTAATCATCCACTTCAGAAAGCAAGATGAGCAGAGCGTCTTGAGGACATACGAGCCATAGCAGAGTCGAAACTCGGTGGGACCCCGTATCCCCATTGCCATTAGGATAGTTCTCTTTTTATAGCGATCACCTCTTTTCAGGGATCAGCTTCCTGATACCCTCACCTATTCCTGGCACAAATTTTCTCCCCAGTAAGAGTCGAATAATTCAGTTAAAGAGCCTCTTTATTTTTCATTTATCAGTTTGTTTGCAAAAATGTCCAAATTTTTGATAAAACATATTGCATATGAACATAATGGTGGCTTTTGCAGATGATTTGCACAGGAAAACATTTAAAATTGCTTTGAATGTGCTTAATCCCGGACGGTGAATTCAAACCGAGTAATTCCCCCGAGGCATACGTGTATTTTTTGTTGCAGGTCACAGGAACCGGATGCCAAGTCATGAATCCTCATCCCCAAGCGGTTGACAAAGTCTCTCCTCAGCAGAGCATGTTCCCCAGCAGAGTTGACAGTATCCAGACTATATATCCCCAGCGGAGTTGACAGTGTCAGACTGTATCTTCCTAGCAACAGCGGAGTGGTTGCATAACCAACAAATGAGAGGGTGGTGTTCCCAGTGTTCATCTCATTCCCTAGCAGATTATTTTTAACAGATTTGTTAATCCCCAGCTTGAGGGCGATTACCAAGTTCATATCCCCAGCAAAGGTCGTTTCCTACGACATTTCCCCAGGAAGTGTTTTCCCCACAGACTCTCCTCACAGAGCCTCGCCGAACAAAGTTTCCATAGTTGATACTCCCCCCGCAAGGTCAACTTTTCAAGCAGCCAATTTATTTTTGGTGGCTCATTGGTCCCGGCAGACGGATCATTCCCCATAGAGCATTCAAGGATTGATACAGCGATCTGTTCCCTACCGGAGTTTGCTTCCCCAAGCAGATTTCTTTTTACACCATGCATAACATTTGCATTTGCATGCATATCATATCAAGCATACACATAAGCTGATAAACAGGTTCTTCCAAGCAGACTGAAGAATTACTTTACAACCAAGGTCATGAGATCCAGCCAGAGGATCAAGCGTGAGTGATCCAGCCTGAGGGTCGTTTTGAAGATTCAGCCTGAGAATCGTTTTCCACTGATCCAGCCTGAGGGTCATTTCGAAGATTCATCCTGAGAATCGTTTTCCAGTGATCCAGTCTAAGGGTCATTTCGAAGATTCAGCCTGAGAATCGTTTTCCAGTGATCCGGCCTGAGGTTCATTTTGAAGATTCAGCCTGAGAATCGTGTTCCAGTGATCCAGCCTGAGGGTCATTTTGAAGATTCAGCCTGAGAATCGTGTTCCAGTAAGCCAGCCTAAGGCTCAATTTGAAGATTCCCCAGTGAAGTCGCCTACAAGCTTTATTTCCCCAGCAAGCCCAAGTCTAATTGAGGAGTCGTTACAACATGTTCTAGCCCAAAGAATATGTACGAAGCCCAAAAGTGGAATATTCTCGAAGCTGCATATCTAATATGAAGGTTGGGTGTAGATTTCAAAAGAGGGTCAACCAGCGCATGCCAAAGATGCGGGATCCTAATGATGGGAATTTATCATCAAAACAATCCAGATCTAGCCAGAAGATCGAAGTAGATTCAGCCAGAGAATCGAAACAAAGAAGATCTAGCCAAAAGATCGAAAATCGCAACAATTCAGATCTAGCCAGAAGATCGAAGTAGATTCAGCCAGAGAATCGAAACGAAGGAGATCTAGCCAGAAGATCGAAGAAGATCTAGCCAGAAGATCAAAATCGTATCCAGCCCGAGGATCAAAATTAATATCCAACCAGAGGACTAAATTGAGTATAGGTTCAGCCAGAGGATCGAAACTCCAGATTAAGCCAGAAGACTGATTCAGATCCAGCCAGAGGATCGGAAGAAAAATAAACAGCGCGGTGTATTTCCGCGTTTTTGTGGTGTTCTCAGAGCGCAAATTTTCGGTCTGTCTTTGGTATTCAATCACAGCTCACCCCGTTTGTCTGATAAGCTGTTCGCTTTCATCCTACTCGGGTTAGCTGATGATTGAATAGGGGCAGCTGTAACACCCCAAAATTTGCCCTCCTCATTCATGCATTCATTTAGCATTTCATATTGCATTTCATCATGTCAATCAGAATTAGATCCAAGAAACTTAACAAAAAAAACAAAAAACAAAAAAAAAACAAAAAAAAAATAATAATAATAATTTTTTACAAAAATAAATAAATAAATAAAAATAATAATAAATAAATAAATAAAATATAACAAAAAATTTTGGACTTGGGTCTCTCTCATTTGAGCCCACAAAACCATGAAATTCAGTCTATAAATACCAAGGCTTCACTTGAGAAAAAGGAAGAGAAGCAAAATACTCTGGGGTTTCCTTGAAACAAAACCCTGGACAAAACCTGGAGAGAAACCTGACAGAGAACTCAGAGCAGCCTCCAAACCTTGAAGGGAACTCAACTGCACAGAATCACCTCTGCCTCACATAAACCCTAAAGACTGTTTTGTAAACCTCACGGGTGCAACTCAATTTCAATCAAGCTCTCCAATCAGGTTTGCCTTTATTCTCATTACCTTTATGCTCTTAATTTGGATCATCTGAATGTTTGAGGTATGATGGATGAATTTTATTAGGTTTTTTCCCACGGGTTTCATTATGCATGAATGGGTGAAACCTGTGCCTTGAATGTTTAATCACATGATTTCTGAAATGTATGCCACAGGGTTTGAGGTTTCTGAAACCATATTGTTATCCATGAAAAAAATGCTTATCGTGTTTCACTAACCCTTTTGTTGAGTTTTTGTGAGGGCTCACAGACTCTTGCAGAGATGGCTTGCGTGGTTTTCCCACTTTATTTGTGGGATACCCCCTGGAGGTTCATTCTGATTACCTGTACTGACTCACCTTTCTTTGATGGCATTAGCTTGGGAGATCCCTGTGTTTCTTACTCCTTTAATTGCTGTTACTTCGGATCTTTATCCGTGCGGTACTTTTACCTCTTTTCCGCATTTTATCGCTTTCTTAGCTGGAAGACCTCGATAGGAGGCATTTGTTTTCTTTTGTTTATTTACTTCTGAGCCCCTTGTTGGCACATTTACTTTATACATGTTTGTTTTGTGTGTGTTCGTATCCCTGCAGGTAGCGCGGTTCCTTCGTCAAGGAATGCATTTTTGCCCTTGAGCATCCCAAACCCTAAAACCCAAAGCAACACAATAACTCCTTCTACTACAGGCGAGTAAGTCTCCAAAGGTCGAGCATCTGGTAGATTGCGTAGTGACGTCGTTCGTCCAAAGCCCAATCCATAACCCCATACTTAGCCGAGCTACGAAGACTCTGATTCTCATATTCAGATGAGATACGTATGCAGTGGATGCGACATCCGCGCGAGTCATTTTCATTTAACCCCCTTTTTTTTAGTAAATAACACATTAGATAAACCCACACCCTTTAGACAAGAACTACAAAAGTGGATCCCGTAGAGTACTACGGATGCGTAGGGGTGCTAATACCTTCCCTTTGCATAACCGACTCCCGAACCCAAGATTTGGTTGCAAGACCCCGTCTTGTCCTTTCCTTTTTCAGGTTTACTTCGAGCGTTTCCTTTCCCTCCTTTGGGATGAATAACGCACGGTGGCGACTCTTCTGTCATTTTCTTTCGCCGGTTGTTTTTTCGCGCACTGTATTTTTCAGGTTGCGACAGCTGGCGACTCTGCTGGGGATTGAAAGAAGTTGACCTCTTGCTGGTCCATCTTCCCTAAGCGAGTCCCTCCTAGCTTGTGTGATTTCTTGTTTATTGGGTGTTCATGCTTTTGTACATTTATTTGCTTACCTGCTTGCATGCATCTGTTGGATCTGTTTGTTTGTTTGTTAGGATGGGGTGTTCTATGAGAGATAAGCCCATTACCCAGGCTTGAGTGTACACACAGGTTTTAGAGTGGATAATCATGAGGCTTGCGTGGCGTGTTGCTACGTTAAGTCGTTCGTGAAGAACCACACCCAGACGAGGTTTCTTTTGGATATATTATGTCTTACGGGTGTTCCGTAACGGCAGGATGTTCCTCTAGAAATCGTCGACTCTGGTGACCATTTCCCGAGAACTCAGTCGAGGCCTCTCCTCCGAGACGTGATTATATTAGCTCTGGTGGGTGCATTCTCGCTGCTCAATCCGAGGATCCCGAGACTGGGAACTTGCTATTAGGATGTCCTGTTGAGGGGAGTCAATGGAGGTCTTTTGTCCCGTAATAATACCAAACCTTCAGTGGTAAACGTATTATTCGCGACTGAAGGGCTGAAGCTGACGAACTTCTGTTCTTAGAACCTACCAGTGAGGGGCGGGCTAAATTCAGGAATCCTTTACCTCCAACCAACCCGGTTTTCTGGAGCAGAGTTTTGGTCTTGTATTATATTCCTCAGTGAATTTCTCTCCAGGCAGTGCAACCTGACAGATGTTCAAGCGGATCCATCAATTCTGATTGACATGCCTTTGCATTGCATAACATCATTTGCATATTTGCATCCAACATCTCATGCTTATTCATTTGCAGGGTATTCCCTTTCAAAACGGGGGTGCCTTAAAACTGAACAAGCAGTGCATCGCATACCATGCATATTAACCCTTGTCTGTTTTGCAGGTGTCACCGCAGTGTGTAATGTTTGTTCCCTGTATCAGGAAGTTATTGGTCCCAAGCGAGTCCACAGGTACCCGACTAAGGAAAATCGTCCGCAGCTAGCGATGGACCAAGTACAGAAAGAGCTGGCTGATATGCGTGAAAGGATGGATCAGTTCATGACATTGATGACTGGTATGGCAGAAGGCCAGGAAAAGCTGAGGGAATTGGTTGAGCAACCGAGACCCGATCCGGAGGTGGAGATACCAAATGCTGAGGGAAACCCTGGTAACCCTGGGAACGCTGATGACTCTGTGAACACTGGTAACGCGGGTAACGCAAATGCTGATGGAAACCCGGGTAATGTTGGCAACACATGGAATGTTGGAAATGGTATTGGCGGAAGGTACAATGTGAATCAAGGAATTCGGATTAACGGGCGCCCCGTTACTGAAGATTATCAGTATGATCAATTTTCTTTGTGCGACGAGGCCCTCGAGACCACTCGCCGTATGGATGAGCTTGCTGAGAAACTCAAATATTTGGAGTCTCAAAATTCCTTAGGCTTTGATGTCACAAATCTTGGTCTGGTTCAGGGAGTAAGGATTCCTCACAAGTTCAAACCCCCTACTTTTAATAAATACAACGGGGCTTCTTGCCCACGCACTCATCTCCAATCTTATTTGGGAAGGTTGGGAGCTCACACGGAAGATGAAAAGCTGTGGATGTACTATTTTGAAGACAGTTTAACTGGAGCTTCTCGTGAATGGTATTCTCATTTGTCTCGTACTACCATCAAGAGCTGGAAAGACTTGGCAGAGGCTTTTGTCAAGCAATATCAATACAACTTGGACATGGCTCCAAATCGGACCTTGTTGCAAGGTATGTCTCAGACTGCCAAGGAAACCTTTAGAGAGTATGCTCAGCGTTGGAGACAGATTGCTACATCCGTCCAACCCCCTATGTCTGAAAGGGAGATGGCGGACATGTTCATGAACACTCTTCAAGGCAATTATATTGAGAGATTGGCTGCTTGCCCGTCAATCAGCTTTGCATTGATAGTAGTTACTGGAGAAAGAATCGAGAGTCTGTTGAAGATGGGTCGAATTCAAGACAATTGTGCTTCCAACTCATCAGGTCCCAAGAGACCGTTTGCTGGTAACGGTTAGTGAAGAAAAGAAGGCGAGGCAAGCGTTGTGTATGCCGGCAGAGGCAGGGGTAGAGTACGCCCTAATTATTATCAAGATCAAGTGGCCGCAGTCACTATTCCAACACCTGTTCCTCAACCGCAATATCATCCGCAACAACAACCCAGGTACAACAATCAACAACAAGGAGGTAATCCGGGTCAGCAGAGACACTATCAACAACGTCCAAGGCAGACGGACCGGGTCATCGAACCAATCCCAATGCCTTATTCAGTATTACTTCCCAAGCTGATTGACATGAATCTGGTTACGTTGAGAACTCTGGCCCCACCAATCGATCCCAATAATTTGCCTAGAGGTTATGATGTCAACGCCAGATGTGCTTTTCACTCCAACGCACCTGGCCATACTACAGATAATTGCAAGGCTCTCCAGTTAAAGGTACAAGATTTAAGAGATGCTCAGGCTATCAATTTTGCTCTGGTGTCTAATGTTATCCAGAACCCGATGCCGGCTCACGGAGGGCAGAGGATTAATGTTGTTGATAGTGGGGAAACTTTGAATTTGGTTTCTGATGTGACTAAGGTGAAGACTTCACTATCGGTGGTTAAAGACCGACTTCTGAAAGGACATATTTTCCCGGGCTATGGGGAAGAATGCAGAAATTGTCAAGCTGCCGAAAACGGATGTGACAGTTTGAGAAGGGGTATTCAGCAACTGATAGATGAAGGTTGTCTTCAGTTCGATCAGGCCCGTCTAGTGAAGAATGATGTATCGACGGTGACGTTTTATTTCACTCCTGAAGAAATATGTGTTCCCGAGAGACTCGCTCCGACAACAATATATTTCCCAGAAAGTATAGAACCAGCAGCGGTGAACATCGAAAGTTCAGCACCAGTTGCAATTTACTCTGACAGCCCTCAACCGACTTTGGTTGGTCCGATCACCATCACAATACCAGGACCCGTTCCGTATGAGAAAGACAGTGCTATCCCGTGGCACTATGGGGCTGATATCTACTGCCAGGGGCAGAATGTTAACGAAGAAGACATTGACATTGGTAGCTCCACTGTAGACAATGTTGGAGGGGTTGGTGGCTTCACTCGCAGTGGACACCTATTTGCACCATCAACATTACGTGCGAATACTGAAGCCGAGGCAGCTGCCAAGGCTAAAGGGAAACAGATGGCCGCCGAAGAGGTTACTACTGAGGAAGATCCTCCTAAGACCGCATTCGAGAAGGAAGTGGACGAGTTTATGAGGATTATCAAGAAAAGTGACTACAAGGTAGTCGACCAGCTAAATCAGACACCCTCAAAGATCTCCATTCTCTCACTATTGCTGTGCTCTGAGGCGCACAGAGCAGCCTTGTTGAAAGTACTGAATACGGCCTATGTTCCACCAGAGATAACTGTTAACCAACTGGAGTCGGTAGTTTCCAATGTAAACGTTAGCCGGGGGCTAGGTTTCACCGATAATGACCTAACATCTGAGGGCAGGAATCACAACAAAGCCTTGCATATCACAAGGGAGTGCAAAGGGGTGATGCTTTCCCATGTTTTGGTTGATACAGGCTCTTCTCTGAATGTTCTTCCAAAGAAAGCCTTAATGAAGTTGGATTGCGATGACACCATCCTGAGGCCAAGTAACTTAGTTGTGAGGGCTTTTGATGGCTCTAAGAGAGTTGTCTTTGGCGAAGTTGAGTTGCTAGTTAAGATTGGACCGCAGGTGTTCAAGAGGACCTTTTATGTGAGTGATATCTAGCCTGCCTACAGTTGTCTGCTAGGTCGGCCTTGGATTCGTGTTGCCGGTGCTGTTACTTCTACCCTCCACCAGAAGCTCAAATATGAACTAGAAGGTCAGGTCGTCACTGCTTGTGGTGAATAGGATATTTTTGTTAGCCACCTGTCTACATTTAAGTATGTAGAGATGGACAGCGAGATGCACGAGATGCTGTGTCAGGGCTTCGAAGCCATAAACATCAATGAGGTCGTGCCCGAAGCTGTCTTTTCACCTGAGTTTGAGAAGGTCGGGACTTCTATCTCTTCATACAAGCAAGTTGTCGAAGTGGTTAAAGTTGGTAATGCCCAAGGCTGGGGCAAATTTGTGGAGCCAGTCATCAAAGAAGACAAGTTTGGATTGGGGTATGCTCCGGGATCTCAGAAGAATGAAACCGGTACTCTCTCCAGCGGGGGTTTGGTTTCTCCCCACATCGTCAATGCTGCAGATGAAGACAAGGCTGACAGCGACTGTGACTTAGATAGCTGGATTCGCCTGTGTGTCCCGGGAGAAAAGCTCGACAATTGGTCGTCTGAAAAAACCGTCCGGGTTACTCTATTGAAAGAGTGATTTTTATTGTTTTCCTTTTTTACATGCATATCAAAGACTTACACTTTGCCCAAGGTGTAACGGCTCATTTGTAGGGCCATCCATTTAGTTACATTTCGCAATTATTTTTATCATCAATAAAGGACGGCTTTTGCAAACAATTTTGTGTTCTCTTTCTTTCAGTTTTTTTTACTTTTACAAAAAAAAATGGCAATGTTTCTTTTTTCGTTTTTTCTTTCTTTCCAAAAAAAAAATCTCTCATTCTAAGGTAGAGCATGATCCTCCATCATGCAGAGCGGACCACCCGGATCTCACTACTAACGACACTGCTATGGCCAAGTATGACTTCGACAATCCTATCTATTAAGCCGAAGAAGGGGTTGAGGAAGATTGTGAATTGCCTGAAGGGTTAGCCAGATTGTTGAAACAGGAGGACCGAGCTATTACACCTTATCAGGAGGTGATTGAGACCGTCAACATCAGTACCGTAGACGACAAGAAATAGATCAAGATCGGGGCAAGTCTACAGGCCGAGAGGAATGACCGTTGATCATGTACTTGACTGTGTTAGAAAGGGCAATGGGTTGTGTGCTCGGTCAGCATGACGAGTCAGGTCGAAAAGAGCATGCAATATACTACCTTAGCAAAAGTTTACCGACTGTGAACAAAGATACTCATTGCTCGGGAAAACTTGCCGCGCTTTGGCATGGGCTGCTCGCCGACTAAGACAGTATATGTTGACTCACACGACTCTATTGATATCAAAAATGGATCCAGTCAAGTATATTTTTGAAAAGCTAGCACTTACCGGAAAGGTTACTAGGTGACAAATGATACTGACAGAGTATGACATCCAATACACTTCACAAAAAGCCATCAAGGGAAGTGTCTTGTCAAACTATCTTTCAGAGCAACCGATTGATGATTACCAACCTATGAGGTTTGACTTTCCTGATGAGGACATCATGTTTCTCAAATTGAAAGATTGAGAGGAACCACTCCAGGAGGAGGGGCCTGACCCTGAATCCAAATGGGTTATGATGTTTGATGGGGCGGTCCACGTCAATGGTCGCGGAGTTGGTGTAGTGTTGATCACACCGGAAGGGGGTTCATATGCCATTTGGTACCAAAATAACTTTTCCAACAATGAAGCCGAATACGAAGCTTGTATCCTAAGACTTGAGGAAGCCGTCAATATACAGATTAAAACCCTGGATGTATACGGGGATTCAGCTTTGGTCATCAATCAAACCAACGGGAAATGGTATACACCTCAGCCTCATCTGGCTCCTTACAGAGACTACACGAGAAGATCGTTGACTTTCTTTTGAAGAAAACCAATTTGCTGATGCTTTGTTTACCTTGTCTTCGATGATTAAGGTGCTATGGTGGAACTACGTACCCAGAATTGACGTATCTCGGTCAGAGACGAATGAAGAAAGCATTTGGTCAGAAAGTGCGCCCTCGGGGGTATCAAGTCGGTGAATTGGTACTCAAAAGATTTCTTCCTCCCAACACAGATCACAGGGGCAAATGGACACCGAACTATGAGGGTCCGTACGTGGTTAAAAGGATTTTCTATGGCGGAGCTTTGATGCTAACAACCATGGATGGCGAAGGATTCCCGTCCTTTATTAACTCAGACGCAGTAAAAAAAATACTTCGCATAAAATAGACCCGCTGGACGATAAAAAGAATAGTCCAGGCAAAAAAAGGGCATCCCGGCGAACCAAAAAAAAAGAATAAAGAGGTTCGGGCAAAAATTAGGGATATAAAAAAAGAGTACACCCGGTGAGTCGAAAACCCAAAAGGGCGGCTCAGGCAAAAATGGGTATCCCGATGGATTGAAAACCCGAAAAGGGGGCGATCCAGGCAAAAGTTAGGGAATAAGCGAATGACTGTGATCTGAGTTCATCAGTGTTATATCACCGTTTCATTCAATCTGGCAATCTTCGAAGGTTAAAGATCGACTAATCATCCACTTCAAAAAGCAAGATGAGCAGAGCGTCTTGAGGACATACGAGCCATAGCAGAGTCGAAACTCGGTGGGACCCCGTATCCCCATTGCCATTAGGATAGTTCTCTTTTTATAGCGATCACCTCTTTTCAGGGATCAGCTTCCTGATACCCTCGCCTATTCCTGGCACAAATTTTCTCCCCAGTAAGAGTCGAATAATTCAGTTAAAGAGCCTCTTTATTTTTCATTTATCAGTTTGTTTGCAAAAATGTCCGAATTTTTTATAAAACATATTACATATGAACATAATGGTGGCTTTTGCAGATGATTTGCACAGGAAAACATTTAAAATTGCTTTGAATGTGCTTAATCCCGGACGGTGAATTCAAACCAAGTAATTCCCCCGAGGCATACGTGTATTTTTGGTTGCAGGTCACAGGAACCGGATGCCAAGTCATGAATCCTCATCCCCAAGCGATTGACAAAGTCTCTCCTCAGCAGAGCATGTTCCCCAGCAGAGTTGACAGTATCCAGACTATATATCCCCAGCGGAGTTGACAGTGTCAGACTGTATCTTCCTAGCAACAGCGGAGTGGTTGCATAACCAACAAATGAGAGGGTGGTGTTCCCAGTGTTCATCTCATTCCCCAGCAGATTATTTTTTAACATATTTGTTAATCCCCAGCTTGAGGGCGATTAGCAAGTTCATATCCCCAGCAAAGGTCGTTTCCTACGACATTTCCCCAGGAAGTGTTTTCCCCACAGACTCTCCTCACAGAGCCTCGCCGAACAAAGTTTCCATAGTTGATAGTCCTCCGCAAGGTCAACTTTTCAAGCAGCCAATTTATTTTTGGTGGCTCATTGGTCCCGGCAGACGGATCATTCCCCACAGAGCATTCAAGGATTGATACAGCGATCTGTTCCCTACCAGAGTATGCTTCCCCAAGCAGATTTCTTTTTACACCATGCATAACATTTGCATTTGCATGCATATCATATCAAGCATGCACATAAGCTGATAAACAGGTTCTTCCAAGCAGACTGAAGAATTACTTTACAACCAAGGTCATGAGATCCAGCCAGAGGATCAAGCGTGAGTGGTCCAGCCTGAGGGTCGTGTTGAAGATTCAGCCTGAGAATCGTTTTCCAGTGATCCAGCCTGAGGGTCATTTCGAAGATTCAGCCTGAGAATCGTTTTCCAGTGATCCAGCCTAAGGGTCATTTTGAAGATTCAGCCTGAGAATCATTTTCCAGTGATCCGGCCTGAGGTTCATTTTGAAGATTCAGCCTGAGAATCGTGATCCAGTGATCCAGCCTGAGGGTCATTTTGAAGATTCAGCCTGAGAATCGTGTTCCAGTAAGCCAGCCTAAGGCTCAATTTGAAGATTCCTCAGTGATGTCGCCTACAAGCTTTATTTCCCCAGCAAGCCCAAGTCTAATTGAGGAGTCGTTACAACATGTTCTAGCCCAAAGGATATGTACGAAGCCCAAAAGTGGAATATTCTCGAAGCTGCATATCTAATATGAAGGTTGGGTGTAGATTTCAAAAGAGGGTCAACCAGCGCATGCCTCAGATGCGGGATCCTAATGATGGGAATTTATCATCAAAGCAATCCAGATCTAGCCAGAAGATCGAAGTAGATTCAGCCAGAGAATCGAAACAAAGAAGATCTAGCCAGAAGATCGAAAATCGCAACAATTCAGATCTAGCCAGAAGATCGAAGTAGATTCAGCCAGAGAATCGAAACGAAGGAGATCTAGCCAGAAGATCGAAGCAGATCTAGCCAGAAGATCAAAATCGTATCCAGCCCGAGGATCAAAATTAATATCCAACCAGAGGACTAAATTGAGTATAGGTTCAGCCAGAGGATCGAAACTCCAGATTAAGCCAGAAGACTGATTCAGATCCAGCCAGAGGATCGGAAGAAAAATAAACAGCGCGGTGTATTTCCGCATTTTTGTGGTGTTCTCGGAGCATAAATTTTCGGTCTGTCTTTGGTATTCAATCACAGCTCACCCCGTTTGTCTGATAAGCTGTTCGCTTTCATCCTACTCGGGTTAGCTGATGATTGAATAGGGGCAGCTGTAACACCCCAAAATTTGCCCTCCTCATTCATGCATTCATTTAGCATTTCATATTGCATTTCATCATGTCAATCAGAATTAGATCCAAGAAACTTTAAAAAAACAAAAACAAAAAAAGGAAAAAAAAAAGAAAAAAAAAAAAAAAAAAAAAAAAAAAAAAAAAAAAACAAAAAAAAAACAAAAAAATAATAATAATAATAATTTTTTACAAAAAAAAAATAAAAAATAAAAATAATAATAAATAAATAAATAAAATATAACAAAAAATTTTGGACTTCGGTCTCTCTCATTTGAGCCCACAAAACCATGAAATTCAGTCTATAAATATCAAGGCTTCACTTGAGAAAAAGGAAGAGAAGCAAAATACTCTGGGGTTTCCTTGAAACAAAACCCTGGACAAAACCTGGAGAGAAACCTGACAGAGAACTCAAAGCAGCCTCCAAACCCTGAAGGGAACTCAACTGCACAGAATCACCTCTGCCTCACATAAACCCTAAAGATTGTTTTATAAACCTCACGGGTGCAACTCAATTTCAATCAAGCTCTGCAATCAGGTTTGCCCTTATTCCCATTACCTTTATGCTCTTAATTTGGATCATCTGAATGTTTGAGGTATGATGGATGAATTTCATTAGGTTTTTGCCCACGGGTTTAATTATGCATGAATGGGTGAAACCTATGCCTTGAATGTTTAATCACATGATTTCTGAAATGTATGCCACAGGGTTTGAGGTTTCTGAAACCATACTGTTATCCATGAAAAAAATGCTTATCGTGTTTCACTAACCCTTTTGTTGAGTTTTTGTGAGGGCTCACAGACTCTTGCAGAGATGGTTTGCGTGGTTTTCCCACTTTATTTGTGGGATACCCCCTGGAGGTTCATTCCGATTACCTGTACTGACTCACCTTTCTTTGACGGCATTAGCTTGGGAAATCCCTGGGTTTCTTACTCCTTTAATTGCTGTTACTTCGGATCTTTATCCGTGTGGTACTTTTACCTCTTTTCCGCATTTTATCGCTTTCTTAGCTGGAAGACCTCGATAGGAGGCATTTGTTTTCTTTTGTTTATTTACTTCTGAGCCCCTTGTTGGCATATTTACTTTATACATGTTTGTTTTGTGTGTGTTCGTATCCCTGCAGGTAGCGCGGTTCCTTCATCAAGGACTGCCTTTTTGCCCTTGAGCATCCCAAACCTTAAAACCCAAAGCAACACGTTAACTCCTTCTACTACAGGCGAGTAAGTCTCCAAAGGTCGAGCATCCGGTAGATTGCGTAGTGACGTCGTTCGTCCAAAGCCCAATCCATAACCCCATAGTTAGCCGAGCTACGAAGACTCTGATTCTCATATTCAGATGAGATACGTATGCAGTGGATGCGACATCCGCGCGAGTCATTTTCATTTAACCCCCTTTTTTTTAGTGAATAACACATTAGATAAACCCACACCCTTTAGACAAGTACTACAAAAGTGGATCCCGTAGAGTACTACGGATGCGTAGGGGTGCTAATACCTTCCCTTCGCATAACCGACTCCCGAACCCAAGATTTGGTTGCAAGACCCCATCTTGTCCTTTCCTTTTTCAGGTTTACTTCGAGCGTTTCCTTTCCCTCCTTTGGGATGAATAACGCACAGTGGCGACTCTTCTGTCATTTTCTTTCGCCGGTTGTTTTTTCGCGCACTGTATTTTTCAGGTTGCGACACCTTCTGAGATATAAACTTCAGCTGGTCTCTATCAGGAGCCATGTCCACATTATACTTGTACTATTTCACAAAAGCTTCACCCAAATCATTAAATGTGCGAACACTTGCACTATCTAGCCCCATGTACCATCTCAGAGCGGCACAAGTCAGACTATCTTGAAAGTAGTGAATCAATAACTGATCATTATCAGTTTGCGTTGACATTTTTCTGGCATAACAAGGTGGCTAAGTGGACAAGTATTTCCCTTATACTTTACAAAGTCAGGGACTTTGAACTTCATCGGGATCTTTACATTTGGCACTAAGCAAAGTTCAGCGGCATTTTTACCGAACAAGTATTTTCCTCTCAATGTTTTAAACTTCTTGCGCAGCTCAAGGAACTAATCCTTCATTTCATCCATCTTTTCATAAACATCTGGGCCCTTAGACGACTCAGAATGGTAGATGGTGTCCTTAACATGAGGCAAGGTATGAACAACTGGAGGCGGCACAGACATGACCAGGCTAGATGCCAGCATAGAAGCAAATGTAGGAGCAAACCCTTCAGGCATAAAATTTGGTGGCATCCCCCACGGGAATCCAACAGGCATAGTTGGACCAGATTGAGTAGTAGCAGTAGGCACAGTTGAGGTAGCAACCTCAGAGATGACAGTCCTTTGAGGAGGAGGAGTTACGGGAGTTGGTAAAGACTGATTTTGTGTAGTAAGAAAAGACTCCATCATAGCAGTCAGACGAGCAATCTCATCCTTCAATTCTTTGTTCTCTTGTTCTAAGTGCTCCATAATTTTGGGATGATTGGCGCGAGTCTTGTATCGGTGAGTCAGCTTGGCTGAAGCACATAAGAATAATCGATAAGACATCTGGCAGAAAAACTTGTTATGCAAACGATGCATGAAATGCAATGTTTTTGTTTGTTTTTATTTGCAAATATATAATAATAATAGTAACAATTTGCTTGACCATAAAAATCTCTTTTATTCATAAAATTTGGAAGGATTACATTGAGTACAATTTCAGAAACCAAAGTATAAGTACAAAAGAAAAGGAAACTAATCATCCTAAGGATCCCCTAGCAACAATATCAGATGATATGGATGCTGGCACGTACTTCCTTCGGATGCGTCGGATCTCGGACTCAAAGGATGTCTTCATCTGAGCCTTCTCAAGGACGAGTTAATCAACAATCTTCTTCCAAGCACCGAAAGGCTGAGGCATACTAGTGGAAGATGGACCCTCTGGATCTCTCTGTCTCTTCATTAATCAGTCTTCAAGAAGTTCTATAAGCACATCTTTGTCTTTTGACTCAAGTTGTAACTCCTCATGCTTTCGGCTCAAAGTATGGAACCGCTCTTCCTACATATCCTTCTCTTGCTTCATCTTAGCGAGTGCATCTTCCAACTCCTCTACATCTTGGTTAGGGAGAGTTAACGGCTCATCCACAACCAAATATATAGTCTTTCACATGCATACGACATCTTCAACTCCAAAGCTCTCTTCTTCACCCAAATAGTGTAAGCTTCCAAAGCTACACAGTTGCATGGACCAAGCTCGGATCTTCCTTTCCTATGCATATTATGCCAAGCATGAACCATTTTCTGCTTCAAACGTTTGGTATTTTTAACCTCTTGATAGAAAAGACCTTCTAATTGAGTGTTATTAGGTTTATCTCTCAAGGGAAACCCAAGTTGACGACGAGCCAAAGCAGGGTTATAGTTTATTCCTCCCCTTGTACCAATGAGAGGCACATTAGAGAATTCCCCACAGCTGTTAGTAATATCAAAGCTACTCATCATAGAATCATACCAAACAATATTATCATTAGTGAGAGACATAAGTCTCTGAGACCACCATAGACATTGTTTATTCTCCACAAAAGCAGGTGTCTGAGGCAAGTGCAAAATAAACCACTTGTACAGAAGAGGAACACGTCACACAATAGTCCCACCACCTTTAGAATTCCTCAAATGCAACGAGTAGTACATATCACCTAACAGAGTAGGCACATGATTCCCAATCAAGAAGATTCTAATGGCGTTAACATCAACAAAACCGCCAATGTTAGGGAACAAAGCTAATCCATAGATGAGTAACACAAAGATGGCTTCAAAAGCATCCACACTACCGGCTTGAGCAAAGGCGGTAGCTTTCCCAATAAGGAACTCGGAAGTCAACCCAAACGTTCTTCCTTTCTTCACCCAATGAGCCTCAATCTCAGACTTCTTCAGATGAAGAGCTTCAGCTATAATATGAGATATGGGAATCTCCTCCAATCCACTAAAAGGCACCTTGTTAGGAATGGGTATTCCTAAAAGGTGGGCATACTCCTCTAACATAGGCATAAGCTGATAATCGAGAAAAGTGAAGCAACGGGAGAGAGGGTCATAAAACTGAACCAACACACTCAAGAGTCCTTCAACTGCATCAACAGATAAACAGATAAAAGCTTCCCATGACATTGCTTGAAGTCCAAGGGATCTAATACAAAAGATGATAACTTCTTTAACTCTTTCAAGTCGAGACATCTGAAACTGTACTTCTTAGTGTTCCTTCGTCCATAATCCATGGTCTGAAAATATTTGCAAATAAAACCTCAGTTCCTTGAAGTTATTTTCCGTGTGATGAATGTTATGATGCACATGAATGCATGAATGACACAATCACAAATAAGCGATCACACACAAGGCAAACAAACAAAGGTCAAGGGATAAATCAAGTCATTATCAAGATCAATCATCCATTTTGGGGGATTATAGTTTTCACCTTATCAACACCCAAGTTCCATTGATATTGACAAGACTTGATTGGATCAACCAAGACTCAAAGGGTTTGTTGTGAGTCACGAGCATGGTTTCAGGTTAAGAACCATCCCAAAGGAGTGTACTAATGATAAAACCTGTAGATCATGTTCTAAAAAGTTCCCAAAGTCTTAATTCTATCAATCGGATATTATAGGTTAGGATGACTTCTCATCAACCCATAATATTCTCAAGAGAAACTCGTCTGAGTGTAGTATCGCGTAACAACTGTTATCAAGTCTACACTTGAACAGTGTCTGCACTACGTTCTAAATAGGCCAAGTTGGGTTAAATGTTCTAAGATCCTCAGCTTCTCAGTGTAGCACCTCAAATTTGCACCCCCATTCATTTATTCATTTCATTTTTAGGTCATTGACATTACATTAGCATTGCATAGTACATTGCATCTCATCAGTCAAGACTGGCATCAGGAGGATCACCAGTGCAAGAAACCAAGCATTTCCTTGAGATGAAGGCCTTATGGGTATTCTAGAGAGCTTACATGAGCCAAGGTTCATTTTGAAGCAATTTGACCAAGTGTTAGAGGCTCAAGGTCATCAGTACATGTCCAAGTCATCTGAGGCCCATAAAAGTCAACTGAAAGTCAACTAAGGGCTAGGAGGTGGAGAAATGGTTTGAGACACTTCATTCATGTCCAAAAGAGGTTCATTCATCATGACAAGTGTCTACATTGAAGATTTTGAAGCCAGATCAAAAGTTTCCAAAAATGGAAAATGACCTGTAATTTCAAGTTTCCAAAAATGGCAAGTTTTTGGACCAACTTCAACTCAACTTTCCAACATCAAGGAGGCTTCAAATGAAATTTTGCCCAACATGAAAGTTGAAGATCTTTCTCTCCCATTTCCAAAAAGTCCAAGATCATGAGTATCTGATGAATGGTTAAGGAGTTATGATCAAATCATTGTGAAGTGTGCTTGAAACTTCAAAATGCCATATCTTTTGAACCAAAACTCCAATTTGAGTGCCTCTTTTTGCATTATGCTCCTCATGACATATATTTTTCAAATCATTCGTTACATGGCATGAAATTAATTCACACAACCATTTGCTCATGCATGCTAATTTTGAAGGGAAATTGCCAAAATCAAAATTGGTTGATCACATGAATATAATTACAACTCCAATGTGTGCATGGGCTGATTTTGAGTGAATTTGGGCCCTCTTTTGTTACTGTTCACGTAGGATTTCCATGCATGGGGTGAAAATTGCAATTTGTGCATACACCTTATATCTTCCTAATCTCCATTAGCCTTGGCCTAATCATGTTTTCAGATTAATTAACAGATGGTATAAAGGCTTAATGGTAACTGTATTGCTCATTACAAAAAGTTTCAGATCTAGAAATCCCTCTTCACTCTCAATTTTCTCTTCATTGATTTTCCAAAATTATACACATAAACCTGGAATTTTTTTGCATAATCATGAACATGGAGTGCTACTGAGTGTGATTCAACGTATGTTTGGTGGATTTTGTCTCAAATTCGTGCATACCACAAGCTTGAAGGTGTTAATGGAAACTCAAAATTGAGCTGGATTCAAGTCTTCTCACAAGCCATTTCTTGCATCAAACTTCCTTGGAGCTCAAAGCAAGTGGAACTGGACATTGCCAAGCCTTGGATACACTGTTTCCTCACATTGTTCTTCAAGAAGGTGAAGTTTCGAATCTCACTATTCTCCAAACTTTTTCCATGATAGTGTAGATCCTTACTTGCTGATCATGCTGATAAAAATTTCGTGTGAAATGGTGTATTATTGGCTGAGATATGATGATTAGAAGTTTTGTATGTCAAACTGTTTTGATTCGATTTGCTTTTGTTATGATGGATTAGTATGATTTGATGATGGGTTCATGTTCCTCATTGCATAACGGTTCGAATGATGTACTCATGAGTAATTTCTGGAAAAAATTTGTATCGATGCCACTGTTCACCCACCGTCTCAACGAAGGAGACGGTGGTTTCCGCCGCTAGCACCATCGCCTGGCATAATTGTACCGCCGTCTGGTTTTTTTATGTTAGGGCTTACATGTCACAGCCACGCGAGCGCCTTATGGCAATTTGGTTGGTCATGCTTCATTGACCACTTCCACGCAACCTTGGACTGGTGAGTTGGCTGCCAACTCATTTAATGAGGGCGACGCCGTTTTGGCCCTTACACCATTCGATTCTAGCCAAGCGTGTTTTTACAGATTTTCTTTTTATTTTCCCTGGCCAAGCAAAACGCAGTCGTTTTGACTAGCGCTGGCCCTCACTTCGAATCCACCTGATAGCATTTTCCATTTTATTCATCCATTTCATATTATTTTCATGTTATTTCAATTTTTATTTCATTTTATGCATGAACTTCAAAAATTCATAAAAAATTGAATAATGATCCAATTAATTCCCAACTTTTTTCTACTTGTTCATGTGAATGTCTAGAATTATATGGTGTAGATTTTAGGATTTTATCATTTTTGGAAATTAAATGGTGCTGAATTCTTTGAACATGTATGCATTTGTACCATGCCTCATTCAAATTGGTGTGAAATGCTCAATACTTGACCAATTGCCCTGAAATTTTACATGATGATTCACAACATGATGCATGATTTGTGAGATTTTATTTGGAATTTTTTGAAATTTCCTTCCCTGTTTTAGACACATGGACTTTAAGTGTGACAATGTGTGTCACACAATTTGGTGATTGATCTTATTCATTTTTATTGCCTTGCCAAATGAGCTCTTCTGGTTCTAATTTTTTGCATCATGCTTGTGTTCAATATGTTGAGCTTGTGTATAAAATTTCATGATCACTGGATGTGTTTCTGATTTAATGTGCATTTTCTCACTTGTATGTCCAATTGATGATCATGTTGTGTGTCTTTGCCATATTTTGTTCACCACATGACTTTGATTGATGATTTTGATTTGGTCCTTTTTAGGACTTGTTCTTACTTGATTAAATGTGATTCATGTTGAGTTTTAGCTTCTGTTTTGACTTTTTACCCCACCTTTGACCCTAGCCTTTGAGCTAGTGGTTTGTTCTCATCCTTTGGACTTTCTGTTTCAGGTTTCAAGCATTTAGCCACATTGGTTGATATGATCTCATCACTTGAGATACAAGCTATTTTGGTTGACTAACCTTGCTGTTTTATAGGTCTTGTGGATGATGAATCAATTTAGTTTGCTTGCACCTTATGCCTTGCATTGATGTTGTCTGATGATTAGTTGTCTCACTGTTGGACTTTCTGATTGTTTTGTCTGAATACTATACTGATTTTTTGGTTGTTTACAAAGGTACATTAGTTGCTTTAAGTTCATTATTTGAACTTTGCTTTGCTTGTGGTTGACATACCACCCAGGTAATGACCTCTGACTTCATGTAGTCTGGAAGACCTGCTATCTTTGGCAGGCACCTGTCTGAAGCCCTCCTTAAGAGGCAATGTTTGTGCTTGTTTATCTTTGTGCCTTGCATTTCAAAGACCTCCTAAGTGAAGAGGCATTGGCAGACAGGAGGGATGTGCAATCCATCCCCTGCTATTCAGTTGAGTCTTTGATCTTGCTCGCACTACGTGCTGATGCATTTTGAATAAACACCCAAGATCATTGTATATCGAGTCAGTCATGTGGAGTAGAGTTCCCCATTCTGGACTCCCACACTTTCATTGATTCAAGCTCACCCAGGCCCGGGTTAAGAGCTATGAGGTCTGACCCTCATTACCTTTTCATCTGCTTCACCCTAACTCTCAATGTTTGGGTTAAGAGCTCAAAACACCCATAACAGAACTGGCTTGTTTGTCGAGGTTGATATGACCCCTTGACTAAAGCCTCGCCCTTGATGTTTGAGCCCCCTTGTTGGTGTGTTTACTTCATGCTGTATATGTTTGTGTGTGGTGTGATTGTATCCCCCAGGTTTGCTAGACTCCACGTAGTCTCGTTTGCATGTCAATTAAGGTAGCACGGTTCCTTCGTCTAGGACTTCCTTTCTTGCGTGAGCTTTCCTAAAACACAAACAAACTTGATCCCCTCCTAAGGACACGTTAACTCCTTCTACTACAGGTGAGTAAGTCTCTAAAGGTCGAGCATCTGGTAGATTGTGCAGTGACGTTGTTCACATAAAAAACACGAAACAAATAGCCGAACTACGACAACTCTGATTCTCATGTTCAAATGAGATACGTAGGCACGAGATGCGATGTCTTCTCGAGTTTGACTAACAACTAATTGTGATCCTTTTCTCTCGCCCTCGTTGCGATTGAGACTTTCCCTTTCTCTTTCCCTAGTTGCAATCGAGACCCTTTTTGTTTTGTTTGTGCTTGTTTGGAGTCTGATGTAAGCCCAGCGATTGGCATTTGGTTTCCAATGTGTGTTTGTTGGTCTGGAGTCTGATGTAAGTCCAGCGATTGGCATTCGGTTTCCAGTTTGTGTTTGCTTGTTAGGAGTCTGACATAAGTCCAGCGATTGGCAGTCGGTTTCCCGTGTGTGTTGGTTTGCTTGGAGTCTGATGTAAGTCCAGCGATTGGCATTCGGTTTCCTGTTTGTGTTTTGTTTGGCGTGCGTTAGCCGAGCTACGAGTGCTCTGATTCTTTCTCTGTTTAGAGAAGATACGTATGCACAGGATGCGACATCCTAGCGAGCACATTTCCCATATCCCCGAACTACGTTGACTCTGATGTTTGTGTCTGACAAACTACGTAGGACCAGGATGCGACATCCTGCCGAGTCACCTCCTTCCGTCGTTCATCTGTGTTTTATTCCAGTGTGTGTGCAGTTCTTTGAGCAGTTATTTAGCAACCTTTCATTTATTCTTCTTGAGCGTGGATCCCATCGAGTACGATGGATGCGTAGGGGTGCTAATACCTTCCCTTCGCATAACCGACTCCCGATCCCATCAATCTCTGGTCGTGAGACCATTCCTTTCCAGGTTTACTTCGAGCGTTTCCTTTCCCGCCTTTGGGATAAATAACGCACGGTGGCGGCTCTGTGTCTTTTTCCCGCCAGTTTTTCGCGTAATGCGACACTCAGACCTCAAATCAGAGGAAGTAATGCCTATCCAAAAATAACTTGTGTGACATCAATAGCTCCAAAAGGGTCTCAACTTAGTAGATGTCTCAAGCCAACTTGTTAAGGACTACTCCACACAAGTCGAACTTGACTATATCATCTTCCTATCTTAATTGCACTCAAGTTCAGGTTAGAACTTATCTCACCACTCAGAGATCACCAAGCACAACAAGAAGATTATATTATACATACAAATATACAAACATCAAATATACAATTATATACACATAAAAAAGTAGGTTAAACCCACTGAGGACTACTCCCCAGCAGAGTCGCCACTTAATTTCTGTAGCGGTAAATTCGTGACCATTAAGCTATGGATAAAATTTACGTCAATAAAACCAGACTCGCCACCGCGCTTTTATTGTTTCCAAAGGAAAAGGGAAAAGTACGAACAAAACCCAAAGATAAGAAGTTTTCAAATTAAAACTAATAAAATGTCAGAGATTACAAGTAAGGGGGTTGGTTACATAGAGGGAAGGTGTTAGCACCCAAAGTGTCCTAGGTACTCCAAGGGAGCCCTTTTTTAAGTGTGTATGTGTTTTTGTTATAAAAGATGTTTGCAATAAAACAGAGTGTGAGGATGAGAAAAGAATTCATTGATTATACTTTTGTGTTTGACAAGACCTTCGAACTTGTGCCTACTTACTAACATAAAAATGAGGGATCAAAACCTCGTAGTTTGTGGTATCAATTTCAAAGTGAATGGATTGCTTTTAATCAAAAGTTATGTTTAAAGTGGCACAAAGGGCCCAAAATTTTGAATGAGTGTTAGTTCTTTTTGTCTTTTGAAATTTTAAGTCAATATGATTAGATTCACTTACAAGTTTGATTGAGAAAAGAGTTTAAAAATGCAATGGCATAAGGCCAAAGTTTCTAATTTGCAATAAGGTCCAAGTTTAGAAATCACAAGTAAAGAAAGTTTTTGAAATGGGGGAGATATTTGAAATTTAAGAAGTGGGAGGAGATGAAGAGACTAATCCTAAGCAGAAATTTAAAAGTTAAGAGTTGAAAAGATCTGACCAATGGGATACAATCCAATCAGACAAGAATGTCTTATAGAAACCCACTTTCCCTTTAGAATTTAAATCAATCAATATCAATAAGCAAATAGCAAAATGAAGAACAAGGCATCAAATAAAGATAGTCGCATCCAAGGAAGCAACTTCATAGTCTTCTTCTTCTCATGTATTAGATGACATATTCCTTGATCGGCCCAGAATAAAGCATTAGACACAGGTTCAAAGTAATAGTTACATCAAGACCATGTAGCATATGAGTTCATATGGATCCCAATACTTGCATCAGATGAAGGCTTAAATCATAATAACTTGGTCTCAAAAATGTTGGCATTGGCCAAGTCATTTTGCATAGGGAATGTTGCCTAATTCTAAGTCCAAAAGCTCGGATCAAATCCAACATTCCACACGAACATTTTTTAGGGTTTTTGTTGTTCATTAAGTATTTTAAGGTCCTAAGACCGCAAACACAAACAAAGTACACAAACAAATATATGGCTCAATGAGCAAAGTGAAAATGACACAAACATAAACAAGTTAAATGATATGTAAATGACAAATGAAATGGTAAATGGCTTGAATTTTAAATTGCATAAAGTAAATTACTTGAAATTAAAAGAAAGAATAATAAAAGTTAGTCAAATGTTAGTTGATTAGATGTTAGTGATGTTTTACTCTTCAATTGATTAAGTTATTATTTGGAGAACATTCAACCCTCTATTCACAAGCATGGATCCTTGAACCAAGACACTTTCAAAGGAAGGAAAGAATGCCAAGTTTCAATACAATACCATGAAAGGGGGAGGCTTACAATCTCACTTACTAGAATGTTATGCCTTTAGGTTCAAAATTTAGCGCTATGTTAAGCAATCGTAATTGGACTTATGTAGAAGTCACAACTATTTGAGGCCGGGTAATAAATTTTTTGGTGTTAATACATGTTAAAGATATGGTATGATGAACCATAATACTAAAACATACCACACACAAAAAGAAAAAAAGATCATAGGATGGACTTATCTCATCCATACTTGTATTGGTTCATCTGACATAAAGTTATTGATGAACCAATTAGCTTTAGGATATTGAGACGTCATTGGTCTATGGAACGGATGGGAAAGAATGGGATTTAAGATGAAGAGGGAAGGGAAATAAGAGAAACACAAATTGATCATGGGAGGATTTTTATCAAATTAAAATCATTCATTCATTCATTTTGGGAGATGAAATGTACATTACATCAATCCCCTAAATCCAATGATTTTAATCCAACAAAAGTCAAATCAACCTTGACCAAGGCCCAAACACATAGTCAAACTTCACAAGTCAATAAAAATGGCTCAACACAATTTCTATACAATTAATCAATTAAAAATCAAATTAAAATGCATTTAAATTGAATTATGTTTAGTCAAAAACCTAACACCTCTTCAAAACCCTAAATAAATGGCCAAGAGATTTATCCTAGCTCAAACAAGGTCAAAGGACCTTAGACAAAAAAATTCACAATTTTTGAAAAGTCATAAGTATTTTTAAACAATTAAAAATATACACAAAAACAATTAAATCATGAAAAATATCAAAATTAATCCAAAAAATAATTTTAATTCAGAAAATGAAGGAGGAAAATATTTGAATTTTTTTGGTGAAAGTCCCATAGTTTTTGGATTAAAAATGAAATTAATATGAATTAATCAAAATAATTTGATTAAATAAAAAATTAGAAAATAAAATATAAATAAAAAAAACAAGGCCCATCAGATCTCCCTCATTAATTGAGGTGGAAGATCTGATGGCCACACGTGCGTGTTCCACCATGCACTCAAGTCAACTTAATGTACGCGTGGTATGTGTAAGACCCTAATTTTGATCCTAAGATCCCTCATGGCATCATGATGTTGCACAAATGCATTGCCTCAAGGATCATAGCATGTTTGGCTCCTTAACCCTAGGGTTGGGACTTGTTTGAGTGGTTTGAGATCACCAAGAATGCTTGTATTGTATATTATAGCTTTTCTTATTTGATTACTAACCAAAAGCACAAAAATGTGTCACTAACTCTTTTTATTTTGAAGCTCAAGTGATCATGTGCTCTACAATGCTCCTAGGAGGCTCCTAAGACCAATGCAATGGCTAGATGAAGAAGAGAAAAGGCATGAAAATGGTCCACAAATTTCCTAATCATCATATATGTCTCCCAAGTATCTCAATTTTCCAATTCGGTCAAGATAACCCAAAGGGCTTGAAGATTGTTTCCCAAGGAAACCCTAATTCCAATGTGCTTTGACCGTGCCTTGTCCATGAAGCAATCTCAACCTATGATCAAATTTAATCAAGGTAAGTTCTTTCATTTATCATTTTATGCATATATGGGCCTATTTGAGGCCCCTCAATCATGTATTCATCAAGATTGAAAGTTTGACTTTGAAAAGTTGACCAGTCAAGTCATCTGACTAAGCTGAGGTTCAATGAGCTATAATTTATGATGTGTTTGTCAAATGAAGATGACCCCAAAATAAAAAAAAGTTCCTAAGAACCATATAAACAAATTTCATGTTCATCAAAAATCCATTTGAAACTTGGAAGGTCATCATTCATTTCAAAACATTATAGGTCATTTTGACTGAAACCCTAATTTTGGGTCAACTTGCCAAGGGCATAACTTCCTTAATTTTTGTGATTTCGGGGTGAGACCAAAGGCATTGGAAAGCTTGCGATGTCTACTTCAAATGTTATGTTGGAAAAAATTTCATAATCCTAAAAGAAATACATGTGATATTGCAAAATATTATAGGTCATCTTGGACCTAATTCATTGAATTTGAAAAAGTACCCAACTTCAAATACCCATAACTTTGTCATAGAAAATCCAAATGATGCCAACTTTGAGTCTAAATTGACTACGTTGAAAAGATATATAACTTTGACGTTGGAGATTTTTTCATTTGAAGCTTGTATCATGAGGACAGAAGGGTTTGATCAAGCTTACTTTTGGTGAACTTTTTCAAAGTGATTTGGACATGTTTTGTACTTGAATTTTCCAAGCCAGTTTTGATCAATTTGCACATGCCAAATTATTTTTTTTCCCAACATGACTTTTGTTCCTTATTTCAAGATTTTTCCAACCATTACTCACATTAGTCTTTTGGATTTACCATTTTTTAGTTTCGAATTTCTGTTCATTTATGTGCATTTTTGATATTGTATGCTAAAACTTGAAATGCAAGCATTCTTCACTCCAAGTGAACGACCACATGCCTTCTATGTGAACTCAGCAAGCTTCTTCAGCCATCCATGGGCCTTTCACACGTCCACAAATCCCATGCACATGCACATGAGCAAAGTATGAACTCAGCTGCATTCACCTATAAATAAACACCTCATGAGCTTCATTTCAGAACCTTTTGGAGATCTCATATGCTGCTGCACTGAAACCACACCCTCACCAAAGGAATCATTCACCATTTTTTCAGATTTTCGAGCTTGAAATTCAGTAACATTAGCTGAGTTTCAAAGCTAGATTCCTTAGCCAATCATCTTTCATACATTCATAGATCAAAAAGGAGCAAAGAGCTTGAAGAATTCGTGGCCAGAAACTCATCAATTTGAAGGTATCAACTCAAATTGTTTGGATTTGAAACTCCTAATTCAATGTAGTTTTCTTGTGTATTGGTGGTTCTCTGAAGTCCTCATACTTGAGGCAAGCCTTTGGTGCATTCAATTTTCCATTTCATGAACAATCCGTGTGGACACCATGATTTTCTCCTTCATCTTTCTCTCAATATAGGAAGCATGAAAGAAATCCAATGGTACAGTGATGATCTACATCACACGAGCTTTAATTTCATGTCCTTGTTTTTCATTTTCATTAAGATTCATTTCTCTGCAAATTTGGCCGAAATCTGTTGCTTGGCCGGAGAAGGCGGTGGTTTCCACCACCACCACCACGTGTTCTGATCCCTGGCCCTTGGATCTCCTTCCCAGGATCTAATCTCATGCGTCCGTTTTAATTACTTGTTTTAATTCGCTGTGCTGCGCGTTTGACTTGAGCCTAGTGTGTATCCTCAGACTCAGGCCATGCATCAATGCCACCTCAATTAATGAACTGGATCTAGTGGCTCTGCTTTTTTCACTTATTTCATTTTCTTTTTATTTTCTGTTAATTCATTCTATTTTCAAAAATTCATTAAAAATTCATTTGAAGTCAGAAAAATATGAGACCAACTCTAAAATTTTTTTTGAAAAATCTAGTTTCATATTATGATTTTTAATTATTTTTGTGACTTCATTTGATATTTTTTATGAATTACTTGGTTTTTAATGATTTTAATTCATTTTAAAATACTTTCTGACTTTTAAAAAATACAAAAATATTTTCATAGCATCTATGGATCATGATAAGTCAATGAAAAATAGTCTCAACAATTTCTTGTTTGTTTTGAGATTATTTGAGATTTTAATTCATATTATGCTATTTTTGGTTGTTTTTAATTGATTTTAATTACTTTCTGACTTAAATTTGTGAGAAAATTAGTCAAAGTTTGTTTGACTATGTTGAACCTATGAGAATTTAATTGGACTCATTGAAGTTGTTTTGAATTGAATTTGAGATTCAATTTTGTTTGTTTATTTTTTATTTGTATTTTCTTTTAATTCAAGAAATACCAAAAAAAATATTGTAGACTTCTTGACTTGTTATATTGATTCTTCTTCTGTTTGGTGTTGATGAAGGTTGAATTGATTCAACTTTGATCAAATTCATTGGATCTTGTGGTTTGAAAATCCTTAAGGATCATCACCTAGAAAGATGAATGAATTTGATCAAGGATGAGTTATCCATTGATCAATTGGGATTGGTTGTTGACTTCTTACCCCTCCCTTTCATCTTCATCCCTTTCTTTCCCTCAATGGCCAATGAGTTAAAGTATTGAGGTTAGTCTTGACAAAATAGAAGTTTAATCTTCTTTGATCCAAACCAAACTTAACTTGATCCATGATCAAGTGAGTTATTTTGGGTCAAAGATAGGTTACTTCTTGGTCAAGCAAATAACCTAAAGTCAATACAAGGCCCTTCCCCTTTTGTTTGGCATGGCAAGTTTATGGAGCTTGGCTTACTATTCATGACCTCTAACTTGTGTTCTTTGCCTATATTCTTATTGACCGGCCTCAGATAGGTGTGACTACTACATTAGTCCACTTACGATTGCTTAACATAGCGCTACATTGTCTTATGACCAGCTAACATAACCTTACTAACTACTAACTTTAATTTGAGCTTTTAAATTCTTGTCATTTACTTTTAATATCATTTATTTCTTGCTCATTATTCATCTTGCTTTTCATTTTTCTCACTTGAGCACATATTTTATGTTTATGTCATTTTTCTTTTGCTCATTTGAGCCCATTATTGTATATAAATATATTGCTATTTTGTGTTGTCTTTGTGATGTGAACCAAAATGCAAAAGGAGAAAGGACTTAGAATTAGGATTTACCCATGCTTAAAGGAGTTCAAAAGCAACTAGGCCTCATGCCTTTAGAATGCAAAATGTGTTGAAGAGCAACTAGGCCTCATGCCTTTAGAATGCTAAAATTCAAAGTTGACTTCAAAGGACTTCTCCTCAAACTTATTCTTTGTCCATTCCCTTTATTATGTTGTGAGCTTTTTGATGTGTGCTTTTGTGTGATAGGAACCTCATCTTAAGATTGTGAAAAAAGGACCATTGTCATGAGTAGCCAAGTTAAGAGCCAAGCCAATGGAGATCCTAGGAGCTTGAATTCAAATTATTGATTGCTTGTTTGTATGCTAAATCCAAAGGAAAGGAGCATCTTGAGTCATCTCTATGACTTCAAGAAAAGGAATGCCAAGGGTTATCTTTCCCCTCTTATCTTTGTATGTTTTAGGAATAGCCCTTCTCTCTTCTCCCCACTCTAACCAAGCCAAAAATCATTTTCAAAACTTTGACTTTATTTCAAAATTAGAAACCTAGTCCTTAAGCCTTTGACTTTTCAAAACCATTTTTATAAATACTCATTGTAAATAAACTTTAATCCAACTTTGACCTCATTTTGTAAATAAATTTAACTTGTAAATATAACCCATTTCAAGTTGTTTTTGTGGTTCCAATGGCCACTTGTTAAACCCTTTTCAAAAACATTAGTCATAGGTTTTAGTTATCATAGTGGTTGATGTAAATATCACCTCATCCTTAGTGTTGGATTATAAGCCTTCCATGCTTATTATAAGGTTAACCCCTCACTAGCATGTTGAAGCCTTCCTCACATGGTGTATTGTTGGTTTAGGTTGAGTTTTCTCCCTTTGATAACAAAAGACCTTAAGGCTTTTGATTAAAATCAATTCACCAATCTTTGAAATTTTTACCATGAACTACGAGGTTTTGATCCTCCTTTGTGATGGTATGTAGGCAATGGGTTCATCCATTCAAACAACAAAGTTTGTAAATATAATATATTCTCTTCTCATCCCTCCAATCTTTTCACAAATACCAACCTACAACACATATTTGCAAAAAGGGTTCCCTTAGAGTACTAAGGATGTTTTGGGTGCGTAAAACCTTCCCATTTCATAACCAACCCCCTTACCTAGATCTCTTACATTTTTATTAGTTTTTGATTTGAAAAACTTCTTACTTGGCTTTTGTTCTCTTTTTAGCCTTTCCTTTGGACAAATAAAATTGCGGTGGCGACTCGAATTGTCTGTTGACTTTTGTTTTAGTCAATAAACCTAAAGGTAACGAAAACCCCACTACAGCATGCAAAAGTAATGGCTGATATTATAACGTGAGATCGTGATCCAATGGTTTTGGACACACCAACACATCATCGGAGCCCTAGCTCCGGTCTTCTTCTCCGGTGAGAGCCATCGGAATGGTCCAATCAAAACCTCATGAAAAAAGAAAAATGAATACACTAATTTGAAGGAAAAATGCTCAGGAGTACGAATCTGGCCTCAATTTTCTCCAATTCCAAGTATATAAAAAGATACATGGATTTGAATTTTGAGGATCATGAACTGAGTTGCTTCGATTTGACCTTAAAGCAACTCAATCTTCTTGCCTTCATTGATAGGACTTCAGACAACAAAAAATCAACAAGAATGGTGAAGAATTGAGGGAGAATCGAAGAGATGAAAACCTTGAAAATTCACCTTTAATGGAGCTTCAGATTGGCACGATCTTGCTTTCAATTATGCTTGGCCTTGCTTCAGATGCTTGTTGGAAGTGATTAGGATCAATGAAAGGTATGGACTCTTATAGTTTCAATCTCAAAACAGATGGAGATTTGAAACTTAATTTTCAAAGAAAATCTCAAGCTGATAATGGTGAGGGTTTGGGATTGCAGGTTCAAAGTTTGGGCATCAGGTCCCAATATCTGAGCAATGAGGGTCTTATTTATAGGCCATGAGATTGATTTCCACACACTTCCAAATTTGGCAAAATTGAGAAATTTTCTTTACATGCTTGCATGGGCGTGTGATAGGCCCATCAAGTGATGCAATTAGGTCCAAAATTGAGTGTGAATCATGCTGAAACCTTGTGTAAAGGCCATGCAATCGTGTGTGAAAAATGGAAATGGAAATCATCCAAATGGTTCTTCATAATGTACCCATGCGCAAGTTCTTCACACTTTGGCCAAATGAGATGATCTTGGACTTTTTGAAAAGGTGAGATCAAGGGGAATAACTTTGATAATGAACACTTCTACATTTAAAGCTTGGATCATGATGACTTTTGAGGTGGAAGTTTGGGAAATCAAACATATTTGAAAATTTTCCAAGTCCCAAGTCAAATGTTCACTTCTTCCACCTTGAATAACGTTTTCTATGGACTTCAAATGAGAATAGTTCCTTCATCAAAGTTGTAGCTATTTTAAGCCTATTAAATTTGGTCACAAATTTGACCTCATTTGGATTTGGCATGAAGGAGTTATGAATTTAAGAAGTTGAAGAAAATCACTTGTTCAATGGTATTAGCCCAAAATGACCTATAATGTTTCCTCTTGGCACATGCATTTTCAAGTTGAATTTGAACTTCCTCTAAACATAAAAGTTGAATTAGACATCTTGAATTTGATCATGAAATTTGAATGGATTTCATATCATATAAATTGAGCAAGTTATGGTCTTGAGAAGTTGACCTCCAAACTAGGGTTCAGACAAAATGACCTACAATCTTTCACCATAAAAAATGACTTTCCAAGAAAAATTAGTTCTTGACCTCAACATGAAAGTTGTTTGTAATGTCATTTTGAGTAACGTTTATCTTGTAATAATTTTCATATGACAAATATTATAGGAGATAGGGTCTAGGGAACCCCAGTTTTGACTAGTTGACTTTCTCTGGTCAACCACCATGAACCATCTTGCTAGCTTGACATTATCTTGACTTTTGGGACTCATGGAAGATCATATATACATAAGATGATGTAAGTTGAAGTATAAATTTAAATTTTTGATCAATTGTTGAAGAAACATGTTGAAGAAGTCACATAAGATACCCATATCAATTAGGGTCTCCAAGGCAAACAAACTCCAAACTCTTGATGATTTCTTGATAAAAATGATATGTAAAGATCATGGGGATCCATATATGATGCTTAAAGTCAAGGTGAACTAATTCTCTATTGAGCTCCTTGAGTTGAGGGTCTCAAACCCTATATATGAGATTGATAGAGCATATGTGAGCATACACACTACCTACAAAAGCAACAAACTATACATTGACATATTTTTGGTATTTTGGTTAGTAAATAAATAAAAAAATGAATTATGATACAATCAAATGTGATTGGTGATCTCTCCCTATGCAAACCCAATAAATGAGGGGTAAGGAGGATGTCAAGGTGTGATCCCAATGCTAATGCATATGATGAAATATCATGAGGGATCTTAGGGTCAAATTTGGGGTCTTACAACGTCTCTACATGTCGGCATGTAGCATATATAGGTTGACACATGACTTGTATAGGTCGACCTATAGATCAAAAATCTTGAAAAATTACATTTCTTTTTATTCCTTTTGTATTCCTTTTGCTTCTCATTTTACTTTTATATATATATATATATATATATATATATATATATATATATATATATATATATATATATATATATATATATATATATATACTTGATACATGCATCATTGGCTAGTAAGGTTTCTAGTGAGTAAAACCTATACGAAATCGGAATTTCAAAGCATGCTCTTCATCTTCAATCTCTCTTCTATGCACACACACAATCAAACTACACATAATCATTTTTTGATTGGGTTCCATCTAGATTAGGATTGATAACGTCCAATTTATGTTTGTTGTACCGTAAAATTGGACTGAGAACTTTGAGGATTTAAAATCAGAAAACCAAGGTGGGATTTTCCTTCAAGATCTTTAGGGTTTGAAGGTTTTGGAAAAGATTACGCAATTCGAATCCGATCGAGTGAAGTCTTTGAAGAACGAGAGGTTCTTGGCAAAAGAGTAGCGTGGGGCGGTAGATCGCGTTGGTAAATCTTGGGTTTCAACAAGTGCGCGTTTGGAATTAATTCGACCGATTGAATGCTTTGAAGAACTAGGGGTTTCGTTCAAAGAAGTAGCGTGAGACGGTGAATTGAAACTGCATTGTTGGTTACTTGATCGAGTTTGATCAAGGGAAGAGAAGATGATATAATCAACATCAAACCTATGGTTTGTAGGGTTAGATTTCTACATCTCTTGTGCACACACATTTACAAAGTAAGATATAATATACTATCTCAATTTGCATTCGAATTGATGACAGACGTATCCATAAAAGGTCGATTGGGGAACTGCCTAAACAAATCCTTGTGTACTCTTTCCATTTGTCTTTTATTTTCGGTTCACAAATTGTCCACTGCATTGATCGTTTGATCAGTTTTGTTTGGATCATAATTTTGAACACATTTTGAAATTGGTGTTGTTGTGTAGATCATAAATTATTTTATTGTGATAGGATTTTTAGAACAACAATACGACATAGAATTCCAAACATTATTGATCGTACCCTAAGTGTTCGACAAATTGTTTCACTTGTATTTTTGTGTGAATTTTCATTGGAGATAGAGTTTCACTATTACTTTGCATTCAACTAGTTGTGATTAATTGTTGTTGATCGATTTGTAAATCATTATCATACCGTTATCGTTAATACGCATATCCAAAAAATTTCATAGCGGATTCGGTTAGACGATTTTTGATCCAGGATATTTATAATTTGCTTCTTCACGCCATAAATTTTAAAACTTATATTTTATCAAATTTTTAATTCAGAATCTACTCACTCCCTCTCTAGATTTAAATCTAAGCTTATCTTTTTAAAAAAAAAGTGAAATAACAAAAAAAAAAAAATAATGCTAATAAACTCGTAACGATGGTGGTTGAAAGGGTGAAGATAAAATATAATGCTAAAATAAACTTATAACGGTGGTGGTTGAAAAAGGTGAGGATAAAATAAAAGAGAAAACGTATAATGTGAATGAAGTTGAAATAATTGTAGTTGAAAAGATGACGATTTTAGGAGTAAAGGTAGTAATTGTGATGAAACTAAAATGTAAGTGCCATAACCTGTAAATGTCATTAAAGTGTTAATTTGTGAAAGAAAACAAAAAACACTATCGTGAAGGAGACAAGAATCTACATAAATGTAAAATCTTCGTTGTTTTAATATTTTTTATTTTTTATTTTAATTTTAATATTAAGATTTATTTTGATCGCTTAATTTAAAAAAAATATATATTTATCTCTTAACTTTTTAAAACATATCCATTATAATTTTTTTCTTCAAATTAACAAATTTAACAAAGTTTGTTGAATTTTTGAATTCTAAATTTTAAATTTAACAATTATATTTTATATTATATTAGACAAAAAAGTCTAACATAATATATTTCAAAAAGTTAAAGAATTAATATATTTTTTTTTTAAAATTAAGAAATTAAAATGAATCTGAAATTAATTTATGAGAAAAAAAATAAAACCTAAAACAAATCACCAAAATAAATATTGAATAATTGGGTAAAAGATTTTTAAAAAATTAATATTTAATTTAGTGGACTTTCAATGACCAAGTTATTCTTTCTTAATTTAACCATAAAGAAATATAATTTTGGAATTAAAATTTTTAATTTTTAAGAAAATTTTTAAATGATTAAGTTGAAAATAAAATTAGTCTTTTAATTGATGGGTGAAATCAATTTTAGCTCACTAAATCAACTTGAACTATTTTGAACCGTTTCTTTTTCCATAACTCGGAACAAGAATAGGAAAAAAAGAAAGACATGATAGTAGTTGAAATTGATTTGAGTCAAAATAAATATATGTTGTCTTGAAAATACACAACCATAAACATTTGAGATTTTTAAGAAATGTTGCTCCCAAGATGAACAATATAGTAATATATGAAGCAAACTTGTTATCACATTATTATTCCATTAACTAAAACTACAAAAGCCAAACGTAGTGTTTTTTCAACCCCAAACCAAATACAAATCCAAAGGAAGACTAACCCATTTTCAAGTTCTCACATCATACAAACACACTAGTAAGTAGTAAGAGATGATGACTACACTGAAAGTAGAGATCATACAGAAATACAAACACACACACATTCAGATTCCAAAGATTGTATTGGGTTGTTTTGAATTTCATGGTATGGGATGGATAACTAGTTTTCCAGTAACTCTGCCAGTTTCGAGATAGGAAAATGCTTCAACAGCTTGAGAAAATGGAAATGGACTTTTGGGATCAAGCACTGCCTTCACCTTTCCACTCTCCAAATAAGGCTTTAGTTTCTCTAAGATAGCCCCATTTGAAGTAAGTATGAACACTATTGCTGGTGGAATTCCTGGCGGCACAATTGTCACAACTTTGCCACCTTCTTTCACAGCCTTGAATGCCTTCTCAGTTTCCCCGACTGTATCAAACACCACATCAAACTTCTCAGCCAACTCTTCAAAATTCTCCTTTGTATAATCAATAGGCAAATCAGCTCCTAACTCTCTTAACAATTCTAGTTTCTTGGTGCTAGATGTAGCTGCGACTCTGGAAGCACCAAAAACATGTTTGGCAAGCTAATCACATCCAAAAAGACATTATTAGATGTTACTCTCTCGGGTACTTCTAAGAAAGATTCATTTTTTAGATACATCAAATAATTAATATATAGATCAGATACATTTATCATTCAATGTAACGAAATTTAAGAGGAAGCAGTAAATCGTTACCTGAATGATATGGGTTCCAACTCCACCGGCACCGCCAAGAACAAGTATAGATTTACCATCAGAGAAGCCGGATCGTTCAAGGCCCTCATAAGCAGTCTCAATTGCTAAAGGAAGACTAGCAGCTTCAGCAAAGCTCAAATTTTTCGGCTTGTGAGCCAACACTATCTCTTCTGCAGCAGTATACTCAGCCAGTGAGCCAATCACCTTTGGATATTCCAAAGCTTTCTCATTGATATCACCATAAACTTCATCCCCGACCTTAAATTTCTTCACTTCACTCCCTACCTTCACCACAACTCCAGATACATCATACCCCGGAGCAGTCGGTAAAGGAGAGTCAGAGGCTTTGAAGGCGCCATTCAATCTCTTATAATCAATGGGATTAAGAGAAGCAGCAGCAACTTTGATGAGAACTTGATCATCTTTCACATAAGGTAAAGCCACGTTTGGATCAAACTTTAGAACATCAACGGCGTTGCCGTATTCAGAGTAAGTCCAAGCTTTAATGGTAGTGATTGAATCTGCCATGGCTGTGGAAGTGGAAATAAAGACTGATTTTGATAAAAAAAGCTTATTAACAAAGCGTTTAATGTGATGGTATATAAAGTATTATTTCGATGGGGTTTAAAGTTTCAACTTTTTCATTCCAAACAAAAAATTATTGTTTAAATTTCACATCATGAATCTAGACGGTCACGCTGTACGTCATACTTGTACAAAGTGTATTCAAATAACTCCTATAAAAAAAATAATTAAACAACTATGCATTTGGACAGGAAATCACATAAAATACAACAAAATAATTTGACAGCACTAAAAAACCATCTACATACATAATATATAGCCATAATTCTTTTTTGTTCTTTTCACTAGGACCCAATATTAAATATCTTTCTCGTTTCTCCTCAACTCTATTTATTTTTCAAAAAATTTAATATTAAATATTTTTTAAAGGTGTATTTTAAACTCTTCTCATTCAAAATTCACGCTGCAACGTTTGTAATGGGTATTGTAATTACTACAATGATTGCAATCACAACACCTGCAACATCAACTGCATTCACATCTGTAGCGGTAAATTCATGACCATTAAACTATGGATAAACTTAACGTCAATAAAATCAGAGTCGGCACCGTGCTTTTATTGTTTACAAGGGAAAAGAGAAAAGTACGAACGAAATCCAAAGATAAGAAGTTTTCAAATCAAAACTAATAAAATATCAGAGATTACAGGTAAGGGAGTTAGTTACAGGGAGGAAAGGTGATAGCATCCAAAGTGTCTCAGGTATTCCTAGAGAGTCCTTTTTTATGTGTATGTGTTTTGGTATAAAAATGATGTTTGCAATAGAGTGTGGGGATGAGAAAAGAATTAATTAATTTTTTTTTTTGTGTTTGACAAGACCTTCGGACTTGTGCCTACGTACCGACATAAAAATGAGAGATCAAAACCTAATAGTTCGTGGTATCAATTTCAAAGTGAGTTGATTGCTTTTAACAAAATTTTAAGTTTAAAAGAGACACAAAAAATTTAAAAGAGTTTGAATGAGTGTTAGTTCTTTTTGTCTTTTGAAATTTTAAGTCATTATGACTAGATTCATTTTACAAATTTGACTATACAAAAGAATTTGAAAATGCAATGACATAAGGCCAAAGTTTCAAATTTGCAATAAAGTCTAAGTTTAGAAATCACAAGTAAAGAAGATTTTAAAAGGAGAAAGAGATTTGAAATTAAAGAAGTGGGAGGAGATGAAGAGACTAATCCTAAGCAAAAATTTAAAAGTTAAGAGTTGAAAAGATCTGACCAATGGGATGCAATCCAATAGACAAGAATGTCATATAGAAACCCAATTTTTTCTTGGACTTTAGATTTAAGCAATATCAATACACAAATACCAAGATGAAAAGCAAGACGTAAAATAAAAATAGAGACAACCAAGCAAGCACCTTCATGATCTTCTTCATAATCTCCCATGTATCATATGACATACTCCTTGAATGCCTCAGAATAAGGCATTAGACACAGGTTCAAAGTAACATTTGCATCAAGACCATGTAGTAGATGAACTCAAATGGATCTCAACACTTGTATTAGATGAAATTTCACTTCACAAGCACTTAGTTTCAGAAATGTTGGCATTGGCCAAGCCCTTTTGCATAAGGAATGTTGCCTAGTCCTAAGTCCAAGTCTCAAATCAAATCCAACAGTTCACACAAATTCTTTTTTAGACTTTTTGTTGTTATTATGTACATTAAGGTCAAAAGACCACAAATACAAACTGTAGCGGGGTATTCGTTACCTTTAGATTTATTGACTAAATCAAAAGTAAACCATACAAGTCGAGTCGCCACCGCACTTCTATTTATCCAAAGGAAAGGTTAGAAAGCGAACAAAAACCAAAAAGTTTTATCGAATCAAAAACTAATAAAAATGCCAGAGATCGGGGTAAAGGGGTTGGTTATGCAATGGGAAGGTTTTAAGCACCCAAAACATCCTAGGTACTCCTAGGGAGCCCTTTTCACAATTGGTTGTAAGGTAGGTTGGTATTTGTGAAAATTATTTGTGCAAACAATGATTTGGGAGATGCGAAAAGAATGTACAAGTTATTTATAATTTTTGTGTTTGAATGGATAAACCCATTGCCTACGTACCATCTTAAAAAAGATTAGGATCAAAACCTCGTAGTTCGGGGTAAAAATCTCAAAAAAGAAGTTGGTGAATTGATTGGTCCAAAAGCCTTAAGGTCTTTTGTTATCCAAGGGAGAAAACTCAACCTAAAACCACAAATCCATCATGTCAGGATAACTTCAACATGCTAGTGACGGGTTAACCCTATAATAAGCATGGAAGACTCATTGTCCATCACTAAGGATATAGGTGAGTATTATATTTACCTCAAGAATAACTCAAACCTAATAGCTAATGGTTATGAAAAGTTTTGATAAGAAAGTGGCCATTGAAACCACAAAACATTTAAATGAGTTATATTTACCAGTGAAAAGTATTTACAAAATATGGTCAAAGTTGACTTAAAGATTCAATTTAAAATAAGTGTTATGAAAAGAAGGTTTGAAAATCAAAAGCATAATGCTTAGGTTTCTAATGTTTGAAAACAAATGTTAATGTTTGCACAAAAGTTTTGGCTTGGGTTAGAGTGGAGGGAAGAAGAATGGCTAAGTCCTAATCATACAAGAGATGAAGGATAAGAAACAAGACCACAAATGGAGTTCCCTTCTTGAGATCATAGTGATGATCCAAGTAGCTCCCATCCTTTGGAATAAGCAAGCAAATAAGCAAATACTCAAGCAATCAATCTATCAAGCAAGCTCTTAGGAATCCTCCAATGGCTCTTATATCTCTCACTTTAGAAGCTTATGACAATGGTTCTTCACTTAGGCTCAAGTTGGAATCCCTAGCACAAGAACACACACATCAAAAAGTTCTATAATGCAAACAAAGAATGGACAAGAGGGAATTTAGAGAAGAGGTCCTTTCAAGTCCTCTTCAACATTAAGCATTATAAAGGTAAGAGGCCTAGTTGCTCTTTGACTTTTATAGCACTCTAAAGGCATGAGGCCTAGTTGCTTTTTGACTCCATTTTTGCATAGGGAATGTCCTAAAGTCTAAGTCCTTTTGTCCATTTGCAATTGATTCACAACAATCAAAACAAAACACAAGCACAATAGTATATACACAATTATGTGCTCAAGTGAGCAAAAGGCAAATTGCATTAACATAAACATGTGCTCAAATGAGCAAAGGGGAAAAGCAAATGAATAATATGTACAAGAATATTAAATTGCATAAATGTAAAGTGCAAGAATTAAATGTTAATGGTCAATTGTTAGTGTTAGTGTGCCATAAGGCAATTTAGCGCTATGTTAAGCAATCGTAAATGGACCAATGTAGTAGTCACACCTATCTGAGGCCGGTCAATAAAAATATAGGCGACAACACAAGTTAGAGATCTTGATTAGTGAATCAAGCTCCTACAACTTGCCATGCCAAAAGAAGATGAGAAATGATATTGTATTGATTTAGGTTCTTTGCTTGATTAGGAAGCAACCTATCCTTAATGCAAAGCCATTCACTTGATCTATGATCAAGAAGAATTAGATTTGGATCAAGGAAGGTTAAACCTCCCATTCATCAAGGCTAACCACCAATCTTTAACTCATTGATCAAAAAAAGAAAAAAAAGATGAAGAAGGAGATGAATAAGAATGAACATTAATGGAAATCCAAATGAAGTAATCAACATACATTGACCAAAGACAAATGGAATCAAGGTCAAACCTTAGCAAACAGAAGCAAAATGAAACTTAGAAGTCAAGAAACAAATAAAATATTTTTGGTATTTTTCAAAATTAAAATAATACTTGAATTAAAATAAACAATTAAAGATCAAACTTCAAATCCATTTCAAATCAACTTTGAAAAGTCTAAATGGATCATCCTAAGTTCAACAAGGTCAAACAAAGTTTGACAAAAAATTTCAACATTTTTAGAAACCAGAAACTATTTTTAATTAATTAAAAATGCATAAAAATAACCCAATTGAATTAAAATCTCAAATAAATCTCAAATCAATTAATAAATTGATGAGAATATTTTTCATAGATCCATTATCATTCAAAGAGGTTAAGAAAATATTTTTGTAATTTTTGAATATCAAAAACTATTTAAAATGAATTAAAAACAACCAGAAAAGAGAAAATTCATAAAAAATATCAAATGATAAAATAAAAAATATTTAAAATCATTTTTAGAAACTAGAAATTCAAAGAGAAATAATGCAATTGGTCTCACATTTTTTGGATTAATAATGAATGAGATATGATTTTTTGAAATGAAATGGAATAAAAGAAATAAAATGAAAATAAAAATCAGAAAATAAAAATTGGAAAAAACGTGAGGCGTAGGATCTAAGCTCATTAATTGAGCTGGCGCATCAGATGGATCACATGCGCGCGTCCACCGAACACTTAAGTCAACTGAGCAACATGTGACATTAAAAAAGTCATAAGAAAGAAGGATCCAGATTAGATCTGGAAACGAGATCCAATGGCCATGGCTTAATCTGGTAAATGGACGGTGGTGTACACCACCGTCTTCTCCAGCGAGAACTTCAGTTCCGGTGAGAGTTGCAGACATGGCAACCTCAACCAAATGCCACGATCTATACAACAATGGAAAGCTGGGGTGATGTACATCACCCCTGTGCCATCTATTTTCGCTCTAGACTTCCATGGTAAAAGAAATCAGAAGTTGAAAATTATGATGTTCAACTGAAACTTAATGGAATTTCAAAATTCAAAGCATCAATCAATTGCCTCTGATGAGAGGACTTCAGCCAACCCAATAAATGCAAGAAAAAAGTTATAAACAAAGTGATTCGAAGAAGGAAGGTTTGAGCATCCACCTCTGAAATGTGGATCTGAAAGGCACGAATTCTCTTAGCTATTGCTTGCAGTATGATCTCAGAATGAAGATGAAGCAAGGTTAAGGAACTATGAGTCTGAAAATCAACCGATGAAGTTGAAATTTAGATCTGAAAATTTGAAAAGAAAGATAGAGTTCCTTTAAGTGAGGCTATGGAGGGATTCTGGAAGCATAACAGGCGCCTTCAGGTTTTCCAATTATGAAGCATTGCACTCTTATTTATAGCAAAATGGAGCTGTAAGCATGAACAAAGTGTGTGCATGGATGAAGAGGGCCTCCATGCATGGGCCTGTACAGGCGCATGGAGGACCCAATTCTCATTGCAAATGAATGCTGGTATCATATTGAGTAGGAATGGACATGCATAAATGATTTCATGAGCTTGTGCAATGTGTTTTCAACTTGTTTCCAAAAATGAACTAAAACTTTCTCCTCTTCGAAAATGATATTTCCAAAAGTAAAACATGCCCTTATGGGTAATGGTTGGAAAGCTCTTGACATGAGGATCAATTGTTATGTTGAACAAAACTTGATTTGGATTTGGGAAATTGATGAAAATTGATCATGAGGTGCAAGGTGCAAAACATGTGCATGTGAAAATTTCCAAAAATAATCAACTTCAAGCCCTTCCGTTTCAATGATAAAAGCTCCAAATGACAAAACCTTCAACATCAAAGTTGTATATAGTTTCAAGGCAATCAATTTGGACTTAAATTTTGTATCATTTGGAGTTTTTATGAGAATGTTATGGGCCCTTGAAGTTGGGCTTTTTCACATTTCAATGCTTTTGGTCCAAAGTGACCTATAATGTTTTGCATTATCACATGTATTTCTTTTAGGATTATGAAAATTTGTCCAACATAAAAAATGAAGTATACATCTTAAAATTTTAAATTAATTTGATCCCACCTCAAAATCATGAAAAATGAATGAGTTATGTTCTTCGGAAGTTGACCCAAAATTAGGGTTTAAGTCAAAATGACCTATAATGTTTTGAAATGGATGATGACCTTCCAAGATTCAAATAAATTTTTGATGAACATGAAAGTTGTTAGTATGGTTCTTAAGAACATAATTTCTCTAGGGTTTTTCTCCATTTGACAAACACATCAAACGTTAGGTCTTAGTGTACTTCAAAATAGTCAGATGAATTGACTGATCAACTTCTCAAGTCCATACCTCAACTCTTGATGAATTAATAATTGAGGATATTCAAATAAGCTCAAATATGCATGAAATTATGAGTGAAAGAACTTCCCTTGATTGTATTTGATCATGGGTTGAGGTTGCTTCATGAGCAAGGCACAATTGATGGACAAATGAATTAGGGTTTCCTTGGGAAACAAGCCTCAAGCCCTTTGGTTTGCTTTGATCAAAATGATAAATTGAGATACTTGGGAGGCATATTTGATGGATGAGAACTTTGTGAACCATTTTCATGCTTGCTTTCATCTTCTCCTGGCCATATTAATGAGCATAGGGGGCTCTAGGAGCCTTGGATCTTGTGATTGCTCAAGCTACAAAACAAAAGATGTTAGTGACATATTTTTTGTGATTTTGGTTAGTAATCAAAGTAATAAAAGCAATAATATACAATTCAAGCATGCTTGGTGATCTCAAACCAACTCACAAGTGTTCCCACCCAAAGTTAGGAGCCAAGATGCTATGATCCTTGAGGCAAGAGGCAAATGCAATGTTATGATGCCATGAGGGATCTTAGGGTTAAAATTGGGGTCTTACAGATGCCCCTATTTAAGGTCATTCTAGCCGGAGATATGAAGGTTAAAATCTTCGTCTCGACGAGGTAGAATGGGCTTAAATAATTAACAAAGAGACGAATTTTGGTCCCTAAGAGACCTCATGATGCAAATGTATGTATGCAAAAGGTAACACTCTGTGGGGATATGTGTCCACAAAGGAAAAAAAGAACCCAGGAGAAACTGAAAAATCCATAGGAGTAATACACTCATAAATGGGACAGAGACTCTGGGGATTTTACTGGGGAGTAAAAGGGAATAAAATGCGTGAGCAGGTCACGACTTGAAACTTGCTGAGAGACACAAAGGAATTCCATGAAAATAAATCAATGGAAAGACTCGAGTTGACGCAAAGATGCATGTATTGGGGAATATGCCAATACAACAAAACTATCCATAAAGGACACTTCGGATAAAAACCCGGACTCAGGCTGAGAAAATCCAGCAAGGGACTCCGATGGGGAATGTCCAAAGAGGACTCAGCTGAGGAAACAACAGAATGAGGTATTACCGGTTACTGGGTAATAAGCTCAAAGAGACATGTGATCAAAACATCGGTATAAGGGTGAGAAAAGCAACATGCTCGGGGAGAATGAATATCTAAAACCGGTATAAGGGTGAGAGATATCAATCATCCAAAACATCTGAGGACAACCTAAAAAGGTATAATTTAACTCAGGAAAATCTGACTCCACAGAGGACAACAGTCATAATAGGGAGCAGAAAGGAGGGAACACCAGGGATACCGGTTATTGGGCATATAATAGGTGACCAACCAGGCGTGAATTGGGGAATATTTCCAAAACACTCATCATCCGAAAGGAGGGCTGAAAAAGCAAACTCAATTACAGGATGGGCATCCAATTCCATAAGGAAATACGAATCTTACTCGATTGGGGAAGAAATAGACTTCGACTGAAGAGCGCATGAGATATATTATTTATTACCGTCAGAACGTAGATAACATACTCGCATGGAGGATTATCCACAACCGAATACTAGGTTAATAAACGATAAATCGACCGAAAAGGAAGGACATCGGGATACCAGCTACTGGGTATATAATGATGACCAATCAAAATGGGGAGAAACGATCACTACCAACAAAAAGGGTAAATGAAAGATAACTCGCTAGGGATACATTGGCAAAATCAATGATCCGGGAGATATATCACCGGTTACTAGGAGATATACTTAAAATGAAGGAATATCAATACCGAATATTGGATAAAGATAACCAACAAAGAGGGGATTACATCTACCGGTTACTGGGTAGAAAACCACAGAAAAGAGTAATCATCATCGGCTAGGATGAACAAGACCAAGGGTTAACTCTGCGAGGGGACAAAATGGGGTTTACAACTACCAGTTACTGGGTAGTAAACCACAGAAATAGGACTTATAACTACCAGTTACTGGGTAGAAGGCCACAAACTCCGCCGGGGAAAATATGGACAGTTACTGGTTATTGAGAAATCATTCATCTAAACTACGGGGAAGTGCATGGGAAATAACAAGAGTAGTCAATCTAGGAACAAACTAGAGAGACGCAACGAAATAAGACTCAACCCAATGAAGATATAACTTAGGGGGGAGTAATTCCATCCCAATACATATTTAGGGAGGAAACTGAAACAACAATCATCCACGAGGACATAACTCAGTAGGGAATATGGAAGAAAGGGTAGACACTTTCTGCCTATGGGGCTGACTCAATGTGAGAGATCAGACACAAACATTTGCTTGGGAAGATATGTATCACCAAATAGCAGGAGACAACAAACAAAGATATATGGCAAAGAATGCAACATGAATATCTTAATGTTATAGCTATGCATGTATATGCGTGGTTTATGTATGATTAATGATGACAAACAGACATATCTAACACAACCAGGTCCAGGAATCAATGGACAAACATCCGGTACTACATCTCGAAAGGGAAAACCAGGCCCAACGGGGAGACTCCCACTTTGACGGGGCAACAGAAACCAAGAAACACTGATATCCGTAGGGAATAAAATCCGATGCTGAGGATGATCAAAGCCCATCCTGCTGGAGATTAGTGTAGGCGAGTCCACTGGGGATAAGCTACAAACCAAATTATTGAGAATTCTACTCATGCAGGGGATTTCCTGTTCACTCTACGGGAGAAGTCCAATGAGGGAAGACCAATTTCCTCGAGAAGATAACATATCAATTTATCAATTTATAAGGGATTTTTGGTCTATCCAACCTAGGGATGACAACCATATAATTGATAACATAAATTCTAAATCTAGCCTTACTGAGGAGTTAGAAGATTAGGGCCAAACTCCAAACCCTCTGGGGAATTGGCGATGCATAATTTTCTTCTGTGCTCGCGGAGGAGACAACCTGAAAGATACTGAAGAGGATACAGGTATGCTGGGAATATGAACAGATGTATTACCCTTTTGGAGATCATGCTATTCTTGGGAGAGCGCTGATGATGTCCCAATTATCCCTTTTGTCATTGTGAATGTTCACTTTGTTTAAAAATAGTTTATAAAAACAACTTTATTTATTTAAAACAATGATATTTATCAATTAAAACATGCAAAATATTTGTTGAATAGAAATAAATAAGGGTGCAAAGAATTGGATAAAGGCTCAAATTTATTTGATGGAATGGTAGTTTGCAAATGGCAAGACTCCATGGATCTTTACAATTTTGAAATTGGTGACATATATTGAAAAATGGCTACATTGAACATAATGACCATTTCTCCACCAATCTCTGAATCCAATGTATTTGAAGCTTCAGTTGACGATGACTGAGCGAAATTCCTTAACAGATGATAGTTGTAGAACAAAGTCTTGTCAGGATGCAGTTACTTGCCAAATCCCTAATTTTTGCCTAGATTGCCCCGGGGTGAGGTACTCAATCTAGCGGGATACATATTCATTTTTTTATGTCTCTAACTTTTGCCTGGAGCGCCCTTTCGGGTTTTCAATCCACCGAGACGCTCATTTTTGCCTAAGCCGCCCTTTCGGGTTTTCGACTTAGCGAGCAGTTCTATTTTTCTTTTAGGCGAAGTATTTCTTGACTGCATCTGAATTCACAGGACGAGTGAAATCTTCCCCATCCATAGTTTTAAGTATCAAAACACCACCTGAAAAGGCTCTCTTAACAACATATGGACCTTCATAGTTTGGAGTCCACTTTCCCCTAGAATCGGGCGCGAAAGACAAGACTTTCTTGAGCATAAGGTCACCTTCTCGGAACACACGAGACTTGACCTTCTTATCAAAGGCTTTCTTCATCCTTTGCTGATATAACTGACCATGACACATGGCAGTCAATCTCTTCTCTTCAATCAAATTCAGTTGGTCATAACGACTCTGAACCCATTCAGCCTCAGTCAACTTGGCTTCCATCAAGACTCTCATTGATGGGATCTCCACCTCTATTGGGAGTACGACCTCCATGCCATATACAAGGGAGAAAGGGGTTGCCCTTGTTGAAGTGCGGACAGATGTACGATAACCATGCAAAGCAAATGGCAGCATCTCATGCCAATCTTTGTACGTAATAACCATCTTCTAGATAATCTTCTTGATATTCTTATTAGCAGCTTCAACAACCCCATTCATCTTGGGTCTATAAGGAGAATAATTATGATGCGCAGTCTTGAACTCGCTACACAACTCTGTCATTATCTTGTTGTTCAAGTTAGATCCATTATCAGTAATGATCTTGTCTGGCACACCCTAACTACATATGAGTTGATTCTTGAAGAACTTCACAACCACCTGCCTGGTCACGTTTGCATACGATGTCGCTTCAACCCATTTGGTGAAGTAATCAATAGCTACGAGAATAAATCTGTGACCGTTGGACGCTTTTGGTTCTATCATGCCAATCATGTCAATTCCCCACATAGAGAAAGGCCATGGTGAGGAAATAACATTCAGAAGTGTCGGAGAAATATGAATCTTGTCCGCATAAATTTGACACTTGTGGCATTTCTTCACATATTTGCAGCAGTCAGACTCCATTGTCAGCCAATAGTAGCCTGCTCTCAACATCTTCTTTGCCATGGCATGTCCATTGGAATGAGTACCAAATGAACCCTCATGGACTTCAGTTATCAACAGGTCTGCTTCGTGTCTATCCACGCATTTAAGCAAAACCATGTCAAAGTTCCTCTTATAAAGTACATCACCATTGAGGTAGAAACTGCCAGATAATCTCCTCAAGGTCTTTCTATCCTTCACAGATGCCCTAGGCGGGTAAATCTGACTCTGAAGAAAACACTTGATATCATAATACCATGGCTTATCATCTTTTACTTCTTCAACTGCAAATACGTGGGTTGGTCTATCCAAGCGCATCATAGTAATATTGGGAACCTCATTCCAATATTTCACCATAATCATTGAAGCAAGCATGGCAAGAGCATCTGCCATCCGATTCTCATCTCGAGGAATATGATGGAAGTCAACTTCAGTAAAGAACGTTGAAATCCTCCTCACATAGTCTCTATATGGGATGAGGCCAGGTTGATTCGTCTCCCATTCACCCTTAATCTGATTAACCACAAGGGCCGAATCACCATAAACATCAAGATGCTTGATCCTAAGATCAATACACTCTTCCAATCCCATAATACAGGCCTCATACTCCGCCATATTATTCGTGCATTTGAAAGTTAGCCTTGTGTAACACCTCAAAATTTGCCCTCCTCTCTTGGGACTAGCTTAGCATATTGCATTTCATTTTGTAGGTCATTAGTCATTGCATATTTGCATATCATGTGGAAACAATAAGCAAGTCATCCTCCTAGGTCTTTATCAGAAGATGGAGAGGTTAAAAGATGCAAGCTTGAGGGTCTCATGAATTGATCACTAATCATCCGAGGGTTTGTGCTTCAATTAGGGTTTCTTGGTTCCTCAAGGAGATTGGGTATTATCTTGGTTGAAGTGATACATCACCATGATCATGGTCTCATCATCACCAAGAGGTTCATTATGCTTGATCATGTTCCTTGGGATTAGGGTTTTGACCTCTAGTCAACCCTAATTAGTTGAATTATACCAGTCAGGGTTTGGCAAGGAGATGGGGTCTTTGTGGAGATGGGGATCATCATATGTGTAATGAGCTTGTGTAAGCTAGGGTTTCATTTTGGAGCCATTTCACCAGGAGGTTGAGGCTCAATTTCATCTGTGCATAGCCAAGTCATCTGTCAACTGAAAAAGTCAACCAAAAGTCAACTGTTGTATTTGGAGGTGGGAGATGGTTAGAAATACTTCATTCATGTTCAAACAAGTCTCATTTGACATTTCAAACATCAACATTGAAGAAAATAATGTCAGGACAAAACTTTCCAAAAATGGAAAGTGACTTATAATTCAAATTTGCCAAAAATGGAAAGGTTTTCTCCTCAAGATTACATCATAAAAAATGCTTCAAATGAAATTTTGTTGAACATGAAAGTTGTAGATCTTGTTCTTCCATTTCCAAAAAGTCCAAGATCATGAATTTCTCATGTATGGTTAAAGAGATATGGATCAATCTTGGTCAAATGAACATGGAACTTCAAAGGGGCATAACTTTCAAATCAAATGTCCAAATGAAGTGGATCTTTTTGCTAAATTCTTGTTATGACCTCTAGTTTCCAAATTTGACATCACATGTCATGCATTCCATTCATATAAATATTTGAAAATTCAATTCATTTTGGAGGAAAAAAATCAAGTTCAAAAATAATGCATTGTTTTCACATTTTAACATTTCCATTGGTCTTAAAATAATATTTTGAGAGAAAATGAATGCAAAAACGTGCACTATTCACATGCCATGCCATGCATAAGGTGAAAAAATAATTTTTGCAAAACACCTCCAAATTAACCATTTTTCATTAGCATTTGATTAGAACTTAATTAATCATTATTAGGAGCTCATATATAAGCTAAATCATAACAGAATTTTCACAATTCCCAATTCTAGATCTAGAATTTCCAAAGTCTCTCAAAATTCTCTCTCACTTTTTCTCAAAATTTCTTCAAACACTTTGCATTTTTCTTGGTTGATTCATCATCTAGCATCATTGTGGAGCAAGATTGAAGCTAGAATCACATGAATTCGTGGAGTTTGAAGCCTATGCAAGCTTGAAGTTCATCAATGGTGGAATCAAAATTTTGTTGAATCAAGTGCAATCAAGCCTCAAGACTTCATCCATACACTCATACAAGCTTGCTAGAACACATTGGAAGCATTGCAAGGCATTGAAATCACACGAATCCAAAGCTGCTCTTCAAGAGGTCATTTTTTCGATCTCTTTAATTCATGAAATTGTTGATATGTTCTTGTAGATCTTTTAATGGTGAGAATTCTGCAATTTGAATCGAGTGATTTGGTGAAATATTCATGAAGTTACATGCGTTTAAAGTTTCACTCATGATTCTTGAAACCTTCGATTCTTGCATATGGTGTTGTTTCGTGTCAAATTAATTGTTGATTATTGTTATGTGATGAAAGATCTAGGCATTAGCATGTTTAATTTTAAGAAACAAGATATTTGTTCTTGATGATGTTCTTGAGTTTACTGTTGCTGCGCGTGAAATTTGGAGAAGAAGGTGCAGAATTTTAGGCCACGGTTTCAAAACCGTTCCCTTAGATGAACGCAGGAGCTATGGCTACGCTTTGGTTCCGAGGAAAACCGTTCCCATAGAGGCGCTAGGGCTGCAACCTGATTGGTTGCATGAAATAGCCATGCAGCGCCCTTTCTTTATTTTGAAAAGGCAGCGTGTTCGAATCCCAGCCTGGACATTTTCCAATTGCTTCTTTTCTTATTTTTCCATGCTAACTCCACATGTTCATGTACATTGTTCATGCATTTTTTATTTTTTTCTCACTTCATAAATTCATAATAAATAGAAAATTGATCCAAAAAATATGTGGTTTTCTTTGTTATGTCACATTTTGTGTCTAGAATTTTATGGATATTTTTTCACAAATTGTGCATGGCTGTATAATTTTTTGTGCTAGGGAATGTTAACATGTATGCTTTTTGAACCTTGCCTTGATATATCAATTGTGAAATGCTCAATTCTTATCCAATGCTCATGAAATTTTACATGCTTAAGCTAGACATCTTGCTGGACATTTTGGTGTTGAGTTTGCATTTTTATCAATTGCCATTGCTGAGTTATGATTTTTCTAAGTTAGGTGTGACAATTTGTGTCACACCTTGTGATGTCCAGTTTGATTGATGCATTTACCTTGGCAAATGAATTCCAAATGTTCTGATTTTTTGTATGGTGCTTGATATGCATGTTGTAAATGCTCATGATGTTTTGTGGAATTTTTGGAATCATTTATGATTTGATTGAGATTTTTCTTTCTGGATGGTCATATGTGAGCTTTTGAAGTGTCTTGAACTTCATTCATTTGTGAAATGCTTGTGCTTTATCCTATAGATGTGAAATTTTGCACACTCTTTGTGGACATGTTAGAGGTTGTTTTGGCTTTGGTTTGAGGTTTTTACTAATCATTTCTGATTTGATTGAGATTTTTCTTTCTGGACTGTCATTTGTGAACTTTTGGATTGTCATGAACTTCAATGATTTGTGAAATGCTTATGCTTTATCATATGGATGTGAAATTTTGAACATTGGTTCTAGACATGTTAGAGGTTGTTTTAGCTTTGATTTGATGTTTTTATCATGTACCAATTCTGTTTTAGGCTTGTGCTAAGTTGAGGTAGCATTTGGTGTCTTATTTGAGCTTGTTTGTGCTTGCCTTGCCTTATGGAATTTATTTGCCATGCTTAGACTTGTCCAAATGCCTTGATTTTTGGTGTGTTGATCATGTTGTGTGTGCTGTTTAGCCACGATTTTTCTTGAGATTTATTGAATCATTTTGGAATTAATGTGGATGTGTTCATTCTGTTGCTTCAATGAGCTTCCAATTTGCATGCCTTGCCTTATTTGATTTGTGAAATGAACTTGGTGCATGATATGGATGTGGAACCTTTTGGATTGTGTTCTTATTGGATTGAATTTGATTCATGCCAATTTTCATGTTCTGTTTTGAATTATTTCTCCTTCTTTGACCCTAGGCCTTGTCCTAGTGGTTGATGCTTATGTTTGAGTTTTGTTTTCAGGATAAGGAGCATGTGGTCATAAGGGAATTGATTCATTTGCTTGAATTGGATCATTTGGTTGATGATTAGCTAATCTTGACTTGTTTTGTAGGTTGCTTTTAGCTCATTTGAGTTGAGCTTGTGCCTTGCTCATTGATGCTTGGCTTGTTTGACTATGTTTGTTGACTGTTGACTATTAACTGTCTGATTGACTTTGTGAGTTGTGTACTAACTGAGTTAGATTGTTTTTAGGTACATTAGTTGCTTAAGTTCTTTGAACTTGCTTTTGCTGTTGCTTGGTTGCTTAACCACATTGAGGTATAATATCTCTGACTTCATGTAGTCTGGAAGACCTGTCCTGTTACTTGGGCAGGCACCTGTCTGAAGCCCTCCTTAAGAGGCAATGCTTGTGTTTGTTTATCTTTGTGCCAAGCAGGAAAAGACCTCTATGAGGCAATTGGCAGATAAAAGAGATGTGCAATCCATCTCCTGCTATTCAGTGTGTCATCCCTTTGCTCACACACCTTGTGTTGATGCATTGTGGATATTAACCCAAGATCTTTGTTGAGTCAGTCATATGTGGAGAAGAGTTCCAACTTTCTGAACTCCCACACTTTCATTTGTCTGAAGCTCTTCCAGGCTAGGGATAAGAGCTGTGAGGTCTTACCCTCACTTCCCATTTCATCTGCTTCACCCTAACTCTCAATGTTAGGGTTAAGAGCTAACATCACCCGATTCCAGTTGGCTTGTGTTTCACAGCCTAACCTTGTGTGAGCCCACTTTGTTTGTATATAGTGTGTGCTAATTGTGTGTATGTTTGCTTTGTTTGTCCTGTTTAGGATAGCTTGCTGCCTGTGCAAGTTAGATAGAAACCTCAACCTAGGACCATTGTGGATTACATGATAACTATTAGGCTCGAGTCAGTCTCCCTTCTAGTTTGTCATTTCCTAGTCTCTGGTTAGGAGAAAGTTTCTCCCCTGTTAAGGGGAACTACGTTGCCCTGATCCTCATACCAGATGAGGTACGTAGGCAGGAGATCGTACGAGATCTCTCTGGGCACCCTTTTTCTTTTTGAGTGTGTTTGCTTGACAGCTAGCAGGCTCGAGTACCAGACTCCCTGTTAGCTTGTTTGTTCAACTTTTTTGTTGCTTTTGACGACTCAGCGTCCGATTAACCTCTTGTTTTCTTGGAGTCTGACGTAAGTCCAGCGATTGGCAGTCGGTTTCCTGTGTGTGGTTTGTTTGTGTGGAGTCTGACGTAAGTCCAGCGATTGGCAGTCGGTTTCCTGAGTGTGTTTGTTGGTTCGGAGTCTGATGTAAGTCCAACGATTGGCATTCGGTTTCCATGTTTGCCTTTTTGTGTGTGTTTTGTTTCGGCGTGCGTGAGCCGAACTACGGTAGCTCTGATTCTCATTCCAGATGAGATACGTAGGCATAGGATGCGATATCCTAGCGAGCCCTTTCCCCTTCTCCCACCTGTGTTGTTTCCAGTGTGTGTGTGTGATGTTTGTGAGCAGTGTTTAGCAACCTTTTTCTTTCCTTTTGAGCGTGGATCCCGTCGAGTACGACGGACGTGAGGGGTGCTAATACCTTCCCCTTGTGTAACCGACTCCCGATCCCATCTCTCTTTGGTCGCGAGACCATGTCTTTTCCAGGTTTACTTCGAGCGTTTCCTTTCCCTCTTTTGGGATAAATAACGCACGGTGGCGGCTCTGTTTGTTTTGTTTAAGCCCGCCGGTTGTTTTTCGCGGATGCGACACCTTGCTGTAAAAGGAAAATGGGTTCCTTGAGGAGTAATAATCACTTCCCCAATACCATTTCCATATTAATTTACAGCGCCATCGAACACCATGCTCCATCGGGAACCAGGCTCTGGCCCTTCATCAAGCGTAGGCTCATCGCAATCTTTCATTTTCAAATACAGAACCTCCTCATCCGGGAAGTCATACTGAACTGACTGATAATCCTCAATTGGTTGATGTGCCAAGTGGTCATCCAAGATACTACCTTTAATAACCTTCTGAGCTCGATACTCAATGTCATACTCAGACAACAGCATCTGCCAATGGGCAATCCTCCCGGTTAAAGCAGGCTTCTCAAAGATATACTTAATTGGATCCATTTTGGATATCAACCAAGTCGTATGATTTAACATATACTGGCGTAAGCGCTTAGCAGCCCAAGCCAAGGCACAACATGTTTCCTCAAGCATTGAGTATCGGGACTCACAATCAGTGAACTTTTTATTCAGGTAGTATATTGCATATTCTTTCTTCCCTGATTCATCTTGTTGACCAAGGACACAACCCATAGAGTCTTCAAGAACTGTCAGATACATAATCAATGGTCTCCCTACCACAGGCGGAGACAGAATCGGCGGCTCGGACAGATACTCTTTGATACTGTCAAAGGCCTTCTGGAAATCCTCGGTCCAATCATGACGTTGATCTTTCTGGAGGAGCTTGAATATCGGCACACATGTGGTAGTCATGTGGGATATAAATATGGAAATATAATTCAAGCGACCAAGAAAACCTCGGACTTGCTTCCCAGTTTTGGGCGCAGGCATCTCTTGTATTGCTTTGACCTTGGCAGGATCAATTTCAATACCTCTCTCACTAACAATAAAGCCCAATAACTTGCCGGAACGGACTCCAAATGTACACTTGTTAGGATTCAGACGAAGCTTATACTTCCTCAAACGCTGAAAAAGCTTCAACAAGTGCTCTACATGTTCAAATTCCGTTCTCGATTTTGGAATCATATCATCAACATATACCTCGATCTCCTTATGCATCATATCATGAAACAAGGTATTCATAGCTCGTTGATACGTGGCTCCGGCGTTCTTCAAACCGAAGGGCATCACTCGATAACAGAATGTTCCCCAAGGTGTGATGAATGTTGTCTTCTCCATATCCTCGGGTGCCATTTTAATTTGATTATATCCGGAAAATCCGTCCATAAATGAGAAGACATTGAATTTAGTTGTATTATCTACCAACATATCAATATGTGGTAGGGGAAAATCATCTTCGGACTAGCTTTATTCAAGTCTCGATAGTCCACACACATTCGGACTTTTCCATCTTTCTTAGGCACGGGCGCAATATTGGCCACCCATTGAGGATATGTAGAAGTCACCAGAAACCCCGCATCAATTTGCTTCTGAACTTCCTCCTTAATCTTCACTGCCATATCAGGATGAGTTCTTTTGAGCTTCTACTTTACAGGCACACACTCAGGCTTCAATGGCAGGAAATGCTGCACGATATCAGTATCCAGACCAGGCATGTCTTCATCTTTCCAGGCAAAGACGTCAACGTATTCTCGTAGCAACTCAATCAACCCCTTCTTTACAGACTCTTCCAGGAGTGCCCCAATCTTCACCTCTCGAACACAATCCTCAGACCCCAAGTTGTCTGTTTCCAGATTCTCAAGGTATGGCTGAATGATCTTCTCTTCATGCTCAAGTAGACGGGTAATCTCATAAGGAATCTCTTCAACATCATCTTCTTCGGCCTCAAATACAGGGAACTCAAAGTTGGGAGATGGTGTTGGATCATTATGTTCAATGGGTTTGATCAACCTGCATAATGATTTTGGATATAAAAAAAGATTTTAGAATTCAAGCAAGGCAAATCATTATGCAGATGAAGAGATTGATTTTATTCTATTTTTTTAGGGTTTTATGTGATCACCAATTTCATGCAAAAAGCGAAAAGTGAAAATAATTGGGAAAACAAACATTTAACATGAATTTATTGAATGAAGTATCATTGTCTTTATGAGCCAACAATGTCACCACTCCTCCTTTTGGCATGGGAGAAGGGTTTTTAAACAAACAACGAACATTACGTTGATTTATGGACGACTGTTGGAACATCAACATCAACCTAGTTATTACAGACCCCTCCAGGGATGACAAAGTTTCTAGAGTCACGCTCTGTATCCTCTTCCATAACAACAACAGCTTCCTCGTCTTGGACGGTGTGGATGAACCCACCACTCTGAAACAGCCCAAACTTGTTGAAGGTGCCTGAAGAATACCCTATGCCAGCCTGGGATTTATTGTCTTCTATCTTGATCATTTGTCCTAAACCAGTAGTTGGGCCATGCTCAATGTCCAACTTAGCATCATTGTAGGACGCAAATGAAGAAGTTCCTTTCTTAGAAGGCTTAGCAATAGATAAAGCTTCGAACGGTGTCCCAACTTCATCCTCAACATCTATATAAGAAAAGGAAGACAGATGGCTAACCAGGAGAGCCTTCTCTCCCCCTACCACCACCAGCTTTTTGTTCTTGACAAATTTCAATTTCTAGTTGTAAGACCCCAATTTTGTCCCAAAGATCCCTCATGGCATCATATCATAACATTGCATTGCCTCAAGGATCATTGGACACCTTGCTTCCTTCCCTGTGGGTGGGTCATCTTTTTGAGAGTGGTTCTTGATCACCAAGCATGTTTGCATTTGTATATCATTGTTTTTCTTTTTATCACTAACCAAAAAGTACAAAAATATGTCATCTAACCTTTGTCTTGCAGATGAAACATTAACAGGTCAAGGCAATCAAAGGCATTCATTGAGCAATAGATGGTGGTCATTCTTGAGATTTGGACCCCACAATCATTCACAAGAATTCATATGAGCTATGATTTCATTTTGAAGCAAAAATCCCAAGTGGTAGAGGCTTGAATCTCATCAGAACATTTTCAAGTCATCTAAAGACCTAGAAAGTCAACTGCAAAGTCAACTGTGGATTTGGAGGTGGGAAGTGATTAGAAATACTTCATTCATATTCAAACAAGTCTCATTTGACATTTCAAACATTCACATTGAAGAATTTGAAGTCAGGTCAAGAATTTCCAAAAATAGCAAGTGACCTATAATTTGAGCTTTCCAAAAATGGAAAGGTTTTGGACCAACTTCAACTCAATATTACATCATCAAGAAAGCTTCAAATGAAATTTTGTTGAACATGAAAGTTGTAGATCTTTCTCTTCCATTTCCAAAATGTCCAAGATCATGAATTTCTAATGTGTGGTTGAGGAGATATGATCAAATCATGGCCAAGTGTGCTTGAAAATTCAAATGGGCATAACTTTTGAACCAAAGCACCAAAATGTGTGGTTCTTTTTGCATTTTGTTCATCATGACCTCTAGTTTCCAAAACATCCATTACATGGCATGAATTCCACTTGCATAATCATGTGCTCACTCATGAAGATTTTTGAAGGAAATTTCATAAAATCATTTTGGTGGATCATATGCATACAAAACCATTTCCAAAGCTTGCATGGAGTAATTTTAAGTGATTTTGGGCCTCATAGTGGTACTGTTCACGCATGCATGAAGTGCATGGGGGTGAAAATCCAATTTGTGCATACACCTTAAAACTTGATTAATTTCAATTGCATTTGGCTTAAACAGGTTTTAAACATGATTAGCATGACATATATAAGGTTAAACATAACTGTTTTCAGAGGGGCATCCATTTCAGATCTAGATCTAGAAACTTTTCCAAATTTTTCTCTCACAAATATTTTTTCAAATTCTTCACACAAGAGCATTCTCTATTGATTGATTCATGCTTAGGATGTGTTTTTGAGGAGATTTGAACGTGGAATTGGAAGGAATCGTGCCATATTTGTTCATACTCGAAGCTTGAAGCATCCATGGAATTTTCAAAATCTACTGGATTCACGTGCAATTGAGCTTCAATCTCACCAGCATTCATCTCCACAAGCATCATAGAGGAGCTTTGAGCCATTACAAGCCTTGTATCACGCGATTCCAGCTTGCTGCTCTTCAAGAGGTCATAATTCGCATCTCTTAATTTTAAAATCCATTGCTATGTTGTTGTAGATCTTGGTGTCCTGATGAATCTGAGCTTTGAATCGTGTGATTTGGTGCTGTTTTGAGCTAGATATGCATGATTGAAAGTTTGATGTTCAATTTTATTTTCTTCGATTTGATCTTGTTGTGATGAATCATGTTGAAATGTTTATGGATCTTTGATGTGCATGTGATGATGATTCGAATGCTGTGCTTGTTTGTGATTTCTGGACACTTTTTGGATTTTCTGGAAATTCACATGAAGATCATCATGATCTTCATCTTCAACCTATGAACTTCATGCATTGCCAGATTTGCTATGACTTCGCTAGGAATTTGCTACGAAATCTTCATGCATTTGCTACGAATTCTGGATTTCCATGCAACTTAGGGATTTTGAGTTAAACGGTGTCGTTTTGATTGGGGCGCGCAAATTTGAAAGTGGACATGGATCGATTCCTGCCGAGCGAGATTTTCAAATTGCCATGCTATTTTTCCTTTTCCCTCCCATTTTTTATGCTATGCTCATTTTTGAACTTCAAATTTTTCATCAACTTCAAAAAATCATAACAATTTGAAAACTCATCCAATTTCATCCCAATTTTTTGCAAAATGCTCGTTATTCTGTCTAGTTTTTTATGAGTATGAATTTGCAAGTTGTGCCTGGCTGGAAAGATAATTTGTTCTAGGTTGATTGATCACATGTACATTTATGACATTGCTTGATTCAAACTATCATGAAATGCTTGTTTCTTATCCAATGAACCTGAAATTTTGCATGATGAATCTAGACACATTGCTTGACATTTTGGTTTTGGTTTGACATTTTTCTCAATTACCATTGCTGTTTTATGCTTGTGCTAACTTGGTGTGACAATTTGTGTCACACCTTTGAATGTTCAACTTGTATAATGTGATTTCCATGCCAATTGATCTCCAATGCTTCTGATTTTTTGTGTCATGGATGTTGTGGATGTCTTGATTGTGCATGAATTTTTCCAGATTTATTTGAATCATTTCTGTTTTGATTTGAATTTTTCATTCATGTTGATCACATATGAGCTTTGAAATTGCCTTGAACTTCCCTTGATCATGAAATGCTTTTGGTGATTGATTTTGATATGAGCCTTTTTAGGATATGTCAATATTTGTGTGAAGTTACTTTGTGTTAAATTTCAGCCCCTGTTTTGGATTTTTTCTCCATCTTTGACCCTAGGCTTTGACCTAGTGGTTTGTTGCTTATATTTGAGTTTTGATTTCAGGTTAAAGCATCCAAGTTCTCTAGTTGATGATGCTTCATCTTGTGAATATTGACATTGGCTTTTGATTACTAACACTTGTGTGTTTTGTTGGTTTATGCTAACTCATTTGAGTTTGCCTTATGGCTTACACATTTTGTACATTGAGATCATCTGTTGCTTATTGACTGTTGTCTGTTTGTCTGAGTATTGTACTGATCTGTTTAGTTGTTTCCACAAATACTTAAGTTGCTTTAAGTTCATTTGAACTTTGCTTTTGCTTGGTTGCTTAACCACTTAGGTATAATCTCTAATCTTCATGTAGTCTGGAAGACCTACTGTTATTGGTAGGCACCTGTCTGAAGCCCTCCTTAAGAGGCAATGCTTGTGATTGTTTAATTTTGTGCCAAGCAGGTAAAGTCCTCTCATGAGGCAATTGGCAGATAAAAGAGATGTGTAATCCATCTCCTGCTACTCAGTGTGTCATTCACCTTGCTCACACCATGTGTTGATGCATGGTGAATAATAACCCAAGATCTTATAGAGTCCATTTGTGGAGAAGAGTTCCAACTTTCTGAACTCCCATACTTTCCATTGATCAAAGCTCTCCCTGACCAAGGATAAGAGCTATGAGGCACACCCCTCATCTCCATTTCATCTGCTTCACCCTAACTCTCAATGTTAGGGTTAAGAGCTCAAAAACACCCCATTCCAGTTGGCTGTAAAGCCTAACCTTGCTTGAGCCTAATTGATTGTATATAGTGTGTGCTAATTGACTTGTTTGTTTGCTTACTTGATTCATCTGTGCATTTTTGCTTGAGTGTGCCTTTGTGCATTTATCATCATCACTTGTATATCATTTCATAAACTTTGCTTTGTAACATTTTGTTTTGTCCATGGAGGAGGCAACCATAAGTCCATTGCTTGGCAGTTGTTTCCCATGATATGGTAGGAGACTAGTATAAGTCCATTGATTGGCATCTGGTATCCATGTTTGCTTTTTTTGTTTTAGGAGATTGGAATAAGTCCATTGATTGGCATCCGGTATCCATTTTGTTTTGTGAGACTAGTATAAGTCCATTGATTGGCATCCGATATCCATTTTGTTTTGTGAGACTAGTATAAGTCCATTGATTGGCATCTGGTATCCTTGTTTCTTGGTTTTGTGAGATTGGAATAAGTCCATTGATTGGCATCCGGTATCCATTTTTGTTTTGTGAGATTGGAATAAGTCCATTGATTGGCACCTTAGGATAATAACTTGTATATTCTTTTCTCATCCCTTCAATCATGTTTGCACAATAAATATTTCATAAACAAATAATATTTCATACAACAAGTTGTGAAAAGGGCTCCCTAGGAGTACCTAGGACGTTTTGGGTGCCTAACACCTTCCCATTGCGTAATTAACCCCTTACCCCGATCTCTGATCTTTTCATTAGTTTTCTATGTGTAAAACTTCTTAGGCTTTTGTTCGCTTTTTAGCCATACCTTTGGATAAATAAAAGTGCGGTGGCGACTCGATTCTTTGTATGCTTTGCTTTTGATTTAGTCAATAAATCATAAAGTGACGAATACACCGCTACAGAAAAGTGGCGACTCTGCTGGGGAAAAATCCTTGGTGGTTTTGCCTACTTTTCACCCTTGTTGTATGATATTTGTTTATTTGTTATATGACATATTTTTGTACAATTTGGGATTACTGTATTGATTGTAATGTTTGAATTGCTTGATATACAATTACTGTTTGCTTGGTGATCTCTGTGAGATGAGTTCTATACCCGAACTCGAGTGCACCTTAGGATAGGAGAATGGCATAGTCTCGTCGACTTGTGTGGAGTATTCCTTAACAAGTTAACTTGCGAGTCCATTCACTTGGTGGAGGTCATGTTGGATTAATAATGTCACACAAGTCATTTGTGGTTAGGCATTATTCTTTTAACATGTGCCTTAGAAGCCAAGGACCTTAGTTTACCAAGCCCATCTTGGCCTATTTTTAGGACGTAGTGCGGAGGTCGTTCAAATGTAAGATCTGATGCGATTGTTACGCGATACTACACTCATAAGAGTCTCTCTTGAGAATATTTTTGGAATACGAGTATTCGTTCCTCCGATAATATTCGAAAGATGGGATGATGACTATGGGAACCTCTTGTAGAACATGTTCGGCAGGTTTAAACCCTAGTACACTCCCTTTGGATGGTTCTTAACCGAGACTCCATGCTCGTGACTCTCAACAAACCCGTGATTCGTGGTTGAGTCGTTCAGACATCCTTAATATCAATGGAACTTGGGTGTCGATAAGGTGAAAACCATAATCCACCAAAATGGATGATTGATATTAATGATGATTGAGCCGGTTCATGTATCGTTAATATCAATGGAACTTGGGTGTTGATAAGGTGAAAACCATAATCCACCAAAATGGATGATTGATATTAAGGATACTATGAGCTTTCCCATGACCTTTGTCTGGTGTGATTTGCTTGATCCTTGGGTGTGATTGTTGCATTCATGCATTCATGCATTCATCTGCATTCATGTCATCAGAAAAATCAGAAAATTTTCAAGGAACTTAAAGGGTTTATTTGCAAAATTTTCAGACATGGAAAGACCGAAAAGGCATACAAAGAAGTACAGCTTTCGACAGCCCGATCTAAAAGAGCTAAGGAATCTGACATCCTATGTATTAGATCCTTTGGGTTTCAAAGCTCGCTATGGGAAGCTTCTGCCTCTTCTGACTACTCAGGTTGATGAAGGACTGATGAGTACTTTGACGCAGTTCTATGATCCTCTGTATCATTGCTTCTCTTTTCCGGACTTTCAGCTGTTGCATATGCTCGAGGAGTATGCTCACATTGTGGGTATTCGGATTCTGAATCAGGTGCCGTTCAGTGGCTTAGAGAGTATTCCGACTTCTCGAGAGATCGCAGACTTGTTGCACATAGATAAATCCCTGATTGAAGCGCATATGACCACCAAAGGTGGAATTCAGGGTCTTCCTTCTGATTTCCTTGTCGCTCAAGCTACCGTTTATGGGAAGGCCATGAGTGAGGATGCCTTTGAGGCCATATTCGTGCTGCTCATCTATGGTTTGGTATTGTTACCCAACATCGACAAATTCGTGGATGTGAACGCCATTAGGATCTTTTCTGTTCTTAATCCCGTTCCTACTCTGTTGGGTGATACCTATTTCTCTTTGCATCTGAGGAATGCAAAAGGTGAAGGAGCTATTGTGTGCTGTTTGCCTCTGTTGTATAAGTGGTTTATTTCTCACTTACCACAGACGGTTGCTTTCAAGGAGAACAAGGGATGTCTACGGTGGTCTACGAGACTTATGTCTCTCACTAATGACGATATATCTTGGTATGATCGCGTGTATGATACATTTCAGATCATTGATTATTATGGTGAATTCCCTAATGTGCCTCTTCTTGGTACATGTGGTGGGATCAGCTACACCTCTATCTTAGCACGTCGTCAGCTTGGGTTCCCCCTAAAAGATAAACCTCATAACATTCTGTTAGAAGGTGTATTCTTTCAGAAGGGTAAAGATCCCCAAGGCCTGAAAGCCAGGATGGTCCGCGCTTGGCGCAAGATTCACAAGAAGGGTAGAAGTGAGTTGGGTCCGAAGAACTGCATAGCTTTGGAGCCGTATACTTCTTGGGTCAGACAGAGAGCCTTTGAGTATCTTATGCCATATGATTATCCGAGACCTATGTAACACCCCAAAATTTGCCCTCCTCATTCATGCATTCATTTAGCATTTCATATTGCATTTCATCATGTCAATCAGAATTAGATCCGAAAAAAAAAATTATTATTATTTTTTTTTTACAAAAAAAATAAATAAATAAAAATAATAATAAATAAATAAATAAAATATAATAAAATTTTTTGGACTTGGACCTTTCTCAAAAGCCCACTAAGCTACCAATATTAGCCTATAAATACTAGAGTTTCATTGAAACAAAAGACACACAGAAGAGGAGAAGAAGGAAGAGAAGCAAAATACTCTGAGGTTTCCTTGGAACAAAACCCTGAGGAAAAAGATAGTGAGAGAAGACCTAACGGAATTCAGAGCAGCCTCCAAACCCCGAAGGGAACTCAACTACACAGAATCACCTCTGCCTCACATAAACCCTGAAGATTGTTTTGTAAACCTCACGGGTGCAACTCAATTTCAATCAAGCTTTCCAATCAGGTTTGCCTTTATTCCCATTACCTTTTGCTTTGAAGTTGAATACTCTGAATGTATGAGGTATGATGGATGAATTTCATTAGGTTTTTCGCCCATGGGTTTAATATGTATATGAATGTATAAACAATGCCTTGAATGTTTAACCTTTTAATTTTTGAGTGTATGCCACAGGGTTTGAGGTTTCTGAAACCATACTGTTATTCATGAAAAAAATGCTTATGGTGTTTCACTAACCCTTTTGTTGAGTTTTTGTGAGGGCTCACATGACTTTTGCAGGGATAACTTGCGTGGTTTCCCACTTTATTTGTGGGATAACCCCTGGAGGTTCATTCCGATTACCTGTACTGACCCACTTTCTTTGATGATGTTAGCTTGGAAGGATCTCAGGGTTTCCCATTCCTCTAATTGCTGTTACTTCGGATCTTTATCCGTGCGGTACTTTTACATTTTTCCCGCATTTTACTGCTTTCCTAGCTGGAAGACCTCGATAGGAGGCAATGTTTGAGCCCCTTGGTGGCATTTTACTTTGAGATACATGTTTTGTGTTTTGTATTCATATCCCTGCAGGTAGCGCGGTTCCTTCGTCAAGGACTGCCTTTTTGCCCTCGAGCATCCCAAACCCTAAAACCCAAAGCAACACGCTAACTCCTTCTACTATAGGCGAGTAAGTCTCCAAAGGTCGAGCATCCGGTAGATTGCGTAGTGACGTCGTTCGTCCAAAACCCAATCCATAACCCCGTAGTTAGCCGAACTACGTTTTGCTCTGATTCTCAGGCCATATGAGATACGTAGGCATAAGACCCGATGTCTTAGCGAGCACACATCCCCCCAACCCATAGGTCAGCCGAGCTACGAAGACTCTGATTCTCATATTCAGATGAGATACGTATGCAGTGGATGCGACATCCGCGTGAGTCATTTTCATTTAACCCTTTTTTTTTGGTAAACAACACAAGATAAACCCACACCCTTTAGACGAAAACTACAAAAGTGGATCCCGTAGAGTACTACGGATGCGTAGGGGTGCTAATACCTTCCCTTCGCATAACCGACTCCCGAACCCAAGATTTGGTTGCGAGACCCCGTCTTGTCCTTTCCTTTTTCAGGTTTACTTCGAGCGTTTCCTTTCCCTCCTTTGGGATGAATAACGCACGGTGGCGACTCTTCTGTCTTTTTCTTTCGCCGGTTGTTTTTTTTTCGCACTATATTTTTCAGGTTGCGATAGCTGGCGACTCTGCTGGGGAAAAGAAGTTGACCTCTTGCTGGTCCATCTTCCCTAAGCGAGTCCCTCCTAGCTTTTGTAGTTTGTTTGTTTATTGGGTGTTCATGCTTTTGTACGGTTATTTATTTACCTGCTTTACCTTATTGCATTGTGTACATATCATTACTTTATCTGTTGGTTGGCTATGGCTGCTTGGTGATCTTTGTGAGATGAGTTCTATACCCGAACTCGAGTGCACTTAGGATAGGAGAATGGCATAGTCCTGTCAACTTGTGTGGAGTATTCCTTAGCGAGTTGACTTGCAAGCCCATTCACTTGGTGGAGGTCATGTTGAGATCAATAATGTCACATAAGTAAGTTGTGGTTAGACATTACTTGTTCCAATATAGACCTAAGAAGCCGAGGACCTTAGTTTACCAAACCCATCTTGGCCTATTCGTAGGACGTAGTGCGAAAGTCGTTCAAGTGTGAGATTTGATACGATTGTTACGCGATACTACACTCATAAGAGTCTCTCTTGAGAATATTGTTGGAATACGAGTAGTCGTTCCTCTGATAATATCCGAAAGATGGAATTATGACTATGGGAACCTTTTGTAGAACATGTTTGGCAGGTTCAAACCTTAGTACACTCCTTTTGGGTGGTTCTTAACCTAAACTCCATGCTCGTGACTTGCAACAAACCCTTGATTCATGGTTAATCCGATCAGGTATCCTTAATATCAATGGAACTCGGGTGTTGATAAGATGTAAACCATAATCCACCAAAATGGGTGGTTGATATTAAGGATAACATGATCCATCCCATGACCTTTGTTTGGTGTGCTCTTAATTTCTCTCTAGACAGTGCAACCCGACAGATGTTCAAGCAGATACATCAATTCTGATTGACATGCGTTTGCATTGCATAACATCATCTGCATATTTGCATCCAACATCTCATGCTTATTCATTTGCAGGGTATTCCCTTTCAAAACGGAGGTGCCTTAAAACTGAACAAGCAGTGCATCGCATACCATGCATATTAACCCTTGTCTGTTTTGCAGGTGTCACCGCAGTGTCTAATATTTGTTCCCTGTATCAGGCAGTTATTGGTCCCAAGCGAGTCCACAGGTACCCGACAAAAGAAAATCGTCCACAACTAGCGATGGACCAAGTACAGAAAGAGCTGGCTGATATGCGTGAAAGGATGGATCAGTTCATGACATTGATGACTGGTATGGCAGCAGGTCAAGAAAAGCTGAGGGAATTGGTTGAGCAACCGTGGCCCAATCCAGATTTGGAGATACCAAATGCTGAGGGAAACCCTGGTAACCCTGGGAACGCTGATAACCCTGTGAACACTGGTAACGCGGGTAACGCGAATGCTGACGGAAACCCGGGTAATGTTGGCAACACAGGGAATGTTGGAAATGGTATTGGTGGAAGATACAATGTGAATCAAGGAATTCGGACTAACAGGCACCCCGTTACTGAAGATTGTCAGTATGATCAATTTTCTTTGCACGACGAGGCCCTCGAGACCACTCGCCGTATGGATGAGCTTGCTGAGAAGCTCAAATCTTTGGAGTCTCAAAATTCCTTAGGCTTTGATGTCACAAATCTTGGTCTGGTTCAGAGAGTAAGGATTCCTCACAAGTTCAAACCCCCTACTTTTGAGAAATACAACGGGGCTTCTTGCCCACGCACTCATCTCCAATCTTATTTGGGAAGGTTGAGAGCTCACACAGAAGACGAAAAGCTGTGGATGTACTATTTTGAAGACAGTCTAACTGGAGCTTCTCGTGAATGGTATTCTCATTTGTCTCGTGCTACCATCAAGAGCTGGAAAGACTTGGCAGAGGCTTTTGTCAAGCAATATCAATACAACTTGGACATGGCTCCAAATCGGACCTTGTTGCAAGGTATGTCTCAGACTGCCAAGGAAACCTTTAGAGAGTATGCTCAGCGTTGGAGACAGATTGCTGCGTCCGTCCAACCCCCTATGTCTGAAAGGGAGATGGCGGACATGTTCATGAACACTCTTCAAGGCAATTATATTGAGAGATTGGTTGCTTGCCCGTCAATCAGCTTTGCAGAGATAGTAATTGCTGGAGAAAGAATCGAGAGTCTGTTGAAGATGGGCCGAATTCAAGACAATAGTGCTTCCAACTCATCAGGTCCCAAGAGACCGTTTGCTGGTAACGGTCAGCGAAGAAAAGAAGGCGAGACAAGCGTTGTGTATGCCGGCAGAGGCAGGGGTAGAGGACGCCCTAATTATTACCAAGATCAAGTGGCCGCAGTCACTATTCCAACACATGTTCCTCAACCGCAATATCATCCGCAACAACAACCCAGGTACAACAATCAAGGAGGTAATCCGGGTCAGCAGAGACACTATCAACAACGTCCAAGGCAGACGGACCGGGTCATCGAGCCAATCCCAATGCCTTATTCAATATTACTTCCCAAGCTGATTGACATGAATCTGGTTACATTGAGAACTCTGGCCCCACCAATCGATCCCAATAATTTGCCTAGAGGTTATGATGTCAACGCCAGATGTGCTTTTCACTCCAACGCACCTGGCCATACTACAGATAATTGCAAGGCTCTCTAGTTAAAGGTACAAGATTTGAGAGATGCCCAGGCTATCGATTTTGCTCCCGTGCCTAATGTTATCCAGAACCCGATGCCGGCTCACGGCGGGCAGGGGATTAATGCTGTCGAAGTGGTTGAAGCTAGTAATGCCCAAGGTTGGGGCAAATTTGTGGAGCCAGTCATCAAAGAAGACAAGTTTGGATTGGGGTATGCTCCGGGATCTCAGAAGAATGAAGCCGGTACTTTCTCCAGCGTGGGTTTGGTTTCCCCCCACATCGTCAATGCTGCAGATGAAGACAAGGCTGACAGCGACTGTGACTTAGATAGCTGGATTCGCCCGTGTGTCCCGGGAGAAAAGCTCGACAATTGGTCGTCTGAAAAAACCGTCTGGGTTACTCTACTGAAAGAGTGATTTTTATTGTTTTCCTTTATTAAATGCATAATAAAGTCTTACACTTTGCCCAAGGTGTAACGGCTCATTTGTAGGGCCATCCATTTAGTTACGTTTCGCAATTATTTTTATCATCAATAAAGGACGGCTTTTGCAAACAATTTTGTGTTCTCTTTCTTTCAGTTTTTTTACTTTTTACAAAAAAAATGGCAATGTTTCTTTTTTTCGTTTTTCCTTTCTTTCAAAAAAAAATCTCTCATTCTAAGGTAAAGCATGATCTTCCATCATGCAGAGCCGACCACCCGGATTTCACTGCTAACGACACTGCTATGGCCAAGTATGACTTCGACAATCCTATCTATCAAGCCGAAGAAGGGGCTGAGGAAGATTGTGAATTGCCTGAAGGGTTAGCCAGATTGTTGAAACAGGAGGACCGAGCTATTACACCTTGTCAGGAGGTGGTTGAGACCATCAACGTTGGTACCGAAGACGACAAGAAAGAGATCAAGATCGGGGCAAGGCTACAGGCCGAGAGGAAAGACCATTGATCATGTACTTGACTGTGTTAGAAAGGTCAATGGGTTGTGTGCTCGGTCAACATGACGAGTCAGGTCGAAAAGAGCATGCAATATACTACCTTAGCAAAAGTTTACCGACTGTGAACAAAGATACTCATTGCTCGAGAAAACTTGCCGCGCTTTGGCATGGGCTGCTCGCCGACTAAGACAGTATATGTTGACTCACACGACTCTATTGATATCAAAAATGGATCCAGTCAAGTATATTTTTGAAAAGCCATCACTTACCGGAAAGGTTACTAGGTGACAAATGATACTGACAGAGTATGACATCCAATACACTTCACAAAAAGCCATCAAGGGAAGTGTCTTGTCAGACTATCTTGCAGAGCAACCGATTGATGATTACCAACCTATGAGGTTTGACTTTCCTGATGAGGACATCATGTTTCTCAAATCGAAAGATTGAGAGGAACCACTCCCGGAGGAGGGGCCTGACCCTGAATCCAATTGGGTTATGATGTTTGATGGGGCGGTCCACGTCAATGGTCGCGGAGTTGGTGTAGTATTGATCACACCGGAAGGGGGTTCATATGCCATTTGGTGCCAGAATAACTTTTCCCTGCACCAACAATGAAGCCGAATACGAAGCTTGTATCCTAAGACTTGAGGAAGCCGTCAATATACAGATTAAAACCCTGGATGTATACGGGGACTCAGCTTTGGTCATCAATCAAACCAACGGGAAATGGTGCTCTGCCGGAACTACGTACCCAGAATTGACGTATCTCGGTCAGAGACGAATGAAGAAAGCATTTGGTCAGAAAGTGCGCCCTCGGGAGTATCGAGTCGGTGAATTGGTACTCAAAAGAATTCTTCCTCCTAACACAGATCACAGGGGCAAATGGACACCGAACTATGAGGGTCCGTACGTGGTTAAAAGTATTTTCTATGGCGGAGCTTTGATGCTAACAACCATGGATGGCAAAGGATTCCCATCCCCTATTAACTCAGACACAGTTAAAAAAAAAATACTTCGCATAAAATAGACCCGCTGGACAGTAAAAAGAATAGTCCAGGCAAAAAAGGGGCATCCCGACGAACCAAAAAAAAGAATAAAGAGGTTCGGGCAAAAATTAGGGATATATAAAAAAAAAGAGTACACCCGGTGAGTCGAAAACCCAAAAGGGCGGCTCAGGCAAAAATGGGTATCCCGGTGGATTGAAAACCCGAAAAGGGGGCGATCCAGGCAAAAGTTAGGGAATAAGCGAATGACTGTGATCTGAGTTCATCAGTGTTATATCACCGTTTCATTCAATCCGGCAATCTTCGAAGGTTAAAGATCGACTAATCATCCACTTCAGAACGCAAGATGAGCAGAGTGTCTTGAGGACATACGAACCATAGCAGAGTCGAAACTCAGTGGGACCCCGTTTCCACATTGCCATTAGGATAGTTCTCTTTTTATAGCGATCACCTCTTTTCAGGGATCAGCTTCCTGATGCCCTCGCCTATTCCTGGCACAAATTTTCTCCCCAGTAAGAGTCGAATAATTCAGTTAAAGAGCCTCTTTATTTTTCATTTATCAGTTTGTTTGCAAAAATGTCCGAATTTTTGATAAAACATATTGCATATGAACATAATGGTGGCTTTTGCAGATGATTTGCACAGGAAAACATTTAAAATTGCTTTGAATGTGCTTAATCCCGGACGGTGAATTCAAACCGAGTAATTCCCCCGAGGCATACGTGTATTTTTGGTTGCAGGTCACAGGAACCGGATGCCAAGTCATGAATCCTCATCCCCAAGCGGTTGACAAAGTCTCTCCTCAGCAGAGCATGTTCCCCAACAGAGTTGACAGTATCCAGACTGTCTATCCCCAGTAGAGTTGACAGTATCCAGACTATATATCCCTAGCGGAGTTGACAGTGTCAGACTGTATCTTCCTAGCAACAGCGGAGTGGTTGCATACCCAAAGGACAAGAGGGTGGCGTTCCCAGTGTTCATCTCATTCCCCAGCAGATTATTTTTGACAGATTTGTTCTAATCCCCAGCTTGAGGACGATTAGCAAGTTCATATCCCCAGCAAAGGTCGTTTCCTACGACATTTCCCCAGGAAGTGTTTTCCCCACAGACTCTCCTCACAGAGCCTCGCCGAACAAAGTTTCCATAGTTGATACTCCCCCCGCAAGGTCAACTTTTCAAGCAGCCAATTTATTTTTGGTGGCTCATTGATCCCGGCAGACGGATCATTCCCCACAGAGCATTCAAGGATTGATACAACGATCTGTTCCCTACCGGAGTTTGCTTCCCCAAGTAGATTTCTTTTTACACCATGCATAACATTTGCATTTGCATGCATATCATATCAAGCATACACATAAGCTGATAAACAGGTTCTTCCAAGCAGACTGAAGAATTACTTTACAACCAAGGTCATGAGATCCAGCCAGAGGATCAAGCGTGAGTGATCCAGCCTGAGGGTCGTTTTGAAGATTCAGCCTGAGAATCGTTTTCCAGTGATCCAGCCTGAGGGGCATTTCGAAGATTCAGCCTGAGAATCGTGTTCCAGTGATCCAGCCTGAGGGTCATTTCGAAGATTCAGCCTGAGAATCATGTTCCAGTAAGCCAGCCTAAGGCTCAATTTGAAGATTCCACAGTGAAGTCGCCTACAAGCTTTATTTCCCCAGCAAGCCTAAGTCTAATTGAGGAGTCGTTACAACATGTTCTAGCCCGAAGAATATGTACGAAGCCCAAAAGTGGAATATGCTCGAAGCTGCATATCTAATATGAAGGTTGGGTGTAGATTTCAAAAGAGGGTCAACCAGCGCATGCCTCAGATGCGGGATCCTAATGATGGGAATTTATCATCAAAACAATCCAGATCTAGCCAGAAGATCGAAATAGATTCAGCCAGAGAATCGAAACAATTCAGGTCTAGCCCGAAGACCGGAAATAGATTCAGCCAGAGAATCGAAACAATTCAGATCTAGCCAGAAGATCGAAGTAGATTCAGCCAGAGAATCAAAGGAAATAGATTCAGCCAGAGAATCGAAACAAAGGAGATCTAGCCAGAAGATCGAAGAAGATCTATCCAGAAGATCGAAGTCAGGTCTAGCCCGAAAACCGGAAATAGATTCAGCCAGAGAATCGAAACAATTCAGATCTAGCCAGAAGATCGAAGTAGATTCAGCCAGAGAATCAAAGGAAATAGATTCAGCCAGAGAATCGGAACGGAGGAGATCTAGCCAAAAGATCGAAGAAGATCTAGCCAGAAGATCAAAATCGTATCCAGCCCGAGGATCAAAATTAATATCCAACCAGAGGACTAAATTGAGTATAGGTTCAGCCAGAGGATCGAAACTCCAGATTAAGCCAGAGGATCGGAAGGAAAATAAACAGCGTGGTGTATTTCCGCGTTTTTGTAGTGTTCTCGGAGCGCAAATTTTCGGTCTATCTTTGGTATTCAATCACAGCTCATCCCGTTTGTCTGATAAGCTGTTCGCTTTCATCCTACTCGGGTTAGCTGATGATTGAATAGGGGCAGCTGTAGCACCCCAAAATTTGCCCTCCTCATTCATGCATTCATTTAGCATTTCATATTGCATTTCATCATGTCAATCAGAATTAGATCCGAAAAAAAAAATTATTATTTTTTTTTTTACAAAAAAATAAAAATAAAATAATAAATAAATAAATAAAATATAATAAATTTTTTTGGACTTGGACCTTTCTCAAAAGCCCACTAAGCTACCAATATTAGCCTATAAATACTAGAGTTTCATTGAAACAAAAGACACACAGAAGAGGAGAAGAAGGAAGAGAAGCAAAATACTCTGAGGTTTCCTTGGAACAAAACCCTGAGGAAAAAGATAGTGAGAGAAGACCTAACGGAGTTCAGAGCAGCCTCCAAACCCCGAAGGGAACTCAACTACACAGAATCACCTCTGCCTCACATAAACCCTGAAGATTGTTTTGTAAACCTCACGGGTGCAACTCAATTTCAATCAAGCTCTCCAATCAGGTTTGCCTTTATTCCCATTACCTTTTGCTTTGAAGTTGAATACTCTGAATGTATGAGGTATGATGGATGAATTTCATTAGGTTTTTCGCCCATGGGTTTAATATGTATATGAATGTATAAACAATGCCTTGAATGTTTAACCTTTTAATTTTTGAGTGTATGCCACAGGGTTTGAGGTTTCTGAAACCATACTGTTATTCATGAAAAAAATGCTTATGGTGTTTCACTAACCCTTTTGTTGAGTTTTTGTGAGGGCTCACATGACTTTTGCAGGGATAACTTGCGTGGTTTCCCACTTTATTTGTGGGATAACCCCTGGAGGTTCATTCCGATTACCTGTACTGACCCACTTTCTTTGATGATGTTAGCTTGGAAGGATCTCAGGGTTTCCCATTCCTCTAATTGCTGTTACTTCGGATCTTTATCCGCGTGGTACTTTTACATTTTTCCCGTATTTTACTGCTTTCCTAGCTGGAAGACCTCGATAGGAGGCAACGTTTGAGCCCCTTGGTGGCATTTTACTTTGAGATACATGTTTTGTGTTTTGTATTCATATCCCTGCAGGTAGCGCGGTTCCTTCGTCAAGGACTGCCTTTTTGCCCTCGAGCATCCCAAACCCTAAAACCCAAAGCAACACGCTAACTCCTTCTACTACAGGCGAGTAAGTCTCCAAAGGTCGAGCATCCGGTAGATTGCGTAGTGACGTCGTTCGTCCAAAACCCAATCCATAACCCCGTAGTTAGCCGAACTACGTTTTGCTCTGATTCTCAGGCCAGATGAGATACGTAGGCATAAGACGCGATGTCTTAGCGAGCACACATCCCCCCAACCCATAGGTCAGCCGAGCTACGAAGACTCTGATTCTCATATTCAGATGAGATACGTATGCAGTGGATGCGACATCCGCGTGAGTCATTTTCATTTAACCCTTTTTTTTTGGTAAACAACACAAGATAAACCCACACCCTTTAGACGAAAACTACAAAAGTGGATCCCGTAGAGTACTACGGATGCGTAGGGGTGCTAATACCTTCCCTTCGCATAACCGACTCCCGAACCCAAGATTTGGTTGCGAGACCCCGTCTTGTCCTTTCCTTTTTCAGGTTTACTTCGAGCGTTTCCTTTCCCTCCTTTGGGATGAATAACGCACGGTGGCGACTCTTCTGTCTTTTTCTTTCGCCGGTTGTTTTTTTTTCGCATTGTATTTTTCAGGTTGCGACAACCTACACCGTTGGTTGTGGCTGGGCCTTCAACCCTCCCTAACCAAGGCGTAGAGGAGTTGAGAGACGAAGACCTTTCACGTGCCTGGATCTGTGAAAGAGAAGAGTTGCTTCAACAACTTAAGGAGAAGGACGCTCTGATCGAATTCCTCGAGCATCAGCTGATAGATGATCCGAATGATACCTGGACTTCTCTGCTTCCTCAGTCTTCCAAATTCTGGAAGAGGAAGTATGATCGACTCGCTAAGGAGAAAGCGGATATGGAAGTAGCCTATGAGAGAGAGATCAAGAGGCTTTGTGCATCTCGTCTTCCAGCATCTCGAGCTTCTAGGGATCCATAGGATGTTTATTTTCCTTTTCCCTTGTGATATGATCAATAATGCTGTACTTCTTTGTCTCGAATATATTAGATGAGATATTTTTCCATATGCGGTTAAATGTTTTAAAATTTCGAAAAAATTTGCAAATAGAACCCTAAAAGTTCCTTGAAATAAAAACAAAGCATATGCACGAGCATTGCATGCATCATTTGCATAAGCAGGTGTTGTTCTGGTCTTCTTGTCTGTGGCCTAACTCTGTGCTCTTCATTTATTTTGAAGACAAGCTGACTCATCGGTACTATACCCGAGCTAATTCTGCAAGAGTGATGGATCAACTTGAACAAGAGAACCGAGAGGTGAAGGAAGAGGTCGCTAGACTGAGTGCTCTGATGGAGGAATTCTTGGCGGCTCAGAATCAACCATCTCCACCTCCTGCAACTCCTCCCCAGAGGACTGTGATCTCCGAGGTTGCTTCGTCGACAGTGCCAGCTGCCAGTGCCCATTTTGTGCCGAATGCCATGCCGCCCGGGTTTCCTTGGGGTATGCCTCCCGGTTTTATGCCATATTTTCCAGCTCCTACATTTGCTTCCATGCCGGCATCTAGCCCGGTCCTTGCAATGCCTCCTCCTCTCGTGCATACCATTCCCAGGGTAGACGACACCATCTATCATTCTGAGCCGTCTGAGGGCCCAGATGTTAATGAAAAGATGGATGCGATGAACGACCAATTTCTTGAACTCCGCAAGGAATTGAAGACCCTCCGAGGGAAAGATTTGTTCGGCAAGTCTGCTGCTGAATTATGTTTGGTTCCCGGTGTTAAGATACCTGTCAAATTCAAAGTCCCTGACTTTGAGAAGTATAAAGGGAACACCTGCCCTCTCAGCCACCTGGTTATGTATGCCAGGAAAATGTCTACTCAGACAGATAATGATCAGTTGCTGATTCATTATTTTCAGGATAGTTTGTCTGGTGCAGCTCTTCGTTGGTATATGAGCCTTGATAGTGCAAACGTTCGTTCCTTCAACGATCTTGGCGAAGCCTTCGTCAAGCAATACAAATATAATGTGGATATGGCTCCTGACCGTGATCAACTCAGAGCTATGTCCCAGAAGGACAAAGAGACATTTAAAGAGTACGCCCAAAGGTGGCGAGAGCTGGCAGCTCAGATTACTCCTCCGCTGGAAGAGAAGGAAATGACTAAGATCTTTTTGAAAACTCTTAGTTCATTTTACTATGAGCGAATGGTCGCTAGTGCTCCCTCTGATTTCACCGAAATGGTGAATATGGGGATGAGATTGGAGGAAGGAGTCCGGGAAGGACGGTTATCTAAGGATGAAGGCTCTTCTAAACGATATGGGGCGTTTAAGAAGAAAGATGGGGAGGCACATGCTGTGCAATCCCATGTTAAACCTAGAAGACCCTCTGCCAAGAGGAAGCCTGTGCGTCATGCCAGCAATCAACATCAGGTGGCTCATATAGCACCTATCTTCAGAGACAACAATCAGCATAATCAGCAACAACCTCAGTATCAACAACAGCATCTCCCACAGCAACAGGCTTACCAGCCTCGTGGCAACAGTAATCAGGCTAATTTGAATTATGATAGGAAGAAGATCACTTTCGATCCTATTCCTATGTCATACGCTGAGCTATATCCCTCTTTAATAGAGCGGAAACTGATAACCCCGAGGGATCCTCCGGTTGTACCTGCTAACCCGCAGTGGTGGTACAAGCCCGACCAACATTGTGTTTATCATTCCGGTGCTCCCGGTCACAATATAGAAAACTGCTATCCATTGAAGACTAAGGTGCAAGACCTTATGAGATGCGGCATTCTGAGCTTTGAGGACTCAGGCCCCAATGTTACGAAGAACCCATTGCCCGAGCATGGGAAGTCGGTTAACATGGTCCAGGGTTGCCCTGGAAAATATAAGGTCAAATATGTAAGCCATATTCGACAGTCATTGGTCGAGTTGCATCGTCTGCTGTGTGATTACAATCATATAGAGCACGACCATGACAAATGCCGTATCTGCTCCGTCAATCGTTTGGGTTGTCGCCAAGTGCGCAGAGAGCTTAAAGAGCTGCTAGATGATGGTACTATTGAGATTCTTCAAAACAGAAACGTTGATGAAGATGAACCCGAGGTGAATGTGATTTCTCCTGTGTTCAAGATTCCTGAGCCTGTTGTCATCCGTTATGATGGTAGCAAGCCGAAGGTCTCTCCTTCTTTGGTGATCAAACCTGCAGGCCCTGTGCCTTATGCTTCAGATAGAGCAATTCCCTTTCGCTATAATCCAGTTGCTGTTGAAGATGGGAAAGAAGTGCCTTTGCCTTCAACTTCTGTGGTAAATATTGCTGATGTGAGCGGGTTGACCCGGAGTGGTCGTGTATTTTCTGCACCCCCGAAGACTCATGTTGTTTCTGATTCTGCTGAGCGTCCCGTTGGGACTGCGGTGAATGTTCTGAATCCGGCACCTGTTGCTAAACCCTCCTCTGTACGAAAGACTCCTGCATCTTCTGTTGGCCCTAGTGGCATTGTGAATGAAGACTGTGATGAGATGTTGAGGCTCATCAAGAAGAGTGAGTACAACGTTGTAGACCAGCTTCTACAAACACCGTCCAAGATCTCCGTGCTATCTTTGCTTCTGAATTCAGAACCCCATAGGGAGGCTCTGTAGAAAGTATTGGACGTGGCTTATGTTGATCATGACGTAACTATTGAGCAGTTTGACAGTATAGTTGCAAACATTACTGCTTGCAACACTTTGAGTTTCTGTGACTCTGATCTCCCTGAGGAGGGAAGAGACCACAACATGGCTTTACATATTTCTATGAATTGCAAGAACGACGCCATGTCCAACGTGCTGGTGGACACTGGGTCATCTTTGAATGTATTGCCAAAGACCACTCTCTCGAGATTGTCATATCAGGGGCCTCCCATGAGGCAGAGTGGTGTTGTTGTGAAAGCTTTCGATGGGTCGTATAAGACCGTGATTGGGGAAGTTGATCTCCCAATCAAGATTGGACCAAGTGATTTCCAAGTTACCTTTCAGGTTATGGATATCCACCCATCTTATAGTTGTCTCCTTGGCAGACCATGGATTCACGAGGCTGGCGCCGTGACATCCACCCTACACCAGAAGCTGAAATTCGTCAAGAATAAGAAATTGGTTTTGGTAGGGGGAGAAAAGGCTCTCCTGGTTTGCCACATGTCTTCTTTCTCATATATTGATGCTGAGGATGAAGTTGGAACGTGTCGCATTACGCGAAAAACCGGCGGGAAAACAAAACAACAGAGCCGCCACCGTGCGTTATTTATCCCAAAAGAGGGAAAGGAAACGCTCGAAGTAAACCTGGAAAAGACATGGTCTCGCGACCAGAGAGAGATGGGATCGGGAGTCGGTTATGCGAAGGGAAGGTATTAGCACCCCTACGCATCCGTCGTACTCGACGGTATCCACGCTCAGAAAGAATAGAAGAAAGGTTGCTAAAGACTGCTCAAACACTGCACCAAACACTGGAATAGAACACAGACGAAAGACGGAAGAAGCGGACTCGGCAGGATATCGCATCCTGGGCCTACGTAGTTTGTCAGACACAAACATCAGAGTCGACGTAGTTCGGGAACAGGGGAAACGTGCTGGCTAGGATGTCGCATCCTATGCATACGTATCTTCTCTAACCGGAGAAGAATCAGAGCACTCGTAGCTCGGCTAACGCACGCCAAACAAAACACAAACACAAACAGGAAACCGACTGCCAATTGCTGGACTTACGTCAGACTCCACACAAACAGGAAAACATGGAAACCGAATGCCAATCGCTGGACTTACATCAGACTCCGAACCAATAAAACACACACAGGAAACCAACTGCCAATCGCTGGACTTATGTCAGACTCCAACAAGCAAACAAGACACAGGAAACCAACTGCTAATCACTGGACTTATGTCAGACTCCAAACGCACACGAAGGGTTGAAAATAAAAGGGCGCCCAGAGAGATCATCTCATCTCCTGCCTACGTACCTCATCTGGTATGAGGATCAGGGCGACGTAGTTCCCCTACGCAGGGAAAAAGGACTAGCCTAACCAGAGACTGGGAAATGACAAACTATAAGGGAGACTGACTCGAGCCTAATAGTTATCATGTAAATTCACCATGGTCCTAGGTTGAGGTTTCTATCTAACTTGCACAGGGAGCAAGCTATCCTAAACAGCACAGCAAATACACAAGCACAATAAACAATCACACACACTATATGCAATCAATCAGGCTCATATAAGGTTAGGCTGTGAAACACAAGCCAACTGGAATCGGGTGTAGTTAGCTCTTAACCCTAACATTGAGAGTTAGGGTGAAGCAGATGAAATGGGAAGTGAGGGTAAGACCTCACAACTCTTATCCCTGGCCTGGGAGAGCTTCAGACAAATGAAAGTGTGGGAGTTCAGAAAGTTGGAACTCTTCTCCACATATGACTGACTCAACAAAGATCTTGGGTTAATATCCACAATGCATCAACACAAGGTGTGTGAGCAAAAGGATGACATACTGAATAGCAGGAGATGGATTGCACATCTCTTTTATCTACCAATTGCCTCATAGAGGTCTTTTCCTGCTTGACACAAAGATAAACAAACACAAGCATTGCCTCTTAAGGAGGGCTTCAGACAGGTGCCTGCCCACATAACAGGACAGGTCTTCCAGACTACATGAAGTCAGAGAGTTATACCTCAATGGTTAAGCAAACAAGCAAAAGCAATTTCAAAAGAACTCAAAGCAACTTAGGTACCTGAAAAAAGCTAACCCAATCAGTATACAAGTCAAATAATCAAACAGACAACAGTCAAACGCACAATCAGACAGATAAGCAAGCAATGCAACAGTGTGCAAGCCACAAGCCAATGGGCACAGCGCAATTAACTTGGCATCAACCTACAAAACAACTCAATATTAGCTAACATCAATCAACTAATCAACTCAAATGAGTGAGCAACTCCCATCATGGCAATGTGCTTCTTAACCTGAAATCCACAATCCAAACAGTGAGTCCAAACCACTAGGTCAAAGCCTAGGATCAAAAACAGGTCAAACCTTCAAAACACAACATGAAATTTAACATGAATCAACATAATTCAATCAAGAACACATTCCAAAAGGTCCCATATCAAAATCATTAACCAAAAGCATTTCATGAACCAAACATGGCAAGGTATGCAAATTGTGATCACATTGTGACATCAGAAGGAACAAATGCACATTAAATCAAAAATGGTTCAAATAATCTTGGCAAAATTCATGAGTAAACAGGACATACAACATGATCATCACACAAAAAATTAGAGACATTGGACATCATTTGGCATGGCAATCACATGGCATAAGTCAAGACAAGCACAACAAGCACATGTGTGACACCAAGTGTCACACCAACTTAGCATAGGCATAAAACAGAGATGGATCATGGTAAAAACCTCAAACCAAAGCCAAAACAACATTCAACATGTCTAGAAATAGTGTGCAAAATTTCACATTCATTGGATAAGGAACAAGCATTTCACAATCAAATGAAATTCAAGGCAATTTAAAAGCTCAAATGTGACCATCCAGAATGAAAAATCTCAATTAAATCAGAAATCAATCAAATAATTCCAACAAAAATCATGAGTAATCACAACATCCATAACATGCATCACACAAAAAATCATGGCAATTGGAGATCATTTGGCATGGCAAATTCATCAATCAAATCGAACCTCACAAGGTGTGACACAAATTGTCACACCAACTTAGAAAAATCATAAAACCAAAATGACAATTGATAAAAATGCAAACTCAACACCAAAATGTCCAGCAAGATGTCTAGTTATAGCATGCAAAATTTTATGAGCATTGGACAAGAATCAAGCATTTCACAAATGATATAGCAAGGCAAGGTCAAATGAGACACATGATCAAAAACCCTAGGGCAAAACAAAATCCAGCCAAGCACAATTCATAGAAAAATGATGACAAAAAACTAGAGGAATCAAGGATCATAATGCAAAAATCCTCATATTTTTTGGATCAAAACTCAATTAGATATGATTTTTGGAAGATTGAAATATGAAATGAAATAAAATGAAACAAAATAAAATGGATTAATGGAATTATTTAATTTGAAAATGAAATAGTGGCGCCTGGCTGCAAAACGCAGCCGTTTCACTTAAGTCCAAGCCTGGTCAACGAAGTCAACACGCGGAGGCATCCAATCAGAATGCAAGCATGTGATTTCTCATGAGCCAATCAAAACAAACCCTAGGGAAACAGCTAAGACAACGGATATTTGTGGCAAAAACGAATCAAAGCGTGGCCATAGCTTCTGAACTTCATCTTCTTCAAAACACGGCCATGAACAGTAATTCTCAAGAACACCTCAAGAACAATATTTCCAGAACTTAAAATTAAGCATATCCACACATTGTACATTCAATGGAGAGCACAAATCAAGCACGCATTAAGCATAAAACATCACATAGCAATGGAATCTAGCAAATCAAGAATCATGCACAAAACTTTAACTAACCATATCTAACTCAATTTAGCATGAAAATTTGTGATTCAAAGCTCAGTTTAATCAGCACATTAAGATCTATAACATCATGGCAAAGGATTTCAAAAGTAAGAAACGCGAATTGTAACCTCTTGAAGTGCAGATTTGTGAATCTCGAGCTACAGGCCTTGGCAATGCTCCAACACTTCTCTATGATGCTTGTTAAGGTGATTGGAAGGAAGATCAAAGCCTAATTGCACTTGCTTTCAACAGAATTTGATTCCACCATTGTTGCTTCCAAGCTTCACTATGCTTCAATGTGCACGAATCCTCTTGATTCCAAGTCCAATATTGCTTACCTATACTTCATGAACATGAATTGATCAATGAAAATGGTTTATGCTTGAAGAAATTTGGAAAAAGTTTGAGAGAAAAAATTGGAAAGTTTTGTGATTCAGATCTGAAATCGTGGCTAATGGTGAAAACAGTTAGGTTTAGGTACTTATACTCCCTCCTAATCATGCTTAATTAAGCCTTAACCAAATGCTAATGGAAATGGATTAAGTTTGGAGGTGTTTTGCAAAATTGAGCTTTCACCCTTATGCATGAAAAATGCATGTGAACAGTACACGAATTCAATTGATTTTCACTTAAAACCACATTTTAAAATCAATGGTAATTGCCAAATGTTCAAATAATTCACCAATTTTAAATTTCATGTTTTCCCTCCAAAAATCAAGTGAATTGGAAAATGATTATGTGATGATAATGCATGTCATGTAATGCAAGATTTGGAAACTAGAAGTCATGATGAGAACAATGCAAAAAGAGCCATTCAATTTGGAGTTTTGGTTGGAAAGTTATGCTCATTTGAAGTTCAAACCACATTTTGCCATGCTTGGACCATATCTCCTCAACCACACATGAGAAATTGATGATCTTTGACTTTTTGGAAATGGGAGAGAAAGATCTTCAACTTTCATGTTGGACAAAATTTCATTTGAAACGTTCCTGATGATGTAATCTTGAGTTGAAGTTGGTCAAAAACCTTTCCATTTCTGGAAAGTTCAAATTACATGTCACCTGCTATTTTTGGAAAGTCTTTATCTAACCTCAAATTCTTCAATGTTGATGTTTGAAATGTCAAATGATACTTGTTCACACCTGATTGAGGCATCTCCAACCATCTCCCACCTCCAAATCCATAATTGAACTGACAGTTGACTTCTGTTGACTTTTTAGGGTTTCAGATGATTTGCACATGGACTGATGATCTCTGAGCCTTCAACACTTGGCCAAATCACTTCAAAATGATCCTTGGGTTACATGAACTCATTGTACCAACCCTAGGGCTTTGATCTCATAGAAAATGCACTTGTTTGCTTGCACAACTGAATCTCCTGACCAGTCTTGCCTGATGACTTGATGGACTATGCAATGAACAATGCAATGTTAATGACCTAAAATGAAAATGTATATACAAATGGGAGGTGAAAATTTGAGGTGCTACAGCTGCCCCTATTCAATCAACTGGGAACCCGAACAGATGAGAGCAACGACTGTCAGACCTTCAAGGTAAACAGGGATTGAATACTAAAGAACCGTAGAAATTTGCACTCTGCAGGGATCAAAGAAAGGACTGTCCACCAAGGACAACTTCCACTGGGATCTGATGTTTGTCACTGAACCAGACAAGACGTCTACCAACGACTTCACTAGGGATTTTGATTTTTCAGAAAAGGAACCACGACCCGTCATCGAAGGATAATGGATGGGAGCAAAGAAATCACAACTAGACGCCAACGGACGACTAGGAAAAATTCAACGTTTACCGAAACCAACGGAGAGGTGACCAGACATCAACGGATGAATGGGAAGATATACAACTAGATGTCAACGGACAACTAGGAAAAACTCGACGTTTATCGAAACCAACGAAGAGGTGACCAGACATCAACAGATGAACTGGGAAAAGATATACAACCATACGTCAACGGACGAATGGGAAAAACTCGACGTTTATCGAAACCAACGGAGAGGTGACCAGACATCAACGGATGAACTGGGAAAAGATATACAACCATACGTCAACAGACGAATGGGAAAACTCAACGTTTATCAAAACCAACGGAGAGGTGACCAGACATCAACGGATGAACTGGGAAAAGATATACAACCATACGTCAACGGACGAATGGGAAAACTCAACGTTTATCGAAACCAACGGAGAGGTGACCAGACATCAACGGATGAATGAGAAGATATACAACTAGATGTCAACGGACAACTAGGAAAAACTCGACGTTTATCGAAACCAACGGAGAGGTGACCAGACATCAACGGATGAACTGGGAAAAGATGTACAACCATACGTCAACGGACGAATGGGAAAACTCAACGTTTATCGAAACCAACGGAGAGGTAACCAGACATCAACGGATGAATGGAAAGACTCGACCAAACATCAACGGATGCAAGGGAGAAACTCGACGTTTATCGACACCAGCAGAGAGGTGACCAGACATCAACGGATGAATGGAAAGACTCGACCAAACATCAACGGATGCAAGGGAGAAGCTCGACATTTATCGACACCCACGGAGAAAGGTGACCAGACATCAACGGATGACTGTGGGGAAAATACAACTAGATATCAACGGACAACTAGGAAAAACTCGACGTTTATCGAAATCAACGGAGAGGTGACCAGACATCAACGGATGAATGGAAAAAGATATACAACCATATGTCAACGGACGAATGGGAAAACTCGACGTTTATCGAAACCAACGGAGAGGTGACCAGACATCAACGGATGAACTGGGAAAAGATGTACAACCATACGTCAACGGACGAATGGGAAAACTCAACGTTTATCGAAACCAACGGAGAGGTGGCCCGACATCAACGGATGAATGGAAAAAGATATACAACCATACTTAAACGGACGAATGGGAAAACTCAACGTTTATCGAAACCAACGGAGAGGTAACCAGACATCAACGGATGAATGGAAAGACTCGACCAAACATCAACGAATGCAAGGGAGGAACTCGACGTTTATCGACACCAACGGAGAGGTGACCAGACATCAACGGATGAATGGGAAGACTCGACCAGACGTCAACGGACGAACGGGAGAAGCTCGACGTTTATCGACACCAACGGAGAAAGGTGACCAGACATCAACGGATGACTGTGGGGAAAATACAACTAGATGTCAACGGACAACTAGGAAAAACTCGACGTTTATCGAAACCAACAGAGAGGTGACTCACTGGGGATCAAGGTCACGATAGGGAGCAGACAGGAAGGAACACCAAGGATACCGGGTTGTAGGCATAAAACAGGTGACCTACCAAAGCGTGAATTGGTTTGTATTCCAAAACACTCATCATCCTGAAGAGGGCTAGAAAAGCAATCTTGTTAAAGGATGGACATTCGATTCCACAAGGAATACGAATCTTACTCAACTGGGGAAACACGAAGGGCTTCGACCGAAGAGTGCATGAGATATATCATCTATAGCCGTCAAAATGTAGATAATATACTCGCATGGAAGATTATCCATAACCGGGTTGTAGGTTGTTAAAGGATAAATCAACCGAAAAAGAAAGGCATCGGGATACCAGGACTAGGTATGTAAAGATGACCAATCGTTGCTTAATCAAAGCACATATCCGAAAGGAGAAAGGAATATCTACACCAAAAACTGGATAATGATAACCGCAAAGAGGGGATTACATCTACCGGTTAGTAGGTAGAAAACCATGGAACAGTAACCGTCATCAATTAGGATGAGCACAAGGGTTAACTTCACAAAGAGGAGAACATGGAGTTCACATCTACCGGTTAGTAGGTAGAAGACCACAAAGATAGGACTTACAACTACCGGTTCGTAGGTAGAAGCCAACAAATTCCGCTGAGGATAAGATGAATGAGTGCCGGTTAGTGAGCAACTATTCATTTATACCACAGGGAAGCACAAGAGACAGCCACAAGGAAGCCAGTTTAGGGTCGATCCAAAAAGGGCAGACTGAATCAAGACTCATCCTAATGAGGAAAGAACTCAATAGGGAAAACCCATCCCATTATGTGTGCAGGGAGGGAACGGAAACAACCGTCATCCACGAGGATATAACTCAGTGGGGAGTGCAGAAGGAAATGACAGACAATTTCTGCCTAAGGGGTCGACTCTATATGGAGAGATCAGACACACCCACATCTGCTTGTGGAATCGATCCAAGCTTGCAAAATGCTACCAATTTTGTGGGGAGTTGCATTGCTGGGGATACCCGCTCAACTAAGGAGTCACTTGTTGGGAAAACACCAACCTCTCAACCATGCTGGGGAACCCAATTCTGAAATCAATCCAATGGCGCGATGCTAAACTCTTTCCGACAACCCAATCTCGGATGGTCACCACGGCCTAGGGCTAATGGATATGTTTGCAATGCTGATGCATGAGTTTTTTTTATTTTAGCGCAATGCTCCATAATCATGGAAATGCTACGCACTAATGATGCAATATGCTATGCTTATATAAATGATGAATGCATAAAAACACATCTCCTCCAGAGACAACACCGGGGAGCTCAAGGAACTATGCTGAAGATTTCAATACCACGTCAATTTCCACCCTGTTGGGGAAAGACAACCCTTGCTGGGGATGACCTCCATCGAACCCGAACTGCTTGGGGATTACCCTGCTAGGGGAGAACACCAATGCTTTTCTCTACTGGGGATAATTTCACCAGACCCGATCCGCTTGGGGACCTTGCTGGGGGAAAACCATCAACACAAACCCTCTGCTATGGAGATCCACTAGGGGAAAACACTCCACACCCTGATGGGGAAATGCATAACTCTGTTGGGGAAAGGCCTACACCACTCTGCTGAGGAAATAATATACTAGGCCACACTGGGGAAAGACATCCACAACCCTGCCGGGGACAAGCGTTCACGACCACTCTGGGGATACATCCTCAACCCTTAGGAACAATCTACCCATCGATGCTTCCACTGGGGATATGGAAACCTTCAGGCTCGCTGAGGAGACACCGATCTCGAATCTGCTAGGGAGATAACACTCTCAAACCCACTGGGGAGATACGGCTTATTTGACACGGAACACCTGTCGAGTCGTCGAACACTGGCATTCACCATCCCACCACAGTGTTGACTTTCCACTTTTGAGAACTCCCAGACTCGTCTGGACTTTTCTGATTCATCACCTTGTATTCACGACTCCTCCGTACTCCACGGAGATCGAACTCCTGGGATTCATACAAACTTTCCAGTCCTCAGACTTTGAAGAGTCTTCTTGATTAATATTCAGGATCGTCGTCGTAATTTTTCACCGTCTCTTCACCGTTCTTCTATCCCTTGCCCCTGGTCGGACTCCACGGGGATCTTTTGTCAAAAAGTTTCACATCACCAACTGCAAGTGAATGAAGATATCTAACAGCACCTGCACGAGAGATCGTTAGATAAAAGCGTGCCCCAGGCGTGCCAACATTTCAACACCTAGGTCACTCAAACTTCCGAATAAGATTTCCAGATTTCAATCTTATAAGCATGCATCGGAAGGGACCTCTATGTTTCAAAATGCAAATATTCTTATAAAAAATAAACGGATGTTTTCGCAATCGAAGCGGTAATGAAAACAAAAACATAATTATTTGACTGAACACGCATCTTATTGACTGAAAAAAGGTGGCTCAAAACCGAGCAACACAGGAAACAATCCCTGAAAAGAGGTGATTGCGCACAAAAGGAAAAATCTATCCTAATGGCAATGTGAAACCGTGATCTCATCGGGTTCCAACTCGGTTACACCCCTAATGTCCTCAAAACTTTCCGCACTTTCTGTCTTCTGAACAAGACGCTTCCGATCGATCTCTGTCGGGATTATCCAAGTTATATCCGAAGCACAAACGACCATGCTAGACGCAGTTGTTCGTTTCAGTCCCTCTTTTGCCTGGACCGCCCTTTCGGGTTTTCAATCCACCGGGATACCCTTTTTTGCCCAAGCCGCCCTTGTGGGGTTTTCGACTTGCCGGGTGTACAAATTCTTTTCATTCTTTATCCCTAACTTTTGCCCGAACCTTTTCCTTTTTTTCTTTTCCTTGGTTCGCCGGGATGCCCATTTTTGCCTGGACCATTTTGTTCTTTTTGTCCAGCGGGTCTCTTTTTAACGAAGTATCTTTTAACTACGTCCGCTTTTACAGGGGATGGAAAATCCTCACCATCCATGGTCGTCACCAACAAGGCTCTACTAGAAAACGCCTTCTTGACCATGAATGGGATCCATAACTGTATGTCCACTTGCCCCTACTATCGTTGAGGAGGAAGGATCCTTTTCAACACCATATCTCCCACGTGGTACGCACGAGGTCGCACTTCTCGGTTAACAGCGCGTTTCATTCACTGGGTACAACTGCTCATGACAAATAACTGCCAACCTCTCTTCCTCAATCAGGCTCAATGCGTCATACCGAGTCCTTATCCACTCAGCCTTTTCCAATCTTATGCCCACTAAGACTCTCCATGGCGAAATCTGGACCTCAAATGGTAGCACCGATTCCTTCTCATACACCTGCGAGGAAGGCGTTGCCCCAGTAGATGCACGCACCGAGGTTCGATACCCAGGATGCAAGCTTCGTACTCAGCCACCATTGTTGGTGCAATCAAATGCTAACCGGGCAACGAAGGGAATGTGGGATCCCTTTGGCGTAACCAAAGCAGCACTAACTCATTCACATTAACCCCATTAGACATCAGAATCCGTTCGGATTCAGGGTCAGGCCCCTCCTCCGGGATCGATTCCTCAGAATCTTTCGATTTGAGCACCTCGAGATGTCCTCATCAGGGAACTCAAACTTCCTTGGTTGATAATCCTCAATGGGTTGTGGGGCGATGTAAACGGACAATACACTCCCCTCGATTGCTTTCTGAGAGGTGTACTGAATATCGCAAATCAGTCAAACTCACTTTTTTACCATCTCGCAACCCGTCCGGTCCATGCTGACTTCCCAAACATATACTTGATCAGATCCATCTTGGAAATCCACGAAGTGGTATGAACCAGCATATACTGTCTCAGTCGGCGAGCAGCCTATGCCAAAGTACGACAAGTTTTCTCGAGCAGTGAGTTCATTGTTTCACAGTCGATAAACTTTTTGCTTAGGTAAATTGCATGCTCTTTTCGACCGGACTCGTCATGCTGACACAATACGCACCTCATAGACCCCTCGAGGGCTGTCAAGTACCAGATTAACAGTTGTTCCTTCCACGGGAGGCATCAGAATCAGAGGTTCCTGCAACTTATTCTTTTTTTATCTTTCAACGCCTCTTGGCAATCATTATCCACCTGACCGTTTGCTTCTTTTTTTTCGGTTCAGGCCTTTCTTGCATTACTTTTTCCTTTTCTTTCCTTTTCTTTCTTTCTTTCTTTGTTTTTTTTTTTTTTTTTTTTTTTTTTTTTAGCAGGATCGACCTCGATTCCTCTTTCGTTCACAATAAGCCTCGGCAACTTACCGGACAACACTTCACAAGTGTACTGATTCGGACTCAACCTCAGTCTGAGTGGTCTCAACCGATCAAACAACTTGGCCAGATCCACCAGATGCCCCTCTTCTGCTTGGGACTTTGCTATCATGTCATCAACATAGCATTCAATTTTATGATGAATCATATCATGAAAAAAAGTCACTCTGATACGCGGCACCGACGTTCTGCTTCTCTAGAGGGCAGTCTTCTCTCAATGGTAGCTTGTGCACAACGACATTGGTACCCGACCCTGGCATATCCTGATACGGCCAGGCGAAGGTATCCACATGCTCTTTTAACAGTGCTACCATTCTGCTCTTTATACTAGCCCCTGAAGCAGCCCCAACTTTCACTTCCTTTCTGACCTCGGCGGTGCCTGGAATAACAATCTTGAATCGCTCCTCGTGCAGCTGAATCACCTTCTCCTCTTGTCTTAACAACCTGGCTAATTCCAGCAGATCACAATCTTCTTCGCCTTATTCTTCGGCATGATAGATCGGATTGTCGAAGTCATAGAAAGGTGTAACCGAATTATTACCAATGAGATCAGGAGGATAGTCTCTTTTGAGGTCGGAACAAGACGAATCAAAAAGGAAAGAAAAATGAAAATAAATGTAGGTGTTTAATTGGCTGCATTATATGGTAAAACACTAATGTCTTGACTGATGTCATGACATGTATATGTGACTACATTGTAGTTACTGCAGGACTAGCTAACACAGGATTATTGAATGCTGTGACATTCATACCTGTCAACAGATACTAAGGAACAGAAGTTCTGTTAGAACTTAGTATTCATTTGCAGTCTGGTTATCAAGGAAGAACCAGACCTGGCATAAGGCCTACTGACTGAATGTCAAACTGGATGTTGTGACATTCATCATTGACAGCAGCTACTGGAGATTAGGCAGAGTGGTGTTCTGCTATACTTCAGCATAAAACTTAGTTTGTTCTTCAAGAGAATAACAGAACTAACTTAAGGCCAAATGTATAAATGTTAAGTTGGACACTTTGACATTTATTAATGTAAGCTGTTACTGTAGTATGGTCATTTTGATCATGTACAGGTCAGCAAATTGTACAGTCTGTTTTCTGGAAAAACAGACTCAGCATATGGACCTTGATGTCAAGCTGAATGTCGTGACATTCGTGCCTGACAGCATATGCTAAATTGTAGGTTGTTCAGTTTTCTGTTTCAGCTTTTTCTCAGGCTATTCTTTAGGGATTCAACAGCTGAGAGAAAATCCAGGAAATCAACAACCAAGCTACATTCAATGATCCTAACAAATAGCCTATTTGTTAGCAACCTAAATGTTGAATTTGAGGGAACTTGTGTGACCTAAAATTCAGGAAAATACAGGTGCAAAAGCCCAGGTGCTGCAATATAAAAAGGAAGGCATTCCTTCATTCAGTCTCGGGGATTTTGAAGCGTGAAGAGTCAGTGTGTCCATCATACTTCACTGCTGTATTTTGTGAGTCTTGTATTAGACGTATCTTGTAAGCCAAGCCATTATCAAGTAGATGATTGCTTTGGCATAGGGTGTTCATTGAGTTGTAAGTGTTGTGTCACTCAAAGCTTTTAAGCGTGAGTGCTGTGTATCTTGATTTAAGCTGTGAAGCATAATCAAGAGTTGTTTTTGAAGTGTGACTTCAAAGTGTCTTTAATATCACTGAGGTGATTGAGGGGGAGTGAGTAGGAACTCTGATCTTAGGTTAAGATTAAAATTGCATTGGGTAGGGATTAAGTGATAAGTTGTAAACGGGTGAGTTTAGCTTTAAATTGATACTACTAATAGTGGATTTCCTCCCTGGCTTGGTAGCCCCCAGATGTAGGTCATGTTGGACTGAACTGGGTGAACAATTACTTGTGTTATTTACTGCACTTACTGTTAAGTTCTGCATAATCCCTGTCTGTGCAGAATTGGATGTCATAACAACCAGTGTGACATCCAAAGTCTGATAACTAGAATTTCAATTGGCATCAGAGCAGGCACCCTGCCTGTGAAGTTCTGGGTGAGATCTAGGGAAGTTACTTTCTAGTACCATGGACAAGGATTTAGGACACTCAAACAGACCACCCATGTTGGATGGATCTAATTATGATGACTGGAAGCCTCGCATGATAGCCTTCTTAAGGTCTCTAGACAGCAAAGTCTGGAGAGCTGTCAACAAGGGATGGGAACATCCAACGAGGACTGATGAAGATGGAGTCAGTGTGCAGATTCCTGAAGAAGATTGGGACAAGGAACAAGAGGCATTAGCTCTTGGAAATTCCAAAGCCTTGAATGCACTGTTCAATGGAATCACTAAGAACATCTTCAGGCTGGTGCACCATTGTGAACTAGCTAAGGAAGTTTGGGATACCCTCAAGGTAACTCATGAAGGTACTTCCAAGGTGAAGATGTCCAAACTTCAGATGTTGACAACCAAGTTTGAAAATCTGAGGATGAAAGAGGATGAGACTATTCATGACTTTCACATGAATATTCTTGAAATTGCAAACACCTCTGGTGGACTAGGTGAGAAAATGACTGAAGAGAAACTTGTAAGAAAGATTCTCAGGTCCTTGCCTAAGAGGTTTGCTATGAAGGTCACTGCCATAGAGGAGGCTCAGGACATCAGCAATATGAAGGTAGATGAGCTCATTGGTTCTCTCCAAACCTTTGAAATGGGCTTAGGTGAGTATGCTGAGAAGAAGAAAAGCATAGCCTTTATATCTAATGCTGAAGAGGAGTCAGAAGAAGGATATACTGGAGGTGATGAAAGTATATTAGAAGCCTTAGCCATGCTTGGGAGACAGTTCAACAAGCTCATAAAGAAATTTAACCAACAGGGTAGATCTAATGTCAAGAACGTCCCGTCTGACATAAAGAAAAGATCAACTCATGAAGAAAAGGCCAACCAAGGCAAGGGAATCCAGTGCCATGGATGTGAAGGATATGGTCATAGTAAGGCTGACTGCCCTACCCTTCTCATGAGGCAAAGGAAAGGGCTATCTGTCACCTGGTCAGAAGAAGACACTGAGAGTGGATCTGAAGGAGAATCGGCCAAACAAGTCACTGCTCTAACCAGTGTTTGTGCCTCAGAAGATAACTCAAGTGGAGATGAACTCACCTTGGATGAGCTTGCTGTCTCATATAAAGAATTATGTGTTAAAAGCGCAGAAGTTTGCATCCAAGGAGAAAAGCATAAGAGACTCATCAAAGAACTAGAAGCTGAGAAACTAGAGCAGCTGAAAGTCATAGAGGGTCTGAAGGGTGAGATTTCGTTGCTGATCTCTAAGCTAGACCAAATGACCAAATCCATCAAAATGTTGAATAAGGGATCTGACACCTTGGAAGAAATCCTGAGGACAGGACAGAAGTCTGGAACCACATCTGGTTTAGGCTTTGGGAAAAGATCCTCAGCTGAACGCAAACGCCCAAAGGCTAAAGTTCAGAAATCCAAAGGGAAGTCTCATTCAAAGTCACAACATCGAGGAACCAGAATGAACAATCATCAGAAGAAGAAATTCAAGAGATGGAAATGTCATTACTGTGGTAGATTCGGTCACATAAAACCATTCTGCTACAGGCTGCATGGTTACCCAATCCAGACCCCTCAAGGTAGGCCTAAGAAAAAGGTGTCTACGCATAATGCCCCCATTAAGAAACCAACATGGGCGGCTAAGCAGACACCTCAAGTCAATCCTAAGCAGCTGGCATCTAAGACTCACTTCTCACCTGAGAATCAACAGTGTGTTGCTAACCTTGCTCACACTTCTTCAAGGGGACATATCAGACAAGATTGGTACCTTGATAGTGGCTGCTCAAGGCATATGACTGGGATGAAATACCTAGTGGTGAATCTACATTCCTCTAACACCAAGTCTGTGACATTAGGTGATGGAACTAAAAGAGAAGTCATGGGTGTTGGGAAGCTGGACTGTCCAGAAACTCCAAAATTGAGTGATGTATTGTTGGTAAAAGGACTAAATGTGAACCTCATAAGCATAAGCCAGTTGTGTGACCAAGGATACAAGGTGGAATTCACCAAGGGAGGATGTGTGGTGTTGAATGGGTGCAATCAAGAAGTGATGAGAGGAGATAGATCCAAAAATAATTGCTATCTATGGAAATCTAAAGACTCTATCAACCTTCCCAAGTGTCTTTTGGCCAAGGGAGATCAGGAAGGGAAGGTGGGACATGGAAGACTTGATGCCCCTCAGGTAAGAGGAGTGAAGAAGAGCATTTCCAAGGGAGCTATGAGAAGAGTCTCATATCTGTCGTTAGATAAAAGGACAGACCATGGAAAGTGTCTGCTCAAAAGTAATGAGCCCTTGGTTCCCATTGACCATCATACAACTGATATGACAGCAAGGGATAGACAGAGGGGTGTGTTATTGACGTCTGCAGAAACTCAGTACCTAGCTTGTGGAGGCAGGTGGTCATCTCTAGTTTGGAGGAACCTGATGCAGACAGAGTACAATGTCACCCAGAATGTCATGACATTGTACATTACTAAGAGTGAAAATAGTAAGGACAAAAAGGGAATGCGTGCGTCTGAAAAGTTATAGCAACTAATGAAGTTAGTTAGCTACTGTTTAATAAGTCAAATTATTAAACAAATGGTGAGCGCTGAGTGGTCAAAATCTAATAGACCTTACTCTTGCATAAAGCGTTTCACATTCAGTCGTTTCATTCTCCACTCGTGCAAACCCTCGTCCAAAGAAACGATTCATCTTCCCTCTCTGATTTTCAGCATGGCTCGTCAATCCGACACCGCCTCGTACACCACCATGTCTGATTCTCGCAGCACCGAGTCTTACCACCCTACCCGGGAGGATCCAGTTGTTGACGCAGCAACTTCGTCCCATGCAAGAAGACCTAAGGAAACGGTCACCGGGTTTTCATCAGAAATCGCTCTTGATGAACACACAAGGGAAGGGTCAAGGTATGTACATAATTCCATTGCAACTATCGTCACTCAGATACTATCTGGCAATCGAGATGTTCCTGGGGTTTCTGTTCCCTTGAACACAATCATTCCTGACATTGCTGCATGTCAAGATAAAGCTGTAGTGTTGAGGAAAAATGTCACTGACAATGTTGAGCAACCAGATGCTCATGAGGGATCAAAGGTTGAAAAACCCTCAGGCAAAGTGAGAGGTGAGAAGGCCAATGTTACTCAAGATGTTGAGGACAATCCTAGGGCTGAAACGATTAACGTGGATGAGCTCTCAGACAATGAACTTCTGGCTACAGTTGTCCCTAGGATAGCCAAGAGAGTTAGGACCAGAAGGGAGAAAAAGGCAGTGGAGCTGAAGTCCCCCTCCAAGGAAGTTGGTGAAACAAATCCTCACAAGCAACCAGGGTCAGAGAGTGCACACAAGAGGAAAAGCTATGGACCTACAAAAGCTTGGAGCAAAGAGGTGCCTAAGAAGTTGAAGACCAAGGCTGTGGTGGTTGAGTCTGAATCTGATGCCCCATGTGATGTCACAACATCCATGTCCAGGAAGAAGCCTTCTTCCAGTAGGTTGGCAACCAGTGTCCCAGAAGTTCCCATTGACAATGTGTCCTTCCACTTTGCCTCCAGTGTTAACAGGTGGAAGTATGTATACCACAAGAGGCTGGCATTGGAAAGAGAACTGGCACAGAATGCACTGGACTGTAAAGAGATTGTGGATCTCATCAAGGAGGCTGGTTTGATAAGAACTGTGTCTCAACTTCCTAAGTGCTATGAGACCTTAGTGAAGGAGTTTATTGTAAATCTGTCAGAGGAGTGTGCTGATGGGAGATCCAAGGAATTTCGAAAGGTCTATGTGCGTGGCAAATGTGTGACCTTTTCCCCCTCTGTGATAAATCAGTATCTGGGAAGAGCGGATGAAGAGCAACCTGAGCTTGAAGTGATTGACAATACAGTCTGTCAAGTCATCACAGCAAAGCAAGTCCGAAAATGGCCTCTCAAAGGGAAGCTAGTAGCCAGCCAACTAAGTGTTAAGTATGCAATGCTACACAAAGTTGGAGCAGCCAACTGGGTACCCACTAACCACAAGTCAACTGTGTCTGTGGCATTAGGGAAGTTCATCTATGCAGTGGGAACCAAGGCAAAGGTGAACTATGGTGCTTACATATTTGATCAGACAATGAAGCATGCTGGGAGCTTTAGTGTGAAGGGACCCATTGCCTTTCCATCTCTCATATGTGGAACTGTGCTGAATCAATTTCCACACATCCTGACAGATAATGACTTCGTGAAAAGAAGAGAGAGTCCATTGGCTTTCAGCTACAAACTGTTCCTGGGCAAGCATGTCCCTGACATTGTCTTGACATCGGGAGAGACTTCCAAAGCTGGCAACCAACCAGACAAAGCTGAAGTTATTACAGTTCTCAAAGAGACCTGCAAAGAGCTGGGAGCTAGAAAGCATGCACTGGAACAGCTCATCTTACAGCTGGAGTCTACTGCTGAGGACACGGATGGAGCTGAAGGGCAAATGGCTGAGGAGGAGGAAGAGGCCAGCTCTGAAGAGGAAGCTGATGAGGAGGCTGATGATGAGGCTGAGGATTAATCACTTCTTTTGTGTTTTTCTGTCATGTGTGTAATCCTAATTACTATTTGTGGATCTGTAAATTAAAGTGTTGCTTTGGCAACGTTTTTGACAAAAAGGGGGAGTGACAAGTGATACCCCAAGACAACAGAAGTTTACATTGTTAAACTTTATTAAAACAGGTTCCCATTCATGACAGATTGAAGTTTTCCCTACTGCAGCTACTATGTGATGAAGTGTGTATTTAGCTTCTGTGTGTATGCTGTTGTATGCCTCTGTGTGTATGCTGATATGTGTGTGTGAAGTTTTTATTTAACTTCCCTTTCCCCCCTGCAGCTGATGTTGAAGTTTAGGTGCAACTTCTAATATGTGTGTGCTGCTATGTGAAGTTTTTATTTAACTTCCATGTGTGTGAGTGTGCTGCCACTCTGAGTGTATTAGCGAGTAGTATTCCGCTGCCATGAACTCTGTTATGGGGATCAAAGTGTTTTAGCCAAAAATTTGCCAAAGGGGGAGTTTGTAGGTGTTTAATTGGCTGCATTATATGGTAAAACACTAATGTCTTGACTGATGTCATGACATGTATATGTGACTACATTGTAGTTACTGCAGGACTAGCTAACACAGGATTATTGAATGCTGTGACATTCATACCTGTCAACAGATACTAAGGAACAGAAGTTCTGTTAGAACTTAGTATTCATTTGCAGTCTGGTTATCAAGGAAGAACCAGACCTGGCATAAGGCCTACTGACTGAATGTCAAACTGGATGTTGTGACATTCATCATTGACAGCAGCTACTGGAGATTAGGCAGAGTGGTGTTCTGCTATACTTCAGCATAAAACTTAGTTTGTTCTTCAAGAGAATAACAGAACTAACTTAAGGCCAAATGTATAAATGTTAAGTTGGACACTTTGACATTTATTAATGTAAGCTGTTACTGTAGTATGGTCATTTTGATCATGTACAGGTCAGCAAATTGTACAGTCTGTTTTCTGGAAAAACAGACTCAGCATATGGACCTTGATGTCAAGCTGAATGTCGTGACATTCGTGCCTGACAGCATATGCTAAATTGTAGGTTGTTCAGTTTTCTGTTTCAGCTTTTTCTCAGGCTATTCTTTAGGGATTCAACAGCTGAGAGAAAATCCAGGAAATCAACAATCAAGCTACATTCAATGAACCTAACAAATAGCCTATTTGTTAGCAACCTAAATGTTGAATTTGAGGGAACTTGTGTGACCTAAAATTCAGGAAAATACAGGTGCAAAAGCCCAGGTGCTGCAATATAAAAAGGAAGGCATTCCTTCATTCAGTCTCGGGGATTTTGAAGCGTGAAGAGTCAGTGTGTCCATCATACTTCACTGCTGTATTTTGTGAGTCTTGTATTAGACGTATCTTGTAAGCCAAGCCATTATCAAGTAGATGATTGCTTTGGCATAGGGTGTTCATTGAGTTGTAAGTGTTGTGTCACTCAAAGCTTTTAAGCGTGAGTGCTGTGTATCTTGATTTAAGCTGTGAAGCATAATCAAGAGTTGTTTTTGAAGTATGACTTCAAAGTGTCTTTAATATCACTGAGGTGATTGAGGGGGAGTGAGTAGGAACTCTGATCTTAGGTTAAGATTGAAATTGCATTGGTTAGGGATTAAGTGATAAGTTGTAAACGGGTGAGTTTAGCTTTGAATTGATACTACTAATAGTGGATTTCCTCCCTGGCTTGGTAGCCCCCAGATGTAGGTCATGTTGGACTGAACTGGGTGAACAATTACTTGTGTTATTTACTGCACTTACTGTTAAGTTCTGCATAATCCCTGTCTGTGCAGAATTGGATGTCATAACAACCAGTGTGACATCCAAAGTCTGATAACTAGAATTTCAATAAACATTGCCATTTTTAGTTTTGTTAAACTGCAAAAATAAATGAAAAACAGGGAACAACGCTTTTAATCACAAAAACATCCATTTATTACTGATGCAAAATGTTGCACAATGAAACACATGAGATGGCCCTTACAATGGACCATTACGTTTCGGGCAAAACGTATGGCTTTCATGCAAACAAAATTGAGAAACAGAAATACTATTCTTCATGATGAGTGACAGTGAGGATCTTTGAGGCCTTCAAGTTCCCTGGTATGCACGATTTTATCCACAACTCAAGCTCGCGGTCACTGTCGATCTCTTCACCCACTGCACAGGCGTGACCTGGAGCCAGCATTCCGGCACTGACGAATGTGAACGGTGGACGACGTCCTCTGTTTTGTCTAGACGAGTCTTGGTCTGGTTGATAGCCAACCCCGAACATATCCGCTTTCACCACAATGTCTATGATCTTCCCCCAGCCTAGAGATTCTCCGTTCTTCACCACTTCCATGGCCTGTTTGTAAGAAGAAATGGACATCTTCTTCTCTTTCTCAGCTAGAATGGCATCCTCTACCTTGACGGTTTCAACTGCCTGACTTGGTGTTTCAAATTTTTCACCGTCCATTCCTACTTCAATCATTCCCTGGATCGTTTCCCCCATCATTGCACACCCATTTGTGGCGACGGCCGCACAATAGTTGTCAACACTAGGGAAAGCTCCACTCTTCATCAGATGTTTTGAGACCACAGACACTGATGTTTTTAACTGATCCCCCTCAGTCACCTCTATTCCCCTATTGTCCTTTGGCATCACTTTCACTTTTACAGGACCATGCCTTGGTACGGGGTTAACATCCTCATTCAGTATCTGTGCCAAGCTGATGGCCTTGGAATCCATCATGTCCTGGACGAGATGCTTAAAAGCTCTACAACCCTCAATGTTATGTCCGGGTGTCTCAGAATGGAACTCGCACCTGGCATTCTCATCGTAATTTGCAGGCCTCCGATGCGGTTCTACAGGAACCAATATCCTCGGCCGAACTAACCCAAGATCCCTCAACCTTTTGAACATAAGGGTATAAGTCACGGGTGGCTTATCAAACTGACGATCTGTCCCCTTTTTCACTTGGCTCTTAGCTTTCTGTACTTTCTGTTGAGGTGGCGGTTGCTGCTGTGGTACAGGTGGATTACCAACAGAAGTGGTTACAGTGGCAGCATAAGGGTGGTAACGATCTTTACCGCGTTCTTCTTTGGCCCGCACACCCCCTAATTCAACCTCCTTCTTGGGCTGACCATTGCCAGAGGGCTTCTGTACCACGGATGACGGAACCTTTCCCTGAACTTTCTCCGTTATCAGCCATTTCTCAATCCTCTCCAACCCCTCAGCCATTGCTTTCTGCCCCAAAGCGAGCCCTTGCACGACTTTGAACAACTCCCCCATCATCTCTTTCAATTCGAGAATGTCGGCGTTAAACGGATCCATCAGTCTGAGTTTGTTGAGTTTGGCAGGATATCTGAACAGAAGAGCTATGCGCACTGGTTAGATACTGACACCTACAAAACAGCAAACAGGTTAATATGACTCACACATGCAATGTCTATCCGTATGAGGCATTGTCCTTTGATTCTGGCTTCATCGAGACAGATAATATTTCATCAATAACATTCTGACATCTGGATGTCTCTCAACCAGAATCTCAATCAAAAAATGGACCCTGAATACGGATAAACATGGGTTAAATGCAGATGAATGCGAAATGGGAATGATGCAAATGCATGCAGGCAGGTCACTGTGCCATCTTCCAAGTCATCTGAGGATCAACTGTATTGGACCGGTCTCTGAACTGATTACAATCATCTGAGGGCCCGAGTAACCATAAATCCAACTTGGAGAGTTCCGAAATAAACGGAACCGGGGGATATATCACTATCATCACAAGAAATTCACTGAACGGATGACAACCAGATCCTCTAAACAAGTATCCTCAAATTCAACCCTGGGATCCGAAATAAACGGAACCCGCTGATAGATATCACGGACAGAACTCCGGCGTGTCAGAGATAGATATCCATAAGTCCAACTGAACCATAGTCACCATCAGTAACTGCAAATGATTCAACCCCTCCCCACTCACGGGTGTCATCTAGGCCAGGGTAAGGTCGAGAGAAACGCAGCATAAATAACCCTTTCATAGAATATTATCATATACACACCCGAAGTATGTAACGACAATACCCCTTCAGAGTCTGAACTGCTCGTGATATCAATGTTCCGCTAAGTGGCGCAATACCACCCGCTTCCCATGAATCACTCTATTCCTAGGTGTCCTAGATTTCACTCATAGCCTGGGTATTGGGCCTTTTACCTCATGTAACTCCCACCCCAACAGAGAGACAAACACAACACAGCCAGCACAGATGAATATGTAATAAATGCAAACATAAATGCAAACATAAATGCAAACAATAAATAAATGAATGCAATAAATGAAACAACAAAAGCAACCAAACCCTAACCTAGAGAGCGCTAGGAGAGACTCGCTTAGGGAAGATGGACCAGCAAGAGGTCAACTTCTCTATTATCCCCAGCAGAGTCGCCAGCTGTCGCATTACGCGAAAAACCGGCGGGAAAACGAAACAACAGAGCCGCCACCGTGCGTTATTTATCCCAAAAGAGGGAAAGGAAACGCTCGAAGTAAACCTGGAAAAGACATGGTCTCGCGACCAGAGAGAGATGGGATCGGGAGTCGGTTATGCGAAGGGAAGGTATTAGCACCCCTACGCATCCGTCGTACTCGACGGGATCCACGCTCAGAAAGAATAGAAGAAAGGTTGCTAAAGACTGCTCAAACACTGCACCAAACACTGGAATAGAACACAGACGAAAGACGGAAGAAGCGGACTCGGCAGGATATCGCATCCTGGGCCTACGTAGTTTGTCAGACACAAACATCAGAGTCGACGTAGTTCGGGAACAGGGGAAACGTGCTCGCTAGGATGTCGCATCCTATGCATACGTATCTTCTCTAACCGGAGAAGAATCAGAGCACTCGTAGCTCGGCTAACGCACGCCAAAGAAAACACAAACACAAACAGGAAACCGACTGCCAATCGCTGGACTTACGAAAGACTCCACACAAACAGGCAAACATGGAAACCGAATGCCAATCGCTGGACTTACATCAGACTCTGAACCAACAAACACACACAGGAAACCAACTGCCAATCGCTGGACTTATGTCAGACTTCAACAAGCAAACAAGACACAAGAAACCAACTGCCAATCACTGGACTTATGTCAGACTCCAAACGCACACGAAGGGTTGAAAACAAAAGGGTGCCCGGAGAGATCATCTCATCTCCTGCCTACGTACCTCATCTGGTATGAGGATCAGGGTGACGTAGTTCCCCTACGCAGGGAAAAAGGACTAGCCTAACCAGAGACTGGGAAATGACAAACTAGAAGGGAGACTGACTCGAGCCTAATAGTTATCATGTAAATTCACCATGGTCCTAGGTTGAGGTTTCTATCTAACTTGCACAGGGAGCAAGCTATCCTAAACAACACAACAAATACACAAGCACAATAAACAATCACACACACTATATGCAATCAATCGGGCTCATACAAGGTTAGGCTGTGAAACACAAGCCAACTGGAATCGGGTGTAGTTAGCTCTTAACCCTAACATTGAGAGTTAGGGTGAAGCATATGAAATGGGAAGTGAGGGTAAGACCTCACAGCTCTTATCCCTGGCCTGGGAGAGCTTCAGACAAATGAAAGTGTGGGAGTTCAGAAAGTAGGAACTCTTCTATCCATATATGACTGACACAACAAAGATCTTGGGTTAATATCCACAATGCATCAACACATGGTGTGAGCAAAGTGGATGACACACTGACTAGCAGGAGATGGATTACACATCTCTTTTATCTGCCAATTGCCTCATAAGAGGTCTTTTCCTGCTTGGCACAAAGATAAACAAACACAAGCATTGCCTCTTAAGGAGGGCTTCAGACAGGTGCCTGCCCACATAACAGGACAGGTCTTCCAGACTACATGAAGTCAGAGAGTTATACCTCAATGGTTAAGCAACCAAGCAAAAGCAAGTTCAAAAGAACTCAAAGAAACTTAGGTACCTGAAAAAAGCTAACCCAATCAGTATACAAGTCAAATAATCAAACAGACAACAGTCAAACGCACAATCAGACAGATAAGCAAGCAATGCAACAGTGTGCAAGCCACAAGCCAATGGGCACAACGCAAATAACTTGGCATCAACCTACAAAACAACTCAATATTATCCAACATCAATCAACTAATCAACTCAAATGAGTAAGCAACTCCCATCATGGCAATGTGCTTCTTAACCTGAAATCCACAATCCAAACAGTGAGTCCAAACCACTAGGTCAAAGCCTAGGGTCAAAAACAGGTCAAACCTTCAAAACAGAACATGAAATTTAACATGAATCAACCTCATTCAAACAAGAACACATTCCAAAAGGTCCCATATCAAAATCATTAACCAAAAGCATTTCATGAACCAAACATGGCAAGTTATGCAAATTGTGATCACATTGTGACATCAGAAGGAACAAATGCACATTAAATCAAAAATGGTTCAAATAATCTTGGCAACATTAATGAGTAAACAGGACATACAACATGATCATCACACAAAAAATTAGAGACATTGGACATCATTTGGCATGGCAATCACATGGCATAAGTCAAGACAAGCACAACAAGCACATGTGTGACACCAAGTGTCACACCAACTTAGCATAGGCATAAAACAGAGATGGATCATGGTAAAAACCTCAAACCAAAGCCAAAACAACATTCAACATGTCTAGAAATAGTGTGCAAAATTTCACATTCATTGGATAAGGAACAAGCATTTCACAATCAAATGAAATTCAAGGCAATTTAAAAGCTCAAATGTGACCATCCAGAATGAAAAATCTCAATTAAATCATAAATCCATCAAATAATTCCCACAAAAATCATGAGTAATCATAACATCCATAACATGCATCACACATAAAATCATGGCAATTGGAGATGATTTGGCATGGCAAATTCATCAATCAAATTGAACCTCACAAGGTGTGACACAAATTGTCACACCAACTTAGAAAAATCATAAAACCAAAATGACAATTGATAAAAATGCAAACTCAACACCAAAATGTCCAGCAAGATGTCTAGTTATAGCATGCAAAATTTCATGAGCATTGGACAAGAATCAAGCATTTCACAAATGATATCGCAAGGCAAGGTCAAATGAGACACATGATCAAAATCCTAGGGCAAAACAAAATCCAGCCAAGCACAATTCATGGAAAAATGATGACAAAAAACTAGAGGAATCAAGGATCATAATGCAAAAATCCTCATATTTTTTGGATCAAAACTCAATTAGATATGATTTTTGGAAGATTGAAATATGAAATGAAATAAAATGAAACAAAATAAAATGGATTAATGGAATTATTTAATTTGAAAATGAAATAGTGGCGCCTGGCTGCAAAACGCAGCCGTTTCACTTAAGTCCAAGCCTGGTCAACGAAGTCAACACGCGGAGGCAGCCAATCAGAATGCAAGCATGTGATTTCTCATGAGCCAATCAAAACAAACCCTAGGGAAACAGCTAAGACAACGAATATTTTTTGGCGAAAACGAATCAAAGCGTGGCCATAACTTCTGAACTTCATCTTCTTCAAAACACGGCCATGAACAATAATTCTCAAGAACACCTCAAGAACAAAATTTCCAGAACTTAAAATTAAGCATATCAACACATTGTACATTCAATGGAGAGCACAAATCAAGCACGCATTAAGCATAAAACATCACATAACAATGGAATCTAGCAAATCAAGAATCATGCACAAAACTTTAACTAACCATATCTAACTCAATTTAGCATGAAAATTTGTGATTCAAAGCTCAGTTTAATCAGCACATTAAGATCTATAACATCATGGCAAAGGATTTCAAAAGTAAGAAACGCGAATTGTAACCTCTTGAAGTGCAGATTTGTGAATCTCGAGCTACAGGCCTTGGCAATGCTCCAACACTTCTCTACGATGCTTGTTAAGGTGATTGGAAGGAAGATCAAAGCCTAATTGCACTTGCTTTCAACAGAATTTGATTCCACCATTGTTGCTTCCAAGCTTCACTATGCTTCAATGTGCACGAATCCTCTTGATTCCAAGTCCAATATTGCTTACCAATACTTCATGAACATGAATTGATCAATGAAAATGGTTTATGCTTGAAGAAATTTGGAAAAAGTTTGAGAGAAAAAATTGGAAAGTTTTGTGATTCAGATCTGAAATCGTGGCTAATGGTGAAAACAGTTAGGTTTAGGTACTTATACTCCCTCCTAATCATGCTTAATTAAGCCTTAACCAAATGCTAATGGAAATGGATTAAGTTTGGAGGTGTTTTGCAAAATTGAGCTTTCACCCTTATGCATGAAAAATGCATGTGAACAGTACATGAATTCAATTGATTTTCACTTAAAACCACATTTTAAAATCAATGGTAATTGCCAAATGTTCAAATAATTCACCAATTTTGAATTTCATGTTTTCCCTCCAAAAATCAAGTGAATTGGCAAATGATTATGTGATGATAATGCATGTCATGTAATGCAAGATTTGGAAACTAGAAGTCATGATGAGAACAATGCAAAAAGAGCCATTCAATTTGGAGTTTTGGTTGGAAAGTTATGCTCATTTGAAGTTCAAACCACACTTTGCCATGCTTGGACCATATCTCCTCAACCACACTTGAGAAATTGATGATCTTGTACTTTTTGGAAATGGGAGAGAAAGATCTTCAACTTTCATGTTGGACAAAATTTCATTTGAAGCTTTCCTGATGATGTAATCTTGAGTTGAAGTTGGTCAAAAACCTTTCCATTTCTGTAAAGTTCAAATTACAGGTCACCTGCTATTTTTGGAAAGTCTTGATCTGACCTCAAATTCTTCAATGTTGATGTTTGAAATGTCAAATGAGAGTTGTTCACACCTGATTGAGGCATCTCTAACCATCTCCCACCTCCAAATCCATAATTGAACTGACAGTTGACTTCTGTTAACTTTTTAGGGTTTCAGATGATTTGCACATGGACTGATGATCTCTAAGCCTTCAACACTTGGCCAAATCACTTCAAAATGATCCTTGGGTTACATGAACTCATTGTACCAACCCTAGGGCTTTGATCTCATAGAAAATGCACTTGTTTGCTTGCACAACTGAATCTCCTGACCAGTCTTGCCTGATGACTTGATGGACTATGCAATGAACAATGCAATGTTAATGACCTAAAATGAAAATGTATATACAAATGGGAGGTGCAAATTTGAGGTGCTACAGAACGCCTTTCCAAGCTTTGTCTGTTGCTGAGCCAATTGAGAAGAAGTCTCTTTCATTTTCTTCCTATCGTGATGCGAAACTGGCCATCGAATGTGGTGCAGTTGCTGGTTTAGGGAAGATGATTGAGCTTGAAGACAATAAATCCCGGGCTGGCATTGGCTATTCTTCTGGGGCATTCAACGCGAAAGGGTTGTTCAAGAGTGGAGGTTTCATCCATGCTGATCAAGCTGAAGAAACTGTTGCTATTCTGGAAGAGGATGCAGAGGATTTGAGCAACTTCGTTATTCCCGGCGGGATCTGCCATAATTGGGTCGCTGTGGATGTTCCTACGGTCATTCATAAGTCAGCGTAATTTGTTCACTTTGTTTCAAAACCCTTCTCCCATGCCAAAAGGAGAAGTGATGACATTCTTGGCATCATATATACAATGATATTTCATTCATTAAATTCATGTTAAACATTTGTTTTTCCATTTGTTTTCACTTTTTGCTTTTGCATGAAATCGGTGATCACAAAAAACCCTAAAAACAAGAATAAAAGCAATCTTTTCATCTGCATAATGATTTGTTTGTTTAAATTCTAAAGCTTTTATTATCCAAAATCATTATGCAGGTTGATTCTAAAACCCATTGAACATAATGATCCAACGCCATCTCCCAATTTTGAATTCCCTGTATTCGAGGCAGAGGAAGATGATGTTGAAGGGATTCCTGACGAGATTTCCCGTCTCCTTGAGCACGAGAAGAAGATCATTCAGCCGCATCTCGAGAATCTGGAAACAGTCAACTTGGGGTCTGAAGATTGTGTTTGTATGGTGAAGATTGGGGCACTCCTTGAAGAGTCTGTCAAGAAGGGGTTGATCAGTTTGCTACGAGAATATTTCGATATCTTTGCTTGGTCGTATGAAGACATGCCAGGTCTAGATACAGATATTGTGCAACATTTCCTGCCTTTGAAGCCTGAGTGCGTGCCTGTGAAGCAGAAGCTCAGAAGAACTCATCCAGATATGGCAGTGAAGATCAAAGAGGAAGTGAAGAAACAAATTGATGCGGGGTTTCTGGTGACTTCTACATATCCTCTATGGGTGGCCAACATTGTGCCTGTGCCTAAGAAAGACGGAAAAGTCTGTATGTGTGTTGATTACAGAGATTTGAATAAAGCTAGTCCGAAAGATGATTTCCCTCTACCACACATTGACATGTTGGTAGACAATACAACTAACTTCAAAGTCTTTTCGTTTATGGACGGATTTTCCGGATATAATCAAATCAAGATGGCACCCGAGGATATGGAGAAGACAACATTCATCACACCTTGGGGAACATTCTGTTATCGAGTGATGCCCTTCGGTTTGAAGAACGCCGGAGCCACGTATCAACGTGCTATGACTACCTTGTTTCATGATATGATGCACAAGGAGATAGAGGTCTATGTTGATGACATGATTGCTAAGTCTAGAACGGAAGTTGAACATGTTGAACATTTGTTGAAGCTTTTTCAGCGTTTAGGAAGTACAAGCTTCGTCTGAATCCGAACAAATGTACATTTGGAGTCCGTTCTGGCAAGTTGTTGGGTTTTGTTGTCAGCGAGAGAGGTATTGAGGTTGATCCTGCAAAGGTCAAAGCAATACAAGAGATGCCTGCGCCCAAAACTGAGAAGCAAGTCCGAGGTTTTCTTTGCCGCTTGAACTATATTTCCAGATTTGTATCCCACATGACTGCCACATGTGCGCCGATATTCAAGCTCCTCCGGAAAGATCAGTCTCTTGATTGGACCGAGGATTGCCAGAAAGCTTTCGACAGTATCAAAGAGTATCTGTCTGAACCTCCAATCTTGTCTCCGCCTGTAGAAGGAAGACCTCTGATCATGTATCTGACTGTTCTTGAAGACTCGATGGGTTGTGTACTCGGTCAGCAAGACGAATCAGGAAAGAAAGAATCTGCTATCTACTACCTTAGTAAGAAGTTTACCGATTGTGAGTCTCGATACTCTATGCTTGAGAAGACGTGATGTGCTTTGGCTTGGGCTGCTAAGCGTCTACGCCAGTACATGATAAGTCATACAACTTGGTTGATATCCCGAATGGATCCAATTAAGTATATTTTCGAGAAGCCTGCTTTAACCGGGAGGATTTCCCGTTGGCAGATGTTGTTGTCTGAGTATGATATCGAGTATCTTGGCTGACCATTTAGTGCATCAGCCGATTGAAGATCATCAGTCTGTTCAGTACGACTTCCTAGACGAGGAGATTCTGTATTTGAAAATGAAAGATTGTGATGAGCCTACACTTGATGAAGGTCCAGAACCTGGTTCCAGATGGACGATGGTGTTCGATGGCACTGTGAATCAGTACGAAAATGGAATTGGGGCAGTAATCATTACTCCTCATGGCACACATATTCCGTTTACAGCAAGGCTAACTTTCAAATGCACGAATAATATGGCTGAGTAGGAAGCCTGCATTTTGGGATTAGAAGAATGCATTGATTTGAGAATCAAGCATCTTGATGTGTATGGTGATTCGGCCTTGGTTGTCAATCAGATCAAGGGTGAATGGGAGACGAATCAGCCGGGTCTCATCCCATATAGAGATTATGCGAGGAGGATTTCAACGTTCTTTACAGAATTTGACTTTCATCATATTCCTCGAGAAGATAATCGGATGGCAGATGCGCTTGCTACGCTTGCTTCGATGATTGTAGTCAAGTATTGGAATGAAGTTCCCAATATCACCGTGATGCGCTTGGATAGACCAGCTCATGTGTTTGCAGTTGAAGAAGCGAATGATGACAAGCCTTGGTATTTTGATATCAAGAATTTCCTCCAGAACCAGGTCTACCCGCCTGGGGCATCTGTGAAAGATAGGAAAACTTTAAGAAGGTTGTCAGGCAGTTTCTACCTCAGTGGTGAAGTGTTGTACAAGAGAAATTTTGACATGGTTCTGCTCAGATGCGTGGATAGACACGAAGCAAACCTGTTAATGACTGAGGTCCATGAGGGTTCATTTGGTACTCATTCCAATGGACATGCCATGGCTAGGAAGATGTTGAGAGCAGGCTACTATTGGCTCACAATGGAGTCTGACTGCTGCAAATATGTGAAGAAATGCCACAAGTGTCAAATTTATGCGGATAAGATTCATATTCCTCCGACACTTCTGAATGTGATTTCATCACCATGGCCTTTCTCTATGTGGGGAATTGACATGATCGGCATGATTGAACCGAAAGCGTCCAACGGACACAGGTTTATTCTCGTAGCAATTGATTACTTCACCAAATGGGTTGAAGCCGCTTCGTACGCTAATGTGACCAGGCAAGTGGTCGTGAAGTTTATCAAGAATCAGCTTATTTGCCGTTATGGTGTGCCAGATAAGATCATTACTGATAATGGATCTAATCTGAATAATAAGATGATGGAAGAGTTGTGCGCTGAGTTCAAGATTGCACACCATAATTCCTCTCCTTACATACCAAAGATGAATGGGGCTGTTGAAGCTGCTAACAAGAATATCAAGAAGATTATCCAGAAGATGGTTGTTACGTACAAAGATTGGCATGAGATGCTGCCATTTGCTTTGCATGGGTATCGTACATCTGTCCGCACTTCAACAGGGACAACCCCTTTCTCTCTTGTTTACGGCATGCAGGATGTTCTCCCAGTAGAGGTGGAGATCCCATCAATGAGAGTCTTGATGGAAGCCAAGTTAACTGATGCTGAATGGGTTCAGAGTCGTTATGACCAACTGAATTTGATTGAAGAGAAGCGATTGACTGCCATGTGCCATGGTCAGTTATATCAGCAGAGGATGAAAAAAGCATTCGATAAGAAGGTCAAGCCTCGCGTGTTCCGAGAAGGTGACCTCGTGCTCAAGAAAGTCTTATCTTTTGCGCCCGATTCCAGGGGCAAGTGGACTCCAAACTACGAAGGTCCATATGTTGTTAAGAGAGCCTTTTCAGGCGGTGCTTTGATGCTTACAACAATGGATGGGGAGGATTTCACTCGTCTTGTGAATTCAGATGCAGTCAAGAAATACTTTGCCTAAAAAAAAAAGAAAAAAGAGTAAAAGAAAAATAGAATAGCTCGCTAAGTTGAAAACCCGAAAGGGCGGCTTAGGCAAAAATGAGCGTCTCGGTGGAAAACCCGAAAGGGCGATCCAGGCAAAAGTTAGAGACATGATAAAAAATGATATTTGCATCCCGCTAGATTGAGTACCTCACCTTGGGGCAATCTAGGCAAAAATTAGGGATTTGGCAAGTAACTGCATCCTGACAAGACTTTCGGTTCCACAGCTGTCTTTTCGTCAGAGATTCTCGATTCATCGTCAATTGAAGCTTCGAATACATCGAAGTTCAAATTGGTAGAGAAAGGATCATTATGTTCAATGTAGCCCTCTTCCAATATATATCACTGATTTCAAACTTGTACAGATCTATGGAGTCTCGCCATTCGCAGACTACCATTCATCAAATCAATTTGAGCTTTTATCCAATTATTTGCACTCTTATTTGTTTCAATTCAACAAATGTTTTGCATGTTTTAACTGATAAAATGTCATTGTTTTAAACAAATAAATTTTTCAAATTGTTGTTTTAAACAAAGTGAAAATTCACAATGATAAAAGGATACTTAAGAATTTCTCAGTGCTCTCCCAAGGGTGGCATGATTTTCAACAAGGTAAGACATTTGTTCATATTCCTGGCATTGGTTGTATCCTCTTTATCCAGATTGTTGTTGGGGTTGTTCCCTAAGTAGAGTTTCTGTTGAGATTTTGCGTTCCCAGATCAGAGTGCTTGATGGAAACTTCACAATCCTCTCCAGCAGTATTCTCTCCCCAGCATGGTTGCTTTCCTTTTGGAAGATTCGGTAGTTGGTGGGTTGACATCCCGGTGCTTCGTCTGTTTCCTCAGTAAAGTTTCCAGCGGAGGTGTTGGCATGATGTACTTCATATATGCTTTATCTCCCCATCAGAGTGCTTGTCGAGGGTTTTCACCTTTTATCCCTTCAGCAGAGCAATGATTATTTCCTCCTCAGCAGTTGGTGGTTTCTTCTTGGAAGGTTCAGCATTTGGAGGTTGATCCCCAACTCTCCTTCTCTTCCTCAGATAATTTGCCAGTAGATTTGTGGTACGGTGGATTGTGTCTGTGATTGTTTCCCTGCAGAAGTTTCGTGATTTCCCTGCAGTATTCCCAATAGAGTTGGTTTCCTCAACAGAGTTGCTTTTGTGGCAGTCTCTGCCTGTTGTGAACTTCTGTTCCCCAGTTGGGTTGGTTGGTGATCTATCATCCATAGATTTGGTTGATTTCCTGATGCTTTTGATCCCTAGTAGAGTGGCTTGTGGCAGAAGCTACTTGTGTGATCTATTTTCCCTCAGTGGGTTTATCCCCAATGGAGTGGCTGACAGTATCCCCAGTAGAGTTGCTTGTGCGCATAAATTCTACTTGTGTGTTCTGTTCTCTTCAGCAGTTCTTGCTTGTGCAGTGAACTCTTGTTTCCCAGTTGATACTGAGGATCCCCCTGCAGAAATCTCGGGATTTCTCCATTTCCCCAACAGATTTTGTCTTTGTGGCCGTTTCTGCCGGTTGTGAACTTCTGCTCCCCAGTTGGGTTGATTGATGATCCGTCACTCAGAGATTTTGTGATTTCTTTGATATCTCTGATCTTCTGTTTTTCCAGCAGATCTTTGCTTTTTAGCATGTAGATCTCCAGCAGATTGGCTTTCCAGTTGGATTTCTTTGGTTTTTCCTCTGGAAGTGTAGTACCGGGCGTTTGATTCCTGGACCTGTTTGTGTTAGATATGCCTGTTTTGTCAGCATTCATCAAACATAAATTACGCATATTCATGCATACTTTTAACATTCAGATATTCATGTTGCATTTTCGCCATATATCTTTTGTTTGTTGTCTCCTGCTGATGGTGATATGGATCTCTCCAGTAGATCTTCCCAAGCAGATGTCGGGTGTCTAATCTCTCAATATAGAGTCAGCCCCATAAGCAGAAAGTGTCTGTCTTTTCTTCTGCAATTCCCCACTGAGATATATCCTCGTGGGTGACGGTTGTTTCCGTTTCCTCCCAACACATATATTGGGATGGATCTTCCTATTGAGTTACATCCTCATTAGGACGAGTCTTGATTCAGTTTGCCTTTTTGGTTTGATCCTGAATTGGCATTTTTCAACTGTCTCTTGTACTTCCCTGTGGAATAAATGAATGAATTGCCCAGTAACCGGCAATAATTCTTTTTATCCCCAACGGAGTTTGGGCCTCTACCCAGTAACCGGTAGTTGTAAGTCCTATGTTCCCTATTTCTTCTTGGTGGAATTTGTGGTTATATACCTTTTATTCCTCAGGAGAGTTGTTGGTTTTCTACCATGTATTCGGTAGTTACAAACCCTACTTTTATCCCCTAGCAGAGGTAACCTTTGTGGTTCATTCTGGTTGATGGTGGATTTTGTGGTCTTCCATGCGAGTATGTTATCCACGTTCTGACGGTAATGGATAATATATCTCATGCACTCTTCGGTCGAAGCCTGTTGTGTTTCCCCAGTCGAGTAAGATTCATATTCCTTTGTGGAATCGAATATTCTTTGTTCTCCTTCTTTGAGTGTATCTCCTAGTAACTGGTGATATGTCTCCTGGATGATTGCCGGATGCTTTCAATTTATCCCCTGTGAGTTATCTTTCGTTTACCCTGATGGTGTTGGTAACGATTGTTTCTCTTTTCGGTTTATCACCTATTATATACCCAGTAACCGGTATCCCTGGGTTCCTTCCATGCGAGTATACTATCTATGTTCTGACGGTAATAGATAATATATCTCATGCGAGTATACTATCCATGTTCTGACGGTAATGGATATTATATCTCATGCACTCTTTGGGTTTTTTTTCCCCAGCTGAGTAAGATTCGCTTTCCCGTTGCGGAGTCGAATGCCCATCCTGTAAGTCGATTTGCTTTTTTCAAGCCCTCCTTTCGGATGATGAGTGTTTTGGCATATATACCAATTCACGCTTTGGTCGGTCGCCTATTATATACCCAGTAACCGGTATCCCTGGTGTTCCTTCCTTTCTGCTCCCTATTATGACCTTGGTCCCCTGTGGAGTCAGACTTTCCTGAGTTGATGTACCTTTTTCAGGTCTTTCTCAGATGTTTGGTTGATTGATATCTCTCACCCTTATACCGGTCTTAGATATTCATTCTTCCTGAGCTTGTTGTTCTTTCACCCAGTAACCGGTGTTTAGATCACATGTCTCTTTGAGTTTGTTACCCAGTAACCGGTAACACCTCATCTTGTAGATTTTTCTCCAGGAGAGTCTCTTTGTTAGACATTCCCCAGTGGAGTTTCCGTTGTGATTTTGCCCTTTTGCTGTATTGGCGTTTTCCCTAGTATATGCAGTTTTCCCCGGCAGGGAGATTCTGTATGAATCTTTTTCCCCAGTCCGAGTCCGGATTTTCATCCGAAGTATCCTTCGTGGATAGTTTGAGTCAGCTTGAGTCTTTCCAGTGGATGTGTCTTCCTTTGGAATTCTTTTTTTTCCCAGTTTGAGTCCTTTACTCCCCAGTAAGGTCTCTAATCCAGTCGTGTCCTGTTCACGGTGCGTCAGTTTCCCCTAATTCGGAGTCGTGTCCTGCTCACGCACTCTTTTTTCTTGTTCTTATCCCCATGAGAGTCCTGCTAGAGTCTCTATTCCTGGTGAGTGTATTACTCCGATGGATCGTCTTTTCTTTGTGGACCAGTATTCCCCACAGAGGTTGTTTCTTTTGCATGCATACATTTGCATAATGAGGTCTCTTAGGGACCAAAATTTGTCTCATTACTGTTATTTAAGCCCATTCTACCGTGTCGGGATGAAGATTTTAACCTTCACTTCTCCGTCTAGAATGACCTTAAATAGGGGCATCTGTAAGACCCCAATTTTGTCCCTAAGATCCCTCATGGCATCATATCATAACATTGCATTGCCTCAAGGATCATTGGACACCTTGCTTCCTTCCCTGTGGGTGGGTCATCTTTTTGAGAGTGGTTCTTGATCACCAAGCATGTTTGCATTTGTATATCATTGTTTTTCTTTTTATCACTAACCAAAAAGTACAAAAATATGTCATCTAACCTTTGTCTTGTAGATGAAGCATTAACAGGTCAAGGCAATCAAAGGCATTCATTGAGCAATAGATGGTGGTCATTCTTGAGATTTGGACCCCACAATCATTCACAAGAATTCATATGAGCTATGATGTCATTTTGAAGCAAAAATCCCAAGTGGTAGAGGCTTGAATCTCATCAGAACATTTTCAAGTCATCTGAAGACCTAGAAAGTCAACTGCAAAGTCAACTGTGGATTTGGAGGTGGGAAGTGATTAGAAATACTTCATTCATATTCAAACAAGTCTCATTTGACATTTCAAACATTCACATTGAAGAATTTGAAGTCAGGTCAAGAATTTCCAAAAATAGCAAGTGACCTATAATTTGAGCTTTCCAAAAATGGAAAGGTTTTGGACCAACTTCAACTCAATATTACATCATCAAGAAAGCTTCAAATGAAATTTTGTTGAACATTAAAGTTGTAGATCTTTCTCTTCCATTTCCAAAATGTCCAAGATCATGAATTTCTAATGTGTGGTTGAGGAGATATGATCAAATCATGGCCAAGTGTGCTTGAAAATTCAAATGGGCATAACTTTTGAACCAAAGCACCAAAATCTGTGGTTCTTTTTTCATTTTGTTCATCATGACCTCTAGTTTCCAAAACATCCATTACATGGCATGAATTCCACTTGCATAATCATGTGCTCACTCATGAAGATTTTTGAAGGAAATTTCATAAAATCATTTTGGTGGATCATATGCATACAAAACCATTTCCAAAGCTTGAATGGAGTAATTTTAAGTGATTTTGGGCCTCATAGTGGTACTGTTCACGCATGCATGAAGTGCATGGGGGTGAAAATCCAATTTGTGCATACACCTTAAAACTTGATTAATTTCAATTGCATTTGGCTTAAACAGGTTTTAAACATGATTAGCATGGCATATATAAGGTTAAACATAACTGTTTTCAGAGGGGCATCCATTTCAGATCTAGATCTAGAAACTTTTCCAAATTTTTCTCTCACAAATATTTTTTCAAATTCTTCACACAAGAGCATTCTCTATTGATTGATTCATGCTCAGGATGTGTTTTTGAGGAGATTTGAACGTGGAATTGGAAGGAATCGTGCCATATTTGTTCATACTCGAAGCTTGAAGCATCCATGGAATTTTCAAAATCTACTGGATTCACGTGCAATTGAGCTTCAATCTCACCATCATTCATCTCCACAAGCATCATAGAGGAACTTTGAGCCATTACAAGCCTTGTATCACGCGATTCCAGCTTGCTGCTCTTCAAGAGGTCATAATTTGCATCTCTTAATTTTAAAATCCATTGCTATGTTGTTGTAGATCTTGGTGTCCTGATGAATCCGAGCTTTGAATCGTGTGATTTGGTGCTGTTTTGAGCTAGATATGCATGATTGAAAGTTTGATGTTCAATTTTATTTTCTTCGATTTGATCTTGTTGTGATGAATCATGTTGAAATGTTTATGGATCTTTGATGTGCATGTGATGATGATTTGAATGTTGTGCTTGTTTGTGATTTCTGGACACTTTTTGGATTTTCTGGAAATTCACATGAGGATCATCATGATCTTCATCTTCAACCTATGAACTTCATGCATTGCCAGATTTGCTATGACTTCGCTAGGAATTTGCTACGAAATCTTCATGCATTTGCTACGAATTCTGGATTTCCATGCAGCTTAGGGTTTTTGAGTTAAACGGTGTCGTTTTGATTGGGGCGCGAAAATTTGAAAGTGGACATGGATCGATTCCTGCCGAGCGAGATTTTCAAATTGCCATGCTATTTTTCCTTTTCCCTCCCATTTTTTATGCTATGCTCATTTTTGAACTTCAAAATTTTCATCAACTTCAAAAAATCATAACAATTTGAAAACTCATGTAATTTCATCCCAATATTTTGCAAAATGCTCCTTATTCTGTCTAGTTTTTTATGAGTATGAATTTGCAAGTTGTGTCTGGCTGGAAAAATAATTTGATCTAGGTTGATTGATCACATGTACATTTATGACATTGCTTGATTCAAACTATCATGAAATGCTTGTTTCTTATCCAATGAACCTGAAATTTTGCATGATGAATCTAGGTTTTGGTTTGACATTTTTCTCAATTACCATTTGCTGTTTTATGCTTGTGCTAACTTGGTGTGACAATTTGTGTCACACCTTTGAATGTTCAACTTGTACAATGTGATTTCCATGCCAATTGATCTCCAATGCTTCTGATTTTTTGTGTCATGGATGTTGTGGATGTCTTGAATGTGCATGAATTTTTTCAGATTTATTTGAATCATTTCTGTTTTGATTTGAATTTTTCATTCATGTTGATCACATATGAGCTTTGAAATTGCCTTGAACTTCCCTTGATCATGAAATGCTTTTGGTGATTGATTTTGATATGAGCCTTTTTAGGATATGTCAATATTTGTGTGAAGTTACTTTGTGTTAAATTTCAGCCCCTGTTTTGGATTTTTTCTCCATCTTTGACCCTAGGCTTTGACCTAGTTTTTGTTGCTTATATTTGAGTTTTGATTTCAGGTTAAAGCATCCAAGTTCTCTAGTTGATGATGCTTCATCTTGTGAATATTAACATTGGCTTTTGATTACTAACACTTGTGTGTTTTGTAGGTTGATGCTAACTCATTTGAGTTTGCCTTATGGCTTACACATTTTGTACATTGAGAACATCTGTTGCTTATTGACTGTTGTTTGTTTGTCTGAGTATTGTACTGATCTGTTTAGTTGTTTCCACAGGTACTTAAGTTGCTTTAAGTTCATTTGAACTTTGCTTTTGCTTGGTTTCTTAACCACTCAGGTATAATCTCTAATCTTCATGTAGTCTGGAAGACCTACTGTTATTGGTAGGCACCTGTCTGAAGCCCTCCTTAAGAGGCAATGCTTGTGATTGTTTAATTTTGTGCCAAGCCGGTAAAGTCCTCTCATGAAGCAATTGGCAGATAAAAGAGATGTGTAATCCATCTCCTGCTACTCAGTGTGTCATTCACCTTGCTCACACCATGTGTTGATGCATGGTGAATAATAACCCAAGATCTTATAGAGTCCATTTGTGGAGAAGAGTTCCAACTTTCTGAACTCCCACACTTTGCATTGATCAAAGCTCTCCCTGACCAGGGATAAGAGCTATGAGGCACACCCCTCATCTCCATTTCATCTGCTTCACCCTAACTCTCAATGTTAGGGTTAAGAGCTCAAAAACACCCCATTCCAGTTGGCTGTAAAGCCTAACCTTGCTTGAGCCTAATTGATTGTATATAGTGTGTGCTAATTGACTTGTTTGTTTGCTTACTTGATTCATCTGTGCATTTTTGCTTGAGTGTGCCTTTGTGCATTTATCATCATCACTTGTATATCATTTCATAAACTTTGCTTTGTAACATTTTGTTTTGTCCACGGAGGAGGCAAGCATAAGTCCATTGCTTGGCAGTTGTTTCCCATGATATGGTAGGAGACTAGTATAAGTCCATTGATTGGCATCTGGTATCCATGTTTGCTTTTTTTGTTTTAGGAGATTGGAATAAGTCCATTGATTGGCATCCGATATCCATTTTGTTTTGTGAGACTAGTATAAGTCCATTGATTGGCATCCGGTATCCATTTTGTTTTGTGAGACTAGTATAAGTTCATTGATTGGCATCTGGTATCCTTGTTTCTTGGTTTTGTGAGATTGGAATAAGTCCATTGATTGGCATCCGGTATCCATTTTTGTTTTGTGAGATTGGAATAAGTCCATTGATTGGCATCCGATATCCATTTACTTTGTTCATCTGTTATTTGCATTGTTGCCTATTCCAAAGGAATCACTTGAATCATCTATATATGATCTCAAGAGGTGAATATCTAAGAAGTTTTACTTCCTAACCTTCCCACCTTTTGTTGCTTTAAACCTCCATTTGCATGTTAACCCAAAACCTGAAAACTATTGTGCAAACATTTTCATTTGTTCTTCTCAAATTAGAAACCTAGGCCTTAAGCCTCTGATTTTTCAAACTTCATTTTCATAATACTTCTTTTGAATTGAATTCTAATCATACTTTGACCATCTTTTGTGAATAAATTCTAATTGATTAATTCCACTCATTCAATTGTTTTGGCTCAAGTCCACTTTCTTGATAAGTTTTCATATATTAGCCATAGGTTTGATTTATCCTAGTTGGTTGATGTTAATATCACCTTTTGTCCTTAGTGATTGAATTGGAAGACTTCCTTGCTTATTATAGGGTTAACCCCTCACTAGCAAGTTGAAGCTTTTCTCACATGGTGGACTTGTTGTTTGTATAGGTTGAGTTTTCTCCCGTGGATAACGAAAGACCATAGGGATTTTGTTCTAAAATCAATTCACTTACTTTTGGAAATCTTTTAGCCGAACTACGGCGTTTTGATCCTTACCTTCCATGGAAAGGTACGTAGGCAACGGGTTCATCCGTTCAAACACAAAAATAATAACTTGTATATTCTTTTCTCATCCCTTCAATCATGTTTGCACAATAAATATTTCATAAACAAATAACATTTCATACAACAAGTTGTGAAAAGGGCTCCCTAGGAGTACCTAGGACGTTTTGGGTGCCTAACACCTTCCCATTGCGTAATTAACCCCTTACCCCGATCTCTGATCTTTTCATTAGTTTTCTATGTATAAAACTTCTTAGGCTTTTGTTCGCTTTTTAGCCATTCCTTTGGATAAATAAAAGTGCGGTGGCGACTCGATTCTTTGTATGCTTTGCTTTTGATTTAGTCAATAAATCATAAAGTGACGAATACACCGCTACACTAGTGTAGGGTGGATGTCACAGCGCCTGCCTTGTGAATCCATGGTCTGCCCAACAGACAACTATATGATGGGTGGATATCCATGACTTGAAAAGTGATCTAGAAATCACTTGTTCCAATCTTGACTGGGAGTTCAACCTCACCAATCACCATCTTGCGGGACCCATCAAAAGCTTTTACCACCACTCCACTCTGCCTCATGGGAGGCCCCTGGTATGACAATCTAGCCAGAATGGATTTTGGCAACACATTCAGTGTGATCCAGTGTCTACCATCACATTAGACATGGCATCATCCTTGCAGCTTATAGATATGTGAAGTGCCAAATTATGGTCTCTTCCCTTCTCAAGGAGATCAGCATCACAGAAACTCAGATTGTTACAAGCGGTAATGTTTGCAACAATACTATCGAATTGTTCTATCGTGACGTCATGGTCTACATACGTCACATCCAACACCTTCTGCAGAGCTTCTCGGTGTGGTTCTGAATTCATAAACAAAGATAACACATAGATCTTTGATGGCGTTTGTAGAAGCTGATCTACAACATTGTATTCACTCCTCTTGATGAGCCTCAGCATCTCATCACAGTCCTCTTTCATCATGCCATTCTGGCCAGCAAGGATGGGAGTTCTTAGAGTGGTGGCAGGTTTATTAGCAACAAGTGTCGGATTCGGAGTAACAGCAGCATTTCCTACTGGACGAACAACACAATCAGCAATATCAGCCCTTTTGATGTCAATCTGAGGTTTCGGCGGAGCCGAGAAAACACGACCACTACGGGTCAGGCCGCTGACATCAGCGATATTAACAACAGAGGTAGAGGGCAGAGGCACCTCCTTCCCATCCTCCAATGCCACGGCATTGTAACGATAGGGGACAGCCTTATCAGAAGAATATGGCACAGAGCCAACAGGTTTAATTATTAAGGAGGGAGAAGCCTTCTGTTTGCTGCCATCATATCAGATGACAACAGGCTCTGGGATCCGGAACACTGGTGATATCACATTAACTTCATCATTTCCAACGCGATTCTGAAGTATATCAATTACACCTTCATCCAACATTTCTTGGATGTCTTTACGGACTTGATGACATCCCCTCTGATTGACAGTGCAGATACGGCATCTGTCATGGTCATGCTCGTAGTGACTGTATTCACACAACAGTCTGTGCATCTCGACCAATAATTGTCAGATATGGATGACATATCGGACTTTGTATTTACCAGGGCAGCCCTATACCATGTTGACAGCAGATTTCCCATGTTCTGGCAATGGGTTCTTCTTAAAGTTAGGACCTACGTCCTCGAAACACAAGATACCACTTCTCACAAGGTCTTGAACCTTGGTCTTCAGCGGGTAGCAATTTTCCACGTCGTGTCCGGGGGCACCGGAATGATACACACAATGTAGCTCGGGCTTATACCACCACTGAGGGTTTGTAGGTATAGCCGGTGGGTCACGTGGAGTGATCAGTTTTCTCTCTATCAAAGAGGGATATAGCTCTGCGTAGGTCATATGAATAGGATCAAAAGTGACCCTTTTCCTCTCATAGCTTGTACTGGTCTGATTATTGTTTCGAGGTTGGTAGGCCTGCTGTTGAGGACGGTGCTGTTGTTGTTGATATTGTTGATGTTGCTGTTGCTGGTTATTATTATGTTGATAGTGTTGATTTTCTCTGAAAACATGTGCTATGTGAGCCATCTAATGCTGATTACCGGCAAGACGCACGGTCTTCCTCCTCACATAGGGTCTTCTGGATTTGATATGGGAGGTCACAGCATGTGCCTCACCATCTTTCTTCTTTCCAAACACCCCATATCGTTTGGCAGAAGAGCCTTCTTCTCTAGTCAGGCGCCTTTCCCTGACTCCTTCCTCCAGACGCATCCCCATATTCACAATCTCGGTGAAGTCAGAAGGAGCGCTGACAATCATCCGCTCATAATAAAATGAGCTCAAGGTCTTCAGGAAGATCTTGGTCATTTCTTTCTCTTCCAGCAGAGGGATAGTCTGTGCAGCTAGTTCTCGCCACCTCTGGGCGTACTCCTTAAAAGTTTCCTTGTCCTTCTGGGACATGGCTCTCAGTTGATCCCTATCGGGAGCCATATCCACATTATATTTGTACTGCTTGACAAAAGCTTCGCCAAGATCATTGAAGGATCGGATGTTCGCGCTGTCCAAACCCATGTACCATCTCAATGCGGCACCAAACAGGCTGTCCTGGAAATAATGAATGAGGAGTTGATCATTGTCGGTCTGAGTCGACATCTTCCTCGCATACATAACCAAGTGGCTGAGAGGGAAAGTGTTTCCCTTGTACTTTTCGAAGTCAGGTACTTTGAATTTTATAGGGATTTTGACATTAGGAACCAGGCAGAGTTCAGCAGCAGACTTGCCAAAGAGGTCCTTTCCTCTGAGAGTTTTGAGTTCCTTGTGGAGCTCAAGAAACTGATCGTTCATAGCATTCGTCTTTTCATAAACGTCTGGGCCCTCAGACGGCTCAGAGTGGTAGATGGTGTCGTCTACTCTTGGCATAGTATGCACGACCGGAGGTGGAATGGCGAGGACCGGGCTAGATGCCGGCAGAGAAGCGAACGTTGGGGCTAGACCCTCAGGAACAAAGTTTGCAGGCATCCCCCAGGGAAACCCGGCTGGCATAGCAGTTGGCGCAAAATAGGCACTAGCAGCAGGTACTGTTGAAGAGGAAATCTCAGAGATGATTGTCCTCTGGGGAGAAGTTGAAGGCTTTAGAGACGACTGGCTTTGGGCGGCCATGAAAGACTCCATCAGGGCAGTCAATCTGGCCACTTCCTCCTTGAGTTCTCTGTTTTCTTGCTCTAGGTGATCCATAAGCTTTGAAGAGTTGGCTCTGGTGTAGTATCGGTGAGTCAGCTTGTCTCCAAAATAAATGAAGAACACAGAGTTAGACCATTTGAACAAGAAGCCTGAAGCCAAACCTGCCTATGCACATGATGCATGCAATGCTTGTGCTTATGATTTATTTTATTTATCAGAGGAACTTTAGAGTCCTATTCGCAAATATTTAATTATTTAGACACATATGGAAATCTCATATCAATAGTATTTGGAAAAAAATTTACACCAAAGAAGTACAGTCTTGGTACCCAAATACAATACAAGACAGAAGGAAAATGAACATCCCAAGACTCTTGAGATCGGAAGATAAGCTGCACGAAGCCTTTTCACCTCTCGCTCATAAGATGCTTCCATCTCTGCCTTCTCTTTGGCGAGTCGATCGTACGTCCTCTTCCAAAACTTGGAAGACTGAGGAAGAAGAGAAGTCACCACATCATCAGGCTCATCGATAACCTGATGCTCAAGAAACTCTATCAAATCATCCTTATCTCTAAGCTGCTGAAGTAGCTCTTCTCGTTCACGGATCCAAGCACGTGAACAGTCTTCGTCTCTCAACTCCTCTACTCCTTGGTCAGGAAGGGTTGAAGGCCCAACCGTAACAAAGGTGTAGGTCTCGGATACTCGTAAGGCATAAGGTACTCGGAAGCTCTCCTCCTCACCCACAAGGTATAGGGTTCCAAAGCAATACAGTTCTTCGGACCAAGCTCTTTCCTTCCCTTCCTATGGATCTTGCGCCAAACACGGACCATCCTGCCCTTCAAGCCTTGGGGATCTTTACCCTCCTGAAAGAACAAACCCTATAACAAAATGTTATTAGGTTTATCCTTTAAGGGGAACCGAAGCTGACGACGTGCCAAGATAGGGTTGTAGTTAATCCCACCACATGTACCAAGAAGTGTCACATTGGAGAATTCACCACAAGAGTCGATAATCTGCACACCATCATATACACGGTAATACCAAAAGATATCATCATTAGTGAGAGACATTAGCCTCGTGGCCCACCGTAGACATCCTTTGTTCTCCTTGAAGACGACCGTCTGTGGCAAGTGCGAAATAAACCACATGTACAACAGAGGCAAACAACACACAATGGTACCGCCACCCTTTGCATTCCTCATATGCAAAGAGAAATAAGTGTCACCCAACAGAGTCGAAACGGGATTAAGAGTAGAGAAAATCCTAATAGCGTTCACATCCACGAACTTGTCGATGTTGGGGAATAACACTAGCCCATAGATGAGAAGTACAAATATGGCCTCAAAGGTGTCCTCACTGATGGCCTTCCCATACAAAGTAGCTTGAGCAATGAGGAACTCATAAGGGAGACCTTTAATTCCACCTTTGGTAGTCATATGAGCATTAACCAGAGATTCATCTATATGCAATATATCAGCAATCTCTTGAGAAGTAGGAATCCTCTCTAAGCTACTGAACGACAACTGATCTAGAATAGGTATACCCACAAGATAGGCATACTCCTCAAGCGTGGGCAAAAGCTGGAAATCCGAAAATGTGAAGCAATGGTACAAAGGATCATAGAACTACACCAATACACTCATCAGACCCTCATTCACCTGAGTAGCAAGAATAGACAAAAGCTTCCCATGACGAGCCTTAAACTCCAAGGGGTCTAATACATAGGATGTCAATATCCTTAGCTCTTTCAAGTCGGGTTGTCTGAAACTGTACTTCTTTGTATTCCTTCTTTGTCTATCCATGTCTGAAAATTTGCAAATAGACCTCTTAAGTTCCTTGAAAATTTTCTCATTGTTGATGATATGGATGTATGTGGATGCATGAATGCATGGATGCAATAATCACACTCAAGGATCAAGCAAAGCACACCACACAAAGGTCATGGGATGGATCAAGTCATCCTTAATATCAATCATCCATTTTGGTGGATTATGGTTTACACCTTATCAACACCCAAGTTCCATTGATATTAAGGATATACAAGAACGGATCAACCATGAATCAAGGGTTTGTTACAAGTTACGAGCATGGAGTCTTGGTTAAGAACCACCCAAAGGGAGTGTACTACGGTTAAAACCTGCCAATCATGTACTACAAGAGGTTCCCATAGTCATCATCCCATCTTTTGGATATTATCGGATAAGTCGTATTCCAAAAATATTCTCAAGAGAGACTCTTATAAGTGTAGTATCGCGTAACAATCGTATCAAATCTTACACTTGAACGACCTTCGCACTACGTCCTAAAAATAGGCCAAGATGGGCTTGGTAAACCAAGATCCTTGGCTTCTAAGGTCTATATTGGAAAGAGTAATGCCTAACCATGACTACTCGTGTGACATTATTGATCCCAACATGACCTCCACCAAGTGAATGGGCTTGCGAGTCAACTTGCTAAGGAATAACTCCACACAAGTCAACAAGACTATGCCATTCTCCTATCCTAAGTGCACTCGAGTTCGGGTATAGAACTCATCTCACAAAGATCACCAAGCATACAAGGAATTAATATATCAAGCAATTCAATCATTACATACAATACAGTAATCTCAAATTGCACAAAAAATATGTCACAAAATAATATAAACAAATACAATACAAAAAATGTGAAAAGTAGGCAAAACCCACTAGGCAAATATTCCCCAGCAGAATCGCCACTTTTCTGTAGCGGGGTATTCGTTACCTTTAGATTTATTGACTAAATCAAAAGTAAACCATACAAGTCGAGTCGCCACCGCACTTTTATTTATCCAAAGGAAAGGTTAGAAAGCGAACAAAAACCGAGAAGTTTTATCGAATCAAAAACTAATAAAAATGTCATAGATCGGGGTAAGGGGGTTGGTTATGCAATGGGAAGGTTTTAAGCACCCAAAACATCCTAGGTACTCCTAGGGAGCCCTTTTCACAATTGGTTGTAAGGTAGGTTGGTATTTGTGAAAATTATTTGTGCAAACAATGATTGGGGAGATGAGAAAAGAATGTACAAGTTATTTACAATTTTTGTGTTTGAATGGATAAACCCGTTGCCTATGTACCATCTTAAAAAAGATTAGGATCAAAACCTCGTAGTTCGGGGTAAAAATCTCAAAAAAGAAGTTGGTGAATTGATTGGTCCAAAAGCCTTAAGGTCTTTTGTTATCCAAGGGAGAAAACTCAACCTAAAACCACAAATCCACCCTGTGAGGATAGCTTCAACATGCTAGTGAGGGGTTAACCCTATAATAAGCATGGAAGACTCATTGTCCATCACTAAGGATATAGGTGAGTATTATATCTACCTCAAGAATAACTCAAACCTAATAGCTAATGGTTATGAAAAGTTTTGATAAGAAAGTGGCCATTGAAACCACAAAACATTTGAATGAGTTATATTTACCAGTGAAAAGTATTTACAAAATATGGTTAAAGTTGACTTAAAGATTCAATTCAAAATAAGTGTTATGAAAAGAAGGTTTGAAAATCAAAAGCATAGTGCTTAGGTTTCTAATGTTTGAAAACAAATGTTAATGTTTGCACAAAAGTTTTGGCTTGGGTTAGAGTGGAGAGAAGAAGAAGAATGGCTAAGTCCTAATCATACAAGAGATGAAGGATAAGAAACAAGACCACAAATGGAGTTCCCTTCTTGAGATCATAGTGATGATCCAAGTAGCTCCCATCCTTTAGAATAAGCAAGCAAATAAGAAAATACTCAAGCAATCAATCGATCAAGCAAGCTCTTAGGAATCCTCCAATGGCTCTTATATCTCTCACTTTAGAAGCTTATGACAATGGTTCTTCACTTAGGCTCAAGTTGGAATCCCTAGCACAAGAACACATACATCAAAAAGTTCTATAATGCAAACAAAGAATGGATAAGAGGGAATTTAGAGAATAGGTCCTTTCAAGTCCTCTTCAACATTAAGCATTCTAAAGGCATGAGGCCTAGTTGCTCTTTGACTTTTATAGCACTCTAAAGGCATGAGGCCTAGTTGCTCTTTGACTCCATTTTTGCATAGGGAATGTCCTAAAGTCTAAGTCCTTTTGTCCATTTGCAATTGATTCACAACAAGCAAAATAAAACACAAGCACAATAGTATATACACAATTATGTGCTCAAGTGAGCAAAAGGCAAATTGCATTAACATAAACATGTGCTCAAATGAGCAAAGGCGAAAAGCAAATGAATAATATGTACAAGAATATTAAATTGCATAAATGTAAAGTGCAATAATTAAATGCTAATGGTCAATTGTTAGTGTTAGTGTTCCATAAGGCAATTTAGCGCTATGTTAAGCAATCGTAAGTGGACTGATGTAGTAGTCACACCTATCTGACGTCGGTCAATAAAAATATAGGCAACAACACAAGTTAGAAATCTTGATTAGTGAATCAAGCTCCTACAACTTGCCATTCCAAAAGAAGATGAGAAATGATCTTGTATTGATTTAGGTTCTTTGCTTGATTAGGAAGCAACCTATCCTTAATGCAAAGCCATTCACTTGATCTATGATTAAGATGAATTAGATTTGGATCAAGGAAGGTTAAACCTCCCATTCATCAAGGCTAACCACCAATCTTTAACTCATTGATCAAAAAAAGAAAAAAAAAAGATGAAGAAGGAGATGAATAAGAATGAACATTAATGGAAATCCAAATGAAGTAATCAACATACATTGACCAAAGACAGATGGAATCAAGGTGAAACCTTAGCAAACAGAAGCAAAATGAAAGTTAGAAGTCAAGAAACAAATAAAATATTTTTGGTATTTTTCAAAATTAAAATAATACTTGAATTAAAATAAACAATTAAAGGTCAAACTTCAAATCCATTTCAAATCAACTTTGAAAAGTCAAATCAACAAGGTCAAACAAAGTTTGACAAAAAATTTCAGCATTTTTAGAAACCAGAAACTATTTTTAATTAATTAAAAATGCATAAAAATAACCCAATTGAATTAAAATATCAAATAAATCTCAAATCAATTAATAAATCGATGAGAATATTTTTCATAGATCCATCATCATTCAAAGAGGTTAAGAAAATATTTTTGTATTTTTTGAATATCAAAAAGTATTTAAAATGAATTAAAAACAACTAGAAAAGAGAAAATTCATAAAAAATAGCAAATGATAAAATAAAAAATATTAAAAATCATTTTTAGAAACTAGAAATTAAAAAAGAAATAATGCAATTGGTCTCAAATTTTTTGGATTAAGAATGAATGAGATATGATTTTTTGAAATGAAATGGAATAAAAGAAATAAAATGAAAATAAAAATCAGAAAAGAAAAATGGGAAAAAAACGTGAGGCATGGGATCTAACCTCATTAATTGAGCTGGCGCATCAGACGGATCACATGCGCGCGTCCACCAAACACTTAAGTCAACTGAGCAACATATGGCATTAAAAAAGTCATAAGAAAGAAGGATCCAGATTAGATCTGGAAATGAGATCCAACGACCATGGCTTAATCTGGTAAATGGACGGTGGGGTACACCACCGTCTTCTCCGGCGAGACCTTTAGTTCCGGTGAGAGTTGCAAACATGGCAACCTCAACCAAATGCCACGATCTATACAGCAATGGAAAGCTGGGATGATGTACATCACCCCTGTGCCATCTATTTTCGCTCTAGACTTCCATGGTAAAAGAAATCAGAGGTTGAAAATTATGATGTTCAACTGAAACTTAATGGAATTTCAAAATTCAAAAAATCAATCAATTGCCTCTGATGAGAGGACTTCAACCAACCCAATAAATGCAAGAAAAAAGCTATAAACAAAGAGACTCTAAGAAGGAAGGTTTAGGCATCCACCTCTGAAATGTGGATCTGAAAGGCACAAATTCTCTTAGCTATTGCTTGCAGTATGATCTCAGGATGAAGATGAAGCAAGGTTAAGGAACTATGAGTCTGAAAATTTGAAAATAAAGAGAGAGTTCCTTTAAGTGAGGCTATGGAGGGATTCTTGCAGCATAACATGCGCCTTCAGGTTATCCAATTATGAAGCATTGCACTCTTATTTATAGCAAAATGGAGCTGTAAGCATGAACAAAGTGTGTGCATGGATGAAGAGGGCCTCCATGCATGGGCCTGTACAGGCGCGTGGAGGGCCCAATTCTCATTGCAAATGAATTCTGGTATCATATTGAGTAGTAATGGACGTGCAGAAATGATGTCATGAGCTTGTGCAATGTGTTTTCAACTTGTTTCCAAAAATGCACTAAAACTTTCTCCTCTTCGAAAATGATATTTCCAAAAGTAAAACATGGCCTTATGGAGTTGGAAAGCTCTTTACATGAGGATCAATTATTATGTTGAACAAAACTTCATTTGGAATTGGGAAATTGATGAAAATTGATCATGAGGTGCAAGGTGCAAAACATGTGCATGTGTAAAGTTCCAAAAATGATCAACTTCAAGCCCTTATATTTCAGTGATGCAAGCTCCAAATGACAAAACCTTCAACATCAAAGTTGTATATCTTTTTAAGACAATCAATTTGGACTTACATTTTGTATCACTTGGATTTTTGATGAGAAAGTTATGGGCACTTGAAGTTGGGCTTTTTCACATTTCAATGCTTTTGGTCCAAAGAGACCTATAATGTTTTGCATTATCACATGTATTTGTTTTAGGATTATGAAAATTTGTCAGATATAAAAAATGAATTAGACATATTAAACTTTCCAATTCATTTGATCCCACCTCAAAATCATGAAAAATGAATGAGTTATGTTCTTGGGAAGTTGACCTAAAATTAGGGTTTCAATCAAAATGACCTATAATATTTTGAAATGGATGATGACCTTCCAAGTTTCAAATCAATTTTTTATGAACATGAAAGTTGTTCATATGGTTCTTAAGAACATGTTTTATCTTGGGGTCATCTCCATTTGACAAACACATCAAAAGTTAGGTCTCAATGTACTTCAAAATAGTCAGATGAATTGACTGATCAACTTCTCAAGTCCATACCTCAACTCTTGATGAATTAATAATCGAGGATACTCAAATAAGATCGAATATGAATTAAATGATGAATGAAAGAACTTCCCTTTATTGTATTTGATCATGGGTTGAGGTTGCTTCATGAGCAAGGCATAGTTGATGGACATATGAATTAGGGTTTCCTTGGGAAACAAGCCTCAAGCCCTTTGGTTTACTTTGATCAAAATGATGAATTGAGAAACTTGGGAGGCATATTTGATGGATGAGAACTTTGTGAACCATTGTCATGCTTGCTTTCATCTTCTCCTGGCCATATCAATGAGCATAGGGGGCTCTAGGAGCCTTGGATCTTGTGATTGCTCAAGCTACAAAACAAAAGATGTTAGTGACATATTTTTGTGATTTTGGTTAGTAATCAAAGTAAGAAACGCAATAATATACAATTCAAGCATGCTTGGTGATCTCAAACCAACTCACAAGTGTTCCCACTCAAAGGTTAGGAGCCAAAATGCTATGATCCTTGAGGCAAGAGGCAAATGCAATGTTTTGATGCCATGAGGGATCTTAGGGTCAAAATTGGGGTCTTACACAAACAAAATACACAAACAAGTATATATAATTACAATACAATCACAAGATATGGCTCAAGTGAGCAAAGTGAAAATGACATTAAAATAAACAAGTTAAATGGTATGAGTAATGGTAAATGATAAAAGACTTGAATTTAAAGTGCATAAAAGTAAATGACTTGAAATTAAAAGTTAGCCAAATGTTAGTTTATTAGAAGTTAGTATTGTTTTTGCTTTTTTTATTGTTTAAGTCATTCTTTGTAGAACACCCAACCTTCTATTCACAAGCATGGATCCTTGAACCAAGACATCTTCCAAAGGAATGAAAAAAGGCCAAGTGTCCATACAATACCATGAAACGGGGGAGATTTACAATCTCACTTACTAGGATGTTATGCTATTGGGTCAAAATTTTGCGCTAAGTTAAGCAATCGTAATTGGACTTATGTATAAGACACGACTATCTGAGGTCAGGCATGTTAGAGATATGGTATAATGAACCACACTCCTAAAACATACCACACTTAAAAGAAAATGGCAAAAGGGTGGACCTAATCTCATCCATACCTATATTGGTTTATGAACCAATTAACCTTGGGATATAGAGATATCATTGGTCAATGAAATGGATGGGATAGAATAGGATTGAAGATGAAGAGGGAGGTGAAATGAAATAAACACAAATTGGTCATTGGGGGAATTTTATCAAATTAAAATCATTCATTCATTTTGGAAAAATGAAATGTACATTTCATCAATCCCCTAAGTCCAATGATTCAATCCAACAAAAGTCAAATCAACTTTGACCAAGGCCCAAACAACATAGTCAAACTCAACAAGTCAACAAAAATAGCTCAACACAATTTATTCACAATTACACAATTAAAAATCAATTAAAAATGCATTAAATTAAATTATGGTTGATCAAAAACCTAAAACCCCTTAAAAACACCAAATAAATGGCCAAGAGATTTATCATAGGTCAAACAAGGTCAAAGGACCTTGGAGAAAAAAATTCATAATTTTTGGAAACTTAAAAGTATTTTTAAACAATTAAAAATATGCACAAAAACAATTAAATCATAAAAAATATTAATATTGATCCAAAAAATAATTTTAATTCAGAAAATGCAGAAGAAAAATATTAGAATTTTTTTGGTGAAAGACCTATATTTTTTGGATCAATATTAAAATTAATATGAATTAATGAAAATAAGGCAATTAAAGTGAAAATCACAAATTACAAAAAAACGTGGACCATCTGATCTCCCTCATTAATTGAGGTGGAAAATCAGAAGGATCAGAGCATGCTTTCCACCATACACCAAGTCAAATGTCCCAAACGGGTGGTAATCCTTTGGACGCTTAGGATTTAAAAAATTTAAAAGGATCATGTGGTTCAGAGACCTGCCAACACATCGCCGGAGCCAGAGCTCCAGTCTTCTTCTCCGGTGGACCTCACCGGATTGGTCCACCTTCAACCATCACCAAAATGAAAAAGGAGGACATGAATTTAAAGAAAAAATGCTTAGGAGCTCGAATTTGGCCTCAATTTTGTCTCTCCAAGTATATAGAGAGATACAGGGAGTTGAATTTTGAGGATCATGACCTGAGTTGATTCAATTTGATCTCAAAGGAAATCAATCTTCTTGCCTACATTGGTAGCACTCCAGACAACCAAAAATCAACAAGAATAATGGAGAATTGAGTGAGAATCGAAGAAATGAAAAATTCTGAAAATCACCTTCATTGCAGCTTCAAATTGGCATGATCTTGATCTCAATTATGTTTGGCCTTGCTTCAGATGCTTGATGGAGTGGAAATGGATCAAGGAAAGGGATGGACTCTTGTAGTTTCAATCTCAAAAACAGTGGGAGATTCAAACTCGATTTTCAAAGAAAATCTTCATGCTTATCCTTTGAATGTGAGGTTTTAGGGTTGCTGATTCAAAGCTTACGCGCCAGGGTCCTTAGTTCTGAGACAGAGGACTTCTATTTATACCCAAGGAGATTGATAAATGCACACTTCCATTTTTTGCCAAAGTTGGAAATCTCACTTGCATGCTTGCATGGGCGTGTGATAGGCCCATCAAATGATGTACTTAGGTCCAAAATTTTGTGTAAGCAATGCTGAAATCATGTGGAATGGCCATGCAATCGTGTATCAAAAGTGGAACTTCAAATGTTCCAAATGGTCCTTCAACTTTATTCCATGCACAAGTCGATCATACTTTGTCCAAATGGGATGAATTTGGACTTTTTGGAAAGGTTAGATCAAGAGGAACAACTTTCATGTTGAACACTTTTTCATTTGAAGCTTGGATAATGATGAATTTTGAAAAACATTTCTAAGTACCAAGCCATATGTTCACTTCTTCCCCCTTGGATAATGATGAATTTTGAAGCTTGGAAAATCAAACATATCAAAAAAAATTCTATGTACCAAGCCATATGTTCACTTCTTCCACCTTGGATAACTTTTTCTATGGACTTCAAATGAGAAACGCTTCTTCATCAAAGTTGTAGCTATTACAACTCCCTTTATGTTGGTCACAAATATGACCTCATTTGGATTTTGAATGAAGGAGTTATGCATTTTAGAAGTTGAGGAAAATCACTTGTTCAATGGTATTGGCCCAAAATGACCTATAATGTTTCCTCTTATCACATGTATTTTCAAGTTGAATTTGCACTTCCTCAAAACTACAAAGTTTAATTAGACATATTGAATTTGATCTTACAACTCGAATGGATTTCATCTCATAAAAATTGAGCAAGTTATGATCTTGGGAAGTTGACCTCCAAATTAGGGTATAGACAAAATGACCTATAATCTTTCACCATAAAAAATGACTTTCCAAGCAAAACTAGCTCTAGACCTCAACATGAAACGTTTTTGGAATGTCATTTAGAGTAACTTTAATCTTAGAATCATTTTCATATGACAATTATTGTAGGAGATAGGGTCTAGGGAACCCCAGTTTTGATCTGTTGACTTCCTCTGGTCAACCACTATGAACCAACTTGCTAGCTTTATATTCTCTTGAATTTTAGGATTCATGGAGGATCATATATAAATAAGATGATGAAATGTGAAGTATCCCTTGAAATATTTGATCAATTGTTGAAGAAACTTGTTGAAGAAGTCACACATGATACCCAATTGAATTAGGGTTTCCAAGGGAAACCAACTCCAAACTCTTAATGATTTCTTGATGAAAATATCATGTGAAGATCATGGGGATTCATATATGATACTTTGGGCCAATATAGACCAATTATTGATTCAGCTCTTTGCAATTAGGGTCTCAAACCCTAGATATGAGCCTGATATATCAAAGGTGAGCATGTGCACTACCTACAAAAAGAGTTACACTATACAATGACATATTTTTGGTATTTTGGTTAGTAAATAAAGAAAAATGAAGTATGATACAATCAAATGGTGCTTGGTGATCTCTCCCAATGTAAACCCAATGAATGAGGGGTAAGGAGGATGCAAGGTGTGATTCCAATGCTAATGCATATGATGAGAATATCATGAGGGATATTAGGGTCAAAATCGGGGTCTTACAGCTGCCCCTATTTAAGGACATTCTAGCTGAGGAGATGAAAGTTAAAATCTTCGCATCAGCTCAGCATAATGGGATTAAATAACAACATATAGAAACAAATTTTGGTCCCTAAGAGACTTCATGATGCATATGATATGAATGTTAAGATAATCTTTATGGGGGAAAAATTTTGCCACAAAGGAAAAGAATCCGGAGAGACTGAAAGTTCGCAGAAGTATAATGCATTCCGTAAGAAAAACTCACTGGGGAGACAGACTCTCTAGGGGGAAAAAGGTTGTGCGTAGGCCAGACTACGACTTTAAAACTACTGGGGGACTCTAGGGACTCCACGAAAATAAATCTATGGAAAGACTCAATCGGGGATAAAAGGAAAAATTCTGTAGGGGAAACGGGTAAATCAGAACAAGGCTGGAATACTTGAACCAAGCAGGAAACGGCGATTTCACTGAGGAAATAAGCACTCAAACTCAAATGGCGAAGAACTGATCTTCAACAAAGGAGGAACATAAGTATATTATCCGCTATCAGTTACTGGGTAAGGGGATAACAAATTCTGATAGGGAGGACATCTGTTACCGGTTAGAGTAAACATATCAAGGATGACTCGCTGAGGCAACCAGGAGGTGTATTCAATCCCAGTTACTGGGTAAGAACAAACTGCTGGGGAAAATCCAAATAGGATTTACAGCTACCGGTTACTGGGCAGAAGACCGGAGAAAGAGAATATTCGTCACTGATTAAAGTGAACATATCAAGGATAGACTCAAAGGGGAAGAATATCCGTCATCAGTTAAGATGAACATATCAAGGATAGACTCACCTGGGGACATTAAGAAGGATATCTGTCACTGGTTAAGATGAACATATCAAGGATAAACTGCCTGAAAAAGTAGGAATTATATTTACCGGTTACTGGATTGAATACCGGGAAGAGAGTATCTGTCATCGGTTAAGATGAACATATCAAGGATAAACTCTGAGGAGAAACAGGATTTACAACTACTAGTTACTAAGCAGAAGACCACAAAGAAGAGGAAATCCGTCACCAGTTAGGATGATCATATCAAGGATTAACCTTTTAGGGAACAAAATAAGGATTACAACTACCTTTTCACTGGGTAGAATACCAAAGAGAGAATATTCGTCACCGGTTAAGACGAACATATCAAGGATATACTCAAAGAAGGGGAAGAAAATATACGTCACCCGTTAGGATGAACATATCAAGGATAAACTTCTTGGGAGACGTGAAAATGAATCCACTGGGAGAAAAGGGGTACTTTTGCCGAATATTGGGGCAGAAGTGAAATACTTGTAATTTGAGAAGAATATAACTTGTTACTGGGTAATAGACTCTCAAGGGGACCAATAACATCTATCTAGGTAAGATCTAGAAAGAAACAGTCAATTAAAGACTCAACCCAATGAGGATATAGATCAAGGGGAGTGAATTCATCCAGATAATCAACTGGGGAGGAAGCTAAAATAACAATCATCCACGAGGAAATAACTCAGAGGTGAAATGAGAATGGTTAAATTCTTTCTACTTAATGGGCTGACACTCTACAATTGAAAGAGGACAGACATACTAAATTTGCATGGGGGGAAAGGACCCCACCGTTAACAGAGGATTAGAGAAATAATGAATCACAAAGTGCATGCAAATAATGAAATCTATGAATGTATATATATATATATATATATATATATATATATATATATATATTATATATATATATATATATATATATATATATATATATATATATATATATATATATATATATATATATATATATATATATATGATGATTATGCTGAAAAAATGATCACAAAGGATACAAATGTCACTGGTATGAATCATCGATACAATTCTCAACCAATCCTCACTAGAGAGAAGCATCTGCTGGAGAGAAGTAGCCACCTCAAAGGCTTAACCCTGGATGGGGAAAAGGAAAAGGTTTACCGAAAACCTGCATTATCGACTCCGCGGGGAATTTTAGGTCAACACCATATCAAATGAGAGACAACCTTGTAGAGGATCGAAAATACTACTCAAGAGTTGGGGCTAACAGAGGTTAGGGATAACTCTAATGGTGACTTGCGGGGAAACAAAATTTTCTGGACTGTGCAAACTACTGCAATAACGCGCCTACAACTCGAGGGAGGCAATTACAAACTCAGTTGGGGAAACCAACAAAACTCGGTTGGAGATGCTGAAAAGCTGCTGGGGGAGAAACAGAGATCACACCAACTGCTTGGGGAAAAACCAACAATGTTTCGCATTTTAGGGCTTATATGTTCTCGGATCGCTGTGGATATTCCTTAATGAAATCGATTTCTCTTTTAAAAAGTAATTGCATTTATTATTTAAGAAAACATGATTTTTAATTTAAAAAATGATCACAATAAAATTCCATTCTATTTAGCTGAATAAAGAAGAGTAAAAACAATTGGATAAGAAGTTCAACTTTATTTAATGGAATGGTAATCTGTAAATGACAAGACTCCATAGATCTTTACAAAAAGTTGAAAAATGGTAATTTACATGGAAAAGGGATATATTGAATACAATGATCACTAATCCTTCTACCAACTTTGATATCCACTATGCTTTTGGCTTTGGCTGAAGATGAATCAGGACCAAACATTGTGCTCAAGAATGTCTTCAAAACTGAAGATCGACAACTTGCAGTTACTTTCGATAATCCCTAATATTTGCATAAATTTCCCCAAGGTGGAGTACTCAATTTATCGGGATAATTCTTCTGTTTTATGTCTCTAATTTTTTCCTGGATCGCCCTTTCGGGTTTTCAATCCACCGAGACGCTCATTTTTGCCTAAGCCACCCTTTCGGGTTTTCAACTTAGCGAGTTGTTCTTTTCTTTTTAGGAAAAGTATTTCTTGACTGCATCAGCATTCACAAACGAGTGAACTCTTCACCATCCATAGTTGTAAGTATCAAAGCACCGCCTGAAAAGGCTCTCTTAACAACATATGGGCATTCATAATTAGAAGTCCATTTGCCCCTAGAATCTGGTTTGAAAGATAAAATCTTCTTGAGAACAAGATCACCTTCTCTGAATACACGGGGTCTGACCTTCTTATCAAAAGCTTTCTTCATTCTCTGCATATATAATTGACCATGGCACATGGCAATTAATCTCTTCTCTTCAATTAAATTCCGATGATCAAATCTGGTCTGACACCATTCAGCTTCCGTCAACTTGGCTTCCATCAAAACAAGCAATGACGGGATCTCAACCTCTACTGGGAGCACAACTTCCATACCATATACAAGTGAGAAAGGGGTTGCCCCTATTGAAGTACATATGCATGTATGATACCCGTACAAGGCAAATGGGAGCATCTCATGCCAATCCTTGTACGTCACAACCATTTTCTGAATGATCTTCTTGATGTTCTTGTTTGATAAAAACTCTTATTAACAACGCGTTTAATGTGATGGTATATAAAGTATTTTTCGATGGGGTTTAAAGTTTCAACTTTTTCATTCCAAACATAAAAATTATTGTTTAAATTTCACATCATGAATCTAGACAGTCACGCTGTACGTCATACTTTCACAAAGTGTTATCAAATAACTCCTATAAAAAAAATTAAACAACTATGCATTTGGATAACAAATCACATAAAATACAACAAAATAATTTGACAGCTCTGGACTAAAAAAGCATCTACATACATAATATATAGCCATAATTCTTTTTGTTATTTTCACTAGGACCCAATATTAAATATCTTTCTCGTTTCTCCTCAACTCTATTTATTTTTTAAAAAAATTTAATATTAAATATTTTTTAAAGGTGTATTTTAAACTCTTCTCATTCAAAATTCACACTGCAACGTTTGTAATGGGCATTGTAATTACTATAATGATCGCAATTACAACACCTGCAACATTAACTGCATTCACACCTGTAGCGGTAAATTCATGACCATTAAGCTTTGGATAAACTTAACATCAATAAAATCAGAGTCGCCACCGCGCTTTTATTATTTCCAAGGGAAAAGGGAAACGTACGAACGAAACCCAAAGATAAGAAGTTTTCAATACAAAACTAATAAAATATCAGAGGTTAGAAGTAAGGGGGTTAGTTACACAGAGGAAAGGTGTTAGCATCCAAAGTGAAACAAGTACTCCTAGAGAGCCCTTTTTATGTGTGTATGTGTTTTGGTATAAAAATGATGTTTGCAATAGAGTGTGGGGATGAGAAAAGAATTCATTAATTATATTTTTTTTGTGTTTGACAAGACCTTCGGACTTGTGCCTATGTACCGACATAAAAATGAGGGATCAAAACCTAGTAGTTCGTGGTATCAATTTTAAAGTGAGTTGATTTCTTTTAATAAAATTTTAAGTTTAAAAGAGGCACAAAAAGCCTAAAAGAGTTTGAATGATTGTTAGTTGTTTTTGTCTTTTTAAATTTTAAGTCATTATGATTAGATTCATTTTACAAATTTGACTATGAAAAAGAATTTGAAAATGCAATGGCATAAGACTAAAGTTTCTAATTTGCAATAAAGTCTAAGTTTAAAAATCACAAGCAAATAAGATTTTAAAAGGAGGGAGAGATTTGAAACTAAAGTAGTGGGAGGAGATGAAGAGACTAATCCTAAGAAAAAATTTAAAAGTTAAGAGTTGAAAAGATCTTACCAATGTGATGCAACCCAATAGACAAGTATGTCTTATAGAAACCCAATTTCCTTTGGACTTTAGAATCAAGCAATACCAATACACAAATACCAAGATGAAAAGCAAGACATCAAATAAAAATAGCCACATCCAAGCAAGCACCTTCATGATCTTCTTCATAATCTCCCATGTATCAGATGACATACTCCTTGAATGGCTCAGAATAAGGCATTAGACACAGGTTCAATGTAACATTTGCATCAAGACCATGTAGCAGATGAACTCAAATGGATCTCAACGCTTGTATTAGATGAAATTTCACTTCACAAGCACTTGGTTTCAGAAATGTTGGCATTGGCCAAGTCCTTTTGCATAAGGAATGTTGCCTAGTTCTAAGTCCAAGTATCAGATCATATCCAACAATCAACAGAAATCCTTTTTAAGAATTTTTCTTGTTATTATGTACATTAAGGTCAAAAGACCACAAATACAAACAAAATACACAAACAAGTATATATAATTACAATACAATCACAAGATATGGCTCAAGTGAGCAAAGTGAAAATGACATTAAAATAAACAAGTTAAATGGTATGAATAATGGTAAATGATAAAAGACTTGAATTTAAAATGCATAAAAGTAAATGACTTGAAATTAAATGTTAGCCAAATGTTAGTTTATTAGAAGTTAGTAATTTTTTTGCTTTTTTTATTGTTTAAGTCATTCTTTGGAGAACACTCAACCCTCTATTCACAAGCATGGATCCTTGAACCAAGACATCTTCCAAAGGAAGGAAAAAAGGCCAATTTTCCACACAATACCATGATAGGGGGGAGACTTACAATCTCAATTATTAGAATGTTATGCTTTTGAGTCAAAATTTAGCGATATGTTAAGCAATCGTAATTGGACTTATGTAGAAGGCACAAATATCTGAGGTCGGACTATAGAAATTTTAGTGTTAATGCATGTTAGAGATATGGTATAATGAACCACACTCCTAAAACATACCACACTTAAAAGAAAATGGCAAAAGGGTGGACCTAATCTCATCCATACTCATCTTGGTTTATGAACCAATTAACCTTAGGATATAGAGATATCATTGGTCAATGGAATGAATGGGATAGAATGGGATTGAAGATGAAGAGGGAGGGGAAATGAAATAAACACAAATTGGTCATTGGAGGAATTTTATCAAATTAAAATCATTCATTCATTTTGGAAAATGAAATGTACATTTCATCAATCCCCTAAATCCAATGATTTTATTCCAACAAAAGTCAAATCAACTTTGACCAAGGCTCAAGCAACATAGTCAAACTCAACAAGTCAACAAAAATAGCTCAACACAATTTATTCATAATTACACAATTAAAAATCAATTAAAAATGCATTAAATTAAATTATGCTTGATCAAAAACCTAAAACCTCTTCAAAACACCAAATAAATGGCCAAGAGATTTATCATAGGTCAAACAAGGTCAAAGGACCTTGGAGAAAAAATTTCATAATTTTTGGAAACTTAAAAGTATTTTTAAACAATTAAAAATATGCACAAAAACAATTAAATCATAAAAAAATATTAATATTGATCCAAAAAATAATTTTAATTCAAAAAATGGAGGAAAATATTTGAAATTTTTTCGTGAAAGACCCATATTTTTTGTATCAATATTAAAATTAATATGAATTAATGAAAATAAGATAATTAAAATGAAAATTAAAAATTAAAAAAAAACGTGGACCATCTGATCTCCCTCATTGATTGAGGTGGCAAATCAGATGGATTAGAGCATGCTTTCCACCATACACCAAGTCAAATGTCCCACACGCGTGGTAATCCCTTTGGACGCTAAGGATTTAAACAACTTAAAAGGATCATGCCAACACATCGTCGGAGCCAGAGCTCCGGTCTTCTTCTCCGGTGGACCTCACCGGACTGGTCCACCTTCAACCATCACCAAAATGAAAAAAGAGGACATGAATTTAAAGAAAAAAATGCTTAGGAGCTCGAATATGGCCTCAATTTTGACTAACTTCAAGTATATAGAAAGATACAGGGAGTTGAATTTTGAGGATCATGATCTGAGTTGCTTCGATTTGACCTCAAAGTAACTCAATCTTCTTGCCTACATTGGTAGGACTTCAGAAAACCAAAAATCAACAAGAATAGTGAAGAATTGAGTGAGAATCGAAGAGATGAAAAATTCTGAAAATCACCTTCACTGCAGCTTCAAATTGGCACGATCTTGATCTCAATTATGCTTGGCCTTGCTTCAGATGCTTGATGGAGTGGAAATGGATCAAGGAAAGGGATGAACTCTTGTAGTTTCAATCTCTAAAACAGTGGGAGATTCAAACTCGATTTTCAAAGAAAACCTTCAAGCTTATCCTTTGAATGTGAGGTTTTAGGATTTGTGATTCAAAGCTTGCGTGCTAGGGTCCTTAATTCTGAGCCAGAAGACTTCTATTTATGCCCAAGGAGATTGATAAATGCGCACTTCCATTTTTGGCCAAAGATGGAAATCTCACTTGCATGCTTGCATGAGTGTGTGATAGGCCCATCAAATGATGTACTGAGGTCCAAAATTATGTGTAAGCAATGCTGAAATCATATGGAAAGGCCATGCAATCATTTATGAAAAGTGGAACTTCAAATCTTCCAAATGTTCCATCAACTTTATGCCATGTGCAAGTCAATCATACTTTGTCCAAATGGCATGAATTTAGACTTTTTGGAAAGGTTAGATCAAGAGGAACAACTTTCATGTTGAACACTTTTTCATTTGAAGCTTGGATAATGATGAATTTTGAAAAACATTTCTAAGTACCAAGCCATATGTTCACTTCTTACACCTTGGATAATGATGAATTTTAAAGCTTGGAAAATCAAACATATCAAAAACATTTCTAAGTACCAAGCCATATGTTCATTTCTTCCACCTTGGATAACTTTTTTTATGGACTTGAAAGGAGAAAAGTTTCTTCATAAAAGTTGTAGGTCTTACAACTCCCTTTAATTTGGTAACAAATATGACCTCATTTGGATTTAGAATGAAGGAGTTATGCATTTTAGAAGTTGAGGAAAATCACTTGTTCAATGGTATTGGCCCATAATGACCTATAATGTTTCCTCTTATGACATGTATATTAAATTTGAATTTGCACTTCCTCAAAACATCAAAGGTTAAGTAGAAATATTGAATTTGATCATACAACTTGAATGGATTTCATCTCATAAAAATTGAGCAAGTTATGGTCTTGGGAAGTTGACCTCGAAAATAGGGTATAGACAAAATGACCTATAATCTTTCACCATAAAAAATGACTTTCCATGAAAAAATAGCTCTAGACCTCAATATGAAAGGTTTTTAGAATGTAATCTAGAGTAAAGTTTATCTTAGAATAATTTTCATATGACAAAAATTGTAGGAGATAGGGTCTAGGGAACCCTAGTTTTGATCAGTTGACTTACTCTGGTAAACCACTATGAACCAACTTGCTAGATTTATGTTCTCTTGAATTTTGGGATTAATGGAGGATCATATATGAATAAGATGATGAAATGTGAAGTATCCCTTGAAATATTTGATCAATTGTTGAAGAAACTTGTTGAAGAAGTGATCGCTCTATTCGCAAGTACACGAATCACGTCAGAGTAATATAAAAGAATATCGATCCCACAGAGACCAAATCGTCAATCCATCGATTACTATCGTTACGATGTTTATCTAAGACGGTATAAAAGAGATATTGGGGTTGCAAAATAACGGTAAATAATAAATGTAGTGCAGATAAAAACAGGTTTGAATGTATATCACGTCAGTTAAGTGATGTTTCGATTGTCTAAATAGAACTACTTATGAGGCAATATTTTCTACTCTTTAAAAGAATCCATTTAACAGGAGCTGTCTCTTTCGCGTATTCAGAACCGGGTTTACCCTTAAATTAAGGCCTTTTATCGTCACTTATAAAAGGTGCGTAGAACGCTAAAGTAGTAAACTTATTTTTAAGAAATAAGACTCGTAAACTTAGTTGAAAAGTGATTTTGATTTGGAAAGTTTTACCCAAGGAGTTTCCTGATTTTAAATCTATCAACGCGTCCGAAAAAAGTTTCCAAAATTGTTTTTCCTTAAAGTCATAAAAATTACTAGTTAACTAAGCCTGTATGCTTTCACACTCCTTGAATAGTTAAAACTAACCAAGTTTGTTTCAGAAAACTCAAGTTAAAAATCAAAACAGCCTTTAAAGTATTTCTACAAATTCTATATGTGAAACATCTCTTTAACCGCAATCCTTACATTCTAACCTTTAAAAGATTTAGATAGACATGGTAATACCAACAAACATAACAATATTGATCATGATGAAAAGTTGTTTTAGAATGTGAGGCGTAAAGAACGAGTAAAGCGTGTAAAGTAAATAAAATAAAGCGTGGACAGAAATTAAATAAAGTAAAGCGTAGACAGAAATTAAATAAAGTAAAACGTAGACAGAAATTAAATAAAGTAAAGCATAGACAGAAATTAAATAAAGTAAAGCGAGACAGAAATTAAATAAAAGCGATAAAATAAGAACCTGCTCCAAACGGAGGCTTTATATCTGGTACAAGGAAAATAAACCTCCGACTCTGAAGATAAAGACGACAGCAACTCAAAGTGACCCAACTCAATCTCACTAAGGTGCGATAACCCCCCGATGTGATAGATTACCGCTTTTACATATGATGGATATAGTCTTAGTATTGTAAACTAAGTTGGATGATTTGAAAATGAAATAGAACGAACTATTTATAGAGGATTTCAGCAGCTTGCAAAGACCATAGTGCCCTCAAACTTCTCCTTAGTGGGAACGTGATTTGCAAAGGTGGCGCCCGCCATCCCTTCATGGCGCCCGCCTTGTGTGTAAATCGGAAAGATCATGGGAACGTGGCGGTTACCTCCTGGTTGAGGGATGATGAGTCATGGCTTCTCCTATGGCGGCCGCCATGTGCAACGTCATGTGTACAATATTCGCCGAAAAACCCTAATTTTAGGTCTTTTTGCTCCGTTTCTTCTAAAAGGGTTCCAAAAGTGCTAAATATCTGAAAACAACATAAAAGAGAGCATAATACAAACAAAATGATAATAAAGTCCTAATAAACATGTGAAATCTGAGTCAAAAATACGGTGTGATTCAGTGTGATCAAATTCTCCCACACTTAAACCTTTGCTTGTCCTCAAGCAAAACTCTTTATAGTTTAGGCAAGAAAATCAGTATCAACTAGAGTTAATTCAAGGCAAAAATACTTATAAGTTCATTCAAGGAATGTATCGATAGGTACTAACGAATCTAACTAAGGATATTGTAGTGACACTTTCCGCAATTGCGGTCATAGGCTTTGTTCCCATACCTAGGCCTTCTTTTCATTTTCTTAAAGTCCTTTTCATTCAGGTGCAATCACAATAAGCCTGTTATCCGTACATACTCATAGTAAAGTGACCGGTTAGTGATTATGATCTTAAGGATGGGGCTCTGGTACATAAGTTAGTGTAACCCCTTTATTTAACCCAATTTGCAATTATAGGGGATTGTATCGTAATCCACCCTACCAAGTTCTACACCAGATACCTCTGAACCAACCAACAAATAGGCTTATTATTTTTTCATTTTTTCTAAGCATGGGGCTCTGGTACATAAGTTGGTGTAACCCCTTTATTTAACCCAATTTGCAGTTGTGGGGGATTGGATCGTAATCCACCCTACCAAGTCCAGCACCAGATACCTCTGAACCAACCAACAAATGGGCATATTTTTATTTTCTTCTGCATGTTTCACATATGTCTTTATTTTGCTGAGTTAAACGACCATGTGAGAGTCACCTAGCCCAGATTTTCATATGATTTGAGAACAAAGCAGGAATTTTCGTGATCATTCACTTATTTTCATCGGTCCCCTACGTAGAGCATGCTTAAGTCGGAGCTGACTGCAAGGATAAACTACTTAAGGACTTATTTGGAACAAAAATTAGGGTCACAACATATGGGGTATCGGGATCGACTCTTATAATCATGAAGCCTACGGTTTTAAGATAATACCGATTTTTAGAAAAAGTTTTCCCAAGCCTTTTACATCCTGTTATAAACCTGTCTTATAGCCTGAATATTCAAGATGCACTGTTTTCTTGAAAGGAAATGGGAGAGATACGGATACACTACACAGATGACTCGTCAGACACATGTTATTTTATTGAAAGGAAAAGCAAACAACTAAAACACACAAAATATACTAAAAATAAAGGATAGCGATAAAAAGCGATAAAAATAAAGGAAAGCGATAAAAATCTCCTCCCACATTTAAACCGGACATTGCCCTCAATGTTTCGATATAAGATAGGGTAGGAGTAACCTAGAAGAGAGAGAGAGAGAGAGAGAGAGAGAGAGAGAGAGAGAGAGAGAGAGAGAGAACTAGGGGTGATCACCGGTACCGTCACCGTCACCGCCCTGGTCAGGATTCCTGGGTCGACGACGTCTACTACGATTACTAAGTTCTTCCTGCAGCTGTTGAGAGCGACCTAAGAGAGACCCTTGGGTGGCCTCGATAAGTGCGAAGTGACGCTCGTTAGCCTATCAGTGACGATGCTGCTCATTAGTGATCGCAAGTAAGGACTCAGTGATAGTCCGATGTGCTTGCTCACTGCGCTGCTGGGAAGCTACCATAAAACTCATATTATCTGTCAGTTGTTGGTTTATGGTATTCAGAAGGGTGTCACGTCGTTCCTCACGAGCCAGGTGCTCGCGCCACATCTCCTCAGTGATGTAAAAACCGGGAGTGGTACCTGCAAAATGGTCAGAGGAAAAAGGTGCAATGTGTGCAGGTGATACAGTAGGAATATCATGAGCAGGTGACTGGTCACGCCGGTCATACTCATCATAAATCCCTTGCTCATCGTCCATAGGAACGTTAGGTGGCAAAGGACCGATAAAGGGTGGAGCAGCAAGATCATACATCCAGTTCCTTGCATGTCGCACATCTGTACGCTGAGAGCAAGGTAAAACAACACTGGGTATAGCTACACCATGGATCATGAGGTGAAAACCACCTGCTCGCCACACCTTGCATAATTTCATATCTTTCAAAAAACTTAAGTTAATGGTGCGGTGAGGGAGTGGTTCCAAGGTGGCTAACTCCTTGTTGAGATTTAACATTCTAGCAATGGAAGTAATCTAACCACCGAAAGAGATGGTTCCTTCCTTTTTGAGAATGACCGACATATGGGCCAACGTAAAAGGAACAAGATTGATCCTGCGATTAGTGAGGCACCCCTGTAAAAACAGTAATTCTCGGGCATTTACTTTGTTAGAATTATCCCGACCAAATATAGTACATGCCCAAAGGTATCGAAAAATACGTATGGCCGGGTTATGAATATTAGAAGCCAAAATTCCTTCAAAGGAAGTGACAGTCACATTTGATAATCTATTCTAAAAAGTAAATGCTTTGAGTGCCCATTCAGCATCTAAGGGTGTCTCACAGATGACACCCTCACCGTAAGGCATTCCTTGCAAACCTGTTAAGGCATCGGTAGTGTACTCGTATTCCACATTAAACATTCTAAAACAAACGGTACCTACCATGCTAGCAGTGCCAGGGTAAGCAGGGTAAATTAGGAAACTTAAAAATTCCCTAGTTAGCCTATCATAGGTGGGTGCTTTACAAGCAAAAATATCGTGTAATCCTAAAGTATCAAGCATGTGGAAAACACTATGGTATGTTCTTAAAGTGTCCAAACAATATTCGTCTACATACCTGGTAGCGAGGATCTCCCGAGATTGCAATTTTTGCAAAATCTTGTTTTGTCGGTCTCCGGGTTTTCCTCCACGAAGAATGATGTTGTTGAACTCCATTCCGGCCATTAATGGTGATTGAAGAGAAAAATGGGTATTTATGGAAAGGAAATGAAAAATGGAGTTTTAGTGGGTTTTTGGTGGAGAGATGGTTGAGTGAAGCTTGGAAATGGTAATGGCTTGGAGTTAAAGTGAGAAAGTTTGGATTTTTTCGTGAACTTTGGTGGAGTTGGGAGGAGGAGAAAATGAGTTTGGAGAGGTTGAAAAAGTTCAAAATGGTGAAATTAGGGATTCTGTCCCGTTAAAGTTTCAGACATCATGGCGCCCTCCATGAAGCTTATGACGCCCGCCATGTCTTCGGAATTGGTTGGGCCGGATTTGGTCATTGCTACTTGGGCCTCCACTTTTTTTGTCTTCATTTTTGTAAGAAGGGGGGTGCACATAGGTTTCTATGAATGCTGTTTTTTTTATTTAAGCTTGATAAAACAAAATAAAATAGTAAAATAAAATAAAATAAAATAAAATGGACATAAAAACATAACAATAATAATGCATATATATATATATATATATATATATATGTGTGTGTGTGTGTGTGTGTGTGTGTGTGTGTGTGTGTGTGAAGAGTTAATAATAAGTTACGGGTCCAGAGATCTTAGGAAAGATAAAGCAAGCATAATGTCAGGGGAAACAATAAAAATAAGCATAAATAATAAATGACGGGAAAGTAGGAAAGTCAGACGGCATTTCTCGGTTGGTGATGGCATCAATGCTCAGGGTATAGTGGAGTCTCCTCGAATTCATATCCTCAAAGCTCTATGATCTGGCGTCGGAGGTCGGTGATCTCATCATTCAGTATATCGATTTTAGTGTCATGTGAGGCGACTGATACTTCGACCTGCAAAGCAACGTCAACAAGCTCCTGGCGAAGCTGGGCTATCTCCATGTGAAGCTTAACCAGTTCAGACTGCATGCTTGGACTCTGGAGCTTTGGATTGTTGTTGTGGACTTTGATTCTGATAGGTGCGATTTTTGGCTCGTTTACTGTCTCTCCCTGCCCTTCTATGGCGTAGAACCAGTTGGCCTGATCAATAAGACAAGTTACATGAGGGTCCGGTAAAGTGAAGTAGTGAATAGTCTCACCCTCGTTGAAGAGTCTGTATTGATCCGGTTGGAAGGAAGATCTCCTCATGACGCCTGGTCCAGACAGAAGTCAATATCCATCAAGGTGTAGCTGTAGTAAGACGTCAGGTGAGATAGTCTTCTATCAATTCCCAAGGCTGAGGCTATATGAGTCACTATGCTTCCAATGTGTATAGGGCTCACAGTGGAGCGAGCATTAAGATATAGACTCTCGATCATGAAAGCTCCACAATCTACTGGGCGTGACTGAGTGGTACAGTACATGAAGAAGATCTCTTCAGCACTCACATGCGTATCAGGGCCACTCTTCCCAAGGAAGCTGTGGGCAATAATCATCTGAAAGAATTTGAAAGTAGGGTTATGAATCTTGTCTGAGATTTGGGTGGAAGGGTCAGTGCTACCTCCACACGTAATGTCACTCCAAAACTTCTCAACATATTGGCTCAGGAAATAGCTCATGGGGAGCTCAGATGAAGCATCATAAACAGTCTGAAATCCAAGCAAGTCACTGAAACGCTTGTGGTTGAAGGTGTATTCTTCCCCAAACAATCTGAAATTAATGTATCCACCATCACTAACGTGACCAACATATGGCTCGTAGGTCAGCGAGGTCAAGAACTCCAAAGTCAGGTTCCTGTAAGTCACATCCATAACATCAATATATTCATCTTATTTCAACTGATTACATAAATGCCTGACACTAGGCTCAATGCCTAATGCCTCCATGCAGCTCGAGTCGGGATATCTGGTGGGCAGCATTGGTCGCTGGGAAAGCATGGCGTAGCGCTGCTCTTGAACTGGGTCACAAAAGATTACTAGCATAGTGTCGCAATTTCCATCCTGAAAAGTTAGATTAGAAACAGAGGACACCTGCAATCGCAAATATTATAACTGTTAGTCTCCACATAGATATACATGTATATAAAATAACTAAAAATATAAATTGAAATAGTAAAAAGTAAAGGAAAAGAAATCATGGGTTGCCTCCCATGCAGCGCTTGTTTAACT